>NC_086449.1:59643972-60244527 GCF_028390025.1 Pseudophryne corroboree
CCTTCAAAGGACAAGCAGTGTCCACGACCCTCAACGTGTTTCTCTGCCCCAAACAACCGGCGGTTTCATCAGGAGGAATAGGTGTCCAATAGAAGGATCAATGAGTATTTAAGTCCTTTTGTATCCAATCAACGTTAGGATGGTAATGCGCACACCTGAGCATTTACTCAGTGTTGAATTAATTTAGGTGGATGTTTTAGAACGCTTTGTATCCAATCAACTGTTTTAATCATAATACAAACACCTGAGTGGTCCCTCGGTGTTGTATTCTTTATATATTCAATTCATATCTAATAATTGGTACAGGTACATTATTTGAAAAAATAAATAAAACAAAACAAAAACATAATTTACAATAAATAAATAAACATAACGGACAGAAGCAAGAATCACATGGGACCCCACATAATCGTATAGGTATATATATACTGAGCATATTAATATACATCATAATATGTCTATTTGCATTTCTTATCGTTATGAGAGGTCTCATGCATTCAATGCCCCTTTTTCGATCTTCATACATAGATAACAGATACATATGTATATATATCATTTTGATAGAGAACGGCATCCCAGAGGAGTATGGATGTGGTTTGATCCTATGATCTCTTGAGACTTAAGATTCTAAGTACTCTATCTTAATCAAACATCCACAATAGTCCAGTGGATATGTAACTGGGCTATCGTGAGAGAGGTCATCAGTTCTAATCCAGCGTGGGAATAATAGCTGCATAAAGTTATTACTTATATAGTTTTTGTATATTAGTGTTTGTAAAGTTTTAATGATTAAAAGTATATATATAAGGGGGAGGGGCAGCACCAATAGTTATCAAATGGAACCAAAATGAGACAAGCTGTACATAAATATACACATAGAGAAAGGGAATTTCCCGTTCCCTAGGTGTACATAATAAACCTAGGTAGTGGGAGACACAATGATACAATGTTGCTAATTGAAAAAGCTAGTCACTAGTGGACATATAGTTTGTTTCACTCATTTCTCTTCCCATTTTGACATTAACGTGAAACACGCCCACCTAGATTACGTTGGAATAAAAATAAATCTAGTTAGCATATAAAAATATAACAGAAGGGGAATAAGAAGAGAACAATGGAATTTTAATTTATACATTATTTAACTCGATGTTTTCATTAAGACCCAAAGGAAACAGAGTGTCCAGAACACATATCCAATACGCTTCTCTTTTACAGAGGAGATTATATCTATCCCCACCTCGGAATGTCTGCTTTATATGTTCTACTCCCTGTATATGTAGAACCCCACAGTCACCTCCATGCAGAGAATTAACATGTCTAGGAACACTGTGATTCATTGATTTTTTATTAATTAATCTTCTGTGTTCCAGAAACCTGGTGTTAAGACAACGTGTGGTCCTGCCAACATATTGGCTCCCACATTTGCATGAAATTAGATAAACAACAAATGTAGTGAGGCAGTGTTATGCACACCAGTGCCTGCAGGAAAGTACTGGTGTCAGAACTGTTATGCACTCCAGTGTCTGCAGGAATGTACTGGTGTTTGAACTGTTATGCAAAACAAATGGACTCACAGACAAACTGGGGAATATGACATAACGTACACAGAAGGTAATAGGGTAACAAAATACACACAAAGTGAACAGAGAAGCCCAGAGGCTAAGGAACTGGGTATCTCCCTTGTATTAGAACTGCACAGATGGAAAAAGCAAGATGTTGTGTTTTAATACGTAGAGAACCTGAAATGCTGTTGCTAAGGGCAACAGCAAAACCCTAAAGGGTTACCAACGGGTGTGGCAGTAAACTCCTTGGTCAGAGATGGAATGATAGACACAAGGAGAGTCTCCACAATCCTATTTCTCACTTGCAGTGCACAGGTTTTAGCTTACTGCCACTAAACTGACCCCTGACACCTAGCACAGTGAGACAGGATTAGACAGGCAAGTCTTAGAATACAGCCGCAAACTTGCTAAGTTCACAGAGTAGTAACAGAACCCCAGCAAGCTAAACGACTGACTCCAGTCTTACTGCTAGGTCTGGATTGGCAGAGTGTAATACCAAATCCCCAGGCCTATTTGCAGTAAGCAACAAACAAATACAAAGCTACACAGTACTGGCTAACTTTCATGAACTGACTAACCAACAAAGATTCAGCAGCATCTGCTTACCCTGAAAAGAGGCCTTATAAAGCAGGTGCTGTCCACGCCCCACTCAGACCTCACAGACTGTGAGCACAAAAACCAGCACCGGATCCCCTGCCGTGCACAGAGCCTATAACCACTGCACAGCAAAAGACCCGAACCGGAGTATCAGCTGCGCTCAGGTTACTCCACTAGCACTTGTCTCCCGGTTGCCATGACGACGTGGCAGCACAGGGCAGGAGACCCTAACAGTACCCCCCCTCTGACGAGGGGTCAAAGAACCCCTACCACCGGGTTTATCGGGGAACTGCGAGAAGAAAGAGCGTATCAGTCTGGGGGCATGAAGATCACAACTGCGCACCCACGACCGCTCCTCCGGGCCATACCCCTTCCAGTGCACCAAAAATGACAGCCGACCCCGAACCACCTTGGAGTCAAGAATCCTTTCAACAACAAACTCCCTCTGGCCACGTATCAGAAGAGGGGAAGGTCTTCCACTGGAAGAAGGATTACTAATCGCCCGTTTTAAAAGGGAACAATGAAATGTTTTATTGATACCCAAAGAACGGGGCAGATCTAACTGAAATGCCACCGGATTGATAACCCTGGTGATCTTATAAGGGCCGATGAACCGGGGCCCTAACTTATGAGATGGCTGTCTCAACTTCAAATTCTTGGTAGACAACCAGACGAAGTCTCCTAATTTGAAGCTGCAGGGTCTTTTCCGCTTATCAAAAACCCTTTTGGTCACTAATGACACAGACACAAGGGCTTTCTTCACTTTCCGCCAAATACCTCTAAGGACCGAAACCACAGAGGAACCACCAGGCGTGGAGTCCAGGGGGTCAAAAGAATTGGCCTTAGGATGATGCCCATACACACAAAGGAAGGGAGAGATCCCTGTAGCAGAGTGAGCCGCGTTGTTATAGGCAAACTCCGCCATGGACAGATGAGCAACCCAGTCAGTCTGACACTTGGAGACATAACACCTGAGGAACTGCTCCAAGGACTGGTTCACCCTTTCAGTCTGCCCATTAGACTGCGGATGGTAGCCTGACGACAAGCTGACAGAAATCTGGAGATCGGAACAAAATGCCCTCCAGAATTTGGCCACAAACTGGGATCCGCGGTCAGAGACCACATCAAGTGGCAACCCGTGGAGACGCACAACATGCAGCATAAATAATTCAGACAGGCGTCTGGCTGATGGCAGCCCAACCAGTGGAACGAAGTGCGCCATCTTCGAAAACCTGTCAACGACAACCCAGATGGCTGTCATCCCCGAGGATTTGGGCAAGTCCACCACAAAATCCATTGAAATGTGGGTCCATGGCTTAGATGGGATAGAGAGTGGATGTAATGGGCCAACAGGAACCCCTCTAGGAGTCTTATTTCGGGCACAGATGTCACATGCCCGAACCCACTGATCCACATCCTTAGCCACCGAGGGCCACCACACCGCCCTAGATAGCAACTCCCGAGTTCTGGCAATACCCGGGTGACCTGCCGACTTCTTGGCATGGAATTCCAGGAACACTCGCTGTCTTAACCTAGGAGGCACAAACAAAAGACCTACCGGAAGGTCTGGAGGAGCCTGCTCCTGTGCTCTAAGGACTAATGATAAGAGGTCCTGGGTAATGCCCACTTTAATACATGATGGGGAAACAATGGGCAACGGCTCCTCGGTGGTCTCCTGGATTGGAGCAAAACTCCGCGAGAGCGCATCAGCCTTGATGTTTTTTGACCCAGGGCGATATGTTATCAAAAAATTAAAGCGAGCAAAAAACAAAGCCCATCGTGCCTGCCTGGCATTGAGACGCTTCGCTGACTCTAAATATGCCAGATTCTTATGGTCAGTGAGAATTGAGACCACAAACTTAGCCCCCTCAAGCCAGTGTCTCCACTCCTCGAGTGCATCCTTAATAGCCAACAATTCCCGGTTACCCACGTCATAATTCATCTCGGCAGGCGAAAATTTACGGGAAAAGTAAGCACAGGGATGAAGGCGATTATCAGACACTCCCATCTGAGAAAGCACTGCCCCAATACCCATCTCAGAGGCATCCACCTCCACCACAAAAGGACGCTCTGGATCTGGGTGTCGCAGCACCTTGGCCGAAACAAATGCCCTTTTGAGACGGGCAAAAGCCGCTTTAGCCTCACAAGACCAGTGAGCAACATCCGCCCCTTTCTTAGTGAGTGCCACCAAGGGCGCCACTATAGACGAAAATCCAGCGATAAATCGTCTATAAAAATTTGCAAAGCCCAGGAAACGCTGAAGCGCCTTCAAACTAGTGGGCTGCACCCAATCCAGGACTGCCTGTACCTTGGAACCCTCCATTTGGAAACCTTCTGGGGAGATAATATATCCTAGAAATGCGATTTGCTGAACTTCAAATTCGCACTTCTCCAGCTTTGCCCCAAGCCGGTGGTCTCTGAGTTTCTGGAGGACTAAGCGTACATGCTTCCGATGTTCCTCCAGGGAATGGGAGAAGATTAGGATGTCATCTAAGTATACAACTAAGAATCTATCCAAATATTCCCTGAGCACATCATTCATGAAATCCTGGAAGACTGCCGGGGCATTACAGAGCCCAAAAGGCATCACCAAATATTCATAATGCCCTGAGTGGGTATTAAAGGCAGTCTTCCATTCATCCCCCTCTCTTATTCGGATTAGATTGTACGCACCGCGTAGGTCAATCTTAGAAAAAATGGTGGCAGTACAAAGCTGGTCAAACAAGACCGAAATGAGAGGCAGTGGGTATGAGTTTTTAATCGTGATACGGTTCAATTCCCTGAAGTCGATGCAGGGTCGCAACGAACCGTCCTTTTTACCCACGAAGAAGAACCCCGACCCAACTGGAGACTGTGAAGGTCTGATAAATCCCTTAGCCAAGTTCTCCTGAATGTACTCTGCCATAGCCTGAGTCTCAGGACGTGACAGGGAGTACAACCTGCTCTTGGGAAGCTTAGCATTTGGCAACAAATCAATGGCACAGTCATAGGGGCGATGGGGAGGTAGTACCTCTGCAACTTTTTTGGAGAACACGTCCGCAAAATCTGCATAACACCCTGGCAATCCTGGCAAACTTAGCTGCGAGAGCCTGACTGGAAGGCTCAAGCAACTCCTGAAACAATCAGTACCCCAACTAAGAATCTCCCCAGAGACCCAGTCAAATTGAGGATTGTGGGCCCTTAACCAGGGTAACCCCAACACCAATGGGGCAAAAGTACAGACAGTCACATAAAAGGACAATTTTTCAGAGTGTGTGGCTCCAATAAACAAAGAAATCTGGGTAGTGCAAGAGGTAATTTTACCTTGGGATAATGGTTCCCCGTTTAACCCACAAATCTCAATTTCCGATGCCAAGGGTACTAAGGGAACAGAGTGTTTCAGGGCGAATTGGCGGTCCATAAAAACCCCGTCGGCCCCACTGTCCACAAAGGCCTCAGTCTTGACAGTTTGACCGAGGATCTTCAAGGTCACCGGAATGATAAAAGTCTTCTTGGGAAATTCTGACTTCTGGCCTGACAGGATATTTCCCATCACCCTCAGGCCCTGAAGTTTTCCGGCTTTTCTGGGCATGATACTACCACATGACCTTTATTCCCACAGTACAAACACAACCCCTGCTGTCTCCTCCGCGTCTTCTCACGCGAGGAGAGGCGGGTAGCCCCAATCTGCATAGGCTCCTCAGAAAATTCCTCAGAGTCTGAGGTTCCCTTGGGAAGGAAGGAAATCTCAGTCTCCCTTTCAAGCCTACGCTCTCTCAGCCATCTATCCACCCGGATGGATAACTGCATGAGCTGATCCAAGCTATCAGGCAAGGGATATTGTACCAGTTGGTCCTTTATCTGGTTAGAAAGACCTCTTCGGTACTGGTGTCTCAGGGCTGGGTCATTCCACTGGGTATCATGGGCCAACCTCCGAAACTCCGTACAGTAAACCTCAACTGGCCTTCGCCCTTGCTTAAGGATCGAAATCTGAGCCTCGGCTGAGGCCGTCTTGTCAGGGTCATCATACAACATGCCCAGTGCCGTAAAAAAAGCATCAACACTTTTAAGCGACGGACAGTCAGGCTGCAACCCATATGCCCAGACCTGTGGGTCTCCTTGTAGCAAGGAAATCACTATGCCACCCGCTGAATCTCCGACCCAGAAGACTGAGGCCTAAGCCGGAAGTATAGCTTGCAGCTCTCCTTGAAACAAAAGAACTGCGAGCGATCTCCAGAAAAACGATCCGGGAGATTTACTTTCGGCTCCTTAACCCCTGCAGGTGCTGCTGCTGCGGGAGCTCCGCCAGCAGCCTGGGAGGTGTGCATTTTAATGGACAAATCATTAAATTGTCGAGTCAGGACCTGCACCTGATCGACCACCTGTTGCAACGTATTTTGAGGGGTATGCTCCATATTCCCACAAAATTTCAACAGGAGTATTAGGCTGCTGAATATGTTATGCACACCAGTGCCTGCAGGAAAGTACTGGTGTCAGAACTGTTATGCACTCCAGTGTCTGCAGGAATGTACTGGTGTTTGAACTGTTATGCAAAACAAATGGACTCACAGACAAACTGGGGAATATGACATAACGTACACAGAAGGTAATAGGGTAACAAAATACACACAAAGTGAACAGAGAAGCCCAGAAGCTAAGGAACTGGGTATCTCCCTTGTATTAGAACTGCACAGATGGAAAAAGCAAGATGTTGTGTTTTAATACGTAGAGAACCTGAAATGCTGTTGCTAAGGGCAACAGCAAAACCCTAAAGGGTTACCAACGGGTGTGGCAGTAAACTCCTTGGTCAGAGATGGAATGATAGACACAAGGAGAGTCTCCACAATCCTATTTCTCACTTGCAGTGCACAGGTTTTAGCTTACTGCCACTAAACTGACCCCTGACACCTAGCACAGTGAGACAGGATTAGACAGGCAAGTCTGAGAATACAGCCGCAAACTTGCTAAGTTCACAGAGTAGTAACAGAACCCCAGCAAGCTAAACGACTGACTCCAGTCTTACTGCTAGGTCTGGATTGGCAGAGTGTAATACCAAATCCCCAGGCCTATTTGCAGTAAGCAACAAACAAATACAAAGCTACACAGTACTGGCTAACTTTCATGAACTGACTAACCAACAAAGATTCAGCAGCATCTGCTTACCCTGAAAAGAGGCCTTATAAAGCAGGTGCTGTCCACGCCCCACTCAGACCTCACAGACTGTGAGCACAAAAACCAGCACCGGATCCCCTGCCGTGCACAGAGCCTATAACCACTGCACAGCAAAAGACCCGAACCGGAGTATCAGCTGCGCTCAGGTTACTCCACTAGCACTTGTCTCCCGGTTGCCATGACGACGTGGCAGCACAGGGCAGGAGACCCTAACAGGCAGTTTATGTTGCCCACTATATCAAAAGGTTCTTTAGTTCTACATGATAAGAATTGTGTACTCTCCTTGATATATCTACTGGTAATACACTTAGGTCTGTTGCATCTATAGCAACCTGTTCTAAGGACACTCGGATTGGAGCTCAAGAGACTCTGTTCATTTGAAAAATGACTGGGAGATAGATAGTTTTGTAAATTCATGGTTTTCTTAAATGTAATTTTTGCTTCTTGTTCAAGGGAATCTGTGAGAACTCTGTCCATTTTTAATATAGGGAAATTTTTCTTAATTATGTTTCTAATTGAATTTGAAGCGCTATTGAATTTAGAGATAAAGACTGGTTCATGGTTAGTTAAAGCTGACAAGGGGGGAGTAGCAGAATCACTCAGCGAGATGAGCTCTTCTCTATCTCTCATAGAGGTCTGAAAAAGAGCTTCATCTAAAACCTCCTGGGGATAACCCTGTTCTCTGAATGATTGCGTAAGCTCGTTGCTCTGTACTTTAAAATCAGAGTCACTCGAGCAGTTTCTCTTCAACCTTAGATACTGGCTTTTGGGGATGTTCCTTAGCCAAGGTCGATAGTGACAACTTGAAAAATTTAAAAAGGAGCTGCAATCAACCTTTTTCTTATAGGTTTTTGTCGATAGTTCACCCGTATCCTGTTTGGCGTGTAGTGCAATATCCAAGAACGTGATCTCTGTATTGTGTATTGTGCTAGTGAAGGTGAGACCATATGTGTTAGAATTCAAAAAGTCAGCAAATGCAGTGACTGAAGAAGGATCCCCATTCCAAATAATAAAAAGATCATCTATGTACCTGCCATAAAGCACCAGGTTCGCCCGATAGGGTCCGTCCCAGATATATTGATCCTCGAGACGTCCCATATATAGATTTGCAAAACTTGGGGCGAACCTGGTGCCCATGGCGGTACCATGTGTCTGTAAATAATAATCACCATTAAACGTGAAATAGTTCCGTGTTAATATAAAGTGAATGGCGTCTAAAATAAATTGATTAAGGTGAGGGGAAAGTGTTAAATCAAGATCCAAATAATGTTTAATTGTTTGTATTCCATTTTTGTGAGGGATATTCGTATATAGTGATTCTACATCGCAGGTGACTAATAAATAGTCCTCCTGCCAACTGATATTTTTAATCAGCTGTAAAAAGTGAGTAGTGTCTCTAATGTAAGATTTGAGATTTTTTACAAATGGTTGCAAAAATGAATCTACAAAAGCTGAAAGGTGAGAAGTTAAGGAACCCACTCCCGATATGATGGGGCGACCAGGGGGTGTCGTGAGGGATTTGCGTATTTTCGGGAGGTGATAATAAGTGGGGGTAACAGGATGAGTGTTAAACAGAAATTGATATTCAGTCCTGGAGATTGCACCACACGCCACAGCTCGTGTCAACATCTCCTTAAGTTCTCCAGCGAAGCCCGAGGTGGGATCCCCATGAAGCTTGGTATAGAAATTTTTATTATTAAGTTGCCGATAGGCCTCCTGTAGATAGTCAGATACATTTTGAATAACAGTCCCTCCCCCCTTGTCAGCTGTCTTGATTATAATAGTCCTTTCTCTTTGTAGAGTCCTCAAAGCACATCTCTCATTAATATGTAAATTATCTCTAACACTTCTTTTTCTTTTACTGTTTCCTGTCCTTTCACAGAGATTTTTAAAATCCTGTAAGGTGGTGGTGTAAAATGTTTCTATAGTATGTCGGATAGAACTCACTTTTATTACGGAACAGATTACCATTATTAATACGTTTCACATCGAAAATAGGAACTATTTTTGATGTATCTCCCTCCAATTGTAAGTCTATCAATGTATCTAAAGTAGATTGATCATTTGAATCCAGTACTATGGGAACCCCCATAATACCTTTGTTTTTTAGAATTTTATTATGAAAATATCTCTTTCTACAGAGATCACGTGTGTATCTATTTAGTTCGATGTAGAGGTCGAAGAATTGGGGATCTTTAGTGGGTGCAAATTTCAACCCTTTAGCCAAAATGGCTTTTTCACTCTCAGATAACTTTCTGGAGGACAGGTTGAATATCCCTTTGTTCCTTATTTTTGTTTTAAGCTTTTTTCTGGATTCATTTCTTCCTCCTCTACATCCTCTAAATTTGATTCCCTTCTTCTTTTTGGTGACTGTGTTTCTAGGGGGCTGAATCTGTTTCGGTTCTTCCAAATGGGATATAATTCCCGTTCTAAAAAATGGGAGGAGTTGGTAGTATTGTTTGGCTCCTCATATCTAGTCGACACTTGGTGGGGATTTTTTGGCCTAGCCCCCTTTTGGGTATAATCCCTTAAGTGTGCCGAAGTTGTAACTTGGGCTGGCGGGGATGCAAGTGGCCTTCTCTCATTTCTTGGATCCATTTTTGGGTTACCTCTAAAGGGAAGGGTGTTAGTTCTTGGATCTTGTCTGTATTGCATGTTTCTATTACCGTTATTTTTGGAAGGGTTTGGAGATGGCTTTTGATAACTTGATTGTTTATACATATCCATTGTTCTTCTCCCACCCCTATTGTAAGTGTGCACTATATTATTGGAATAGTCATATCTATCCCTATCCAATTTTTTATTTTTATTGGAGATAATCTCCTTTTCAAATTCTTCCACCTTTTGGTTCAAAACATAATCACAATTATTGAAATCTGATCTTATATTAAAAGGTTCCAACAAATTTTGTACTTTCTCTATTTCTGTACAAATATTGGTGACTTTGGTATCCCGGTATGTAACTAAGAGCTCCATTAAAGAGAACGAACAGTTGTCAAGAATCTCGTTCCACTTTTTTGTGAGGTCAATATCATCCTTAAAGGAACAGGACTTATGTATCCTTAGACCCCTAGGGATCATTTTTTCCTTTATATATTTGGATAAAGTCATTTTATCGAGCCAATGTCTCGTTTCTGCTTTTAAAAGATTTTCCAATCTACTAAATAGATGATGCATATCTAATGGATTTGCCTCAGTGGAAAGGGATTCAGCAGCTATACGTTCCTGCAAGAGCGCATTCCGTCTCTCATTTCTCTCAATATATCTCCTCTGGGATGCCATGTCTCATCAACAACTAATAATTACAAAGATCAATATAAATATAAAAAATTAATATGTAAAGAATAAGAAATATATAAATTAAGATAAATTGTATCGATACTAAAAGCTATAAACTAAAAACTATAACTAAAAACTAAAATCTAAAATCTAAAATCTAAAAAAGCAGCCCAAATAGTTTGACCAGATCCAAACAATTTATAGAACAACATGCAATATATACAAACTTTGCTTAATCGGGCGCTATTCCAATGATGTTTATGTTTAAAATGTACCAATCAAAATTAGTTTATAAAGCAGCTCCTACATGGCCACTGGATGCCCTGTACACTAAAAGATAGATTGAATTTCAATAGAAACACTAAGGAGCGCTAGTAATATATAGAGATATTATTTATTGATTTTATTAAACAATTGTTTGGGTTAATTACCACAATATAACCAATTTATCTAGTAGCTATAAGGTGACATAAAACCACAATGATAGTACAGAGTAGATATATAAATCAGCTGGTTAGCTTATATTTAAAAATGCAGTACTGCAGGCCAAATTTGAAATCAGGAAGTCCTCCAATAATTATGTATGGAATAGAGAAAACGTCCCACAGTTTTTATTGAGAGTGATACTTTGTATTTGTCACAAAATTCCTCGTGTTTACGAGGCACTGGTCTCACCCGTAGTAGCTGGTTTCCGCTGATTCCCATCGATGGTAATTTGCAGCATAGACAACAGGCGGCTGGGAGTATGTCTCCTTGATATATTGTAGGAGACGCCGCAGGTTCTCAGCAGTCAGTCTGCTAACGGGGCTTTTCAAGCACAGCGGTGGAGCGTAAAGATGTACCGTCTTTTCAGACACCAGCAGCGGAGAGACCTCAAGGTTAAACAGGTGTTTGGAGAATAAGGGGAGACTCCTTCAAAGGACAAGCAGTGTCCACGACCCTCAACGCGTTTCTCCGCCCCAAACAACCGGCGGTTTCATCAGGAGGAATAGGTGTCCAATAGAAGGATCAATGAGTATTTAAGTCCTTTTGTATCCAATCAACGTTAGGATGGTAATGCGCACACCTGAGCATTTACTCAGTGTTGAATTAATTTAGGTGGATGTTTTAGAACGCTTTGTATCCAATCAACTGTTTTAATCATAATACAAACACCTGAGTGGTCCCTCGGTGTTGTATTCTTTATATATTCAATTCATATCTAATAATTGGTACAGGTACATTATTTGAAAAAATAAATAAAACAAAACAAAAACAATCAAAACATAATTTACAATAAATAAATAAACATAACGGACAGAAGCAAGAATCACATGGGACCCCACATAATCGTATAGGTATATATATACTGAGCATATTAATATACATCATAATATGTCTATTTGCATTTCTTATCGTTATGAGAGGTCTCATGCATTCAATGCCCCTTTTTCGATCTTCATACATAGATAACAGATACATATGTATATATATCATTTTGATAGAGAACGGCATCCCAGAGGAGTATGGATGTGGTTTGATCCTATGATCTCTTGAGACTTAAGATTCTAAGTACCCTAACTTAATCAAGCATCCACAATAGTCCAGTGGATACGTAACTGGGCTATCATGAGAGAGGTCATCAGTTCTAATCCAGCGTGGGAATAATAGCTGCATAAAGTTATTACTTATATAGTTTTTGTATATTAGTGTTTGTAAAGTTTTAATGATTAAAAGTATATATATAAGGGGGGGGGGCAGCACCAATAGTTATCAAATGGAACCAAAATGAGACAAGCTGTACATAAATATACACATAGAGAAAGGGAATTTCCCGTTCCCTAGGTGTACATAATAAACCTAGGTAGTGGGAGACACAATGATACAATGTTGCTAATTGAAAAAGCTAGTCACTAGTGGACATATAGTTTGTTTCACTCATTTCTCTTCCCATTTTGATATTAACGTGAAACACGCCCACCTAGATTATGTTGGAATAAAAATAAATCTAGTTAGCATATAAAAATATAACAGAAGGGGAATAAGAAGAGAACAATGGAATTTTAATTTATACATTATTTAACTCAATGTTTTCATTAAGACCCAAAGGAAACAGAGTGTCCAGAACACATATCCAATACGCTTCTCTTTTACAGAGGAGATTATATCTATCCCCACCTCGGAATGTCTGCTTTATATGTTCTACTCCCTGTATATGTAGAACCCCACAGTCACCTCCATGCAGAGAATTAACATGTCTAGGAACACTGTGATTCATTGATTTTTTTATTAATTAATCTTCTGTGTTCCAGAAACCCGGTGTTAAGACAACGTGTGGTCCTGCCAACATATTGGCTCCCACATTTGCATGAAATTAGATAAACAACAAATGTAGTGAGGCAGTTTATGTTGCCCACTATATCAAAAGGTTCTTTAGTTCTACATGATAAGAATTGTGTACTCTCCTTGATATATCTACAGGTAATACACTTAGGTCTGTTGCATCTATAGCAACCTGTTCTAAGGACACTCGGATTGGAGCTCAAGAGACTCTGTTCATTTGAAAAATGACTGGGAGATAGATAGTTTTGTAAATTCATGGTTTTCTTAAATGTAATTTTTGCTTCTTGTTCAAGGGAATCTGTGAGAACTCTGTCCATTTTTAATATAGGGAAATTTTTCTTAATTATGTTTCTAATTGAATTTGAAGCGCTATTGAATTTAGAGATAAAGACTGGTTCATGGTTAGTTAAAGCTGACAAAGGGGGTGTAGCAGAATCACTCAGCGAGATGAGCTCTTCTCTATCTCTCATAGAGGTCTGAAAAAGAGCTTCATCTAAAACCTCCTGGGGATAACCCTGTTCTCTGAATGATTGCGTAAGCTCGTTGCTCTGTACTTTAAAATCAGAGTCACTCGAGCAGTTTCTCTTCAACCTTAGATACTGGCTTTTGGGGATGTTCCTTAGCCAAGGTCGATAGTGACAACTTGAAAATTTTAAAAAGGAGCTGCAATCAACCTTTTTCTTATAGGTTTTTGTCGATAGTTCACCCGTATCCTGTTTGGCGTGTAGTGCAATATCCAAGAACGTGATCTCTGTATTGTGTATTGTGCTAGTGAAGGTGAGACCATATGTGTTAGAATTCAAAAAGTCAACAAATGCAGTGACTGAAGAAGGATCCCCATTCCAAATAATAAAAAGATCATCTATGTACCTGCCATAAAGCACCAGGTTCGCCCGATAGGGTCCGTCCCAGATATATTGATCCTCGAGACGTCCCATATATAGATTTGCAAAACTTGGGGCGAACCTGGTGCCCATGGCGGTACCATGTGTCTGTAAATAATAATCACCATTAAACGTGAAATAGTTCTGTGTTAATATAAAGTGAATGGCGTCTAAAATAAATTGATTAAGGTGAGGGGAAAGTGTTAAATCAAGATCCAAATAATGTTTAATTGTTTGTATTCCATTTTGTGAGGGATATTCGTATATAGTGATTCTACATCGCAGGTGACTTATAAATAGTTCTCCTGCCAACTGATATTTTTAATCAGCTGTAAAAAGTGAGTAGTGTCTCTAATGTAAGATTTGAGATTTTTTACAAATGGTTGCAAAAATGAATCTACAAAAGCTGAAAGGTGAGAAGTTAAGGAACCCACTCCCGATATGATGGGGCGACCAGGGGGTGTCGTGAGGGATTTGCGTATTTTCGGGAGGTGATAATAAGTGGGGGTAACAGGATGAGTGTTAAACAGAAATTGATATTCAGTCCTGGAGATTGCACCACACGCCACAGCTCGTGTCAACATCTCCTTAAGTTCTCCAGCGAAGCCCGAGGTGGGATCCCCATGAAGTTTGGTATAGAAATTTTTATTATTAAGTTGCCGATAGGCCTCCTGTAGATAGTCAGATACATTTTGAATAACAGTCCCTCCCCCCTTGTCAGCTGTCTTGATTATAATAGTCCTGTCTCTTTGTAGAGTCCTCAAAGCACATCTCTCATTAATATGTAAATTATCTCTAACACTTCTTTTTCTTTTACTGTTTCCTGTCCTTTCACAGAGATTTTTAAAATCCTGTAAGGTGGTGGTGTAAAATTTTTCTATAGTATGTCGGATAGAACTCACTTTTATTACGGAACAGATTACCATTATTAATACGTTTCACATCGAAAATAGGAACTATTTTTGATGTATCTCCCTCCGATTGTAAGTCTATCAATGTATCTAAAGTAGATTGATCATTTGAATCCAGTACTATGGGAACCCCCATAATACCTTTGTTTTTTAGAATTTTATTATGAAAATATCTCTTTCTACAGAGATCACGTGTGTATCTATTTAGTTCGATGTAGAGGTCGAAGAATTGGGGATCTTTAGTGGGTGCAAATTTCAACCCTTTAGCCAAAATGGCTTTTTCACTCTCAGATAACTTTCTGGAGGACAGGTTGAATATCCCTTTGTTCCTTATTTTTGTTTTAAGCTTTTTTCTGGATTCATTTCTTCCTCCTCTACATCCTCTAAATTTGATTCCCTTCTTCTTTTTGGTGACTGTGTTTCTAGGGGGCTGAATCTGTTTCGGTTCTTCCAAATGGGATATAATTCCCGTTCTAAAAAATGGGAGGAGTTGGTAGTATTGTTTGGCTCCTCATATCTAGTCGACACTTGGTGGGGATTTTTTGGCCTAGCCCCCTTTTGGGTATAATCCCTTAAGTGTGCCGAAGTTGTAACTTGGGCTGGCGGGGATGCAAGTGGCCTTCTCTCATTTCTTGGATCCATTTTTGGGTTACCTCTAAAGGGAAGGGTGTTAATTCTTGGATCTTGTCTGTATTGCATGTTTCTATTACCGTTATTTTTGGAAGGGTTTGGAGATGGCTTTTGATAACTTGATTGTTTATACATATCCATTGTTCTTCTCCCACCCCTATTGTAAGTGTGCACTATATTATTGGAATAGTCATATCTATCCCTATCCAATTTTTTATTTTTATTGGAGATAATCTCCTTTTCAAATTCTTCCACCTTTTGGTTCAAAACATAATCACAATTATTGAAATCTGATCTTATATTAAAAGGTTCCAACAAATTTTGTACTTTCTCTATTTCTGTACAAATATTGGTGACTTTGGTATCCCGGTATGTAACTAAGAGCTCCATTAAAGAGAACGAACAGTTGTCAAGAATCTCATTCCACTTTTTTGTGAGGTCAATATCATCCTTAAAGGAACAGGACTTATGTATCCTTAGACCCCTAGGGATCATTTTTTCCTTTATATATTTGGATAAAGTCATTTTATCGAGCCAATGTCTCGTTTCTGCTTTTAAAAGATTTTCCAATCTACTAAATAGATGATGCATATCTAATGGATTTGCCTCAGTGGAAAGGGATTCAGCAGCTATACGTTCCTGCAAGAGCGCATTCCGTCTCTCATTTCTCTCAATATATCTCCTCTGGGATGCCATGTCTCATCAACAACTAATAATTACAAAGATCAATATAAATATAAAAAATTAATATGTAAAGAATAAGAAATATATAAATTAAGATAAATTGTATCGATACTAAAAGCTATAAACTAAAAACTGCAATATATACATACTTTGCTTAATCGGGCACTATTCCAATGATGTATATGTTTAAAATGTACCAATCAAAATTATTTTATAAAGCAGCTCCTACATGGCAACTGGATGCCCTGTACACTAAAAGATAGATTGAATTTCAATAGAAACACTAAGGAGCGCTAGTAATATATAGAGATATTATTTATTGATTTTATTAAACAATTGTTTGGGTTAATTACCACAATATAACCAATTTATCTAGTAGCTATAAGGTGACATAAAACCACAATGATAGTACAGAGTAGATATATAAATCAGCTGGTTAGCTTATATTTAAAAATGCAGTACTGCAGGCCAAATTTGAAATCAGGAAGTCCTCCAATAATTATGTATGGAATAGAGAAAACGTCCCACAGTTTTTATTGAGAGTGATTCTTTGTATTTGTCGCAAAATTCCTCGTGTTTACGAGGCACTGGTCTCACCCGTAGTAGCTGGTTTCCGCTGATTCCCATCGATGGTAATTTGCAGCAAAGACAACAGGCGGCTGGGAGTATGTCTCCTTGATATATTGTAGGAGACGCCGCAGGTTCTCAGCAGTCAGTCTGCTAATGGGGCTTTTCAAGCACAGCGGTGGAGCGTAAAGATGTACCGTCTTTTCAGACACCAGCAGCGGAGAGACCTCAAGGTTAAACAGGTGTTTGGAGAATAAGGGGAGACTCCTTCAAAGGACAAGCAGTGTCCACGATCCTCAACGCGTTTCTCCGCCCCAAACAACCGGCGGTTTCATCAGGAGGAATAGGTGTCCAATAGAAGGATCAATGAGTATTTAAGTCCTTTTGTGTCCAATCAACGTTAGGATGGTAATGCGCACACCTGAGCATTTACTCAGTGTTGAATTAATTTAGGTGGATGTTTTAGAACGCTTTGTATTCAATCAACTGTTTTAATCATAATACAAACACCTGAGTGGTCCCTCGGTGTTGTATTCTTTATATATTCAATTCATATCTAATAATTGGTACAGGTACATTCTTTGAAAAAATAAATAAAACAAAACAAAAACAATCAAAACATAATTTACAATAAATAAATAAACATAACGGACAGAAGCAAGAATCACATGGGACCCCACATAATCGTATAGGTATATATATACTGAGCATATTAATATACATCATAATATGTCTATTTGCATTTCTTATCATTATGAGAGGTCTCATGCACAGGTGACTGTGGGGTTCTACATATACAGGGAGTAGAACATATAAAGCAGACATTCCGAGGTGGGGATAGATATAATCTCCTCTGTAAAAGAGAAGCGTATTGGATATGTGTTCTGGACACTCTGTTTCCTTTGGGTCTTAATGAAAACATCAAGTTAAATAATGTATAAATTAAAATTCCATTGTTCTCTTCTTATTCCACGTCTGTTATATTTTTATATGCTAACTAGATTTATTTTTATTCCAACGTAATCTAGGTGGGCGTGTTTCACGTTAATATCAAAATGGGAAGAGAAATGAGTGAAACAAACTATATGTCCACTAGTGACTAGCTTTTTCAATTAGCAACATTGTATCATTGTGTCTCCCACTACCTAGGTTTATTATGTACACCTAGGGAACGGGAAATTCCCTTTCTCTATGTGTATATTTATGTACAGCTTTTCTCATTTTGGTTCCATTTGATAACTATTGGTGCTGCCCCCCCCCCTTATATATATACTTTTAATCATTAAAACTTTACAAACACTAATATACAAAAACTATATAAGAAATAACTTTATGCAGCTATTATTCCCACGCTGGATTAGAACTGATGACCTCTCTCACGATAGCCCAGTTACGTATCCACTGGACTATTGTGGATGTTTGATTAAGATAGGGTACTTAGAATCTTAAGTCTCAAGAGATCATAGGATCAAACCACATCCATACTCCTCTGGGATGCCGTTCTCTATCAAAATGATATATATACATATGTATCTGTTATCTATGTATGAAGATCGAAAAAGGGGCATTGAATGCATGAGACCTCTCATAACGATAAGAAATGCAAATAGACATATTATGATGTATATTAATATGCTCAGTATATATATACCTATACGATTATGTGGGGTCCCATGTGATTCTTGCTTCTGTCCGTTATGTTTATTATTTATTGTAAATTATGTTTTGATTTTTTTTGTTTTGTTTTATTTATTTTTTCAAATAATGTACCTGTACCAATTATTAGATATGAATTGAATATATAAAGAATACAACACTGAGGGACCACTCAGGTGTTTGTATTATGATTAAAACAGTTGATTGGATACAAAGCGTTCTAAAACATCCACCTAAATTAATTCAACACTGAGTAAATGCTCAGGTGTGCGCATTACCATCCTAACGTTGATTGGATACAAAAGGACTTAAATACTCATTGATCCTTCTATTGGACACCTATTCCTCCAGATGAAACCGCCGGTTGTTTGGGGCGGAGAAACGCGTTGAGGGTCGTGGACACTGCTTGTCCTTTGAAGGAGTCTCCCCTTATTCTCCAAACACCTGTTTAACCTTGAGGTCTCTTCGCTGCTGGTGTCTGAAAAGACGGTACATCTTTACGCTCCACCGCTGTGCTTGAAAAGCCCCGTTAGCAGACTGACTGCTGAGAACCTGCGGCGTCTCCTACAATATATCAAGGAGACATACTCCCAGCCGCCTGTTGTCTATGCTGCAAATTACCATCGACGGGAATCAGCGGAAACCAGCTACTACGGGTGAGACCAGTGCCTCGTAAACACGAGGAATTTTGCGACAAATACAAAGTATCACTCTCAATAAAAACTGTGGGACGTTTTCTCTATTCCATACATAATTATTGGAGGACTTCCTGATTTCAAATTTGGCCTGCAGTACTGCATTTTTAAATATAAGCTAACCAGCTGGTTTATATATCTACTCTGTACTATCATTGTGGTTTTATGTCACCTTATAGCTACTAGATAAATTGGTTATATTGTGGTAATTAACCCAAACAATTGTTTAATAAAATCAATAAATAATATCTCTATATATTACTAGCGCTCCTTAGTGTTTCTATTGAAATTCAATCTATCTTTTATTGTACTTATAGTCTGTATAAAGTTCAAATGAATGCTGTATCATCTAACTAGAACAAAATGGATTATCTTATGCTTTTATACTATACTAGTGAATATAGATCACCTTTGATATTGTGATTATTATGTGTATGCATAATATACGTACTATCCCGTAGCACATATATATGGCTGTTAGGCCTTTAGAATGTTGCCTCTATCACAGTATTTGACAGTTCCACCCTCTGATCAGGGACATTATCCATGTGCCCTGTCATCTCAGGGGAATTTCTGGGAACGTATAGTTCGCTAATAATCATTTCATGTAGTATTGCTATTCTGCGTCTGGCAGTAGCCTTCTAAATACAACATAGGCCGCACCTGTAGGCAGTGAACATTAAAAGAATGGCTGTAATCACGTCGGGGCCGGGGTCACCAAAGAATGGCTATAATGGCTATAATGATCACAAGAATAAACCGCATCACAGAATACATCATCACATACAATATACTTAAAAAAACATTTTCCTAATCCTGAAAATTGAATACTAGGATTTAAACATTTATCCTTTCCAGTCCATATCATAATGTCTTTGTTAAAGTTCTTCTTTTATATTTTGGGCCTCCTTTATATACTTGGCAATACACGTATCCGGATCTGTAATGTCATTGGTCAAATAAGTACAGCAGTGAACTCAAAGTGCTGTTCTCGGAAATCAACAATATCCTCCAATTTGTGGTATTAAAGAATGTAGAACAATGTGGTATTGTAATAGTACATGTCCAATGTCCTGGAATCATCATAAATGTCCAATGTCCTGGAATGTCCTATCATAAAGTTCAATCATGTTATCAATAACTTTTAAATGAAATAAAACGTCAACTCCCAGTTGATTAATCATACGACTCCATTAGCCAAAGGAGAACTTATTAGCCACCTTTACCATTTCGAGGTTTTATTGATGCTCTGGTGGCAGGAACATGTTTCCTGATTACTGAGTCAATTACTCTTTTTAGGAATAGTTCATCCTGCAAGAAAACTTTTCTCAAGTTATTATGTGTTTTTGTATAAATTTGCTAAATTAATCTTCTTAAATAACAAACATCTTCAGAATTAATAGGTAACCAATTGTATATCATATCCTAAGGACATAGTGACAACTAACATTCTCCGTTATGTATGATATCTCCTTTAGCTTTTGAATCTACTCCTGGCAAAATACATTTACTAAATCATAAACTTTAATGAACATCCTTATGTAACCATTACTATTTATATACCTAGCTTATTATATCTAGCACATCTAGAACATTAGGTTTGTATATTGTAACAATCCTTTCACATTCCTTTAAATCAACCTTTTCTATATACATAAGTTAATTGTTTCCTGTATTATTGACCTATTTTATTTCCATTAACTGAAATACACTCCATATGTGTAGCTGATATCACTAGTGGTTTTATCTTGAGATACTGTTGTATTTTATCCACATGTACCTGTTTCACTATTATCACAACTCTATAAAGTTTTGGTAATCGCATCATATGTAACTTACATAGCGAACTTTGGTCTGTTACTATACCATGCTGATGTCTTTGTATACATATCTAACAATTATAAGAATAATACTTAGCAATACAATTTATATAGCAGCAGTACCCAAAATCTTTCCAACAATTAATGGTATTGCAGGACTGGATACTCCTCAGTATAATATCTTAAATTATTAAATTATCCATACATTAATCTATACACCTCTCTTCAAGTGGAGTATAATACTCACAACCATGTTTTTCAAAGGGTGTTCGTTACACCGGTCATAAATCTCTCTGGATTTCCTGCTTAAAAAAGAGGACGGAAGGTTCTTATTGAAATAATTCCCATCCACAATAATGGATGCGTACTCATACCTACACCACACGTCTGCTCGCTCTCTCTTCAAAGAAAAAAGAAATCAAGTCCTAATGCTGTTATAAATAACATCGCTCCCGTATACTTTCAGAAATGTTAAAAGTTCTGTAGGATATTAGCTTATAAGCACATAGTCTATTATCAATGATCATAATCATCTCCAGCTCGATTGAAGGGTTCATTCAAATATAACTCTGTGGTAGTAACAGTAGTAACAGTCTCTGTATCTCCATACAATTGTTTTTAGTTTTAGGTTCCTTTAAGCTCTGGTCTCTGACCTTTTCATTTCATTGCAAGCTCATGGATCTAGGTGTCCTTCTTCTGCAGCCTTTGCAACGGCTGTATCAGTAGTCAGCGGTACTTGCCAAGGACCATCCTATGCGATCTGTAATGGAACCAAAACATAAGCAACTTCTCACCATAACACCGTCTTCACTCTCTCAGTGATTTGTCCTGTGCCAGACTGAGTGTTTTCGTGTTGGTTAAATATCTTTCCAAGGTTCTTGCAGCTTTTGATATTCTTGTAACTGTTTAAATAATTTGTGTGACACATTTGAACCGTCAAATCATTTTGTAGTTTTGAATCAGTCTCTGGATAATATATCTTTGCTCTGGATAATATATCGTTGCTCTGGATTTCAAAAAGAATAACAAAAAAATGATATAGAAGAGAGACTAAGCAGAGGCTTAGGTGTAATTCTACCACTATTGAACCAACGATTGGACCCTGCCATGATTCAAATTCTGTCTTTCCTGTCTCCTTTGTAGATTAATAATGCTTAATTCTTTAAACCTTCCTTGTCAAATTATGACTTTTTTTTTCTCAACATTACACATATTAATTGAAAATATTTTCCAAACTCCTATAAACTCTTTCTATCAGTAAAGAAACTTTACTGTCTTTGAAACCATAGATCACACATCTAGCCTTATTATTCATTTTTTACATAGCGCAGCAAACTCTGTTGCTTGACTTTATCCCTTAACACCTGTTACACATACTATAGTTCCTTTTTAGCATTAAACTATGTTGTATTAAAACAATGTTGTTTTTAATCAACCCAAACATCTGCAGTAAACATGCTATAGCTTTCTTTATCACCATCACTATCCCTCTCATTATTACATAATTTGTTATTTTGGTCAAATGCCAGAACACAATATACACTTCTCCATTAAACTTCATCCTACCATAGAAAGCTTGTGAATCTATTTCATGCTAGTTACCCTTAGATGTGCATAACTCATGACATTTCCCATAGCAAAAGTTGGCAGCAACACTTTACTATTACTAATACTAATTCACTAATTCACATACTAATTTCAGTTAACACACTGTAATTCACCATCCCATTATCCCCTATGGATGCTAGAGAAATTATTCTCCTGTTACTGTCAGTTTTTAAATGCAATGTAATTCTTTATAATTGTCTTACTCATCCACATTATATTCCTTATACTCCCCATTTTTGAGGTTGAGGAAGACAAGTATGCAGCTGTATCAAAGCTGTATACTGTCAGAGGTAAGATGTACACATCATACAAAATCTACTGCTTAACCACATATTTTAAACATATTTTTTTTTCCTTGAACATACAGTTGATGGTTTGGCTCTGACTGTGTATCCATAATGTCTTATTCATGATAAAGTGTAATATATTGTATTACCTTCTATAATTTCTTTGGTTATGAACTTGAATGCATGCACATAGCATTTACCAAAAAAATTACTGTATCTAGAGATTTATCATCTGGTCATACATATACCAGTATATCTATTAATAAATGAGTACCAAAGCTCCACACTCTGAGGGTTTTAACTGTCTTTGGCCTAGTGCCAAATAATGACCTAGGTAGTTAACTTTGTCAGCACACCGTTGAATTTTGTCTTGCGACACCTTGTGTCCTGTTCTGCAATAAAACACAACTGTTTAGTATCTGACACCAACACTTCAAATAATTTATAACACCACAGTAGATCATCCACATATTGTGTAAACCATCTGTAGGTACAAAAGAATGTAGGTTATTTTTGCAAGTACAAAGAAAGATTGTCTATAAATCTTTTGCATAATCTAGTCCAATACAGTGTAATCTATTCCATCAACATTACCTTTTTCTCATTGGGTAGTCTGTATTCTACCATAATTTACACACAAGGTTGGTAATCACACTACACCAACATACTATACATTTCTTTGCTTATCTCAAAATATCTCTCAGACTGGCCAGTCCACTCAGTCCACTCTTCACAAGATCTACGTCTCACATCCACACTCATTATTTGCTTCCATGCACAACTACAAACTTCCCTTGGACTGCATCCATTCTATGGAATGCCTTGCCACATACAAGCATTCCCTGAAAACTCACTTATTCAGACAACTTATCAACACCGCTCACATTATCTGTATAGCTTTTCTATACAATCATATCCCCACACTTTCTGGCTACGGAACCTGGTTCATCACTGCATATCGTGCAGTCCACTAAGAACCTTTGCAATCTATATCTAATATATCAATGCCTATACTTTGTTATGGATTTTAGCAAGCATATCCTTTACCTCCATTCATAGAATCACAGGGTAAGTGATATATATATATATATATATATATATATATATATGCTATGTATCCAACTGAATCTGTCCCTACTCTATACTTTCTGGAATCTGTAGAAATACCTCATCCGTGATACAGTATATTTTACACTGTAACTTACAAATTAGGTTTCTTCCAAGTAAATTTGAAGAATTGCCTAAAAGTATGTTAATACTGGAATCGTAGTGATTAATTGCTTGTAGCAATCTGTGATTTACAGCATATACTTTACAGAATGATACCTTTATCTTTCCCAATGATTTTAGCTGCAGCCGCTTTGAAAAACTCCCCCTGTACAGCCCACCTCTGAGAGGGAGAAATCTGTATGCAGCGATGGGGCGTAGTCTTTTTGACTGTCTGCCAGATGCAGATCTGTTAGCGATGACGCTGTTAGCGCTGACATTTCTAGCCTGTATATGCTGCTGGGATTTTTTTTTCTGATTATAGTTATGCTACTGTAACTACACCCTTTTTTTATTATTGGCAGCTCTCTCTACAGACTATCTATTTAAGATATCAGTTCACTAAATTAGTTCTTATGTTAAAAAAAATAGAGTAGATCGTTTGTATAACAAACATTTAAATTACAAATCATTGTCTTCCAACAGCATTTGTAGCACAAAACATATCTAGAGTATTGCTTATGCTTATTATGATCCATCTCATTAGATAAAAAAAAAATCAAAACTCACTGAATCCTTTTTTTTCTCCTTTCTCTCTCTACTACGTCATGGCTTATGCTGCTGCTGGAAGGGGGGGCACGAGTTTGGGCTGTCACAGCTCCCTAACTCTCCGTGCTACACAGCATTGGAGACTGAAGCACCCCAGCTCTCCGTGCTACACAGCGTTGGAGACTGAAGACTTATTTTACAGGGGATTTAAGACTATCTAGATATTAAACAATACCATAAAGAAAACTTACTTTATAACGACGAGCTCCCAAATTGTTAACTACTTCTTTAGTTAAATAATAACATCAGATAAACACATATTTAACTACACAGCTTTTAGATCTGCCAAAAGCCATTTGAACATGAACACTCAAATTTTTAATTCTATTTTCTTTTCCTCAGTTCACCACATATATAAACATTATTCACAAGACTTGTAAACATGCCAAACAGTCACAGACAGAAGGTTACTGTTAGACACAGATCTGAGAATATAATTAATGGAACAAACACTGAACTTTTATGTCCCACACACAAGACACCATAAAACACAAAATGACATACAGTTTCGCCAGCGCAAGGGGCGGGTCATCTGGTACCATAGTTTTATAACCTCTGCTTTTTAATTTTTTTATTTCCAGCCCGATGTACAGTATTTCATTTTCATATCATGCTGTAACTGAATCTGTGCTTAGTTTAAAATTCTGAGTTTCAATACTCATATTACGCTGCAATCCTTATAAACGTTATACGTTGGGTGCCCATTAATTAAATAATAATAAAAACAACAGTTTGCAAATTTCAACTGTTTGCAGACTTCAATATTTTGCAGATTTCAACAGTTTTGCCGATTTCAAAATACGCTTAGTATTGGTTGATCAGGCCAAACTTTATAGCATAATTGAAATACGCTGTTTTTTTTTTTTTTCATTTTCTGTAGACTGTACTCCTTGGTCACAGTACTATACAAAATTGGTGCTTCTATGGAATATTTCTTCCATACATGATATGCACACTTAGGGTTAATCCTCCCTGCCCTTCCCATACGCTGAAAAATTTGCAATCCCTGCAATCTTTCACACACGCGACACGTCTGTCAACTGGGAAACTGCAGTAGTCCCTCTTATCACAAACTACAATCACAAAGCAACACGCCAAGTTAAAAGTTGCTTGTCTCTTAGTGCACTACAATGTTAGCAAATAGACTTAGGTTATGGTTAAAACAACACCTCTTTAGAGTTGCTCAGTTCTTTTGTGCACAATAAACAATGTTAATAAACAAGGTTAGCAAGCAGACTCAGAAAATACTTGGGACTTTAGTCCGTAGATTCCGTTATTTACCAGAATCCATATATGATTAAAACAATCAGCAGCTGCACAGTATTACAGTATAAAATTTCAATCAAATTACTTATTATCAACTATAACCTCGGGTAATCACCCTATTTATTCTCATTTAAACTCTCGCACATGTATGTCTATTAAAGAGGGAGGTGATCTATGTGTTTTCACATTACTTTGGCTCTTATCTTATCTTTACTCATAGCGTTAACGGAATGTGATACTATGAGTTCAGATTGGAACATCCAAAACCCCGTGAAAGAGGTCCAAAGCATTCACTCACACAATTACTCATAGGGTGATTAACTTTACCACATTTACATGCACAACAAACACGACAAGATCAGGTCCCTGGGTTATTTTCCTAGCTTAGTCAATCTCCTCACTCCTAATTCTCATTTTATAAAAATAAAATCACACAGACAGCTGGCAGGTACAGAAACAGCATGTACTGGAATATAGCACATACCATGTTATTCTATACTTGACAGTGCTGTAATGACTTGGGATATTCCTTCCGTCCTCAGCTGCTGGCACACCCCTTTGAGAATTCGATGAAGAGATTGAGTTATATAGGTCCAAAACACGAGCCCCCAAATTGTTAACTACTTCTTTAGTTAAATTAACCATCTTGTTGCTGTTTGAGTTGTTGTTAGGTAAAAGACTGAATTGAAATTAGATTTAGAAAAAGCAATTGATTATTTATTAAAAAGACTACGCCCGTATATAGGTTGAGAGGGAACATCCTCTCAAGCCTGGGTCAAAATGCTTCAACAACGATACATGTCAATACAATGATTTTTATAACATACAGTTACGCCCCATTCTTATAACCCTCCCATATGAGTTCATACATCTGAATACAGTGTTATGCAATATTAGGACAATTGGCAAAAACAACCAAGAGATATTTAGCCAAGACATCCTCGTGATGTGGCTGACTAGTGATTTAACCATGTGTCCTTATTAGGAATTAAACTGGACTTCGGATGTGCGTATGAGGACTTGATACTAGCCAACAATTTGTTATTGTACATATATTCTGTATAAAGTTCAAATGAATGCTGTATCATCTAACTAGAACAAAATGGATTCTCTTATGCTTTTATACTATACTAGTGAATATAGATCACCTTTGATATTGTGATTATTATTTGTATGCATAATATACGTACTATCCCGTAGCACATATATATGGCTGTTAGGCCTTTAGAATGTTGCCACTGTCACAGTATTTGACAAGACAGAGAGAGAACAAGGGGAAAACTAACTAAGAAAGATACAAAAGAGAAAGGGGAAATGTACTGAAAACTAAATTTATGCGCGGCCACCAGGAAAAAACAGCAAACAAAAGTAACGGTGCCCAAGTGCCGTACACGAACCTGTCGTAGTATGGCAAGGACTACAGTAGCGGATCCTCTGCAGAAAACACAATGACAAGAAAATAAAGAGAATACGGCTTTCGCCATACGGTGCGGCAGAGCCGCTATTCACGACACCGGAAAGGTGAACGCAGGGAGCAACCAGGACCCAAGAAGCTCAAGGTTCAGGATTCCCCGGCTGGAAGGCAGGAACAGATCCCCAAGACCGGATTCTGGAAAACTGGACACAGAATGCTGGAACGTAGTAGCTGAAAGCAGGAACACTCCAGAGGCAGGTACAGGCTCCACAGGAAGCTGTCACCGGCGAGGCTGTCCTAATCTGGCTCCCATAAAAAAAAACCTGCAGCCCAATCAGCAGGCAGCCCAGCCCTCAGATCCTGATTAATGCAGCTGCTAGCTGGCGCGCGACTGCAGTGCCGGGCGGCCACCCAGTGTCTCCGGTTGCTAGGCAACCGGCCGGGAGCAGGGAGACAGCGGAAGAAGTGACGCGCCGAGCCCGCTGTCTAGCAAGTGACGGAGCAGGGAGACAGCGGGGGAAGTGACGCGCCGGGCCCGCTAACATAGAGCCTGCTGGTGCCTCGGATCAACATCCAACTCTACAACCAGATGTTATTCTCTGTGAAACCTCGCAGAAAGATATTTAACCATGGTAAGTCTACCATAAATCTCTCTCTCTCTCTCTCTCTCTATATATATATATATTTACCTGTGTATATATATATATATATATATATATACTGCTAAAAAAAATAAAGGGAACACTAAAATAACACATCCTAGATCTGAATGAATGAAATATTCTGATTAAATACTTTGTTCTTTACATAGTTGAATGTGCTGACAACAAAATCACACAAAAATTGTCAATGGAAATCAAATTTATTAACCCATGGAGGTCTGGATTTGGGGTCACTCAAAATTAAAGTGAAAAAGCTCACTACAGGCTGATCCAACTTTGATGTAATGTCCTTAAAACAAGTCAAAATGAGGCTCAGTAGTGCGTGTGGCCTCCACGTGCCTGTATGACCTCCCTACAACGCCTGGGCATGCTCCTGATGAGGTGGAAGATGGTCTCCTGAGGGATCTCCTCCCAGACCTGGACGACTAAAGCATCCGCCAACTCCTGGACAGTCTGTGGTGCAACGTGGCGTTGGTGGATGGAGCGAGACATGATGTCCCAGATGTGCTCAATTGGATTCAGGTCTGGGGAACGGGCGGGCCAGTCCATAGCATCAATGCCTTCGTCTTACAGGAACTGCTGACACACTCCAGCCACATGAGGTCTAGCATTGTCTTGCATTAGGAGGAACCCAGGGCCAACCGCACCAGCATATGGTCTCACAAGGGGTCTGAGTATCTCATCTCAGTACCTAATGGCAGTCAGGCTACCTCTGGCGACCACATGGAGGGCTGTGCGGCCCCACAAAGAAATGCCACCCCACACCATTACTGACCCACTGCCAAACCGGTCATGCTGGAGGATGTTGCAGACAGCAGAACGTTCTCCTTGGCGTCTCCAGACTCTGTCACATCTGTCACATGTGCTCAGTGAGAACCTGCTTTCATCTGTGAAGAGCACAGGGCGCCAGTGGCGAATTTGCCAATCTTGGTGTTCTCTGGCAAATGCCAAACGTCCTGCACGGTGTTGGGCTGTAAGCACAACCCCCACCTGTGGACGTCGGGCCCTCATACCACCCTCATGGAGTCTGTTTCTGATTGCTTGAGTAGACACATGCACATTTGTGGCTTGCTGGAGGTCATTTTGCAGGGCTCTGGCAGTGCTCCTCCTGTTCCTCCTTGCACAAAGGCGGAGGTAGCGGTCCTGCTGCTGGGTTGTTGTCCTCCTACCGCCTCCTCCACGTCTCCTGATGTACTGGCCTGTCTCCTGGTAGCGCCTCCATGCTCTGGACACTACGCTGACAGACACAGCAAACCTTCTTGCCACAGCTCGCATTGATGTGCCATCCTGGATGAGCTGCTCTACCTGAGCCACTTGTGTGGGTTGTAGACTCCGTCTCATGCTACCACTAGAGTGAAAGAACCGCCAGCTTTCAAAAGTGACCAAAACATCAGCCAGAAAGCATAGGAGCTGAGAAGTGGTCTGTGGTCACCATCTGCAGAACAACTCCTTTATTGGGGGTGTCTTCTTGCTAATTGCCTATAATTTCCACCTGTTGTCTATTCCATTTGCACAACAGCATGTGAAATTGATTGTCAATTAGTGTTGCTTCCTAAGTGGACAGTATGATTTCACAGAAGTGTGATTGACTTGGAGTTACATTGTGTTGTTTAAGTGTTCTCTTTATTTTTTTGAGCAGTATATATATATATATATATATATATGGGGAGATAAAAGGGTGATAATTGGCGCACTAAACCTTCCTCTCGTAGTCCGTATATTATACAATGTGTTCTTTAAAATGTCCAGAGCACTTCCCCTAAATTCTCTGGGGTGGCAGCCTATTCTCCAAATGATCCGCTGTTCCAACAGATCTTCAATAAATCTAGAAAAACAAATGAGAGAGGCGCCCCTAGTGCAATACAGACAATGTAAAATAAACCTCCACCAATAGCACCCTAAAATTAGAGGTGTACCGTGTGGGGTGGTCTCATACCACTGTTAATCAACGTTTCTCAGAATAAATAAATGTCGTTCCCCGCTTCTGATGATGGACGTTTTGGTGTACCGGTCACCTCTGCACTTGTGGTCTCACAGTGTACAATGTAAAGGATAAAGTAGAGTACAACATAGTGTGATACCGTTTAAAAAATTTATTTATCATTTAATACATAAAAACAAGTTGCCCGTACCATGAGTTAAACATAAAACAGCTTATCTGTAAATAGGTGTATCCGTCTGTCACTCAACGCGTTTCGTCCGTTGCTGTGCTGCTGGACTTCCTCAGGAGTGCATAACATAATGGCTCATATGTGCCTGTATTTATACCCCTTTACTAAATGGGTAATGAGCTTCAATTAGGCCGTTACCGGAAGTGATGTCACTTCCGGTTTCGAGTGAAAGTAAATATTAAACAAACCAACTTTAATCTTAGGAATAATAGTATGATGATTCCTGTGTTTAATCCCCGTTTATGCACTGTGCAGAATGGTTTCCCCAGTGTATAGATATGAGCGGCGTATCCGCTCCCGGAGCCCGTGACCGCCGGAAGTCACGAGCGCGCTGGGCAGCGCTTCCGCCCTCAGATGTTTCAGCCTCAGATGCATTGTTTGAGCATGCGCGGGACTCAGACGGTCACAGCGCCGTCCGTCCCCGCTGCTCGCGTATGCATCTGATAGCAGTTCTACACTTGCAGTGGGATCCCAGAAAACACTATGCCGTAGCTGGGAAAAAACAGCAGTGATGCATATATAATATAATATGAAGCTCTGTACTACGCTTCCTAGTCAATTACACTTTTGTGGGCAAAGTATTAACCCAGTAGTTGATAAAATATAGATGAAGGATTTGAACATTTCATTTAGAAGATTATAATAAAAAATTATATATAAAAATTTTTTTTATATATAAAAAAATTTGTCATTATTCAAAAATATGGATAATTAGAAGTCATACAGGGGGATTGGTAATGAAGATCATTTAAAACACAATTCATTAAAAAATACATATAAAATAACCTTTAAAATATATATAAGAAAAAATAAATGCATATTTTAAATATAATCAGGACTAAAAAATCATATATATGTATAAAAAATATATACACATAAAAATTATATATATAAAAAAATATATATATACATATAAAATATCTCGAGGATTAATAAATTAAAACAGGAATGCCCATACCGTAATGTCATGTTTTCAAAGAAAAGGGGCAATCTCATAATTATCGTTGAAAGGGAGATGTATTGGATTTATGAACTTAAAACATTGGCCCCAAGAGGCCTCAACGATAATTATGCCCCTATGAGATTTTTTTTATATATAATTTTTTATTATAATCTTCTAAATGAAATGTTCAAATCCTTCATCTATATTTTATCAACTACTGGGTTAATACTTTGCCCACAAAAGTGTAATTGACTAGGAAGCGTAGTACAGAGCTTCATATTATATTATATATGCATCACTGCTGTTTTTTCCCAGCTACGGCATAGTGTTTTCTGGGATCCCACTGCAAGTGTAGAACTGCTATCAGATGCATACGCGAGCAGCGGGGACGGACGGCGCTGTGACCGTCTGAGTCCCGCGCATGCTCAAACAATGCATCTGAGGCTGAAACATCTGAGGGCGGAAGCGCTGCCCGGCGCGCTCGTGACTTCCGGCGGTCACGGGCTCCGGGAGCGGATACGCCGCTCATATCTATACACTGGGGAAACCATTCTGCACAGTGCATAAACGGGGATTAAACACAGGAATCATCATACTATTATTCCTAAGATTAAAGTTGGTTTGTTTAATATTTACTTTCACTCGAAACCGGAAGTGACATCACTTCCGGTAACGGCCTAATTGAAGCTCATTACCCATTTAGTAAAGGGGTATAAATACAGGCACATATGAGCCATTATGTTATGCACTCCTGAGGAAGTCCAGCAGCACAGCAACGGACGAAACGCGTTGAGTGACAGACGGATACACCTATTTACAGATAAGCTGTTTTATGTTTAACTCATGGTACGGGCAACTTGTTTTTATGTATTAAATGATAAATAAATTTTTTAAACGGTATCACACTATGTTGTACTCTACTTTATCCTTTACATTGTACACTGTGAGACCACAAGTGCAGAGGTGACCGGTACACCAAAACGTCCATCATCAGAAGCGGGGAACGACATTTATTTATTCTGAGAAACGTTGATTAACAGTGGTATGAGACCACCCCACACGGTACACCTCTAATTTTAGGGTGCTATTGGTGGAGGTTTATTTTACATTGTCTGTATTGCACTAGGGGCGCCTCTCTCATTTGTTTTTCTAGATATATATATATATATATAAAATATAGCGATCGGCGACAATCAGGGACCCAAACCTGACACAACCAGCATGTCTACTGTCATCAACATTTCAATGTTATTTAGACATATGAAAATATGATAAATATATATATATATATATATATATATATAGATAGATAGATAGATAGATAGATAGATATATAGATATAGATATATACAGTGGGGCAAAAAAGTATTTGGACAGCCACCGATTGTGCAAGTTGACCCACTTAAAAAGATGAGAGGTCTGTAATTTCCATCATAGGTACACTTCAACTGTGAGAGACAGAATCTGGAAAAAAAAAAACTAGGAAATCACATTGTATGATTTTTAATCAATTTATTTGTATATTCTTGCGGACAATAAATATTTGGACAATCAAAACGTTTAACTTAATACTTTGTAATATAACCTCGGTTGGCAATTACAGAGGTCAAACGTTTCCTGTAGCTCTTGACCAGATTTGCACACACTGTAGCAGGTATTTTGTCCCACTCTTCCATGCAGATCTTCTCTAGATCTGTCATGTTTTGGGGCTGTCGCCGGGCAACACGGACTTTCAACTCCCTCCACAGATTTTCTATTGGGTTGAGGTCTGGAGACTTGGCAAAGCCACTCCAGGACCTTGAAATGCTTCTTAGGGAGGGAGGGAGGGGGGGGGGGGCGTGGCTTGGCAGCGGATCCAGGCAGTGGTACAGTGCTGGAGCTCCTGCCTGTGACATTTATAAAATTTTTATTTTGTGATGCTATCTACATAAGATGTCCACTCCTGGAAACTATATTACGCCTGTATCGGGCAGCATGGTTTGCGGACCTGGCGGGTGCCTCTTGCTCCCAAACGGGTTGTGGCCTACCTGCCCGCCTGAAGCATGGTGCTGAATTTTCCCTCAGACCCGGACCGGAAGTTCAGCGCTCGTACTGTGCGGGCGCTGAATAATCTCCCTCCTTCCCTCCACCGCCTCTGCACATCTCCCCTCACCTGACGACCCGGCCGGAGAGCTCCCCTTCGCCTGCGCTGCCTGGAGCGGGGATCCGCTGATCGGCGCAGCAGTGACTGCGGTGCGCCTGGGATCAGGACATCGCGCACAGGCGCGCACACGGCCTCACCTACTCCTCCGGACCTGGACCATCTTAGCAAGCTGGGGGGATCCTCACCACTCCCACCAACGCTTCAGCCCGCTCTCTGTGGGCCTCAGGCACCCCGGCCGCCGAGGCCTTGTATTAGAGGCCGGCGGCGCCATCTTGCTTAAGGGCTGCATGCCCACTTTGCTTTATACAATGCCGAGGAGAGGTGAGCCCTCATTTTCTCATCCATTCCGGGCTGTGGGGGTTGCGGAGTACCATCCTCCTCATTATATTCTCATGTGCTGTGTGTTCCCCGCAAAATTGGGGCTCCGTTTAAACAATAAAATAATAAAAGTTAAGTTTTAATTCAATAATAATACAACTCAGAAACTTTTGTGCGCCCAACTAAGCAACCACTTTCCAGTTCCTCTTGTTCTTCTTTTCATTATATTCTTACCCTTGTTGCTCATAATACTTTTTGCTAAGTGAGCCACTGCATCAATCACCCCCAGACACTAAACAGTTTTCAAAATTCAGTCTCCCTGCGGGGCAGCTTAAACAGAGGTGGCTTCAGAGCTGGTGGGACGCCCCTCTTCCCCCCTCATATTATATCTTGCCGAACAGCCAACCCTATTCTTGGAAGCCGAGGCTCTTTCCACCGAACTACAACACATGCTACCAATATTGCTTATTACAAGTTCCATCCATACAGCCCCCCTGCCCGGCTGCCCCTAGCTGAAGGAGTTGTCTCAGCATGGAATGTTTGTGATCCTCTTTCTGTGATGTTCCATAATCTGCCCACCATCATGCTCCAACTTCACTGATTGTGAAGACCTGAGCCACGAGGGGGGCCAGTGTACAACAACGACTTCCTTTCCTCTTATGATATTCTACATAATTGCACAATTTCTATTCTTGAATTGGTCCTCTGATACGGCGTTGTCTTAACCGGTCTTATGGTGAGAAATAGGAAATCGAAAACTAAGCCGGAAGGGTCACCGTTACATCTGAAGGGACCGACTTCCGACCTTCGCTAGTTTCTAAAATCCTCTACAGTGACGGATCCCCCCCCCAGTCATCCGACGCCCGATACCTCAGCCCCCTCCAATTCTCCAGGAAACATGTCTAGCTCTGGAGGCTCCCCTTCCACGCAGACCTCATCTCCTAACAAGGAAATTAGCGGGATTCTTCTACACATCAAATCGCTACCTACATAACAAGACTTCCAGTCTCTAGAGAACCGATTACTGACAACTATCAGGCAGGAAGTCGCCACTATCCAAACTGATATGGCCCACTTAGCTGATCGTACCGATTCACTAGAAGACCACGAATCTATGACGATCGATACTCTTTCTCGCTTTAAGGATGTGATCTCCCATCAAACATTGGAGATAAATAGCCTTAAATCCTGCCTAGAAGATTTGGATAATCATGGAAGGTGGAACAATATCAGGATCAGAGCTCTCCCCGAAGATATTCAACCATCTGGTCTGATTGATGTTCTTACTAAAATTTTCGGAGATTTGTTAGATCTAGACCCTGCATCCAAAATTCTTTTCGATAGAGCTCATCTTGCGTTACGACCCAAAGGTTAACCCACAGATAAACCCCGAGATGTAATATGCAGACTCCATTACTACACTCAAAAGGAGGACATTCTACAGAAAACGCGCCAACTCGATGGTGTGGTCTTCAATGGGGTCAAGATCCAAATATTTCCAGATCTGGCATGCTCCACTCTTCAACAACGCCGAGCATTGACACCACTAACAGATGTCTTGCGCAAATCGGAATTGAAATATCGTTGGGGATATACTTTTTCACTGCAGATCACTCACAACGGTAGACATTTTAGTCTTCAAAAACCAGCGGAATTGCCTACCTTCCTATCCTCCATCGGCCTACAACCACTGGAGCTTCCTGACTGGGAGGCGTTCCATGGTCAAGTGGAACTCCCACCGATTCCGTCCAAGGATGTCCTTTGGAAGCAATCCTCTACCTCGAGGAGTAGGCGCAAGTCTCCACTCCGACCTCAGCGTACGGAAGTACCCTTAACTCTTCTACTGATTCAGCAAGCGACCGTATTATTACTAACTTTTACTTCCTAACATGACCTATATATGTGTTCTTACTAGTGATGAGCGGGTTCGGTTTCTCGGAAACCGAACCCCCCCCAACTTCACCCTTTTTACACGGGTCCGAGGCAGGTTCGAACCTTCCCGCCTTGCTCGGCTAACCCGAGCGCGCCCGAACGGCATCATCCCGCTGTCGGATTCTCGCGAGATTCAGATTCTATATAAGCAGCCGCGCGTCGCTGCCATTTTCACTCGTGCATTGGAGATGATAGGGAGAGGACGTGGCTGGCGTCCTCTCCGTTTATTGTTGAAGTTGATTGGTTTATTGCTTAATTGTGGGGAGGACTGGGGAGCAGCTGTTAGGAGGAGTACAGTGCAGAGTTTTGCTGATAAGTGACCACCAGTTTTTATCCGTTCTCTGCCTGAAAAAAACGCTCCATACCATATCTGTGCTCAGTGTGCTGCATAATATATCTGTGCTGAGTGCTCACACTGCTTAATTGTGGACACTGGGGAGCAGCTATAGCAGGAGTACAGTGCAGAGTTTTGCTGACAGTGACCACCAGTATACGTTGTCTGCCTGAAAAACACTCCATATCTGTGCTCAGTGTACTGTTTTATTGTGGGGACTGGGGACCACCAGTATAATTAATATTATATAGGAGGAGTACAGTGCAGAGTGCACTGCTGTACCTACCTCTGTGTCGTCATCCATTAAGTATACTATCCATCTACATTCTATACCTGTGGTGCATTTTAGTTTTGCAGTTTGCTGACACAGTGTCCACCAGTATACTATATATAGCAGTACGGTAGGCCACTGCTGTACCTACCTCTGTGTCGTCATCCATTAAGTATACTATCCATCTACATTCTATACCTGTGGTGCATTTTAGTTTTGCAGTTTGCTGACAGTGTCCACCAGTATACTATATATAGCAGTACGGTAGGCCATTGCTGTACCTACCTCTGTGTCGTCATCCATTAAGTATACTATCCATGTACATTCTATACCTGTGGTGCATTTTAGTTTTGCAGTTTGCTGACAGTGTCCACCAGTATACTATATATAGCAGTACGGTAGGCCACTGCTGTACCTACCTCTGTGTCGTCATCCATTAAGTATACTATCCATCTACATTCTATAACTGTGGTGCATTTTAGTTTTGCAGTTTGCTGACAGTGTCCACCAGTATACTATATATAGCAGTACGGTAGGCCACTGCTGTACCTACCTCTGTGTCGTCATCCATTAAGTATACTATCCATCTACATTCTATACCTGTGGTGCATTTTAGTTTTGCAGTTTGCTGACACAGTGACCACCAGTATACTACATATAGCAGTACGGTAGGCCACTGCTGTACCTACCTCTGTTTCGTCATCCATTAAGTATACTATCCAATATCCATTTACATTCTATACCTGTGGTGCATTTTAGTTTTGCAGTCTGCTGACACAGTGTCCACCAGTATACTATATATAGCAGTACGGTAGGCCACTGCTGTACCTACCTCTGTGTCGTCGTCCATTAAGTATACTATCCATTTACATTCTATACCTGTGGTGCATTTTAGTTTTGCAGTTTGCTGACAGTGTCCACCAGTATACTATATATAGCAGTACGGTAGGCCACTGCTGTACCTACCTCTGTGTCGTCATCCATTAAGTATACTATCCATCTACATTCTATACCTGTGGTGCATTTTAGTTTTGCAGTTTGCTGACACAGTGTCCACCAGTATACTATATATAGCAGTAGGGTAGACCACTGCTGTACCTACCTCTGTGTCGTCATCCATTAAGTATACTATCCATCTACAGTCTATACATGTGGTGCATTTTCGTTTTGCAGTTTGCTGACAGTGTTCACCAGTATACTATATATAGCAGTACGGTAGGCCACTGCTGTACCTACCTCTGTGTCGTCATCCATTAAGTATACTATCCATCTACATTCTATACCTGTGGGGCATTTTAGTTTTGCAGTTTGCTGACACAGTGTCCATCAGTATACTATATATAGCAGTACGGTAGGCCACTGCTGTACCTACCTCTGTGTCGTCATCCATTAAGTATACTATCCATCTACATTCTATACCTGTGGTGCATTTTAGTTTTGCAGTTTGCTGACAGTGTCCACCAGTATACTATATATAGCAGTACGGTAGGCCACTGCTGTACCTACCTCTGTGTCGTCATCCATTAAGTATACTATCCATCTACATTCTATACCTGTGGTGCATTTTAGTTTTGCAGTTTGCTGACAGTGTCCACCAGTATACTATATATAGCAGTACGGTAGGCCACTGCTGTACCTACCTCTGTGTCGTCATCCATTAAGTATACTATCCATCTACATTCTATAACTGTGGTGCATTTTAGTTTTGCAGTTTGCTGACAGTGTCCACCAGTATACTATATATAGCAGTACGGTAGGCCACTGCTGTACCTACCTCTGTGTCGTCATCCATTAAGTATACTATCCATCTACATTCTATACCTGTGGTGCATTTTAGTTTTGCAGTTTGCTGACACAGTGACCACCAGTATACTACATATAGCAGTACGGTAGGCCACTGCTGTACCTACCTCTGTTTCGTCATCCATTAAGTATACTATCCAATATCCATTTACATTCTATACCTGTGGTGCATTTTAGTTTTGCAGTCTGCTGACACAGTGTCCACCAGTATACTATATATAGCAGTACGGTAGGCCACTGCTGTACCTACCTCTGTGTCGTCGTCCATTAAGTATACTATCCATTTACATTCTATACCTGTGGTGCATTTTAGTTTTGCAGTTTGCTGACAGTGTCCACCAGTATACTATATATAGCAGTACGGTAGGCCACTGCTGTACCTACCTCTGTGTCGTCATCCATTAAGTATACTATCCATCTACATTCTATACCTGTGGTGCATTTTAGTTTTGCAGTTTGCTGACACAGTGTCCACCAGTATACTATATATAGCAGTAGGGTAGACCACTGCTGTACCTACCTCTGTGTCGTCATCCATTAAGTATACTATCCATCTACAGTCTATACATGTGGTGCATTTTCGTTTTGCAGTTTGCTGACAGTGTTCACCAGTATACTATATATAGCAGTACGGTAGGCCACTGCTGTACCTACCTCTGTGTCGTCATCCATTAAGTATACTATCCATCTACATTCTATACCTGTGGGGCATTTTAGTTTTGCAGTTTGCTGACACAGTGTCCATCAGTATACTATATATAGCAGTACGGTAGGCCACTGCTGTACCTACCTCTGTGTCGTCATCCATTAAGTATACTATCCATCTACATTCTATACCTGTGGTGCATTTTAGTTTTGCAGTTTGCTGACAGTGTCCACCAGTATACTATATATAGCAGTACGGTAGGCCACTGCTGTACCTACCTCTGTGTCGTCATCCATTAAGTATACTATCCATCTACATTCTATACCTGTGGTGCATTTTAGTTTTGCAGTTTGCTGACAGTGTCCACCAGTATACTATATATAGCAGTACGGTAGGCCACTGCTGTACCTACCTCTGTGTCGTCATCCATTAAGTATACTATCCATCTACATTCTATACCTGTGGTGCATTTCAGTTGTGCGCAGTAAATATAGTAGTAGGCCATTGCTATTGATACTGGCATATAATTCCACACATTAAAAAATGGAGAACAAAAATGTGGAGGTTAAAATAAGGAAAGATCAAGATCCACTTCCACCTCGTGCTGAAGCTGCTGCCACTAGTCATGGCCGAGACGATGAAATGCCATCAACGTCATCTGCCAAGGCCGGTGCCCAATGTCATAGTAGAGAGCATGTAAAATCCAAAACACAAAAGTTCAGTAATATGACCCAAAAATCAAAATTAAAAGCGTCTGAGGAGAAGTGTAAACTTGCCAATATGCCATTTACGACACGGAGTGGCAAGGAGCGGCTGAGGCCCTGGCCTATGTTCATGGCTAGTGGTTCAGCTTCACATGAGGATGGATGCACTCATCCTCTCGCTAGAAAGGAAAAGACTTAAGCTGGCAAAAGCACAGCAAAGAACTGTGCATTCTTCTAAATCACAAATCCCCAAGGAGAGTCCAATTGTGTCGGTTGCGATGCCTGACCTTCCCAACACTGGACGGGAAGAGCTTGCACCTTCCACCATTTGCACACCCCCTGCAAGTGCTGGAAGGAGCACCCGCAGTCCAGTTCCTGATAGTCAAATTGAAGATGTCACTGTTGAAGTACACCAGGGTGAGGATATGGGTGTTGCTGGCGCTGGGGAGGAAATTGACAAGGAGGATTCTGATGGTGAGGTGGTTTGTTTAAGTCAGGCACCCGGGGAGACACCTGTTGTCCGTGGGAGGAATATGGCCATTGACATGCCTGGTCAAAATACAAAAAAAATCAGCTCTTCGGTGTGGAATTATTTAAACACAAATGCGGATCACAGGTGTCAAGCCGTGTGTTGCCTTTGTCAAGCTGTAATAAGTAGGGGTAAGGACGTTAACCACCTCGGAACATCCTCCCTTATACGTCACCTGCAGCGCATTCATCATAAGTCAGTGACAAGTTCAAAAACTTTGGGTGACAGCGGAAGCAGTCCACTGACCAGTAAATCCCTACCTCTTGTAACCAAGCTCCTGCAAACCACACCACCAACTCCCTCAGTGTCAATTTCCTCCTTACCCAGGAAAACCAATAGTCCTGCAGGCCATGTCACTGTCAAATCTGACGAGTCCTCTCCTGCCTGGGATTCCTCCGATGCATCCTTGAGTGTAACGCCTACTGCTGCTGGCGCTGCTGTTGTTGCTGCTGCTGGGAGTCGATCGTCATCCAAGAGGGGAAGTCGGAAGACCACTTGTACTACTTCCAGTAAGCAATTGACTGTCCAACAGTCCTTTGCGAGGAAGATGAAATATCACAGCAGTCATCCTGCTGCAAAGCAGATAACTCAGGCCTTGGCAGCCTGGGCGGTGAGAAACGTGGTTCCGGTATCCATCGTTAATTCAGAGGCAACTATAGACTTGATTGAGGTACTGTGTCCCCGGTACCAAATACCATCTAGGTTCCATTTCTCTAGGCAGGCGATACCGAAAATGTACACAGACCTCAGAAAAAGACTCACCAGTGTCCTAAAAAATGCAGTTGTACCCAATGTCCACTTAACCACGGACATGTGGACAAGTGGAGCAGGGCAGACTCAGGACTATATGACTGTGACAGCCCACTGGGTAGATGTAGTGCCTCCCGCAGCAAGAACAGCAGCGGCGGCACCAGTAGCAGCATCTCGCAAACGCCAACTCGTTCCTAGGTAGGCTACGCTTTGTATCACCGCTTTCCAGAATAGGCACACAGCTGACAACCTCTTACGGCAACTGAGGAAGATCATCGCAGAATGACTTACCCCAATTCGACTCTCCTGGGGATTTGTGACATCGGACAACGCCAGCAATATTGTGCGTGCATTACATCTGGGCAAATTCCAGCACGTCCCATGTTTTGCACATACATTGAATTTGGTGGTGCAGAATTATTTAAAAAACGACAGGGGCGTGCAAGAGATGCTGTCGGTGGCCCGAAGAATTGCGGGCCACTTTCATTATATGAGTGACCGCATCCAAGTAGGCACGTCAGACAGTCCGTACGTATACTGGCAGGAAAAAGAGGCAATTTGGAGGCCCTTGCACAAACTGGCTTTATTCTACCTAAGTTGCCCTCCCTCCAGTGTGTACTCCGAAAGAGTGTTTAGTGCAGCCGCTCACCTTGTCAGCAATCAGCGTACGAGGTTACTTCCAGAAAATGTGGAGAAGATGATGTTCATCAAAATGAATTATAATCAATTCCTCCGTGGAGACATTCACCAGCAGCAATTGCCTCCAGAAAGTACACGGGTACCTGAGATGGTGGATTCCAGTGGGGACGAATTAATAATCTGTGAGGAGGGGGATGTACACAGTGAAAGGGGTGAGGAATCGGAGGATGATGATGAGGTGGACATCTTGCCTCTGTAGAGCCAGTTTGTGCAAGGAGAGATTGATTGCTTCTTTTTTGGTGGGGGCACAAACCAACCAGTCATTTCAGTCACAGTCGTGTGGCAGACCCTGTCGCTGAAATGATGGGTTCGTTAAAGTGTGCATGTCCTGTTTATACAACATAAGGGTGGGTGGGAGGGCCCAAGGACAATTCCATCTTGCACCTCTTTTTTTCTTTCATTTTTCTTTGCATCATGTGCTGTTTGGGGACAATTTTTTGGAAGTGCCATCCTGTCTTGATTGACACTGCAGTGCCACTCCTAGATGGGCCAGGTGTTTGTGTCGGCCACTTGTGTCGCTTAGCTTAGTCACACAGCCACCTTGGTGCGCCTCTTTTTTTTCTTTGCATCATGTGCTGTTTGGGGACAATTTTTTGGAAGTGCCATCCTGTTTTGATTGACACTGCAGTGCCACTCCTAGATGGGCCAGGTGTTTGTGTCGGCCACTTGTGTCGCTTAGCTTAGTCACACAGCCACCTTGGTGCGCCTCTTTTTTTCTTTGCATCATGTGCTGTTTGGGGACAATTTTTTGGAAGTGCCATCCTGTCTTGATTGACACTGCAGTGCCACTCCTAGATGGGCCAGGTGTTTGTGTCGGCCACTTGTGTCGCTTAGCTTAGTCAAATAGCCACCTTGGTGCGCCTCTTTTTTTCTTTGCATCATGTGCTGTTTGGGGACTATTTTTTAAATCGGCCATCCTATCTGACACTGCAGTGCCACTCCTAGATGGGCCAGGTGTTTGTGTCGGCCACTTGGGTCGCTTAGCTTAGTCATCCAGCGACCTTGGTGCAAATTGTAGGACTACAGGCCAGTACTCACTGGCCGATGGCAGAGAGATGTGTGCTGAGCGAACCGCTCAGCACAAATCTCTCCCGGCGCTCAGCACAGCGCGATCTGTGCTGAGCGTGCGGGGGGAGACGGGGGGGCCGCTCACTTCACCCAGCGGGTGAAGTGAGCGACCCGCTAGATTGGCCTGCATGCAGGCCAATCTAGCAGCAGCGATAGCGATGCGCGGGGCTGCGCATCGCTATCGCTGAGGGGGCTACACATGGAGCGATCGTGCTTAAAATCTAAGCAATCTAGTCAGATTGCTTAGATTTTAAGCAGCGATCGCTCCGTGAGTACCCCCCTTAAAAATAATATTGTGAGGTGTGAGGTGTTCAGAAGAGACTGGAAATGAGTGGAAATTATGGTAATTGAGGTTAATAATACTATGGGATCAAAATGACCCCCAAATTCTATGATTTAAGCTGTTTTTTAGGGGTTTTTGAAAAAAACACCTGAATCCAAAACACACCCGAATCCGACAAAAAATTTTCAGTGAGGTTTTGCCAAAACGCGTCCGAATCCAAAACACGGCCGCGGAACCGAATCCAAAACCAAAACACAAAACCCGAAAAATGTCCGGTGCACATCACTAGTTCTTACCCATAGTATTTCAATCAGTAGTTAGTTATTGATACTTATTGTGCTTCTGCTTCAAAACCTGATGTTCTGTTTGGAGGCGGTATGTTTTTCTTTTTTGTTTTTACGGTCTCTGAACTATTCAGGTTTATTTTATTTTTTTTACCGTTGTTTACTTTGAGAGTTTCCTTATAACGGATGTCCAATTCTATGCAAGTTTATTTCTTTCCTTATTCATGTTATAATATTTTGTCATCGGGGTCACAGGCCCCCCCTTTACCCCCTTGTCTGGCTGCATTTTCGAGTTTATTGGACCAGGAGCTGGCTAGATGCCGCTCTTGGCCCAAACGCAGTGTACGCCTCGGAATTCTTTGAATTCTGTGTTTTCACTACTTCATCTTCTGAATTGTATTTTTTGTTGTATTGTGTTTCTATTGCTGTCCTTTTCCCCCCTTTTCTATTTTCTTCCTGGGAACCGGTGAACCGACTCACTCCTACATACCTCGCCGTACTCGCACCCACATATGGCGGGACAAAATAATCTGAAGATTGCCACTTCTAATGTTAAAGGGCTAAACATCCCAGAGAACAGATCGAAATTGCTTAAATGTCTCCGGGAGGATAGGGTTAATGTTGCCCTTATCCAGGAGACACTATTGAGTTGATATCCCGCACTGGACATATAATGATAATGTATTATAATAATAACAATTCAGATATAAAACCAGCTAGTCACCATACCTCCTAAATTGGATTGATATTCAAAAAGCTGGAGGTGCTCCCGCAATCATAAGCCAAACATAGTAACCAAATATCTGTTGCAAAGAAACAACACACAAAGTAGATTGCTTTTATGGAGCACTCTTTTCAGAATTTTTTTTTTTTTAATGTAAATGAATTTGACATGATTTTAATAAGTTAAAACGTAACCTTTAATATACTTCCATAAAATAAATGGGGTAATTCAAGGGGCAGTATCTATGTGTACATGCCAAGTCTGTGCATTCACTTTATTGCACCCCCTATTACAGATAACAATGGGGGTAATTCCAAGTTGATCGCAGCAGGAATTTTTTTAGCAGTTGGGCAAAACCATGTGCACTGCAGGGGAGACAGATATAACATTTGCAGAGAGAGTTAGATTTGGGTGGGTTATTTTGTTTCTGTTCAGGGTAAATACTGGCTGCTTTATTTTTATCAAATTAGATTGCAGATTGAACACACCACAACCAAATCTAACTCTCTCTGCAAATGTTATATCTGCCTCCAACTGCAGTGCACATGGTTTTGCCCAGTTGCTAAAAAAATGTCCCTCTGCGATCAACTTGGACTTACCCCTAATATCCTAAATTGGAAAAATTAATTATGTGTGGTGAATATATTACAATTTATTTAAAGTGATAGATTAAATTACAAACTTATTTAAAGTGATAAAAACAAATTATAAATAAAATAAAGTATTTATGAATCGTAGCCAGTAATTAGTAATCTGTACAATTAATAACAGCACATCTCACATTTCATGGCTATAGTATATACCTGTGACCGTCATGATTTAATTCATACTAGGCTTTCAACTGAATATGATTACTTATAACAGTGAATAAACTGCCTACTAAACATGGCTGTGTGTATTTATCTATGGTCCCCCTGTAGACACTACATTCCAACTCTGCTGAATTTTGCACTAAATGCTGTTGTAACAATAAACGTGTATCAAAATTGTATCCTTTTACTGCCTTGTATCCATATGTAACAGCTTTTATGATCCTAGACACACTGCCTTCAATAAGCTAATAGAAATGGTTAGACCGTCCTTGCCAGTGTTGGCAGAAAATTGCACATCAAGTTAGGCTGCTTCATCTTACACATAGGCAATAATCTAATTAATCTCTAAAGCGTGTCAACAGTTTAATATTTCACTTGATAAGTGGTGTGTCCACAAGGCATAATACACAAAATATATCTGAACTGCTTTAGGCAGAAAATTACACATACGTTGGATTATTTTCACTAGACACTTTTAGCTGTAATTTGAAAAACGCATCAGCAAGTTGATGTTTAAAACGCATCTGTGAATTGATATTTCTCTGATTGAACAGTGTGTCCACAAGACATGATACACAAAGACATGCAGCTACTTTTGGTAGAAAATTGCACATAGAATAAACTACTACACCTAACACATAGGCAATAATATGATTATTTTTATATCGCATCAGCACTTTGATATTTCACTTAATAAGTATTGTGTCCACAAGGCATGATACATGGAAAACACTTAAGCTGCTTTAAGCAGAGAATTACACATAAGATGGAGTATTTCCACTTAACTCTTTAACTGCAGTCTGAAAAAACGCATCAGCAGGTTGATTTTTGTCTTAATGAGCAATATCTCCACCAAATGTGGTGCAGAGAACACAAAGCTACAGCACATCAAAAACATATCATATTGTTCGCAAAAACATGGTTTCTTTATGTTCCACTCAGTACTACCAATTCATTAAACCAACAATCTAAATGAAGTTAGCTGTACTGGCAGTGAGCCTCCTGCCATGCGCACATGAGCACCCCCAATCACACACCGCATTAACTCCACAATCAACAGCTGAAATTGCAAAAAACAGGCTCACATTAATCAACACTTGTTCTTACTTTTCGGGGTACCCCTTTAGTTAGTGTGATAGCCGCCAGTCCACGGTGAACCTGAGGTATTAAGTCACTGTGCGGCAGGCTGCCATCGAACTAAGATAGCCTGTTTATTATTACAGTCTGGATAATTTATAGGGTGCATGTAGAAAGAACTTATAAGTCCATGTTATGTCGATGCGCTCGTAGAGAATAGTACGGTCCGTAATGCAATTCCCCTCATCTACTGCCCATCATCTTCTTTGAGCGGATGACGGGTGAGAGTAAGGGTGATTGCCGGGCCGATAGAAAAATAGATACAGCGTCACTTTGTCAACCTGTATTTGGTGTTAGATGGATCCTGTTACCTTTACGGCATTGCAGGGTCCAAATGCGCCAACAGGAGACAAGTGAACGCTAGGAAAAAGGTTAAATAGATAGCGTGTGTGTTGGGGCCTCTAATTGGAGTTGCTCTTTTCAGAGGCAGATATCGTAAAGTCGCAGTAATGGTAAATTATTCCCTGCTATATGCAGCTTAGTGTCACAAAGACATGTACATATTGCAACATGTATTACCAGACCATAAACATTACTGCGCATGCCGGGGACATAGATCACATAGCCACCAGTTACGGCTGCTCAATTCGGAGGCAAATACCGTAAGGTCATAGATACTGATGATTTTCTCTAACGTCCTAGTGGATGCTGGGGACTCCGTAAGGACCATGGGGATAGACGGGCTCCGCAGGAGACATGGGAACTTTAAGAAAGAATTTAGGTTCTGGTGTGCTCTGGCTCCTCCCTCTATGCCCCTCCTCCAGACCTCAGTTTGATACTGTGCCCAGACGAGCTGGGTGCTTTTCAGTGAGCTCTCCTGAGTTTGCTGAGAGAAAGTATTTTGTTAGGTTTTTTATTTTCAGGGAGCTCTGCTGGCAACAGACTCCCTGCATCGTGGGACTGAGGGGAGAGAAGCAGCCCTACTTTCTGAAGCTAGGTCCTGCTTCTTAGGCTACTGGACACCATTAGCTCCAGAGAGATCGTACGCAGGATCTCACCCTCGCCGTCCGATCCCAGAGCCGCGCCGCCGTCCCCCTCGCAGAGCTGGAAGACAGAAGCCGGGTGAGTATGAGAAGCAAGAAGACTTCAAATCGGCGGCAGAAGACTCCGTTCTTCACTGAGGTAACGAACAGCACTGCAGCTGTGCGCCATTGCTCCCACACACCTCACATACTCCGTTCACCGTAAGGGTGCAGGGCGCAGGGGGGGCACCCTGGGCAGCATTTGGACCTCTTTATGGCAAAAGTAAACATATATACAGTTGGGCACTGTATATATGTATGAGCCCCCACCAAGAAAATGTATATTTAAGCGGGACAGAAGCCCGCCGTCGAGGGGGCGGGGCTTCTTCCTCAGCACTCACCAGCGCCATGTTTTTTCTCCACAGCAACGCTGAGAGGAAGCTACCCGGTCTCTCCCCTGCTTATACCACGGTAGAAGAGAGGGTTTTAAAGAAGAGGAGGGGCACATAATTTGGCGCAGATAATAACAGCGCTACTGGGTAAACATTAAATTGCTGTGTTTTTTCCTGGGTCATATAGCGCTGGGGTGTGTGCTGGCATACTCTCTCTCTGTCTCTCCAAAGGGCCTTGTGGGGGAATTATCTTCAGATGAGCATTCCCTGAGTGTGTGGTGTGTCGGTACGTGTGTGTCGACATGTCTGAGGTAAAAGGCTCTCCTAAGGAGGTGATGGAGCAAATGTGTGTGTGGTGTCTCCGTCGACAACGCCGACACATGATTTGATATGTGAATGTGAAATTAAGTGCTGAGGTAAATTTATTGCACAAAAGATTAGAGAACAGACAGGGAATCTACCCATGTCTGTCCCTATGTCGCAGAGACATTCAGAGTCTCACAACGCTCACTATCCAAAATAATAGACACTGATATCGACACGGAGTCTGACTCCAGTGTCGACTACGATAATGCAAAGTTACAGCCAAAATGGCAGGAAAGTATTCAATATATGATTATTGTAATGAAAGGTGTTTTGCATATCACTGATGACTCATCTGTCCCTGACACAAGGGTACACATGTTTAAGGGGAAGAAAGCTGAGGTAAATTTCCCTCCTCTCATGAAGAAAAAGAGCGGGAATCTCCAGACAAGAAGCTGCAGCTTCCCACAAAGAATTCTCAGGGAGTATCCTTTCCCTACTAGGGCCAGGATACGATGGGAATTTTCCCCTAGGGTGGACATAGCTTGTCACGTTTACCCAAAAGGTAGCGCTGACTTAACAGCTATCCTCAGGGATCCTGCAGATAGCATGCAGTAAAAGTACTTTGAAGTCCATTTACACACATGCTGGTACACTACTCAGACCGGCGATTGTGTCGGCATGGGTTTATAGCGCTGTAACAGTGTGGACAGATACCTTATCAGCAGACATTGAGACCCTAGTATGTGTATATATATATATATATATATATATATATATATATATATATGAAAGATGCTGTCTTATATATATATATATAAAACATACCCAAAGAGACATTAGTCTACTGGGTTCTAGAGTCAACGCTATGTCGATTTCTGCTAGACGTGTCCTGTGAAACATGCAATGGACAGGTGATGCCGACTAAAAGAGGCATATGCAAGGTTTACCTTACAAGGCTGAGGAATTGTGTGGAGAAGGGCTCTCGGACCTGGTCTCCACAGCTATAGCTGGTAATTCTGATCTTTTGCCTTATATTCCCGCACAGCCTAAGAAAGCACAACATTATCAAACGCAGTCCTTTCGATCACAAAGCAAGAAAGTCCGAGGTGCGTCCTTTCTTGCCAGAGGCAGGGGCAGAGGAAAGAAGCTGCACAACACAGCTAGTTCCCAGGAACAGAAGTCCTCCCCGGCCTCTACAAAATCCACCGCATGACGCTGGGGCTCCACAGGCGGAGCTATGTCTGGTGGGGGCACGTCTTCAAAATTTCAGCCACAAGTGGGTTCACTCCCAGGTGGATCCCTGGGCAATAAAAATTGTGTCTCAGGGATACAAGCTGGAAGTCGAAGAGATGCCCCCTCACCAATACCTCAAATCGGCCCGACCAGCTTCCCCCCACCGGAGGGAAATAGTGTTAACTGCAATTCACAAATTGTATCTTCAACAGGTGGTGGTCAAGGTTCCCCTCCTTCAACAGGGAAGGGGTTATTATTCGACCATGTTTGTAGTCCCGAAACCGGATGGTTCGGTCAGACCCATATTGAATTTAAAATCCCTGAACATATACCTGAAAAGGTTCAAGTTCAAGATGGAATCGCTGAGAGCGGTCATCGCAAGCCTGGAAGGGGGGGATTTTATGGTGTCTCTGGACATAAAGGATGCATACCTTCATGTCCCCATTTATCCACCTCATTAGGCGTACCTCAGATTTCTGGTACAGGATTTTCATTACCAATCTCAGATGTTGCCGTTTGGTCTCTCCACGGCACCGAGAATATTTACCAAGGTAATGGCGGAAATGATGGTACTCCTGAGGAAGCAAGGGGTCACAATTATCCCATACTTGGACGATCTCATAAAGGCGAGATCAAGAGAGCAGTTGCTGATCAGCGTAGCACTTTCTCTGGAAGTGTTATGGCAACACGGCTGGATTCTAAATATTCCAAAGTCGCAGTTGGTTCCTACGACTTGTCTGCCTTTCCTGGGCATGATTCTAGACACAGACCAGAAAAGGGTTTATCTCCCGATAGAGAAAGTTCAGGAAATCATGACACTGGTCAGGAACCTATTAAAACCAAAACAGGTGTCAGTGCATCACTGCACTCGGGTCCTGGGAAAGATGGTGGCATCATAGAGGCCATTTCCTTCGGCAGGTTCCATGCGAGGACCTTTCAATGGGACTTACTGGACAAGTGGTCCGGATCACATCTTCAGATGCATCGGTTAATCACCCTATCCCCCAGGGCCAGGGTGTCTCTTCTGTGGTGGCTGCAGAGTACTCACCTTCTCGAGGGCCGCAGATTCGGCATTCAGGACTGGGTCCTGGTGACCATGGATGCAAGCCTCCGAGGGTGGGGAGCAGTCACACAGGGAAGAGATTTCCAAGGTCTGTGGTCAAGTCAAGAGACGTGCCTTCACATCAACGTCCTGGAACTAAGGGCCGTATACAACGCCCTGCGTCAAGCGGAGAACTTGCTTCGCAACCATCCGGTTCTGATTCAGTCAGACAACATCACCACAGTGGCTCATGTAAACCGACAAGGAGCAGAGTGGCGATGGCGGAAGCCACCAGAATTCTTCGCTGGGCGGAGAATCACGTAAGCGCACTGTCAGCAGTGTTCATCCCGGGAGTGGACAACTGGGAAGCAGACTTCCTGAGCAGACACAACCTCCACCCGGGAGAGTGGGGACTTCATCAGGAAGTCTTCGCACAGATTACAAGTCGGTGGGAACTGCCACAGGTGGACATGATGGCATCCCGCTTCAACAAAAAGCTACAGAGGTATTGCGCCAGGTCAAGAGACCCTCAGGCGATAGCTGTAGACGCCCTGGTGACACCGTGGGTGTTCCAGTCGGTCTATGTATTCCCTCCTCTATGCCTTTCATACCCAAGGTGCTGAGGATAATAAGAAAAAGAGGAGTGAGAACAATGCTCATTGTTCCAGATTGGCCACGAAGGACTTGGTATCCAGATCTGCAAGAAATGCTCACAGAGGACCCGTGGCCTCTTCCTCTAAGACAGAACTTGTTGCAACAGGGGCCCTGTCTGTTCCAAGACTTGCCGCGGCTGCGTTTGACGGCATGGCGGTTGAACGACGGATCCTAGCAGAGAAAGGCATTCCGGATGAGGTCATTCCTACGCTGATAAAGGCTAGGAAGGACGTAACAGCTAAACATTATCACCGTATATGGCGAAAATATGTTGCTTGGTGTGAGGCCAGGAATGCCCCTACGGAGGAATTCCAGCTGGGCCGTTTCCTTCACTTCCTACAGTCAGGAGTGAATTTGGGCCTAAAATTGGGTTCCATTAAGGTCCAGATTTCGGCCCTATCCATTTTCTTTCAAAAGGAGTTGACTTCTCTACCTGAAGTTCAGACGTTTGTAAAGGGAGTGCTGCATATTCAGCCCCCTTTTGTGCCTCCAGTGGCACCTTGGGATCTTAACGTGGTGTTGAGTTTCCTGAAATCCCACTGGTTTGAACCACTCAAAACGGTGGAGTTGAAATATCTCACGTGGAAGGTGGTCATGCTATTAGCCTTGGCTTCGGCTAGGCGTGTGTCAGAGTTGGCGGCTTTGTCACATAAAAGCCCCTATCTGGTTTTCCATGCGGATAGAGCAGAATTGTGGACCCGTCCACAATTTCTGCCGAAAGTGGTTTCATCCTTTCATATAAACCAACCTATTGTGGTGCCTGTGGCTACTACTGACTTGGAGGATTCCGAGTTGCTTGATGTGGTCAGGGCTTTGAAGGTTTATGTAGCCAGAACGGCTAGGGTCAGGAAAACAGAGTCTTTGTTTATCCTGTATGCTTCCAACAAGCTTGGTGCTCCTGCTTCAAAGCAAACTATTGCTCGCTGGATCTGTAACACGATTCAGCAGGCTCATTCTGCGGCTGGATTGCTGCTGCCAAAATCAGTTAAGGCCCATTCCACTAGGAAGGTGGGCTCTTCTTGGGCGGCTGCCCGAGGGGTCTCGGCATTACAGCTTTGCCGAGCGGCTACTTGGTCAGGTTCAAACACTTTTGCAAGGTTCTACAAGTTTGATACCCTGGCTGAGGAGGACCTTTTGTTTGCTCAATCGGTGCTGCAGAGTCATCCGCACTCTCCCGCCCGTTTGGGAGCTTTGGTATAATACCCATGGTCCTTATGGAGTCCCCAGCATCCACTAGGACGTTAGAGAAAATAAGATTGATACATATATTGCCACTAACGATCTAGAGGATATCTCTAAATTGTCAGTGTGGGAAGCACACAAATGTGTTCTAAGAGGTACTTGCATTCAACTGGGTCTTTGTTGAAAAAACGGAACACCCAGAAGAAAGCAGACCTACTTGCCAAAATTAAATCGCTGGAAAAGACCCACAAACAATCCAGATCCCTCACTTACTGTATTGAGCTTGAGGAAGCACGTGCCTCCCTTAATGGCCTTCTTCGAGATCAACTTAAGCTCTCTTATAGCAAATGTTGGAGTCATTTTTATCAATGGGGCAACAAACCTGGGAGACTTCTGGCACAGTATCTTCGTGAACGGAGGGCCACTACGTTCATACACTCTATCAAGGATGACCTCAGTCAGACTCATAATGACACGGCGTCGATCGCCGAGACATTCAAAGCATATTATTCCAAGCTTTACTACCTTTCCAATAGCTTAGACACTTCAAATTCGGATTCTTCTAAGATGTTGATCTCAAATTATCTAGAGTCAATAGACTACCCCACTCTGACGCAAGGTGAGGCAGAATTTCTTGATGAACCTTTCCTTGTTGAGGAAGTGGTAAAGGCTATTGAATCTTCCCCCACGGGTAAAAGTCCAGGCCCCGATGGATTTACCATTGCGTATTAAATCGTTCAAAGATAAGCTTGCCCCTTTTCTTACACACGCTTTCAATTCCATTTCTGATAAAATGCATTTCTCAGCATCAACATTAGAAGCCCACATCACAGTTCTTAACAAAGATGGCAAAGATCCCAGTTTGTGTCCCAGCTACCAATAGAGATGAGCGGGTTCGGTTCCTCTGAATCCGAACCCGCCCGAACTTCAGGTTTTTTTACACGGGTCCGAGCAGGCTTGGATCTTCCCGCCTTGCTCGGCTAACCCGAGCGCGCCCGAACGTCATCATCACGCTGTCGGATTCTCGCGAGGCTCGGATTCTATCGCGAGACTCAGATTCTATATAAGGAGCCGCGCGTCGCCGCCATTTTCACACGTGCATTGAGAGTCATAGGGAGAGGACGTGGCTGGCGTCCTCTCCGTTTAGAGAAGAGAGAGACACAGTATTTTGGGGAGCATTATTAGGAGGAGTACTACTATACTGTATACTACTATACTACTTGCTGAAGTGATATTTATAGATTAGATAGTGTGACTGTAAGTGTATTATCTGACTTGTGGGGGAGACACTGACAGTGAGGAGCAGTTAGAGTCTGAGAGCAGGACTCAGGAGTACATATAACGTACAGTGCACACTTTTGCTGCCAGAGTCAGTGCCACACTGCCATTGTTGTGACCACACTGACCACCAGTATAATAATATATTTTGTGATTGTCTGCTTAGGCCTCGGAGTACTAGTTGCAAGTTGCAACGTGACCTGAAGTGACCACCAGTTTAATAATCAATCACCACCAGTTTAATATATATATATATATATATATATATATATATAAAATTGTATATAATATATATATATATATAATATTGTATACCACCTACCCGTGGTTTTTTTTTTTTTTCATTCTTCTTTATACATACTACTATAGTAGCTTACTGTAGCAGTCTGCGGTGCTGTGCTGACCTGACAGTGTCCAGCAGGTCCGTCATCAGTCATTACATAATAAATATATATAGTACCTGTCCGGCTGCAGTACTAGTGATATCATATTGATTTCATCTCATTATCAATAATTTATCATCCAGTCTAGACTCTATATTAGCAGCAGACACAGTACGTTAGTCCACGGCTGTAGCTACCTCTGTGTCGGCACTCGGCAGTCCATCCATAATTGTATACCACCTATCCGTGGTTTTTTTTTTCTTTCTTCTTTGTACATACTACTATAGTATAGTAGCTTACTGTAGCAGTCTGCGGTGCTGCTGAGCTGACAGTGTCCAGCAGGTCCGTCATCAGTCATCATTACCTAATAAATATATTATCTACCTGTCCGGCTGCAGTACTAGTGATATTATATATACATACATATATATATTGATTTCATCTCATTATCAATCATCCAGTCTATATTAGCAGCAGACACAGTACGTTAGTCCACGGCTGTAGCTACCTCTGTGTCGGCACTCGGCAGTCCATCCATAATTGTATACCACCTACCCGTGGTTTTTTTTTTTCTTTCTTCTTTGTACATACTACTATAGTATAGTAGCTTACTGTAGCAGTCTGCGGTGCTGCTGAGCTGAGAGTGTCCAGCAGGTCCGTCATCAGTCATCATTACCTAATAAATATATTATCTACCTGTCCGGCTGCAGTACTAGTGATATTATATATACATACATATATATATTGATTTCATCTCATTATCAATCATCCAGTCTATATTAGCAGCAGACACAGTACGTTAGTCCACGGCTGTAGCTACCTCTGTGTCGGCACTCGGCAGTCCATCCATAATTGTATACCACCTACCCGTGGTTTTTTTTTTTCTTTCTTCTTTGTACATACTACTATAGTATAGTAGCTTACTGTAGCAGTCTGCGGTGCTGCTGAGCTGACAGTGTCCAGCAGGTCCGTCATCAGTCATCATTACCTAATAAATATATTATCTACCTGTCCGGCTGCAGTACTAGTGATATTATATATACATACATATATATATTGATTTCATCTCATTATCAATCATCCAGTCTATATTAGCAGCAGACACAGTACGTTAGTCCACGGCTGTAGCTACCTCTGTGTCGGCACTCGGCAGTCCATCCATAAATGTATACCACCTACCCGTGGTTTTTTTTTTTCTTTCTTCTTTGTACATACTACTATAGTATAGTAGCTTACTGTAGCAGTCTGCGGTGCTGCTGAGCTGACAGTGTCCAGCAGGTCCGTCATCAGTCATCATTACCTAATAAATATATTATCTACCTGTCCGGCTGCAGTACTAGTGATATTATATATACATACATATATATATTGATTTCATCTCATTATCAATCATCCAGTCTATATTAGCAGCAGACACAGTACGTTAGTCCACGGCTGTAGCTACCTCTGTGTCGGCACTCGGCAGTCCATCCATAATTGTATACCACCTACCCGTGGTTTTTTTTTTCTTTCTTCTTTGTACATACTACTATAGTATAGTAGCTTACTGTAGCAGTCTGCGGTGCTGCTGAGCTGACAGTGTCCAGCAGGACCGTCATCAGTCATCATTACCTAATAAATATATTATCTACCTGTCCGGCTGCAGTACTAGTGATATTATATATACATACATATATATATATTGATTTCATCTCATTATCATCCAGTCTATATTAGCAGCAGACACAGTACGGTAGTCCACGGCTGTAGCTACCTCTGTGTCGGCACTCGGCAGTCCATCCATAAGTATACTAGTATCCATCCATCTCCATTGTTTACCTGAGGTGCCTTTTAGTTGTGCCTATTAAAATATGGAGAACAAAAATGTTGAGGTTCCAAAATTAGGGAAAGATCAAGATCCACTTCCACCTCGTGCTGAAGCTGCTGCCACTAGTCATGGCCGAGACGATGAAATGCCAGCAACGTCGTCTGCCAAGGCCGATGCCCAATGTCATAGTACAGAGCATGTCAAATCCAAAACACCAAATATCAGTAAAAAAAGGACTCCAAAACCTAAAATAAAATTGTCGGAGGAGAAGCGTAAACTTGCCAATATGCCATTTACCACACGGAGTGGCAAGGAACGGCTGAGGCCCTGGCCTATGTTCATGGCTAGTGGTTCAGCTTCACATGAGGATGGAAGCACTCAGCCTCTCGCTAGAAAACTGAAAAGACTCAAGCTGGCAAAAGCACCGCAAAGAACTGTGCGTTCTTCGAAATCCCAAATCCACAAGGAGAGTCCAATTGTGTCGGTTGCGATGCCTGACCTTCCCAACACTGGACGTGAAGAGCATGCGCCTTCCACCATTTGCACGCCCCCTGCAAGTGCTGGAAGGAGCACCCGCAGTCCAGTTCCTGATAGTCAGATTGAAGATGTCAGTGTTGAAGTACACCAGGATGAGGAGGATATGGGTGTTGCTGGCGCTGGGGAGGAAATTGACCAGGAGGATTCTGATGGTGAGGTGGTTTGTTTAAGTCAGGCACCCGGGGAGACACCTGTTGTCCGTGGGAGGAATATGGCCGTTGACATGCCTGGTGAAAATACCAAAAAAATCAGCTCTTCAGTGTGGAGGTATTTCAACAGAAAAGCGGACAACAGGTGTCAAGCCGTGTGTTGCCTTTGTCAAGCTGTAATAAGTAGGGGTAAGGACGTTAACCACCTCGGAACATCCTCCCTTATACGTAACCTGCAGCGCATTCATAATAAGTCAGTGACAAGTTCAAAAACTTTGGGTGACAGCGGAAGCAGTCCACTGACCAGTAAATCCCTTCCTCTTGTAACCAAGCTCACGCAAACCACCCCACCAAATCCCTCAGTGTCAATTTCCTCCTTCCCCAGGAATGCCAATAGTCCTGCAGGCCATGTCACTGGCAATTCTGACGATTCCTCTCCTGCCTGGGATTCCTCCGATGCATCCTTGCGTGTAACGCCTACTGCTGCTGGCGCTGCTGTTGTTGCTCCTGGGAGTCGATGGTCATCCCAAAGGGGAAGTCGGAAGACCACTTGTACTACTTCCAGTAAGCAATTGACTGTCCAACAGTCCTTTGCGAGGAAGATGAAATATCACAGCAGTCATCCTGCTGCAAAGCGGATAACTGAGGCCTTGACAACTATGTTGGTGTTAGACGTGCGTCCGGTATCCGCCGTTAGTTCACAGGGAACTACACAATTTCTTGAGGTAGTGTGCCCCCGTTACCAAATACCATCTAGGTTCCACTTCTCTAGGCAGGCGATACCGAAAATGTACACAGACCTCAGAAAAAGACTCACCAGTGTCCTAAAAAATGCAGCTGTACCCAATGTCCACTTAACCACGGACATGTGGACAAGTGGAGCAGGGCAGGGTCAGGACTATATGACTGTGACAGCCCACTGGGTAGATGTATGGACTCCCGCCGCAAGAACAGCAGCGGCGGCACCAGTAGCAGCATCTCGCAAACGCCAACTCTTTCCTAGGCAGGCTACGCTTTGTATCACCGCTTTCCAGAATACGCACACAGCTGAAAACCTCTTACGGCAACTGAGGAAGATCATCGCGGAATGGCTTACCCCAATTGGACTCTCCTGTGGATTTGTGGCATCGGACAACGCCAGCAATATTGTGTGTGTGCATTAAATATGGGCAAATTCCAGCACGTCCCATGTTTTGCACATACCTTGAATTTGGTGGTGCAGAATTTTTTAAAAAACGACAGGGGCGTGCAAGAGATGCTGTCGGTGGCCAGAAGAATTGCGGGACACTTTCGGCGTACAGGCACCACGTACAGAAGACTGGAGCACCACCAAAAACTACTGAACCTGCCCTGCCATCATCTGAAGCAAGAAGTGGTAACGAGGTGGAATTCAACCCTCTATATGCTTCAGAGGTTGGAGGAGCAGCAAAAGGCCATTCAAGCCTATACAATTGAGCACGATATAGGAGGTGGAATGCACCTGTCTCAAGCGCAGTGGAGAATGATTTCAACGTTGTGCAAGGTTCTGATGCCCTTTGAACTTGCCACACGTGAAGTCAGTTCAGACACTGCCAGCCTGAGTCAGGTCATTCCCCTCATCAGGCTTTTGCAGAAGAAGCTGGAGACATTGAAGGAGGAGCTAACACTGAGCGATTCCGCTAGGCATGTGGGACTTGTGGATGGAGCCCTTAATTCGCTTAACAAGGATTCACGGGTGGTCAATCTGTTGAAATCAGAGCACTACATTTTGGCCACCGTGCTCGATCCTAGATTTAAAGCCTACCTTGGATCTCTCTTTCCGGCAGACACAAGTCTGCTGGGGTTGAAAGACCTGCTGGTGAGAAAATTGTCAAGTCAAGCGGAACGCGACCTGTCAACATCTCCTCCTTCACATTCTCCCGCAACTGGGGGTGCGAGGAAAAGGCTCAGAATTCCGAGCCCACCCGCTGGCGGTGATGCAGGGCAGTCTGGAGCGACTGCTAATGCTGACATCTGGTCCGGACTGAAGGACCTGACAACGATTACGGACATGTCGTCTACTGTCACTGCATATGATTCTCTCACCATTGAAAGAATGGTGGAGGATTATATGAGTGACCGCATCCAAGTAGGCACGTCACACAGTCCGTACTTATACTGGCAGGAAAAAGAGGCAATTTGGAGGCCCTTGCACAAACTGGCTTTATTCTACCTAAGTTTCCCACCCACAAGTGTGTACTCCGAAAGAGTGTTTAGTGCCGCCGCTCACCTTGTCAGCAATCGGCGTACGAGGTTACATCCAGAAAATGTGGAGAAGATGATGTTCATTAAAATGAATTATAATCAATTCCTCCGTGGAGACATTGACCAGCAGCAATTGCCTCCACAAAGTACACAGGGAGCTGAGATGGTGGATTCCAGTGGGGACGAATTGATAATCTGTGAGGAGGGGGATGTACACGGTGATATATCGGAGGATGATGATGAGGTTGACATCTTGCCTCTGTAGAGCCAGTTTGTGCAAGGAGAGATTAATTGCTTCTTTTTTGGTGGGGGTCCAAACCAACCCGTCATTTCAGTCACAGTCGTGTGGCAGACCCTGTCACTGAAATGATGGGTTGGTTAAAGTGTGCATGTCCTGTTTATACAACATAAGGGTGGGTGGGAGGGCCCAAGGACAATTCCATCTTGCACCTCTTTTTTCTTTAATTTTTCTTTGCGTCATGTGCTGTTTGGGGAGGGTTTTTTGGAAGGGCCATCCTGCGTGACACTGCAGTGCCACTCCTAGATGGGCCCGGTGTTTGTGTCGGCCACTAGGGTCGCTTATCTTACTCACACAGCTACCTCATTGCGCCTCTTTTTTTCTTTGCGTCATGTGCTGTTTGGGGAGGGTTTTTTGGAAGGGCCATCCTGCGTGACACTGCAGTGCCACTCCTAGATGGGCCCGGTGTTTGTGTCGGCCACTAGGGTCGCTTATCTTACTCACACAGCTACCTCATTGCGCCTCTTTTTTTCTTTGCGTCATGTGCTGTTTGGGGAGGGTTTTTTGGAAGGGCCATCCTGCGTGACACTGCAGTGCCACTCCTAGATGGGCCCGGTGTTTGTGTCGGCCACTAGGGTCGCTTATCTTACTCACACAGCTACCTCATTGCGCCTCATTTTTTCTTTGCGTCATGTGCTGTTTGGGGAGTGTTTTTTGGAAGGGCCATCCTGCGTGACACTGCAGTGCCACTCCTAGATGGGCACGGTGTTTGTGTCGGCCACTAGGGTCGCTTAGCTTAGTCATCCAGCGACCTAGGTGCAAATTTTAGGACTAAAAATAATATTGTGAGGTGTGAGGTATTCAGAATAGACTGAAAATGAGTGGAAATTATGGTTTTTGAGGTTAATAATACTTTGGGATCAAAATGACCCCCAAATTCTATGATTTAAGCTGTTTTTTAGTGTTTTTTTTTAAAAAAACACCCGAATCCAAAACACACCCGAATCCGACAAAAAAAATTCGGTGAGGTTTTGCCAAAACGCGGTCGAACCCAAAACACGGCCGCGGAACCGAACCCAGAACCAAAACACAAAACCCGAAAAATTTCAAGTGCACATCTCTAGCTACCAACTCATTTCATTATTGAATGTCGATCTGAAACTGTTCGCCAAATTGATTTCTAACTGCTTAAAATTATTTCTTCCAACACTGATTCATGGAGATCAGGTCGGCTTTGTCCTGGGGAGGGAAGCCAAAGACAATACTACTAAAGATATATATATGATACACTATGCGCTACAATCCCCAACTCCCTCAATATTGATCTGTGGCTGACAATCTGAAAGTTCATTCCCCTTCTCTTGGAACGACACCAAATTAAAATATTTAGGAATACAAATTCCTAGGGACCTCTCCCAATTATTTTCCTTAAATTAAATTAAATTGTTAAATTCTTTGCAATCAGACTATCAGAAATGGCGCTCTTTACATCTATCCTGGTTCGGTAGGATAAATGCGGTTAAAATGAATTCCCTTCCAAAAATTCTATATTTTCTTCAGACGCTACCTATTCACATCCCCACTAAATGGCTCCAGGCAATTCAAAGTCTTATACGAAAATTTGTTTGGGGAAGATCTCACACAAGATTCCAACATACTATTCTTTTTAGATGGAAACACATGGGTGGCATGCAGCTTCCTCATATCCCCGGTTATTATCAGGCCATACTTCTAAACAGAGTTCTAGATTGGAGTCGCGCAAAAGACACCAAACTATGGGTTTCCTTAGAAGAAAAAAGCTTTACGACTATATTGAGATAGTTTCATGGCTACCTAACCTACCGAGAATTGACCATCCCACTATCACCCCTACTCTTGTTATGTGGAAGAAACTGCGTTTACTTCCACACATTTCCTCCAAATTGTCACCCCTGACTTCCTTCCTTTACAACCCTGACTTACTCCCAGGTCTTCACACTGCTTCATTTAAATTATGGGCAGAGGCAGGTATTTTTAGAGTAGGCCAAATTATTGGTCCAGGAGGCCTATGTTTATTTTCTGACATCCAATCACTATGGCCTCTTCCATATTCTGATTTCTGGAAGTTCTTGCAATTACGTCACTTTCTGATCTCAATTGGTAAACACTCCAAATTATCAAGGAATCTCACACGTTTTGAACAATTATGTATGGACCCTAAACCTCCTACACATGTTATTTCACAGCTCTATGCTGACCTTGTCGAGGGTCTTTTTGCCAATCCTCCCCCATTCGAGGCGGCATGGGAGAAAGACCTGCAGGGCCTGATTTCTGACCCTGATTGGGGGGCGATATTTCATAACGCCCAATCTAGCTCCATGTGCTTGGCTACGCTAGAGACTCTCTATAAGATTATATACCGATGGTATAGGATCCCAGTGATATTACACAAAATGTTCCCTACCATATCTAACACTTGCTGGAGATGCAGGTCACATATAGGTAGCTTTCTACATATATGGTGGGAATGCCCGGCGCTCACTATCTTTTGGGCTGATTTATTTAAATGTACTGAAGCAATATTGAAAGGCGATGTATCCAAAGATCCGGGATTCTGGTTACTGAATATTACCACTGCAGATGCTACAACGTATACACTCGATACTCAGACATCTCAATAATGCAGCTAAAGTGGTCATTCCTAAGCTATGGAAATCAACAAGGGCCCCTTCAATGAGGGATTGGTTTAAGAGGGTTGACTACTATATGGAAATGGAGGATATTATTACGTTTACAAGGGGTAATGTTTCTGAATTTTCGGCAACATGGTTCCCTTGGCTGGAGTTCAAAATGACTTTGTTATACCGGCATTGTATTACTGGTATTCACTCCTCTGCTCCGTCTGGTAGTTGATCTTATGATATCTATGCGACCCTGTTTGCCGATGCTACTATGGCTATCCATTCTTGATTCTGTTTTAATAGTTTTTCGGACTCCCCGGTTCTCAGGCCCCCTTACTTTTTGGGATACCTTGGCGAGTGGTTTGCAGGCTTCCGTGCATTGGCCAATTCACTAACTAAACCCCCATCATTTATTTATTGATGTTGAGAGGATAGGTGAGCGTGCTATGGTGAGTGCTGAATTTTCTATTTGTATGTATTTGGGTTGGTGGCCATGGGCTGCAAGCACCCCACCCTATGAGTGGTGAGTGTAGACACTGCATCCCGCTTCTGGGGTGGCGAGTGCTGTGGTTTTCTGGATTTGTTTGCATATTGCTGGGTTAATCTTTGGTTAACTCTTATTAACCATGGTCACAGGCCTTTTCATGCACCCCTGTGTAATCTCACTTGTTCTAAACCTGTGTCAGCTGCTCCTTAGTAATTTATCAGCCAGTGTCAGGTGACTAGTGTGCCTTTAAAAGCCATAAGATATGTGGCAGGCATACATTAAACCTAGTGGGCATGTTTTCAGTTATATTATGTGTGATACAGTTGCCAGGTTTTAATTCTTGAGACTCTGTGATAGTGTAGGACCTACATGAAGGTGGGGTACCTTGGCGAGCGGTTTGCAGGCTTCCGTGCATTGGCCAATTCACTAACTAAATCCCCATCATTTATTTATTGATGTTGTGAGGATAGGTGAGCTTGCTATGGTGAGTGCTGAACTTTCTGCTTGTGTATATATATATATATATATATGAAATAAAGAAAAATCAGTTAGCACTCACAGCTCTTTGAATGAAATTGATCACAGGAGACTTCCTCACTAGTTTCTCAATGTTTCGATTTCTATTATGAAATTTTCAACAGGCGTACAAACAAGTTCAAACAAGCTTACCTTATATCCCTTCATCAAACAATACAAGTACAGCCCACCCTTCATTACCGGCGCACCAGCTGCGCTCAAAGCGCCCTTGATGACGTCAGTATTACGGGACCGTGGTTGCTAAGTAACACGTATACAAATACAAAAGTGAATAAAAAAACCCACACGGCGCTAGTACAGGCGTATATACAAAAGTTGCTGGGGACATAATTAAACCCTAATATGACAATGACTATATAAAAGAAGTCCACGACCAAAACATAGTAAGCTACAATTATAGAAAACAATTGAAATTCAACTATTCATTTAATCCGTGAGGTTGCACTGTGTTAAGCTGGTATATCTATCCGGCCTCTAATTTTAACAGGGCTTTCACTCTATCTCCACCCCTATGGCTCTCAGGTACTTTGTGCCATTATATATATATATATATATATATATATGTGTGTGTGTGTAGAAGTAATAGGCACTCCAGAATGAATGAAAATAACCACGGTGCCCTCCTCAAATAGAATATATGCACAAAGGTCCCCTGGATGGGAATGTAGCAATCCCCCCAATGGCAAACAGGAACCAGGCGGCACTCGTTGGATTTGATGATCAAAAGTTACGTATTAAAGGTGGCAAAAAGCAGGCTTTTTGCCACCTTTAATACATAACTTTTGTTCATCAAATCCAACGAGTGCCGCCTGGTTCCTGTTTGCCATTGGGGGGATTGCTACATTCCCATCCAGGGGACCTTTGTGCATATATATATATATATATATTCTGTAAAATGTGGTATAACTTGCCCCATTGCCCCCTGCTTCATACCAATCCCAGCGTAGGAGAAGTCAAACGTGAGTGTGTGTATGTATGTATGTATGTGTGTATATATATATATATATAAATATATATGTGTATATATGTATATACATATATATATGTAGCGATCGTAGACAATCAGGGTCACAAACCCGACATAACCAGCATGTCTACTATCATCAACGTTTCAATGTTATTTCAACACATGAAAATATGATATATATATATATATTTATATTTATTTATCTATGTACACCACATATCTGGAAACCCCCCTTCAGAAATCCTGCGTTTGCCCCTGCTTAATTTGGTACTTAACTCTGTATATGAGCTCATATGCTTGCACAACAATAGTCCTTCCTCTGTGCACAATTTCATAGACATGGTAGAGATGTCTATATACTGTATGCATAAATATGACTGGTATAGAGAAATGAAGCTTCAGTCCAGGTATTCATTTAACAACTGACTGCTCTGTAACTGCGTGAAGAAAGGGTTGACTAACTCCAATGGGATATTAGATATTTGTGTCCTTTCTAGCTTCGTATTGGTTGTACTGACATTAAGGTGAAACCGGATGATAGCTTTAATGTGCGGATAAACAGTATGCTGCTAACCTCCTCTGTAGCACTTCTCAGTGGCAGAACTACCGCCAGTGCAAGCAGTGCCTTGCACTGGGGCCCGCCAGTGTCAAGGGTCCCAAAGCCAGCGCGGCATGTAATGAGTCAAACTGACCCATTACATGTTGCCCGCCGAGGTGCGCTGTGCCACGGGGGGAAAGGAGGAGGAGGGAGGTGGAGGAGGGAGACGCAGCAGTGCAATAATTGGTGGAGGCGCTGCTGCTGCTGTCCCTTTCCTTCACCACAGGCTGCCCTCCGCCGCTGTGAATGCTGGGAAGCGCTTCCCAGCATACACAGCGGTGGAGCGCAGCCTATGGTGAAGGAGAGGGACAGCAGCACCAGCGCCTCCACTAATTACACTGCTGCGGCTCCCTCCTTCAACCCCCTCCTTCTTCTCCCCTGCCTGAGATCATCATCCGCCATCAAGCTGCACCGAGGAGCCTGACTGCCAGCGGAGACAGTAAGTATAATCTATTCTTTCTTTCTTTCTGTCTATCTATCTATCTATCTATCTATCTATCTATCTATCTATCTATCTATCTATTCTGTCTGTCTGCCTTAATGTGTAAAAAGGGGGCGCTGTCTGCCGTAATGTGTAAAAAGGGGGACGCTGTCTGCCGTAATGTGTAAAAAGGGGATGCTGTCTGCCGTAATGTGTAAAAAGGGACGCTGTCTGCCATTATGTGTAAAAAAGGGGACGCTGTCTGCCGTTATGTGTAAAAAGGGGACGCTGTCTGCCGTAATGTGTAAAAAAGGGGACGCTGTCTGCCGTAATGTGTAAAAAGGGGACGCTGTCTGCTGTAATGTGTAAAAAAGGGGACGCTGTCTGCCATAATGTGTAAAAAGGTGACGCTGTCTGCCGTAATGTGTAAAAAAGGGGGACGCTGTCTGCCGTAATGTGTAAAAAGGGATGCTGTCTGCCGTAATGTGTAAAAAATGGGACGCTGTCTGTCGTAATGTGTAAAAAAGGGTACGCTGTCTGTCGTAATGTGTAAAAAGGGGACACTGTCTGCCGTAATGTGTAAAAAAAGGGGGACTGTCTGCTGTAACGTGTAAAAAAGGGGACGCTGTCTGCCGTTATGTGTAAAAAGTGGACGCTGTCTGTCATTATGTGTAAAAAGGGGACGCTGTCTGCCGTAATGTGCAAAAAGGGGATGCTGTCTGCCGTAATGTGTAAAAAGGGGATGCTGTCTGCCGTTATGTGTATGTCTGCCGTTATGCGTAAAAAGGGGACGCTGTCTGCCATTATGTGTAAAAAAGGGGACGCTATCTGCCGTTATGTGTAAAAATGGGACGCTGTCTGCCGTAATGTGTAAAAAAAGGGGACGCTGTCTGCCGTAATGTGTAAAAAAGGGGACACTGTCTGCCGTTATGTGTAAAAAGGGGACGCTGTCTGCTGTAATGTGTAAAAAAGGGGACGCTGTCTGCCATAATGTGTAAAAAGGGGACGCTGTCTGCCGTAATGTGTAAAAAAGGGGGACGCTGTCTGACGTAATGTGTAAAAAGCTTTGCTGTCTGCCGTAATGTGTAAAAAAGGGGACGCTGTCTGCCGTAATGTGTAAAAAAGGGGGACGCTGTCTGCCGTAATGTGTAAAAAGGGGACGCTGTCTGCCATAATGTGTAAAAAGGGGACGCTGTCTGCCGTAATGTGTAAAAAAGGGGGACGCTGTCTGACGTAATGTGTAAAAAGGTTTGCTGTCTGCCGTAATGTGTAAAAAAGGGGACGCTGTCTGCCGTAATGTGTAAAAAAGGGGGACGCTGTCTGCCGTAATGTGTAAAAAGGGGACGCTGTCTGCCGTAATGTGTAAAAAGGTGAATCTGTCTGCCGTAATGTGTAAAAGGGGCTCTACCTGGTGTAGTGGTGCTACTGTGTGGCGTAATTTGAATAATGGAGACTACTGTGCACCGTTATATGAATTGGTATTATTTTGTGGCCACACCCCTATATTTTTTGCACGCGCCTACGGTGCGCACTGCCCCTGTTTTACATAGAGGGGGGGGCTCCGATGATGTTTCTTGCACACAGCGCTAAAATGTCTAGTTACGGCACTGTTGCTTGGTATCCATCTCCCTGGCCCTGAGCAAGTCCCCCTCACCAGATCCTCTCCAGGGGTGAGGGGGTGGACTTGGATGGGATGGGGTGGGGGGGGCAAAGCATTTTGTCGCACCTGGGCTCACCGCTTGCTAGTTCCGCCACTGGCACTTCTATGTATGACTAGGATAGATCCCTTTTTTTTTCATGTCTCCCGGCTGTGTCTGAGGTTTACATTAGTACTACTGGTATTTATATATAGTAGTTCCACATTCAGTCAATAGATGGTGCTACAGTATGCTACAGATGGTGCTACTTGATATTATACAGTCTGGCAGCTCAAGATTAGTAACTCCAGTAATTTACAGTTATGTTGTTCATCTATAGGGCTCAGTATATGACTTTTATTATCTATATCAGCTCCCCAGACCAGGCTGCTACACATATTTACTGTTTATACTGTGGTAGCCTTAGCCCTGGCTCTCTCTAGCATGTGAGGGTTGCAGTGCATTTCACAGTCTCACCATGCAGAGGCTTATATAGACCTCATGGGGCCTAAAGCAAGACACAAATTTAGGGCCCCTTCCTCATACAATCCATAGCATTATATCCTGTCATCACCGCCCCTGACTGTGCCTGTTGTCTTTATGCCTCCTCTAGCACGTCCATGAGGCGGCAGCAGCTTAGGTCCTACCTGTACTCCTGCAGTGGAGGCAGATTTTGATTCTGCTCCTCTCCAACCTTCGCCACCAGCAGCAGCTCTCCCACTAACCACGCTGCTGCCAGATGAGCAGAATCGTCCCAAAACAGAAGCACCAGCGGGGACAGATCTGTACTTTTCTTTTAGGGGGAACAGGCAGTGGACATCCTCCCGCTGTTAGAGGTTTGTGTTGCAGTTTCAGAGAGAGAAAAAAGCCAAAGGGGGATAACAACAAAGGGGAGAGAGAAACCATAGTCGGGTGGAAGAATCGAGATGGGAGCTGCCAGTAGATATTTAAAAAAAGGGAGACAGAGCAAGGGAGTTGGAGATCTAGAGAGGCAGGGAGAGTGGGGCAGAAGGGGAGTGGGGGGGGGGTGTTGCAGAGAGAGGAGAGAGGCAGGAAGATGAGAGAGAGGCAGGGAGAGTGGGGCAGAAGGGGAGTGGGGGGGTGCAGAGTTAGGAAAGAGGCAGGAAGATGAGAGAGAGGCTGGGAGAATGGGGGCAGAAGAGGGGGGGGTGGAGAGAGAGAGGCTGGAAGATGAAAGAGGCAGGGAGAGTGGGGCAGAAGGGGAGTGGGGGGGTACAGAGAGAGGCAGGAAGATGAGAGAGAGGCAGGGAGAGTGGGGCAGAAGGGGGGTGCAGAGAGATGAGAGAGAAGCTGGAAGATGAAAGAGAGGCAGGGAGAGTGGGACAGAAGGGGAGGGGGGTGCAGAGAGAGGAGAGAGAGGCAGAAAAATGAGAGAGAAGGAGGGAGAGTGGGGCAGAAGGGGGGGTGCAGAGAGAGGAGAGAGAGAGGCTGAAAGATGAGAGAGAGAGGCAGAGAAAAGAGGTGGAGAGAGGTAAGGAGAGGAGACAGAAGCAGAGAGAGTGGGGGAACAGGAGAGGAGGGAGAATGGAGAAACGAGAGACTACAGAAGACACAAAATCCGACAGTCCATACACAAAAAATAAATACATCCAGAAAACGTCAGGCGCAACTGCTGCCATTCTTGCATCTCTTTAGCTTAAAGTATGAAAAATAAAGAGACAATAATTAATAAATCAATAAATCAATCAATCAATCAATCAATCGTGTATGTAAAAAATAACGAGATTTATGGTAAGAACTTACCATTGTTAAATCTCTTTCTGCAAGGTACACTGGGCTCCACTAGGATAGACATTAGGGTGTAGAGTAGAATCTTGATCCGAGGCACCAACAGGCTCAAAGCTTTGACTGTTCCCAGAATGCACAGCGCCACCTCCTCTATAACCCCGCCTCCCTGCACAGGAGCTCAGTTTTTAGTTAACCAGCCCAATGCAGTAGCAGGAAAAGAGACGACAACGGTTAGTAGCCACATACACCACACTCTCACGACAGGAGAAGTGTCAGCGGCTAATGCCATACCAACCCAAAGAAGCTAAGTGCATCAGGATGGGCGCCTTGTGGAGCCCAGTGTACCTCGCAGAAAGAGATTTAACAAAGGTAAGTTCTTACCATACATCTCGTTTTCTGCTGCTGGGTACACTGGGCTCCACAAGGATAGACATTGGGGATGTCCTAAAGCAGTTCCTTATGGGAGGGGACGCACTGTAGCAGGCACAAGAACCCGGCGTCCAAAGGAAGCATCCTGGGAAGCGGCAGTATCGAAGGCATAGAACCTTATGAACGTGTTCACTGAAGACCACGTAGCCGCCTTGCACATTTGTTCAAGGGTCGCACCACGGCGGGCCACCCGAGAAGGTCCAACAGACCGAGTAGAATGGGCCATAATGTGAGCAGGAGCCGACCGACCAGCCCTCACATAAGCATGTGCAATCACCATTCTAATCCATCTGGCCAAAGTCTGCTTGTGAGCAGGCCAGCCCCGTTTGTGAATTCCAAACAGTACAAAGAAAGAATCAGATTTCCTAATGGAAGCAGTTCTCTTCACGGAGAGCCCGTACCACATCCAAAGACCGCTCTTTGGGAGACAGATCAGGAGAAACAAGTGCCGGAACTACAATCTCCTGGCTAAGGTGGAACGAGGAACCACCTTAGGTAAATATCCGGGACGAGTCCTAAGAACCGGCCGGTCACGGTGAAATATGAGATATGGGGAACTACAGGACAAGGCACCCAAATCCGACACTCTTCTAGCTGAAGCAATAGCCAGCAGAAACACCACCTTATGGGAAAGCCACTTAAAATCAGCTGAACCAAAAGGTTCAAACGGAGACTCTTATAACGCCTCCAAAAAAACACTGACAAGTCCCAAGGAGCCACAGGCGGGACATACGGAGGTTGGATACGCAACACACTCTGAGTAAAGGTATGCACATCAGGTAAGGTCGCAATTTTTCTCTGAAACCACACCGACAAGGCAGAAATATGAACCTTGAGGGAGGCCAGACGCAGGCCTAAGTCAAGGCCCTGCTGAAGAAAAACCAACAACTTGGCTATACTAAACTTGGAAGTGTCATAATCGTTAGATGCGCACCAAACAAAGTAAGAATGCCAGACCCTATAGTAAATCCAAGCAGAAGCCGGTTTCCGGGCCCCCAACATAGTTTGAATGACCACCTCAGAAAACCCTTTAGCCCTTAAGACGGAAGCTTCAAGAGCCACGCCGTCAAAGACAGCCGGGCTAGGTCCTGGTAGACACAGGGGAGGAGGTCTGGGCATTGCGGAAGTAGAATTGGACGCTCTGACGATAGGCCTTGCAGGTCTGAGAACCAGTGCCGTCTGGGCCACGCTGGAGCTATGAGAAGCAGAATTCCTTTTTCTTGCTTGAACTACCCTGGGCAGGAGTGACACCGGAAGGAACACGTATGGCAGCCGAAACCTCCACGGCACTGCCAGCGCATCCACGAATGCTGCTTGAGGATCCCTTGTCCTTGCTCCGAAGACCGGAACCTTGTGATTGTGTCGAGACGCCATCAGATCTACGTCTGGAAGACCCCACTTTTCCACTAGGAGTTGAAACACTTCTGGATGGAGGCCTCACTCGCCGGCATGTACGTCCTGATGACTGAGAAAGTCTCTTCCCAATTCAGGACTCCCGGAATGAAGACTGCCGATATGGTCGGTAGATGGCGTTCCGCCCAATGTAGAATCCGTGAGACTTCCTTCATTGCCAGACAGCTTTGAGTGCCGCCTTGATGATTTATGTAAGCCACTGTGGTGGCGTTGTCCGACTGCACTTGAACAGGACGGTTCTGAATTAAATGCTGGGCTAGGTTCAATGCATTGAAGACCGCCCGCAATTCCAGAATGTTGATCGAGAGGGAGTGTTGCTCCAGCACCGCGCCCCAACCTCTTAGACTGGCATCTGTCGTCAACAGGACCCAGTTGGATATCCAGAAGGGACGGCCGCTGCACAATTGTTGGTCCTGAAGCAACCTGAGCAGCGACAGACGGACCTCCGGAGTCAATGAGATCATTTGAGACCTGATCCAGTGAGGCAGGCCGTCCCACTTGGCTAGAATCAGCCTCTGGAGGGGGCGAGAATGGAATTGAGCATACTCCACCATGTCGAATGCTGACACAATGAGGCCCAGCACCTGCATCGCCGAATGTATCTACACTTGCGGATGAGAAAGGAAGCAACGAATCCTGTCCTGAAGCTTCAGGACTTTCTCCTGAGACAAGAACAACCTCTGGTTGTGAGTGTCCAATAGTGCTCCCAGATGCACCATGCTCTGACAGGGATCAGGGAGGATTTCTTCCAGTTGATGAGCCACCCGTGGGCTTGTGGAAACCGGACCGTCATATCTAGATGACGTAGGAGAAGTTCTGGGGAATTTTCCAGGATTAACAAGTCGTCCAGATACGGCAGTATCCTGACCCCTTGACGTCGGAGTACCATCGTCATCACCGCCATGACTTTGGTGAAGACTCGCGGAGCCGTTGTTAAACCAAAAGGTAATGCCCGAAACTGGTAATGGAGGTTGCCAATAGCAAACCTCAGGTATTGCTGATGTGACGCTGCTATAGGAATATGCAGGTAAGCATCCTGTATGTCCAGGGAGACCATGTAGTCCCCAGGTTCCAAGGCCAGAACTATAGAGCGAAGGGTTTCCATACGGAACTTGGAAACCTTCACATACCTGTTCAATGCCTTGAGGTTGAGAATGGGCCGGGAGGACCCATTCGGTTTCGGGACTAGAAACAGCGGAGAATAGTACCCCCGCCCCCTCTGCACAAGAGGCACCTGTACTACGACTACTGTATCCAGGAGGGTCTGTACCACTGAATGCAGAGTGTTTGCCTTTGTCTGGTCCAACGGGACGTCTGTCTGGCAAAATCGATGAGGGGGTCAGTTTTTGAAGGCTATGGCGTAACCTCGAGTGACGACTTCCCGTACCCAGGCATCTGAAGTGGTCTTCAACCATTGCTGGGTATACTCTAGAAACCGGCCCCCCACCCTGGGATCCCCCAGGGGGAGGCCCGCCCCATCATGCGGCAGGCTTATCGGCCTTGGAAGCTGGCTGACGGGCCGCCCAGGCTCTTTTGGGCTTTGGCTTACCAGGTTTGGAAGTGCGGGCCTGCTTGTTGTACGCCTGACCTTTTGCTTTACCTGAAGGACGAAAGGGGCGAAAGGAAGTACCTTTTGCCTTTGACACAGAAGGAGCGGTACTTGGCAGACAGGCAGTTTTGGCAGTAGCCAAGTCAGCCATCTTATTTAAGTCCTCCCCAAACAGAATATCTCCCTTGAAAGGGAGTACCTCCAGGGTTTTTCTAGAGTCCAGATTCACAGACCAGGATCTCAGCCACAAAATCCGGCGAGCCAGGACTGACCTAGTAGAGGCCTTGGCTGCTAGGATACCGGCATCAGAAGCCGCCTCTTTAATATAACGAGAAGCTGTGACAATATATGACAAGCATTGTCTAGCATGGTCAGAAGAGATTTCAGTTTCCAACTCTAGGGCCCATGCTTCAAAAGCATCTGCAGCCCATGTTGCTGCAATAGTGGGCCTTTGTGCAGCACCCGTGAGGGTGTAAATTGCTTTCAGACAACCCTCCACACGTTTATCCGTAGGCTCTTTTAGAGACGTGACGGTAGTGACAGGTAGAGCTGAGGAAACCACCATCCTAGCCACATGTGAGTCCACTGGAGGAGGCGTTTCCCAATTCTTAGACAGCTCTGGTGCGAGGGGATAGCGAGCCAGCATCTTCTTTTGAGGCACAAACTTCGTACCTGGGTTTTCCCAGGGTTCCTGACGTATATCCACTAGGTGGTCAGAGTGAGGTAAAACTTGTTTAACCACCTTCTGACGCTTGAACCTATCTGGTTTCTTAGGAGGGACGGATGGCTCGGGATCATCCGTAATCTGTAGAATTAACTTAATAGCCTCCAAAAGATCAGGAACATCCACATGTGAACTACCCTCCCCATCAGCCGTATCTGAGTCAGAACCTGTGGGGTCAGTGTAAGTGCCGTCTTCATCAGACGAGGTGTCAGTGACAGCAGTGGATTGTGAGGAGACAAGCGCTCGCTTAGAGGACCCCTTGGGCTTAGGCGAGCGATGGTCAGACTTTTTAGTAGTCAGGGACTGGTTCAACTTCTTCAATTGGGCAGATAAATCGTCCGCCCACGGCGGGTTAGCTGCAGGGACCACATACGGTTGTACCGGCATAGGGGATCCCATAGGGGGTGTTAGTTTATTAACTAGCGTATGTAGAAGCGTGGAAAAAGCGGCCCACGGTGGGCCATTATGTACCTCCTTTGCCACAGTCCCACTGGGGGGCAAGGAGCCCCCAGAACCAGAGCCCACAGCTGCTATATTCTCCTCATAGGGATCTGTGGCCTCAGCAACACCGGCAGTGTGTTCAGCCCCAGAACCGTTACCCTCAGAAGCAGACATGATATAACTTGCAGTATCAGGTAACACAGTACAATTGGCAGCAGCACAATACCTCTTACCCAAACCCCTGCGCAGTGTAGTCAGCACTAGCAGAGATAAAGGAGAGATACTGTATGGTGACTAAAATCACAGAGAAAAATACGTATTAAAGTATATCTTTGTGAAAATCCTATATCAATATAAAACCTGACGCACCAAGCCCCCTCAGGTTATAGAATATAGGGATAACAAGTTGAGTGAAAGACACGAAATGGAAACCACTCAGCTATCTAATGCACACACAGATAGTCACAGTTTGTACAATGCAGAGGTTATTACTAACAATAATACTGCACTGGACTAGCTTTTATATATATATATATATATATATATAGTCACTAGATATAACACTACACAGTAAGAACTGGATGTATATCACAGGGCAATTGTACTAGAAAACCCTGACTAAATGCACTCTTTCTTAACTAGCACTGTCTAAAAAGGCAGGTAGAATACTTAAGTGTCATGTAAAGTCACAGCGCTGACAACCAGGCGGCTTTACACAGGATGATTTGCCCTAGCAGTCCCAGGAACAGTGAGTCTGAGAGAAAATGGCACCCAGACACTGACAGGGAGTGAGGGAGAGACAGATATGCAGCTCCAGGGCGGGAACATTTGCAGGAAATGGCGCCCTGGGGCTGGGGGAGGGGCTTCAGGTTTAAGCCTTATCCCCCTGCTGGCAAAACCACCGGGTACTGTGGGCTACTGAAAATGGTTAAGAGAGAAAACCTGACCTGCACCCATGCCCTGGTGATCTAGTGGGATCGCCTGTACTGCCACAGTGTCCACCGACAGCGCACACGGCCCGCCTCCCACTGACCGCGCCGGATCATGATAAAGACCGGGTCCCGCAAGCGGGACCCACTTACCACCTCCCGAAGCGCGACCACGCGATCCCGGAGAACCCCCGTCGTATGTTCATGACGTGAAGAAAACCGGAGCCTCCTGCTGTAGTTACCCGGCAACCAGGGCTCGGGAGTGTACAGCGCCGCTGGGGAGAGCTGGAGCTGCAGCAGTGAATATCTGACATTTACCACCGCTGCTGCCCTTGAAGTCGTCACTTTTTTCTTCAAAAAAAGCTCTTCTTAGGGCTGCCTGCTTACTGCAGCACCAACTACAAAACTGAGCTCCTGTGCAGGGAGGCGGGGTTATAGAGGAGGTGGCGCTGTGCATTCTGGGAACAGTCAAAGCTTTGAGCCTGTTGGTGCCTCGGATCAAGATCCTACTCTACACCCCAATGTCTATCCTTGTGGAGCCCAGTGTACCCCGCAGCAGAAAAATAAATAATAATAATAATAATAATAAATGTGTCCTACTACATACCTTTTACTGCCTCCAACTGCTGACAGTTAGACAGGGGCTTGCTACTGGACGGTCTCAATTGGTGGTGCAGGTATCAGTGTCTTTAGGATCCCAAGCATGTGGTCATCCAGTAAGTTGTGTGCCCAGAACTTTAGTGCTGGAAGTCATGCGCCTGATCCCCTCTACTACCACATGCCATCACCCAGAGACTGTGCAGGGATGCTGTAGGTTCCGCCTCCAGGAGTGCCGGGAAGAGCAGAGCTCTTGTGAGGGGTGTCACTAGGTCCTCCCCACCTTCCCATTGTCTTAAAACAAACTGGCTATGAGTGTGCAATGCTACGGCGCAGAGTGCAAAGCTCCTTTAACCATTGGAGCCCTAGGGGTATATTCAATTCAAGTCGGATTTCCAGACTTGTCGGATTAATGGGAGTTTCCGACAATTTAAGGTCGAATCCAGATTCGACCTATTCAATTAAGCTCCTGTTAATCAGACAAATCAGAAAATCCGACTTGTCGGAAAGTACATGGATCGGCGGATTAGCCGCGGATCCACGTGCTGTTGTCGGAAACGCGGCCAAATCCGACAAATCTGGCTGAAAGGATTTATGTGTTGTGCGGCTCAATCTTCGGGGGCCGAGACAGGGAGAGTGACTGAAGCTCCCTGAGAGAGGCCATGAAGAGCCCGGAGCACACATACCCCGCCCCTCATATCTTTCCGGCAACGGCTCAAGGGAAGCAATCGAGCGGCCAAAACAGAGAAGTGAAGCTGAGTGGTCACGGAAGGTCTGACTCACACAAACTCTGCCCCATATCATTCGCAACGGCTCTGCTTACATTGATGAAAGCGGTTGCATGCCACTGGAGCTGGTCGGCATTGGTAAATCCGCTACTGTCACCATGCAACAATGCTGCTCTGTGATGGGCTCTCTCAAGCACTCCCCCAACTGGCTACTGCTGCCTTGGTTTTTCCTTCAGCTCCATACCCAGGCACCTGTGGACAGTGGGAGAGGCAGCAGTTTTTTTTACGGGGGTGGAGATACAGTGCGTCTCGCTTTCTGAAGTTTCTGCCTCTGCTTGCTGGATGGGCAGAGCTGCACTGGCCAGACTGGCAGAAGTAAGGCCCAGACTGTTTCTTTGGCATCACTTTTCCCTGTACATGGCTGCTGCTGTTAACAGCTCATTTATTACAGCACCAGCACAAGGAAGGTGTGCACTAGTGTAACAAACTGTAAAATAAGTACAGTTACCTTCTCCTCTGCTTTGACCAGCGAAATGTAGGTGAGCGCTCAAGTCCACAACTTTACACTCTGGTACCAAAGAAAGTTTACTTTATTGGCTAACCGCCAGTCTTAGCAGGTTAATTCAAATACCGTAAGCTTACATGTAAAAAGCATACAACATAACGTTGCGGACATGGAAAATTAATACATTCAACATAAGGTGTTTTCACTACGCATGAACTGACTATTCGCGGTGACCACTCCATCTATGTTGCGCCCCAGGAAGGTAATTAACCCTATGCGCACTATTCCGCAAAGATTTAATACTAGACTGTGTCTGACTAACTACGCGTAGCGACTAGGGATGTGCACCGGAAATTTTTCGGGTTTTGTGTTTTGGTTTTGGGTTCGGTTCCGCGGCCGTGTTTTGGGTTCAAACGCGTTTTGGCAAAACCTCACCGAATATTTTTTGTCGGATTCGGGTGTGTTTTGGATTCGGGTGTTTTTTTCAAAAAACCCTAAAAAACAGCTTAAATCATAGAATTTGGGGGTCATTTTGATCCCAAAGTATTATTAACCTCAATAACCACAATTCCACTCATTTTCAGTCTATTCTGAACACCTCACACCTCACAATATTATTTTTAGTCCTAAAATTTGCACCGAGGTCGCTGGATGACTAAGCTCAGCGACCCAAGTGGCCGACACAAACACCTGGCCCATCTAGGAGTGGCACTGCAGTGTCACGCAGGATGGCCCTTCCAAAAAACACCCCCCAAACAGCACATGACGCAAAGAAAAAAAGAGGCGCAATGAGGTAGCTGTGTGAGTAAGCTAAGCGACCCTAGTGCCCGACACAAACACCTGGCCCATCTAGGAGTGGCACTGCAGTGTCAGGCTGGATTGCCCTTCCAAAAAATACTCCCCAAACAGCACATGACGCAAAGAAGAAAAAAAAGAGGCGCAATGAGGTAGCTGTGTGACTAAGATAAGTGACCCAAGTGGCCGACACAAACACCTGGCCCATCTAGGAGTGGCACTGCAGTGTCACGCAGGATGGCCCTTCCAAAAAATACTCCCCAAACAGCACATGACGCAAAGAAGAAAAAAAAGAGGCGCAATGAGGTAGCTGTGTGACTAAGATAAGCGACCCTAGTGGCCGACACAAACACCTGGCCCATCTAGGAGTGGCACTGCAGTGTCACGCAGGATGGCCCTTCCAAAAAACACTCCCCAAACAGCACATGACGCAAAGAAAAATGAAAGAAAAAAGAGGTGCAAGATGGAATTGTCCTTGGGCCCTCCCACCCACCCTTATGTTGTATAAACAGGACATGCACACTTTAACCAACCCATCATTTCAGTGACAGGGTCTGCCACACGACTGTGACTGAAATGACGGGTTGGTTTGGACCCCCACCAAAAAAGAAGCAATTAATCTCTCCTTGCACAAACTGGCTCTACAGAGGCAAGATGTCCACCTCATCATCATACTCCGATTCATCACCGTGTACATCCCCCTCCTCACAGATTATCAATTCGTCCCCACTGGAATCCACCATCTCAGCTCCCTGTGGAGGCATTTGCTGCTGGTCAATGTCTCCACGGAGGAATTGATTATAATTCATTTTAATGAACATCATCTTCTCCACATTTTCTGGAAGTAACCTCGTACGCCGATTGCTGACAAGGTGAGCGGCGGCACTAAACACTCTTTCGGAGTACACACTTGTGGGAGGGCAACTTAGGTAGAATAAAGCCAGTTTGTGCAAGGGCCTCCAAATTGCCTCTTTTTCCTGCCAGTATACGTACGGACTGTCTGACGTGCCTACTTGGATGCGGTCACTCATATAATCCTCCACCATTCTTTCAATGGTGAGAGAATCATATACAGTGACAGTAGACGACATGTCCGTAATCGTTGGCAGGTCCTTCAGTCCGGACCAGATGTCAGCATCAGCAGTCGCTCCAGACTGCCCTGCATCACCGCCAGCGGGTGGGCTCGGAATTCTGAGCCTTTTCCTCGCACCCCCAGTTGCGGGAGAATGTGAAGGAGGAGATGTTGACAGGTCGCGTTCCGCTTGACTTGACAATTTTCTCACCAGCAGTTCTTTGAACCCCTGCAGACTTGTGTCTGCCGGAAAGAGAGATACAACGTAGGTTTTAAATCTAGGATCGAGCACGGTGGCCAAAATGTAGTGCTCTGATTTCAACAGATTGACCACCCGTGAATCCTTGTTAAGCGAATTAAGGGCTCCATCCACAAGTCCCACATGCCTAGCGGAATCGCTCAGTGTTAGCTCCTCCTTCAATGTCTCCAGCTTCTTCTGCAAAAGCCTGATGAGGGGAATGACCTGACTCAGGCTGGCAGTGTCTGAACTGACTACACGTGTGGCAAGTTCAAAAGGTTGCAGAACCTTGCACAACGTTGAAATCATTCTCCACTGCGCTTGAGACAGGTGCATTCCACCTCCTATATCGTGGTCAGTTGTATAGGCTTGAATGGCCTTTTGCTGCTCCTCCAACCTCTGAAGCATATAGAGGGTTGAATTCCACCTCGTTACCACTTCTTGCTTCAGATGATGGCAGGGCAGGTTCAGGCGTTTTTGGTGTTGCTCCAGTCTTCTGTACGTGGTGCCTGTACGCCGAAAGTGTCCCGCAATTCTTCTGGCCACCGACAGCATCTCTTGCACGCCCCTGTCGTTTTTTAAATAATTCTGCACCACCAAATTCAAGGTATGTGCAAAACATGGGACGTGCTGGAATTTGCCCAGATTTAATGCACACACAATATTGCTGGCGTTGTCCGATGCCACAAATCCACAGGAGAGTCCAATTGGGGTAAGCCATTTTGCGATGATCTTCCTCAGTTGCCGTAAGAGGTTTTCAGCTGTGTGCGTATTCTGGAAAGCGGTGATACAAAGCGTAGCCTGCCTAGGAAAGAGTTGGCGTTTGCGAGATGCTGCTACTGGTGCCGCCGCTGCTGTTCTTGCGGCGGGAGTCAATACATCTACCCAGTGGGCTGTCACAGTCATATAGTCCTGAGTCTGCCCTGCTCCACTTGTCCACATGTCCGTGGTTAAGTTGACATTGGGTACAACTGCATTTTTTAGGACACTGGTGAGTCTTTTTCTGAGGTCTGTGTACATTTTCGGTATCGCCTGCCTAGAGAAATGGAACCTAGATGGTATTTGGTACCGGGGACACAGTACCTCAAACAAGTTTATAGTTGGCTCTGCAGTAATGATGGATACCGGAACCACGTTTCTCACCGCCCAGGATGCCAAGGCCTCAGTTATCCGCTTTGCAGCAGGATGACTGCTGTGATATTTCATCTTCCTCGCAAAGGACTGTTGGACAGTCAATTGCTTGGTGGAAGTAGTAAAAGTGGTCTTACGACTTCCCCTCTGGGATGACCATCGACTCCCAGCAGCAACAACAGCAGCGCCAGCAGCAGTAGGCGTTACACTCAAGGATGCATCGGAGGAATCCCAGGCAGGAGAGGACTCGTCAGAATTGCCAGTGACATGGCCTGCAGGACTATTGGCATTCCTGGGGAAGGAGGAAATTGACACTGAGGGAGTTGGTGGGGTGGTTTGCGTGAGCTTGGTTGCAAGAGGAAGGGATTTACTGGTCAGTGGACTGCTTCCGCTGTCGCCCAAAGTTTTTGAACTTGTCACTGACTTATGATGAATGCGCTGCAGGTGACGTATAAGGGAGGATGTTCCGAGGTGGTTAACGTCCTTACCCCTTCTAATTACAGCTTGACAAAGGCAACACACGGCTTGACACCTGTTGTCCGCATTTCTGTTGAAATACTTCCACACCGAAGAGCTGATTTTTTTTGTATTTTCACCAGGCATGTCAATGACCATATTCCTCCCACGGACAACAGGTGTCTCCCCGGGTGCCTGACTTAAACAAACCACCTCACCATCAGAATCCTCCTTGTCAATTTCCTCCCCAGCGCCAGCAACACCCATATCCTCCTCATCCTGGTGTACTTCAACACTGACATCTTCAATCTGACTTTCAGGAACTGGACTGCGGGTGCTCCTTCCAGCACTTGCAGGGGGCGTGCAAATGGTGGAAGGCGCATGCTCTTCACGTCCAGTGTTGGGAAGGTCAGGCATCGCAACCGACACAATTGGACTCTCCTTGTGGATTTGTGATTTCGAAGAACGCACAGTTCTTTGCTGTGCTTTTGCCAGCTTAAGTCTTTTCATTTTTCTAGCGAGAGGCTGAGTGCTTCCATCCTCATGTGAAGCTGAACCACTAGCCATGAACATATGCCAGGGCCTCAGCCGTTCCTTGCCACTCCGTGTGGTAAATGGCATATTGGCAAGTTTACGCTTCTCCGACGACGATTTTATTTTAGATTTTTGAGTCCTTTTTTTACTGATATTTTGTGTTTTGGATTTTACATGCTCTATACTATGACATTGGGCATCGGCCTTGGCAGACGACGTTGATGGAATTTCATCGTCTCGGCCATGACTAGTGGCAGCAGCTTCAGCACGAGGTGGAAGTGGATCTTGATCTTTCCCTATTTTTGGAACCTCAACATTTTTGTTCTCCATATTTTAATAGGCACAACTAAAAGGCACCTCAGGTAAACAATGGAGATGGATGGATACTAGTATACTTATGGATGACGAGTGACTGACGACACAGAGGTAGTTACAGCCGTGGACTACCGTACTACGTCTGCTAGTATAGAGATGATAATGATATAAAATATATATATATATCACTACTGCAGGTATATATAATATAATGACGGACCTGCTGGACACTGTCAGCAGACTCCTAAACTACTAGTATGAAGAAGATAGAAAAAAAAAACCCACCACAGGTAGGTATACAATTATGGACGAGCACTGACGACACAGAGGTAGCCACAGCCGTGGACTACCGTACTGCGTCTGCTAATATAGAGATGATAAAGATGATAGAGATGAACAAAAAAAAATATAACACTACTGCAGGTAAATATTTATATAATAAATGAATGACGGACCTGCTGGACACTGTCAGCAGAATGCGTTTATAGAATAAAAAAAAAAAACACCACACGAATGTTTAACTTTTTCAGGCAGACAATATACTGGTGGTCACTGGTCAGTCACACTGGCAGCAAAAGTGTGCACTGTACTCCTGCTATAACTGCACCCCAGTCTCCCCCACAATTCAGCTGTGTGAGCAGTGAGCACTCAGCACAGTCAGATATACATAGATGATATTATCATGCAGCACACTGAGGCTGAGCACAGATATGGTATGTGACTGTGTATCGCTTTTTTTCAGGCAGAGAACGGATTATATTAAATAATAAATAAAACTGGTGGTAGTCACTAGTAACTATCAGCAAAACTCTGCACTCTGAGTACTCCTAATGCTCCCCAAAATTACTAAGTTAGTAGTAAATCAACTCAAGTGTCTCTATCTATTCTAACGGAGAGGACGCCAGCCACGTCCTCTCCCTATCAATCTCAATGCACGTGTGAAAATGGCGGCGACGCGCGGCTCCTTATATAGAATCCGAGTCTCGCGATAGAATCCGAGCCTCGCGAGAATCCGACAGCGGGATGATGACGTTCGGGCGCGCTCGGGTTAACCGAGCAAGGCGGGAAGATCCGAGTCTGCCTCGGACCCGTGTAAAAAGGCTGAAGTTCGGGGGGGTTCGGATTCCGAGGAACCGAACCCGCTCATCTCTAGTAGCGACCTGTTAGTTAATGACAATTAAATTAACTTTAAACTAGGGTGAATCTCTTACTGAATGCGATAATTCACCAGATATTCAGTAACAACTAGAACAGCAAATTACACTCAAACCCAAATCCCTTAGAGCACGTGCACGGCTACCAGTGTATCCATGAGAGCTCTCTTATGGTTCGTTGCCCGGGATAAATAGGACACGAAAACTACTTGTTCCCAAATTACCTCCTTTGGTAATGTAGTCTATCCTAAGAGTTATTGCTGCTCCTGAGAAACTGGTTCAGTAACAAATAGGTTCGACTGCTCTGTCTTAATGGTGCACAAATGGAATCTATTAGGGCTGTAGGACTGTAGTCGCTGTTCCTATACTTTTAGCCTTCCTGTCGTAAGCTGCACTGCCGACTGTGTATTTCTGTTATGTTATTTCTTTGACTTAACTTGCCAGATTGACACACTCCCTAATAACTGTGTAAGGGACTACTGCTTCCTCACGGAGTCCTGGTACAAGCAGCAGCCTCCCTATTCTCTGTCACGTTCTCACGGAAAGCTAGGGTTAAGGGGAGCAGAAGTTCCTATACTAGGTCCCTGCAAGCAGCGGACTTGGGGAAGCTACGACTGTTCCTTTCCTGGAAGTGCTCATTGCAGGGAAACAGTTAAATGTAGTGCTCCTATAGATTTGTTGTATCCTTGCAAAATAGAGTGCTGTTGGAGTGAATCGTGAGGTGAACGTACCAGATTGGCAGAGTGTGCAGGGTCTGTCCTACTAACCTCTCTCTAGCGACTTAGTCTGTGCGATCTTTCTTTAAATTATTCTTTCCCTGACTTAGGGAAGGTACTGCTGCTTAAGGTAGAGGCAGGACTGAGATTATGGGATACCGCCCACCAGCTGTCAGGTAGAGAGGTTACCTTATGATCAGTCTCCTCCACCTTAGGGCCCTCCTCCTGGTGTGGCCACTACATAGCAGCCGCCTATCTGCCTCCGGGTGTCGGTCTGTACCAGGACCTGTCTCCGCCTCCGGTTCTGCCTCCTAGTGTGGCCGCACGAAGGAGGTCGCCACTCTGCTCACTGCCCCTGTAGGGGAGGTGAGCTACATCACCACACTCCCATGTCAGCTGCGATCACTGGAAGCTGTGGATATGCTGCAGGAGGCTCTCACTGCTCTCTGGTTGCCATTTCTCTAACTTCGGTCACCAGGGACAGTGGCTTTTACAGGTAACCTGTGCAGCACCTCCTCACACCAGACTAGCCACCGTCCTCTTCCTAAGATGTCCACCTAACTTCCACCAACTGTCACACCTGATATTGGTCATGTGACCACCTCCTGTCCTCTTGAGCAGCTGCAGAGACTGTTGGGAATTATCTGCCTGTGAAATGACAGAAATGCGCTGTAGTGCACTGCACAGTGTCAGATATAAAGTAGTATCTTGCATAGCAGGGTATTACACTAGAAGGGAGCGATCTGCAGTCTGTCTGTCAGCTTTACTTATCTAAACCCTCTCTGGTAGCCACATGACCCACTCTGTGGTGATGCCCCGCCCATGGTAATCACCACCCTGGATGATTGACAGTTGGGAGCACGAGGACATTAACCCCTTAAGGGTCCTACACACTACCCGATCCCCGCTGATGCCGATATCATTGGCAAGGGGGCGGCATAGGCAAGTGCATACACACTTGCCGATGCAGCTGGGACAGGCAGCAACGGCGGCGGGGGTGTGGGGGAATGAGCATGCATGGCTGTCGTTAACGAGGCCCTCCCTCGTCTGTACATGTTCAGACGAGGGAGGTAACGACATTTAGTATACACACTGGATGAGATTGTGAAAGATCTTGCTCAGATCGGTCATTCTGAGCAAGATCTTCAAAATCTTGTCTAGTGTGTATGGGGCTTAATATGCACTGTGAAACCTTAAAATCAGCACTAATTGTATTTACCACTACATTTACATAAATGTACATACAATTACACAATTACATATACAGTATGTTAACTGTATTATTTACCTCATAAACTGCACCATTTCCCTATAATTTATTTAAGTATCATTTCTTTTAACCCTTAAGAGGGTTACACACATATCCCCCTGATTCTTTTTCACTTCCACACAAGAATCCTCAATTTCTATTATGTCCTCATCACCATCTTTAATTGTACTGCTCCCCACATGTGCAGATGGTGCAGAAATGGTGGAAGGAGGTGAAAGAGGCTTCTCTATGAGGGCAGTCTCTGGAAATGTCAGACTTACACATAGCTAACATAGGGCCTAATTCAGACCTGATCGCTCCTCTGCGATTTTGCAGAGGGCTACAATCAGATAGCCCCCGCCCAAACAGAGTGAAAACCCGTCCCGTGCAAGTGTGCAAATGCATGCATACACCATGCAAAAATTTCACCAGCCAGCGGACAACTGCAAATCCATTCGCATCACACCCTAATATTTTTTTTCCAGTCTGTGCGTGACTCAGGACTTACTCCTACAGTGCGATAGAATCAGGTTGATCGGGGACGGAGCTGACATCACACACCTTCCCTGAAAATGCTTGGGAATGCCTGCGTTTTTCCTAACACTCCCAGAAAACGGCCAGTTACCACCCCCAAATGTCCGCTACCTGTCAATCACCTTGTGTACACATAGCAATAGAAATTTTTGCACAGTTCTAGTTTTTTTAGGCTCACGCGTGCACATTCCGGTCTGTACACATGCGCAGTCGATCGATAATCACCCATCATGTGAAAACGCACAAGAGTGATCAGGTCTGAATCGGGCACATAGACCCTAAACTCTCCCCAGGGGTGGTTTTGAACGCACAGTTTCCTCTTCTGCCTTAGTGATTTTAATTTTTTTACACCTCTTCTGAGTGAAAAAGTCTTGCATTGTCATGAGAGGAAGAAGATGCCTCACTGACAGTTGCATAACCACAGCTTATAAATAAAGGCCAAGGACTAATGGTGCCCACACACGGTGCGATCCTCGCATGCTCTTTGATCTTTTTAGTTCCAATAGCATCGGGTCTGGTTCAAATCGCACCGCGTGTATTGTCCATTGGGATGCTATGCACCCTCCCCGTCTAGTCAATATCGCAAGGCAAAATAGTATATGCAGGCAGGTTTTTCTGAACTACATTACATATTTTAGTGTAGTCAAAATCAGGTGTAGTTCAAACCGCATGTAGTTCAAATAGCATACCACTAAAGTACAAATCTTATAGCACACATAGTATAGCTCAAATGGCTCAAATTGCACCTAGCACAGATAGCACCGTGTGTGGGCACCATTAGTCTTTCCTTGCCACTGTGTGCTGTGAATGGGATATTTGCAATTTTATGTGTTTCTGCACCAAACTTTCCCTTTATTAGAGGTCTTTGTTTCTTTACCACTGTATTTTTTTTTATTTTAGATGCACTGACTTAAAGCCTCTATACCCTTGAACATCGGCTTTAGTAGATGACGTTGAAGGACTAGAATTGTCATCATGACTGGTGGCAGCAGCTGCAGCAATAGTATGTGGTTGCTCGTTATTCGAAGGGCTCTTACCTTTTATATGTGCGTGAATAATGAACACACGGGTACAGTGCCTCAAAACAGTACAAACAATAGAACAATTAGTGATGAGCGGGTTCGGTTTCTCGGAAACCGAACCCCCCCGAACTTCAGCCTTTTTACACGGGTCCGAGGCAGACTCGGATCTTCCCGCCTTGCTCGGTTAACCCGAGCGCGCCCGAACGTCATCATCCCGCTGTCGGATTCTCGCGAGGCTCGGATTCTATCGCGAGACTCGGATTCTATATAAGGAGCCGCTCGTCGCCGCCATTTTCACACGTGCATTGAGATTGATAGGGAGAGGACGTGGCTGGCGTCCTCTCCGTTTAGATAGAGAGTGAGACACTTGATTTACTGGAGCATTAGGAGTACTCAGAGAGTGCAGAGTTTTGCTGATAGTTATACTAGTGACCACCAGTTTTATTTATTATTTAATATAACCCGTTCTCTGCCTGAAAAAAAACGATACACAGTCACATACCATATCTGTGCTCAGCCTCAGTGTGCTGCATGATAATATCATCTATGTATATCTGACTGTGCTGAGTGCTCACTGCTCACACAGCTTAATTGTGGGGGAGACTGGGGAGCAGTTATAGCAGGAGTACATATTTAACAGTGCACACTTTTGCTGCCAGTGTGACTGACCAGTGACCACCAGTATATTGTCTGCCTGAAAAAGTTAAACACTCGTGTGGTGTTTTTTTTTTATTCTATAAACGCATTCTGCTGACAGTGTCCAGCAGGTCCGTCATTCATTATATTTTAATATATACCTGCAGTAGTGATATGTATATATATTTTTTATATCATTATCATCCAGTCTATACTAGCAGACGCAGTACGGTAGTCCACGGCTGTAGCTACCTCTGTGTCGGCAGTCGCTCGTCCATAATTGTATACCTACCTGTGGAGGGTTTTTTTTTTCTATCTTCTTCATACTAGTAGTTTAGGAGTCTGCAGTGCTGACAGTGTCCAGCAGGTCCGTCATTATATAATATATACCTGTCCTGCAGTAGTGATATATATATATTTTTTATATCATTATCATCCAGTCTATACTAGCAGACGCAGTACGGTAGTCCACGGCTGTAGCTACCTCTGTGTCGGCAGTCGCTCGTCCATAATTGTATACCTACCTGTGGTGGGTTTTTTTTTTCTATCTTCTTCATACTAGTAGTTTAGGAGTCTGCAGTGCTGACAGTGTCCAGCAGGTCCGTCATATATAATATATACCTGTCCTGCAGTAGTGATATATATATATATATATTTTATATAATTATCATCCAGTCTATACTAGCAGACGCAGTACGGTAGTCCACGGCTGTAGCTACCTCTGTGTCGGCAGTCGCTCGTCCATAATTGTATACCTACCTGTGGTGGGTTTTTTTTTCTATCTTCTTCATACTAGTAGTTTAGGAGTCTGCAGTGCTGACAGTGTCCAGCAGGTCCGTCATTATATAATATATACCTGTCCTGCAGTAGTGATATATATATATTTTTTATATCATTATCATCCAGTCTATACTAGCAGACGCAGTACGGTAATCCACGGCTGTAGCTACCTCTGTGTCGGCAGTCGCTCGTCCATAATTGTATACCTACCTGTGGTGGTTTTTTTTTTTCTATCTTCTTCATACTAGTAGTTTAGGAGTCTGCAGTGCTGACAGTGTCCAGCAGGTCCGTCATTATATAATATATATCTGTCCTGCAGTAGTGATATATATATATTTTTTATATCATTATCATCCAGTCTATACTAGCAGACGCAGTATGGTAGTCCACGGCTGTAGCTACCTCTGTGTCGGCAGTCGCTCGTCCATAATTGTATACCTACCTGTGGTGTTTTTTTTTTTCTATCTTCATACTAGTAGTTTAGGAGTCTGCAGTGCTTACAGTGTCCAGCAGGTCCGTCATTATATAATATATACCTGTACTGCAGTAGTGATATATATATATATTTTTTATATCATTATCATCCAGTCTATACTAGCAGACGCAGTACGGTAGTCCACGGCTGTAGCTACCTCTGTGTCGGCAGTCGCTCGTCCATAATTGTATACCTACCTGTGGTGGGTTTTTTTTTCTATCTTCTTCATACTAGTAGTTTAGGATTTTGCAGTGCTGACAGTGTCCAGCAGGTCCGTCATTATATAATATATACCTGTCCTGCAGTAGTGATATATATATTTTTTTTATATCATTATCATCCAGTCTATACTAGCAGACGCAGTACGGTAGTCCACGGCTGTAGCTACCTCTGTGTCGGCAGTCGCTCGTCCATAATTGTATACCTACCTGTGGTGGTTTTTTTTTTCTATCTTCTTCATACTAGTAGTTTAGGAGTCTGCAGTGCTGACAGTGTCCAGCAGGTCCGTCATTATATAATATATACCTGTCCTGCAGTAGTGATATATATATATATTTTTATATCATTATCATCCAGTCTATACTAGCAGACGCAGTACGGTAGTCCACGGCTGTAGCTACCTCTGTGTCGGCAGTCGCTCGTCCATAATTGTATACCTACCTGTGGTGGTTTTTTTTTTCTATCTTCTTCATACTAGTAGTTTAGGAGTCTGCAGTGCTGACAGTGTCCAGCAGGTCCGTCATTATATAATATATACCTGTCCTGCAGTAGTGATATATATATATTTTTTATATCATTATCATCCAGTCTATACTAGCAGACGCAGTACGGTAGTCCACGGCTGTAGCTACCTCTGTGTCGGCAGTCACTCGTCATCCATAAGTATACTAGTATCCATCCATCTCCATTGTTTACCTGAGGTGCCTTTTAGTTGTGCCTATTAAAATATGGAGAACAAAAATGTTGAGGTTCCAAAAATAGGGAAAGATCAAGATTGACTTCCACCTCGTGCTGAAGCTGCTGCCACTAGTCATGGCCGAGACGATGAAATGCCATCAACGTCGTCTGCCAAGGCCGATGCCCAATGTCATAGTATAGAGCATGTAAAATCCAAAACACCAAATATCAGTAAAAAAAAGGACTCAAAAATATAAAATAAAATCGTCGGAGGAGAAGCGTAAACTTGCCAATATGTCATTTACCACACGGAGTGGCAAGGAACGGCTGAGGCCCTGGCCTATGTTCATGGCTAGTGGTTCAGCTTCACATGAGGATGGAAGCACTCAGCCTCTCGCTAGAAAAATGAAAGACTTAAGCTGGCAAAAGCACAGCAAAGAACTGTGCGTTCTTCGAAATCACAAATCCACAAGGAGAGTCCAATTGTGTCGTTTGCGATGCCTGACCTTCCCAACACTGGACGTGAAGAGCATGCGCCTTCCACCATTTGCACGCCCCCTGCAAGTGCTGGAAGGAGCACCCGCAGTCCAGTTCCTGATAGTCAGATTGAAGATGTCAGTGTTGAAGTACACCAGGATGAGGAGGATATGGGTGTTGCTGGCGCTGGGGAGGAAATTGACCAGGAGGATTCTGATGGTGAGGTGGTTTGTTTAAGTCAGGCACCCGGGGAGACACCTGTTGTCCGTGGGAGGAATATGGCCATTGACATGACTGGTGAAAATACCAAAAAAATCAGCTCTTCAGTGTGGAAGTATTTCAACAGAAATGCGGACAACATTTGTCAAGCCGTGTGTTGCCTTTGTCAAGCTGTAATAAGTAGGGGTAAGGACGTTAACCACCTCGGAACATCCTCCCTTATACGTCACCTGCAGCGCATTCATCATAAGTCAGTGACAAGTTCAAAAACTTTGGGCGACAGCGGAAGCAGTCCACTGACCAGTAAATCCCTTCCTCTTGTAACCAAGCTCACGCAAACCACCCCACCAACTCCCTCAGTGTCAATTTCCTCCTTCCCCAGGAATGCCGATAGTCCTGCAGGCCATGTCACTGGCAATTCTGACGAGTCCTCTCCTGCCTGGGATTCCTCCGATGCATCCTTGCGTGTAACGCCTACTGCTGCTGGCGCTGCTGTTGTTGCTGCTGGGAGTCGATGGTCATCCCAGAGGGGAAGTCGTAAGACCACTTTTACTATTTCCACCAAGCAATTGACTGTCCAACAGTCCTTTGCGAGGAAGATGAAATATCACAGCAGTCATCCTGCTGCAAAGCGGATAACTGAGGCCTTGGCATCCTGGGCGGTGAGAAACGTGGTTCCGGTATCCATCATTACTGCAGAGCCAACTATAGACTTGTTGGAGGTACTGTGTCCCCGGTACCAAATACCATCTAGGTTCCTTTTCTCTAGGCAGGCGATACCGAAAATGTACACAGACCTCAGAAAAAGACTCACCAGTGTCCTAAAAAATGCAGTTGTACCCAATGTCCACTTAACCCACGGACATGTGGACAAGTGGAGCAGGGCAGACTCAGGACTATATGACTGTGACAGCCCACTGGGTAGATGTATGGACTCCCGCCGCAAGAACAGCAGCGGCGGCACCAGTAGCAGCATCTCGCAAACGCCAACTCTTTCCTAGGCAGGCTACGCTTTGTATCACCGCTTTCCAGAATACGCACACAGCTGAAAACCTCTTACGGCAACTGAGGAAGATCATTGCAGAATGGCTTACCCCAATTGGACTCTCCTGTGGATTTGTGGCATCGGACAACGCCAGCAATATTGTGTGTGCATTAAATCTGGGCAAATTCCAGCACGTCCCATGTTTTGCACATACCTTGAATTTGGTGGTGCAGAATTATTTAAAAAACAACAGGGGCGTGCAAGAGATGCTGTCTGTGGCCAGAAGAATTGCGGCACACTTTCGGCGTACAGGCACCACGTACAGAAGACTGGAGCTCCACCAAAAACGCCTGAACCTGCCCTGCCATCATCTAAAGCAAGAAGTGGTAACGAGGTGGAATTCAACCCTCTATATGCTTCAGAGGTTGGAGGAGCAGCAAAAGGCCATTCAAGCCTATACAATTGAGCACGATATAGGAGGTGGAATGCACCTGTCTCAAGCGCAGTGGAGAATGATTTCAACGTTGTGCAAGGTTCTGCAACCTTTTGAACTTGCCACACGTGAAGTCAGTTCAGACACTGCCAGCCTGAGTCAGGTCATTCCCCTCATCATGCTTTTGCAGAAGAAGCTGGAGACATTGAAGGAGGAGCTAACACAGAGAGATTCCGCTAGGCATGTGGGACTTGTGGATGAAGCCCTTAATTCGCTTAACAAGGATTCACGGGTGGTCAATCTGTTGAAATCAGAGCACTACATTTTGGCCACCGTGCTCGATCCTAGATTTAAAACCTACGTTGTATCTCTCTTTCCGGCAGACACAAGTCTGCAGGGGTTCAAAGAACTGCTGGTGAGAAAATTGTCAAGTCAAGCGGAACGCGACCTGTCAACATCTCCTCCTTCACATTCTCCCGCAACTGGGGGTGCGAGGAAAAGGCTCAGAATTCCGAGCCCACCCGCTGGCGGTGATGCAGGGCAGTCTGGAGCGACTGCTGATGCGGACATCTGGTCCGGACTGAAGGACCTGACAACGATTACGGACATGTCGTCTACTGTCACTGCATATGATTCTCTCCCCATTGAAAGAATGGTGGAGGATTATATGAGTGACCGAATCCAAGTAGGCACGTCAGACAGTCCGTACTTATACTGGCAGGAAAAAGAGGCAATTTGGAGGCCCTTGCACAAACTGGCTTTATTCTACCTAAGTTGCCCTCCCACAAGTGTGTACTCCGAAAGAGTGTTTAGTGCCGCCGCTCACCTTGTCAGCAATCGGCGTACGAGGTTACATCCAGAAAATGTGGAGAAGATGATGTTCATTAAAATGAATTATAATCAATTCCTCCGTGGAGACATTCACCAGCAGCAATTGCCTCCACAAAGTACACAGGGAGCTGAGATGGTGGATTCCAGTGGGGACGAATTGATAATCTGTGAGGAGGGGGATGTACACGGTGATATATCGGAGGATGATGATGAGGTGGACATCTTGCCTCTGTAGAGCCAGTTTGTGCAAGGAGAGATTAATTGCTTCTTTTTTGGTGGGGGTCCAAACCAACCCATCATTTCAGTCACAGTCGTGTGGCAGACCCTGTCACTGAAATGATGGGTTGGTTAAAGTGTGCATGTCCTGTTTATACAACATAAGGGTGGGTGGGAGGGCCCAAGGACAATTCCATCTTGCACCTCTTTTTTCTTTCATTTTTCTTTGCGTCATGTGCTGTTTGGGGAGTAGTTTTTTGAAGGGCCAGCCTGCGTGACACTGCAGTGCCACTCCTAGATGGGCCAGGTGTTTGTGTCGGCCACTAGGGTCGCTTAGCTTACTCACACAGCTACCTCATTGCGCCTCTTTTATTTTCTTCTTTGCGTCATGTGCTGTTTGGGGAGTAGTTTTTGGAAGGGCCAGCCTGCGTGACACTGCAGTGCCACTCCTAGATGGGCCAGGTGTTTGTGTCGGCCACTAAGGTCGCTTAGCTTACTCACACAGCTACCTCATTGCGCCTCTTTTTTTTCTTCTTTGCGTCATGTGCTGTTTGGGGAGTAGTTTTTTGAAGGGCCAGCCTGCGTGACACTGCAGTGCCACTCCTAGATGGGCCAGGTGTTTGTGTCGGCCACTAGGGTCGCTTAGCTTACTCACACAGCTACCTCATTGCGCCTCTTTTTTTTCTTCTTTGCGTCATGTGCTGTTTGGGGAGTAGTTTTTGGAAGGGCCAGCCTGCGTGACACTGCAGTGCCACTCCTAGATGGGCCAGGTGTTTGTGTCGGCCACTAGGGTCGCTTAGCTTACTCACACAGCTACCTCATTGCGCCTCTTTTTTTTCTTCTTTGCGTCTTGTGCTGTTTGGGGAGTAGTTTTTTGAAGGGCCAGCCTGCGTGACATTGCAGTGCCACTCCTAGATGGGCCAGGTGTTTGTGTCGGCCACTAGGGTCGCTTAGCTTACTCACACAGCTACCTCATTGCGCCTCTTTTTTTTCTTCTTTGCGTCATGTGCTGTTTGGGGAGTGTTTTTTGGAAGGGCCATCCTGCGTGACAGTGCAGTGCCACTACTAGATGGGCCAGGTGTTTGTGTCGGCCACTTGGGTCGCTTATCTTAGTCACACAGCTACCTCATTGCGCCTCTTTTTTTCTTTGCGTCATGTGCTGTTTGGGGGGTGTTTTTTGGAAGGGCCATCCTGCGTGACACTGCAGTGACACTCCTAGATGGGCCATGTGTTTGTGTCGGCCACTTGGGTCGCTTATCTTAGTCACACAGCTACCTCATTGCGCCTCTTTTTTTCTTTGCGTCATGTGCTGTTTGGGGGGTGTTTTTTGGAGGGCCATCCTGCGTGACACTGCAGTGCCACTCCTAGATGGGCCAGGTGTTTGTGTCGGCCACTTGGGTCGCTGAGCTTAGTCATCCAGCGACCTCGGTGCAAATTTTAGGACTAAAAATAATATTGTGAGGTGTGAGTTGTTCAGAATAGACTGAAAATGAGTGGAAATTATGGTTATTGTGGTTAATAATACTTTGGGATCAAAACGACCCCCAAATTCTATGATTTAAGCTGTTTTTTAGGGTTTTTTGAAAAAAACACCCGAATCCAAAACACACCCGAATCCGACAAAAATAATTCGGTGAGGTTTTGCCAAAACGCGTTCGAACCCAAAACACGGCCGCGGAACCGAACCCAAAACCAAAACCCAAAACCCGAAAAATTTCCGGTGCTCATCACTAAGAACAATATGTATATATTTTAAAAACAATGATTTTTATTTTATTATTGAGATCAGTTTTGATACAAAAGTATACAATACATTTGACAGAGTGTTATGCACACCAGTGCCTGCAGGAAAGTACTGGTGTCAGGACTGTTATGCACTCCAGTGCCTGCAGGAATGTACTGGTGTTTGAACTGTTATGCAAAACAAATGGACTCACAGACAGACTAGGGAATATGACATAACGTACACAGAAGGTGGTAGGGTAACAAAATACACACAACGTGAACAGAGAATCCCAGAGGCTAAGGAACTGGGTATCTCCCTTGTATTAGAACTGCTCAGATGTGAAAAGCAAGATGTTGTGTTTTAATACATAGAAAACCCGAAATGCTGTTGCTAAGGGCAACAGCAAAACCCTAAAGGGTTACCAACGGGTGTGGCAGTAAACTCCTTGGTCAGAGATGGAATGATAGACACAAGGAGATTCTCCACAATCCTAATTCTCACTTGCAGTGCACAGGTTCGGTTTACTGCCACTAAACTGACCCCTGACACCTAGCACAGTGAGACAGGATTAGACAGGCAAGTCTTAGAATACAGCCGCAAACTTGCTAAGTTCACAGAGTAGTAACAGAACCCCAGCAAGCTAAACGACTGACTCCAGTCTTACTGCTAGGTCTGGATTGGCAGAGTGTAATACCAAATCCCCAGGCCTATTTGCAGTAAGCAACAAACAAATACAAAGCTACACAGTACTGGCTAACTTTCAGAAACTGACTAACCAACAAAGATTCAGCAGCATCTGCTTACCCTGAAAAGAGGCCTTATAAAGCAGGTGCTGTCCACGCCCCACTCAGACCTCACAGACTGTGAGCACAAAAACCAGCACCGGATCCCCTGCCATGCACAGAGCCTATAACCACTGCACAGCAAAAGACCCGAACCGGAGTATCAGCTGCGCTCAGGTTACTCCGCTAGCACTTGTCTCCCAGTTGCCATGACGACGTGGCAGCACAGGGCAGGAGACCCTAACAGTACCCCCCCTCTGACGAGGGGTCAAAGAACCCCTACCACCGGGTTTATCGGGGAACTGCGAGAAGAAAGAGCGTATCAGTCTGGGGGCATGAAGATCACAACTGCGCACCCACGACCGCTCCTCCGGGCCATACCCCTTCCAGTGCACCAAAAATGACAGCCGACCCCGAACCACCTTGGAGTCAAGAATCCTTTCAACAACAAACTCCCTCTGGCCACGTATCAGAAGAGGGGAAGGTCTTCCACTGGAAGAAGGATTACTAATCGCCCGTTTTAAAAGGGAACAATGAAATGTTTTATTGATACCCAAAGAACGGGGCAGATCTAACTGAAATGCCACCGGATTGATAACCCTGGTGATCTTATAAGGGCCGATGAACCGGGGGCCTAACTTATGAGATGGCTGTCTCAACTTCAAATTCTTTGTAGACAACCAGACGAAGTCTCCTAATTTGAAGCTGCAGGGTCTTTTCCGCTTATCAAAAACCCTTTTGGTCACTAATGACACAGACACAAGGGCTTTCTTCACTTTCCGCCAAATACCTCTAAGGACCGAAACCACAGAGGAACCACCAGGCGTGGAGTCCAGGGGGTCAAAAGAATTGGCCTTAGGATGATGCCCATACACACAAAGGAAGGGAGAGATCCCTGTAGCAGAGTGAGCCGCGTTGTTATAGGCAAACTCCGCCATGGACAGATGAGCAACCCAGTCAGTCTGACACTTGGAGACATAACACCTGAGGAACTGCTCCAAGGACTGGTTCACCCTTTCAGTCTGCCCATTAGACTGCGGATGGTAGCCTGACGACAAGCTGACAGAAATCTGGAGATCGGAACAAAATGCCCTCCAGAATTTGGCCACAAACTGGGATCCGCGGTCAGAGACCACATCAAGTGGCAACCCGTGGAGACGCACAACATGCAGCATAAATAATTCAGACAGGCGTCTGGCCGATGGCAGCCCAACCAGTGGAACGAAGTGCGCCATCTTCGAAAACCTGTCAACGACAACCCAGATGGCTGTCATCCCCGAGGATTTGGGCAAGTCCACCACAAAATCCATTGAAATGTGGGTCCATGGCTTAGATGGGATAGAGAGTGGATGTAGTGGGCCAACAGGAACCCCTCTAGGAGTCTTATTTCGGGCACAGATGTCACATGCCCGAACCCACTGATCCACATCCTTAGCCACCGAGGGCCACCACACTGCCCTAGATAGCAACTCCCGAGTTCTGGCAATACCCGGGTGACCTGCGTACTTCTTGGCATGGAATTCCAGGAACACTCGCTGTCTTAACCTAGGAGGCACAAACAAAAGACCTACCGGAAGGTCTGGAGGAGCCTGCTCCTGTGCTCTAAGGACTAATGATAAGAGGTCCTGGGTAATGCCCACTTTAATACATGATGGGGAAACAATGGGCAACGGCTCCTCGGTGGTCTCCTGGATTGGAGCAAAACTCCGCGAGAGCGCATCAGCCTTGATGTTTTTTGACCCAGGGCGATATGTTATCAAAAAATTAAAGCGAGCAAAAAACAAAGCCCATCGTGCCTGCCTGGCATTGAGACGCTTCGCTGACTCTAAATATGCCAGATTCTTATGGTCAGTGAGAATTGAGACCACAAACTTAGCCCCCTCAAGCCAGTGTCTCCACTCCTCGAGTGCATCCTTAATAGCCAACAATTCCCGGTTACCCACGTCATAATTCATCTCGGCAGGCGAAAATTTACGGGAAAAGTAAGCACAGGGATGAAGGCGATTATCTGACACTCCCATCTGAGAAAGCACTGCCCCAATACCCATCTCAGAGGCATCCACCTCCACCACAAAAGGACGCTCTGGATCTGGGTGTCGCAGCACCTTGGCCGAAACAAATGCCCTTTTGAGACGGGCAAAAGCCGCTTTAGCCTCACAAGACCAGTGAGCAACATCCGCCCCTTTCTTAGTGAGTGCCACCAAGGGCGCCACTATAGACGAAAATCCAGCGATAAATCGTCTATAAAAATTCGCAAAGCCCAGGAAACGCTGAAGCGCCTTCAAACTAGTGGGCTGCACCCAATCCAGGACTGCCTGTACCTTGGAACCCTCCATTTGGAAACCTTCTGGGGAGATAATATATCCTAGAAATGCGATTTGCTGAACTTCAAATTCGCACTTCTCCAGCTTCGCCCCAAGCCGGTGGTCTCTGAGTTTCTGGAGGACTAAGCGTACATGCTTCCGATGTTCCTCCAGGGAATGGGAGAAGATTAGGATGTCATCTAAGTATACAACTAAGAATCTATCCAAATATTCCCTGAGCACATCATTCATGAAATCCTGGAAGACTGCCGGGGCATTACAGAGCCCAAAAGGCATCACCAAATATTCATAATGCCCCGAGTGGGTATTAAAGGCAGTCTTCCATTCATCCCCCTCTCTTATTCGGATTAGATTGTACGCACCGCGTAGGTCAATCTTAGAAAAAATGGTGGCAGTACGAAGCTGGTCAAACAAGACCGAAATGAGAGGCAGTGGGTATGAGTTTTTAATCGTGATACGGTTCAATTCCCTGAAGTCGATGCAGGGTCGCAACAAACCGTCCTTTTTACCCACGAAGAAGAACCCCGACCCAACTGGAGACTGTGAAGGTCTGATAAATCCCTTAGCCAAGTTCTCCTGAATGTACTCTGCCATAGCCTGAGTCTCAGGACGTGACAGGGAGTACAACCTGCTCTTGGGAAGCTTAGCATTTGGCAACAAATCAATGGCACAGTCATAGGAGCGATGGGGAGGTAGTACCTCTGCAACTTTTTTGGAGAACACGTCCGCAAAATCTGCATAACACCCTGGCAATCCTGGCAAACTTAGCTGCGAGAACCTGACTGGAAGGCTCAAGCAACTCCTGAAACAATCAGTACTCCAACTAAGAATCTCCCCAGAGACCCAGTCAAATTGAGGATTGTGGGCCCTTAACCAGGGTAACCCCAACACCAATGGGGCAAAAGTACAGACAGTCACATAAAAGGACAATTTTTCAGAGTGTGTGGCTCCAATAAACAAAGAAATCTGGCTAGTGCAAGAGGTAATTTTACCTTGGGATAATGGTTCCCCGTTTAACCCACAAATCTCAATTTCCGATGCCAAGGGTACTAAGGGAACAGAGTGTTTCAGGGCGAATTGGCGGTCCATAAAAACCCCGTCGGCCCCACTGTCCACAAAGGCCTCAGTCTTGACAGTTTGACCGAGGATCTTCAAAGTCACCGGAATGATAAAAGTCTTCTTGGGAAATTCTGACTTCTGGCCTGACAGGATATTTCCCATCACCCTCAGGCCCTGAAGTTTTCCGGCTTTTCTGGGCATGATACTACCACATGACCTTTATTCCCACAGTACAAACACAACCCCTGCTGTCTCCTCCGCATCTTCTCACGCGAGGAGAGGCGGGTAGCCCCAATCTGCATAGGCTCCTCGGAAAATTCCTCAGAGTCTGAGGTTCCCTTGGGAAGGAAGGAAATCTCAGTCTCCCTTTCAAGCCTACGCTCTCTCAGCCGTCTATCCACCCGGATGGATAACTGCATGAGCTGATCCAAGCTATCAGGCAAGGGATGTTGTACCAGTTGGTCCTTTATCTGGTTAGAAAGACCTCTTCGGTACTGGTGTCTCAGGGCTGGGTCATTCCACTGGGTATCATGGGCCAACCTCCGAAACTCCGTACAGTAAACCTCAACTGGCCTTCGCCCTTGCTTAAGGATCGAAATCTGAGCCTCGGCTGAGGCCGTCTTGTCAGGGTCATCATACAACATGCCCAGTGCCGTAAAAAAAACATCAACACTTTTAAGCGACGGACAGTCAGGCTGCAACCCATATGCCCAGACCTGTGGGTCTCCTTGTAGCAAGGAAATCACTATGCCCACCCGCTGAATCTCCGACCCAGAAGACTGAGGCCTAAGCCGGAAGTATAGCTTGCAGCTCTCCTTGAAACAAAAGAACTGCGAGCGATCTCCAGAAAAACGATCCGGGAGATTTACTTTCGGCTCCTTAACCCCTGCAGGTGCTGCTGCTGCGGGAGCTCCGCCAGCAGCCTGGGAGGTGTGCATTTTAATGGACAAATCATTACATTTTTGAGTCAGGACCTGCACCTGATCAACCACCTGTTGCAACGTATTTTGAGGGGTATGCTCCATATTCCCACAAAATTTCAACAGGAGTATTGGGCTGCTGAATATGTTATGCACACCAGTGCCTGCAGGAAAGTACTGGTGTCAGGACTGTTATGCACTCCAGTGCCTGCAGGAATGTACTGGTGTTTGAACTGTTATGCAAAACAAATGGACTCACAGACAGACTAGGGAATATGACATAACGTACACAGAAGGTGGTAGGGTAACAAAATACACACAACGTGAACAGAGAAGCCCAGAGGCTAAGGAACTGGGTATCTCCCTTGTATTAGAACTGCTCAGATGTGAAAAGCAAGATGTTGTGTTTTAATACATAGAAAACCCGAAATGCTGTTGCTAAGGGCAACAGCAAAACCCTAAAGGGTTACCAACGGGTGTGGCAGTAAACTCCTTGGTCAGAGATGGAATGATAGACACAAGGAGATTCTCCACAATCCTAATTCTCACTTGCAGTGCACAGGTTCGGTTTACTGCCACTAAACTGACCCCTGACACCTAGCACAGTGAGACAGGATTAGACAGGCAAGTCTTAGAATACAGCCGCAAACTTGCTAAGTTCACAGAGTAGTAACAGAACCCCAGCAAGCTAAACGACTGACTCCAGTCTTACTGCTAGGTCTGGATTGGCAGAGTGTAATACCAAATCCCCAGGCCTATTTGCAGTAAGCAACAAACAAATACAAAGCTACACAGTACTGGCTAACTTTCAGAAACTGACTAACCAACAAAGATTCAGCAGCATCTGCTTACCCTGAAAAGAGGCCTTATAAAGCAGGTGCTGTCCACGCCCCACTCAGACCTCACAGACTGTGAGCACAAAAACCAGCACCGGATCCCCTGCCATGCACAGAGCCTATAACCACTGCACAGCAAAAGACCCGAACCGGAGTATCAGCTGCGCTCAGGTTACTCCGCTAGCACTTGTCTCCCGGTTGCCATGACGACGTGGCAGCACAGGGCAGGAGACCCTAACACAGAGTTGCATAAAAAGGCTGTAAATATAAAAATACAACGTGCATGGTACAGAGAACATAGACAATAAAAAATTGATAAGAACCCAGTGAGAGAAATCCTGACAGCATAAAAAGCAGGGGAACAACTGGATGAATACTATAAGCTACAACAGAATACAAAAACTGAAAGGAAAAGGATACAAGGGATCATTAGCAGAGTCCAGGGAGAGGTTAAGAGGGAGAAAGGTACCAAGGGGACCATATATTATGAAAATTAGTCATGGAGTTATTTAGCAAACTTGTAATGTACTCCATAAAAGCTAAAAAATGAAGACGAGCATGAAAGGCAGTCATTGATGGAGCCGTCAAGGATTTCCAATTCTTAGCGACCAGTGATTTAGCGGCATTACATACGTGAACAATTAACTTATCTTGGTGTTTACTGACAGAACAAACCAGGGCATTTAGTAATGCCACTGCAACATTGCTCTATATGGGTGTACCCAAAATCCTTGACAGCAGTGCCCACACTTGGGTCCAAAATCTTGTATGATTGGACACGTCCACCATATGTGAAAGAATGTGCCTACTTCTCCACAATTTCTCAAACATAAGTTTGAGGATGATGGAAAAATGATGTAAAGCTTAGAATGTACCATCTTGTGTATACCTTGTAATGGGTCCGGTATGAAATCCCGGTGGTCATGATCTCGGCGGTCAGGAGACCGATGCCGGAATCCTGACATCGAGGCAGCGAGTCCCCTCACTGGCCCGCTGCGCTCGCCACACTTTGGGACCGGCAGCGAGCTTCACTCGCCAAACTATTATATTCCCCCTCGGGTGGTTGCATGGACCCACCACCCGAGTGGGAATACCGGGCTGCAGTCGGGATTCAGACTGCCGGCATTTCCCCTGCTGTCAGGAATCCAACATAGGTATTTTGATCGCCAGGATCCCGTTGTTCAGGAAATTAACTGTGTCCCCTTGTAACATGTCTCTCTGATGGTCACACTAATAGAAGCTTTGGCGATTCTAGGCCAAATAAGTGACCAGTCCTCATCATCAATAGGGTATGGGAGGTAAGCCTCTCATGCTAACTCATAAAATTCTCGGTTGGGGGTAGTTGGGGCCAGAATGGAACGATATATGGCAGAGATGTTGCCTTTTCGGCCTATTGAGTATGAACATAGATGTTCAAAATGAGAAAGCATTCAAAGTTTACTAGAGGGAAACTGAGCGTTGACAAAGCTCATAATTTGTGTATATTGAGATTCAGTAGTTAGTTTGAAGGTTGGCAAATGTGGAGGGGCGAATTGGCTTTTTATGTGGTTGAACCTAACAATTTGTAGCTTTTGCTAATAAGAGGCAATATGCCCATCACATCCTAGGGGAAAAAGAGGGTGATTCCAGATAGACTTAGGGGAAGGGAATTGGGCCAAATAAACAGAGTTTGTCCACAGTTTGGGAGTGAAACGCACAGTCAGGATTGCATAAACAGAGGCTGGTCTAAGTGACCTAGGAAGCCATACCATCTCATCCACTCATCCGTCTTGAAGCATAGCATTTTCAAGATCCACCCATATCCTGCGCCCGGGTTCAGAGTGCAACAATATTATCTGCTTTAGTTGGGCTGTGTGATAGAGCGAAGCACTGGAAGACCAAGGCATTTATTAGGTACAGGTTTAGCTAAGACGGTTCTACGAAGACAAGGTTAACCATGGGCCCAGACAAAACAGTTACAAAGTGCTTGCCTGGAATCCAGTGTCAAAATTGGAACAGGTATGGGAAGAGTCTGAAACAAATACAATCTTGGAGGAGATTAATTTTAAGCGTGTTAATCCTACCAAACTAAGAGATATAAGGGTGTGTTCAATTGAAGTCGGAACTGCCATCAAGTCGGAAAGACGTCAGTTTCTGACTTTTTTTGGTCGAATCAGGATTCAACCTATTCAATGGAGCTGCCGTTTTTCCAACTTATTGGCAAGTCCGACTTGTCAGAAAACACGTGGATCGGTAGATTAGCCGTGGATCGGTAGATTAGCCGTGGATCCACGTGTTTTGTCGAATTAGCGGCCAATTCATACAGTTTTTTTGCCCGTTTTCGACAATGCTGATCCGACTTAAAGATAAAGTCGGATTAGCATTGTCGGAAACGGGCAAAACCTGCCGGAATTGCCCAGAAATTGAATACTCCACAGTTGGATCCTCTCCGTCAGAGAGGATACGACATGCATTGAATAGACCCCATAGACAGAATGCCATTTAGCTAGTGTTGGAACATAGGGGAATAGTTAGCCTGGTACAAGAGAGAGTAAGACTAAGTGATAGAGATGTCGAGGTACAGTATTTGATTGCCCTAGGGTGCCATGTAAAGGGATAGGAGAACTTAAGCATAGAAAATTGTTGCGTAGGGACACAGAGGGTGTCATTCCGAGTTGTTCGCTCGTTGCCGATTTTCGCTACGGAGCGATTAAGGCAAAAATGCGCATGCGCATGGTACGCAGTGCGCATGCGCTAAGTATTTTTGCTCAAAACTTAGTAGATTTACTCACGTCCGAACAAAGATTTTTCATAGTTGAAGTGATCGTAGTGTGATTGACAGGAAGTGGGCGTTTCTGGGCGGAAACTGGCCGTTTTCTGGGAGTGTGCGGAAAAACGCAGGCGTGTCAGGGAAAAATGCGGGAGTGTCTGGGGAAACGGGGGAGTGGCTGGCCGAACGCTGGGCGTGTGTGTGACGTCAAACCAGGAACGAAACGGCCTGAGCTGATCACTATTTGTGAGTAGGTCTGGAGCTACTCAGAAACTGCTAAGAAATTTCTATTCGCTATTTTGCGAATCTTTCGTTTGCTATTCTGCTAAGCTAAGATACACTCCCAGAGGGCGGTGGCCTAGCATGTGCAATGCTGCTAAAAGCAGCTAACGAGCGAACTCGGAATGAGGGCCAGAGAGCCATAGCTTCAGATTCAGAGCTGTACCCTGAAAGGGAGCCATAGTTTTGCAGCTCCTACTGCAGATTAGGGAGAGATACTAAGGAGTTAGACAAGGTGATAAGAATGTCATCTGCAAAAATAGACACTATATTGATTCTTTCCCACTTCAATGCCCCTGATATCAGGCTTAGCTCTAATTCTAGCTGCCAGTGACTCAATGCAGATAGAAAAAATAAGAGGGGAGAGCGGACACCCCATCCTCATCCCATTTCCTAGAGCACAAGGGGGGTCATTCCGAGTTGTTCGCTCGTTGCCGATTTTCGCTACGCTGTGATTTGTTGCTAAATGTGCATGCGCAAGGCACGCAGGGCACATGCGCTTAGTTATTTAACACAAAACTTAGCAGTTTTGCTGTGGCCTCAGCGGCGCTTTTCAGTCTCACTGCTGATCGGTGTGTGATTGACAGGAAAGGGGCGTTTCTGGGTGGCAACTCAGCGTTTTCCTGGAGTTTGCAAAAAAAACGCAGGCGTGTCAGGGAAAACGCGGGAGTGTCTGGAGAAACGGGGGAGTGGCTGGCCGAACGCAGGGCGTGTTTGTGACGTCAAACCAGGAACTTAACAGACTGAGCTGATCGCAATCTATGAGTAGGTCCGGAGCTACTAAGAAACTGCAAAGAATTATTTAGTAGCAGTTTTGCTACTCTTTCGTTTGCTATTCTGCTATGCTAAGATACACTCCCAGAGGGCGGCGGCCTAGCATGTGCAATGCTGCTAAAAGCAGCTAGCGAGCGAACAACTCGGAATGACCCCCAATGTCTGGAGTGTAAGTCATTTGTCATAACAGTTGATGTTGGATGAGAACAAAGAGCTTTTATGGCCTCTAAAAAATTGCCACAGATGCCTACTGAAGACAATGTGGTAAGCATAGAAGGCCACGAAAGGCGGTCAAACACCTTTTCTGTGTCTAAGGCCAGGACAATTGAAGGAATCTTATAAGGCGCCCATCATTTTATTGCGATTGACATAAACACTTCTTTTAGCTAGCTTATCACTAAAATAACGACACACTAAAATAACGACACGGACACGGTTAGCTGTAGTTAAAGGTCAGACGATATTTATTGATCGCTGACCTGTTCTTTAAACTATAATTGTAATTGAATTGATTTTATATTGTAGGATGGCAAAGGACCAGTCGCTACCAGACACCAGCTCCAGTCCCTTGGATGAAATCCAACCACCAAGGAGGGGAGTACCCAAACCCCGCCTCCTCCCTGCATAACCCGCATTGTGCAGGACTCACCACTCTTTTCTCTGGCAAACGTTCGGTTCCCGCAGGGGAACGTCTAAATGTCCAACCGCAAGGTAAGGACACACCTGCCGTCCTTCTAAAGAGGTTGCCCCACAATGACCACTTATGCCCATCTGACCGCTGGTTGGTAGCGACTTCCCGCCAATCTGGCTATCAAGAGCCCATTGAGAAAGACAAGATGTAGGAAAAAAAAAAATATAGTCAGGGCGGGCGGGAGGGCATTCCAAAATGGCAAGAGGAAGTCTGAGTCACACGACCATGGCTTATATATTATTCCAAGACCAACCCCTAAACCCTTGATGGACAGCCCTATAATCCTATGGGAAAATACCCAAGAACACACCCAAGAACACACTGATCTGCCTAGCAACTGCTTAGTCACAAACAACCAATCACAAAAAATTGGGCTCTTATATGGCTTCAGGCTTATGCAGCCTTCAGATTATCTAAGGCGCCCATAATTTTATTGCGATTGACATAAACACTTCTTTAAGCTAGCTTATCACTAAAATAACGACACACTAAAATAACGACACGGACACGGTTAGCTGTAGTTAAAGGTCAGATGATATTTATTGAATGCTGACCTGTTCTTTAAACTATAATTGTAATTGAATTGATTTTATATTGGAGGATGGCAAAGGACCAGTCGCTACCAGACACCAGCTCCAGTCCCTTGGATGAAATCCAACCACCAAGGAGGGGAGTACCCAAACCCCGCCTCCTCCCTGCATAACCCGCATTGTGCAGGACTCACCACTCTTTTCTCTGGCAAACGTTCGGTTCCCGCAGGGGAACGTCTAAATGTCCAACCGCAAGGTAAGGACACACCTGCCGTCCTTCTAAAGAGGTTGCCCCACAATGACCACTTATGCCCATCTGACCGCTGGTTGGTAGCGACTTCCCGCCAATCTGGCTATCAAGAGCCCATTGAGAAAGACAAGATGTAGGAAAAAAAAATATAGTCAGGGCGGGCGGGAGGGCATTCCAAAATGGCAAGAGGAAGTCTGAGTCACATGACCATGGCTTATATATTATTCCAAGACCAACCCCTAAACCCTTGATGGACAGCCCTATAATCCTATGGGAAAATACCCAAGAACACACCCAAGAACACACTGATCTGCCTAGCAACTGCTTAGTCACAAACAACCAATCACAAAAAATTGGGCTCTTATATGGCTTCAGGCTTATGCAGCCTTCAGATTATCTAAGGCGCCCATAATTTTATTGCGATTGACATAAACACTTCTTTAAGCTAGCTTATCACTAAAATAACGACACACTAAAATAACGACACGGACACGGTTAGCTGTAGTTAAAGGTCAGATGATATTTATTGAATGCTGACCTGTTCTTTAAACTATAATTGTAATTGAATTGATTTTATATTGGAGGATGGCAAAGGACCAGTCGCTACCAGACACCAGCTCCAGTCCCTTGGATGAAATCCAACCACCAAGGAGGGGAGTACCCAAACCCCGCCTCCTCCCTGCATAACCCGCATTGTGCAGGACTCACCACTCTTTTCTCTGGCAAACGTTCGGTTCCCGCAGGGGAACGTCTACATGTCCAACCGCAAGTTAAGGACACACCTGCCGTCCTTCTAAAGAGGGTGCCCCACAATGACCACTTATGCCCATCTGACCGCTGGTTGGTAGCGACTTCCCGCCACAAAGGTTTAACAAACCGCCCCGCCATCCAAACCAATAAAAACCAGGAAAAGAAGAAAGCTAACTGAAAGGACCAAAACCCCAGGTAATACAAAACCTGCAAAACTCCAGCCGGAGAAGACGAACGCCTTCCCCCTTGTCGAAACCGCGGCTGACGCAGTACAAGCAGAGGATGCCTGACCACCTAAAAGCCATAACCCAAAACATCAGCTGTCCTATGCGCCAAATAATGCCCTGCCACCCAAAAATTTAAGAGTGGCCAAACCAGCCATTCCTGTTCAAACCATCGACGGCTGCAAAAGAAAAACACCCGAAAATCATCACACTGACATACATCACATAGGAAAACCAAGTGACAGATAACAGAATTAACCCAAGTGAAGGAGAAAACTCAAAAATCCTCCCGTGGACCTTTGATGAGCCAATTGTAATTAGGCCCCCTCGGAGGAAAATTTAAAAATTCACTTCACACCCTCGATTCCTGAACGCTACCCGTTCAAAAACCGACGGGTAAACAAGTTTTTGGGTTAGCGCAACAGGCGCGACTAAACATCATCCATATGCAGAAGGCTTATAGTAAGCATCCCTCCACGGAGCACCTCCTGAATAGCTGCCGTGGAGGACCCTGTGGCTGCAGCATGGTAGCCACCCCCATCCGCAAGGAATAGGACCTAAAAAGTATACCTCCAACGGCCCACCTCCTGCATAGCCGCCGTGGAGGAACCTGTGGCTTCCGCATGGTAGCCACCCCATCCGTATGGAATAGGACCTAAGAAGTATAGCTCCAACGAAACCCCCCGTGAATAGCTGCCGAGGGGGACCCTATGTCTGCCGCATGGCAGACACCCCCATCCACAAGGAATGGACCTAAAAAACAAATATACCTCCAGCGGACCACCTCCTGAATAGCTGCCGTGGAGGACCCTGTGGCTGCCGCAAGGTAGCCACCCCCATCCGCAAGGAATAGGACCTAAGAAGTACACCCCCAATGCCCCAGCTCCTGGACCGCTGCCGTGGGGGACACTGTGACTGCCGCACAGCAGCCACCCCAATCCGCAAGGAATAGGACCTATAAGGAGTAAACCTCCAACGCCCCAGCTCCTGAACAACTGCCGTGGACCCTGTGGTTGCCGCATGGCAGACTCCCCAATCCGCAAGGAACAGGACCTAAAAAGTATACCTCCAACGGCCCAGCACCGGAACCGCTGCCGAGGGGGACCCCGTGGCTGCCGCATGGTAGCCTCCCCAATCCGCCAGGAACAGGACCTGCAACAAGCATATCCCCAGCAACCCTGCTCCTGAACCGCTGCCGTGGAGGACCCTGTGGCTGCCGCATGGTCAGCCTCCCCAATCCGCCGGGGATAGGACCTATAATAAGCATACCCCCAACAGCCCTGCTCCTTAACAGCTGCCGAGGAGGACCCCGTGGCTGCCGCAAGGTAGCCACCCCAATCCGCAAGGAATAGGCCCTTAGACGTACATCTCCAACGGCCCAGCCCCTGAATAGTTGCTGTGGAGGCCCCTGTGGCTGTCGCATGGCAGCCCCCCCATCCGCCAGGAATAGGACCTAAGAAGTATACCGCCAACGGGCCAGCTCCTGAACAGCAGCCGAGGAGGACCCTGTGGCTGCCGCATGGTAGCCACCCCAACCCGCAAGGAATAGGACCTAAGAAGTATACCCCCAACGGCCCAGCTCCTGAATAGCTGCTGTGGAGGCCCCTGTGGCTGCCGCATGGCAGCCTCCCCCATCCGTAAGGAATAGGACCCAAGAAGTATACCGCCAACGGGCAAGCACCTGAACAGCCGCCGTGGCGGACCCTGTGGCTGCCGCATGGCCAGCAGCCCCATTCCGCAAGGAATGGTCACCGAACCCAAACACAGCAGCAACACTGTACATCAGTGAGAGGACCCGCGAGCGCCTGTATCAGCAACTGGTCGCCCCCCCCGTAGGCCCATCTATACTCATGCGCCAGGCGCAGCGGGCAGACACCCACCTCCTCCTGGGCCTCCAAGGACACCCAGCGACCCCCAGCTGCTTGATCTTATTTGGAGCACACCATCCTGCAGAGCCACCGACCATCCTGCATCACGCGTTACAGAAAAAGGCCCTGGAATCCCAAAATGTCTGCTGCTCGCCACTACTCGCTAACCCCCCAAACCGAGAAGAAAGCCCAGCAAGGGCTAATCCCAAACAGGGGGGGCCACCTCCACACCGCCTCGGCGACAGGAGGCAGCACATCCAGCAACTCCGTCAAAAATTGCCACGCAGCAGGCCTACGGGTATCCGCAGGCGCGGGGCGCACCCTAACCACAACCCTTAAGCGCCCACGAAAGGGCGAAAGACCAGGTGGGGCCCACCAGACCGTGCAGCCTAGAACGGAAGGAAATGCCCGCAAGGACAGTATACATGGCTGCCTTGGACCTACCTCCCAGATAACGCTCGAACACGAAAACCATCCACCGTCTACCAGGGACACACCCGCTGTATCCAACCTACTGAAAAAACACCAGGACGCAGCATACGCCCCAAACAAGGAAGGAGCCAACGCATGCCTAGACCGGGTAGCCGCCCGTACAACCCGCCCGACAGAAGCCGGTCATGAGAAAACCTATGTCGCCACCCCCTGAACCCACTCACGGCACTTATCAAACTGAAATGAGACAAAGCATCCGCAAACCCGATCCGACTCCGGGCGCGCAATGGTCAAACTGCGCCGCAAGCCGACAAACAGATGTCGCAACAGTCGCAAAGCCTAGGGGGACCGTAGGGAACAAGGAGGAGGAGGCCCGAAAAACCTCCCCGTAACAAGCCTATAGGACTGAAGACCGAATCCACGAAAACATCTCTGATCTCGGGGGAAGGGAAAATGCGTGACGCTACTTGGCTGACCCCGCAGCGTCCCGCATGTTTCCTGCAAACTATGCCACCCATGGGGATAAACCTGCTCGCAACAAAAAAGGGGGGGGTGAGCTGAATGACGACTGACCCGCTAAAACCAAACTTCGCGTTGCCCCAAGCAGTGGTTAACAAAACCCAAAGTGTCGGCAACTTGTCAGCGGGGAGGCGACAGCAACCCGCCATTGTGCCCAGTGCCAACACCTGAAAACTCAGGCAACCGGTAGGGCCCTAGCAGCGCACCGGGAAACACCCAGGACCCCGAACAAGACCTGTCAACCTACAGAAGGATAGCTGCAAACCGAAATGCCTCCCAGACCCATGCAGAGAAAATAGTCCCGGTAGCGAGCAACACCGGGGGGGGGGGGGGGGGCGGAGACGGACAGTGTGCACCAACGCAAGACAGTGCCGCATTTCTCAAAGAGGCACATGAGACAGAAAACCTCCAGCGTCCACAGAAAATTGGCACCTAATCGAGGCCCGAAAAATTGCAGGGGATATGGGCGCAGGGGAAGAGGCGAAAACACGACCCAACGTATGACTTAGCCAAAAGGGAGGTACCCGGCCCATAGTCCTGAAACGAAACGCAGAGTCCCTAAAAGACTAGCACTCACACCGCGCACGGTATCGGAAACGGAGCATGAAAAGAAACCCCATGAGGATAAGACAAATGCCCAAGCCGGTTCTGCGCCCACCTTCCGCCGGACCTGACGCGGGACATCGTGAGCGGACATAAAAAACGTTGGCGCGCCACCACGGGCAGGTTACCTGTTCGCGGCTGGGGCACTGTCACTGGCCGGGCGACAGGTCTAACAAAGTTGCATGAGTGACGAAAACTGGAGTGGACGCCTGTTTTATACTAGCCCCTGCCACAAGCGAAACCCCCCCACCACCACGGAGCGCAAAAACAGAAGTGCCAACTGCGAGGGGCCTGCGACCTGGGACCCCACTGTGCGGTCCGGCCTGCCAGGTGACCCCAACCACAAAACTAAGGAAAAACGACGTTCCCACCCCGACCATGATGGACTTCACGTAGTAATCTCCCCAAGCGGAAACCTAGGATTTCAATTGCGGGCGCTGACACAAAACTGCACCATGTGGGGATACGCGGCAGGTCGCAACCCGGCGCCACAATCCGTAAAATCAATCCAAAACCGTAACTACAGATGAAAGTAAGGAAAGCTTTCGCCCCAATGCTCCCCCCCCCCGCCCTGTCTGCATTCTTTGCGAACCGCAGGGGGTGGAGGGAACCGTAACCGCCGGTTCCTTGTCTTTCCTAGACGGCTAACTCCACGCGCCACGCAATGAGCCTAGCCAACTAACGCGGGCGCCAAGCAGAACCAGGGGAACACTACAGAAGTTAACGCACTGTAAATAAGGTGAAAACAAGAGCATGCTCACCAGTGCCTGAAGGACCTGGAACACCATCAGCTGCCGCGGCTTCCGCTGCCGTCGCATCCCTCCTCGACCTCCGGTTCCTCCGTGCTGACGCCCTGACTCCTCCGGACCCGTAGACACCTGCGCAGAAAAAACAGAGGGGACAACAAGCGCAGGAAGCTCCCGCGCACCAACAACAGAAACAGGACCAACGGAGTAGACTGGAAGGGCAAAACCGGGCCTGTGCGGCCGCAGCCGCGTGGCAAATCCCGGTATACGAACCCCCCGGCACTCCCGACCGACTCGGAAAGCAGGGAAGGAGGGCCAGGCAAGGGCAGGAGGCTGCCAGGTAGGACTGCGCAACCTCATGTGCAATACATGTATTTGTGCCCTTTGCATTGCCCTTCCAGGTACTCATACTAAAATGAACAGTACTGTAAATTAACTAAATATAATAGTACTAATAGAAAATTTTATTTCAATGTACTGCAGCTGCATGGTGTAACGTGCCTGTGGCAGCACAAAATTTACCTCCTAAACGAACCGAACCGGAGAAAACCGTAGAACCGTGGGCCAACACAGCAATTCTGCCATGGTATGGGTGAAAACACCACCACGAAGGTCCGCTGTATCAGCCCTTATATATAAATAACAAAGAAAAGACAAAAAATAAATAAAAAAGGTTAAAATAAAAAATACTTTTAAACACACCATATGTATATATGGTGGGGCTAAAACCCTCACCCAGGGACACTCTACCAGGCAAGGCCAGGAGCGGTTGCCGCCCGCGCAAAGTCCCGGCCTCCACACGCCGCCGCCCGGCTCCCCCATAGCCAACCCAGGGACCGCACAGCACCACGCGGACGCCGTAGCTGCCAGCCGGAGCGGCAAGGAGGAGAGAGGCACGCGTAGAGACGCCGGCCGGGAGGAGAGGGGAACTGCAGCGTCGCGGGCGCCGGGTAATACACCCGCGTCCGCGCGCCGTCCAACGCCCGCTGCCGCCGCGGCAGGGGCACCCGTCCCACCCTCCGACAAACAAGACGGGGAGAGGCGTGGACCGCAGTACAGCGCCCCCGCCGTGACCCGCCGGCCAGAGCGGGACCGAGGCAGGGGAGACCACAGCCCGGGCGGTGCAAGCGACGGCCGCAGCCAAAACGCCGGGAGTGGGGGAGGGGGGGTGGGGGGCAGACCAGCGGGGACGCGCATGATAGACAGTGAAAGCAGCACCACTTAGGGACCCCAGGGGAATAATAACAGACAAATGACGGGGAAACCGATCCGTAAACAAAGAATCAAAGCAAGCCACATGAAAATAGAATAACATACAGTATGTGTACTCAGCCTTCCTGGGCCATTCCAAAATGGCAAGAGGAAGTCTGAGTCACATGACCATGGCTTATATATTATTCCAAGACCAACCCCTAAACCCTTGATGGACAGCCCTATAATCCTATAGGAAAATACCCAAGAACACACTGATCTGCCTAGCAACTGCTTAGTCACAAACAACCAATCACAAAACATTGGGCTCTTATATGGCTTCAGGCTTATGCAGCCTTCAGCTTATCTTAATATTAGAGTAATGAAGTGGTTCTCAAACTCGGTACTCAGGACCCCATATGGTTCACGTTTTCCATGTCACCCAGCAGGTGTTCTGTGTATCACCAACTGTCACATATTAAAAATCTACAGGTGACCTGCAAAACATGGACCTTGTGGGGTCCTGAGGACCGAGTTTGAGAACCTGTGGAGTAATTTATTAAATCTATGATACGTCCGGTATTGTCTGAGGCCTGGCACTGAGGGATAAATCCTGCCTGGTCTGGATGTATTAACAAAGGCAACACTCCATTTAATCTGGTGGCTAAGGTTTTAGCAAACAATTTAAGATCAGTGATAATCAGGGAAATGGGATGATAACCGCGGTGCAGAGGGAAGGATATTTCCCCAGTTTGGGAATAACAATGATTCTAGAGGTAGCAGAATCTGGGTGAAATGGGGCTCCATGCAAGACTGCATTGAACAACCAGATCAGCTGAAGGGAAAGTTGGCATGCAAATGATTTATAATAAGCAATTGTGTAGCCATCAGTACCGGGAGCTTTCGATGGCTTTTGTGTCTTGAGAGCAGAAGCAAGTTCCTCCTCAGTGATATCCACCTCCAAGGCATGAGCTGTAGACTTAGATGTTAGGAATCATGCAAGAATCCAATCCATATATTGTTGGATTCCCTGAGTATAAGAGGAAGCATCAGATGGGGTAGTCAAATTGTGCAGAGCTTCGTAATAATGAGCAAAAACACCATTGATTTCTTTAGGATTATATACCATGTTACATGAAGAATCTCTAATCGAAGAAATAACCTGTGAAGCCCATTTAGTCTATGGACTAGTAGAGTATGAGCTTTATTACTCTTGTCGTAACATTTTTGATTAGCCCACCTTAGGCTCCTATCAACCCGTTCAGCTAGGAAAACTTGTAACTCGGCCCATTTCTGGGAAAGTTGAGACAGGGTATTTCTAGATAACAATCTTTTGTGTTCCCAGTCTAAAGACGCATTATCAGAGTTTAGAGACGCTAACAACGCCTCTTGAGATTTTTTGCGACGGGAGGCAAATTTAATTATATGCCCTCTAATCACTGATTTATGTGCCTCCCAAACTATAGGGAAAGGTACATTATCAGAATAATTGAACTGAAAGTATTCCTGCAGGCATTCATTTACCAATTCTTGAAACTGTGGAAGCTTCAGAAGCATTTCGTTCAACCTCCAAGAGGGTCTACCAAAAGTGTCCTTTAGAAGCTGAAAAGAAGCCTCTAGAAAGGAATGGTCAGACCATGAGTTAGTGGAAATTGAGGAATGAACAGCTGTGTGGGATAGGGAGGCACATCCTAAAAACAGGTCAATACGTGAATAGGTATTGTGAGAGTTAGAAAAGAAAGTATAATCCCTAACTGTGGGATTGAAGGATTTCCATATGTCAAATAAAACAGCCTCAACCAAATGCTTCCAGAGAGCCGCCAACCCAGGAACAGGGGCCTTATCACTGAGATTACCTGACATCTAAAAATGGGAGTAGAACTGTATTAAAATCTCCGCCTACCAGTGTTTTGCCACCTCTAAATTAAAAAAGGATATGGAAAAACATTGAAAAAATGGGAAAGGGCCAAATTAGGAGCAAAAACATAGGCTAGGGTAATTTTATGGCCTAATTTACCCTTTAAAAGTAGATAATGACCCTCAGGGTCAGCTTTAGTGTCTGACAATACAAATGGAAAGCATGAATGAAGTAGAATAGCCACCCCATTTTGTTTAGAGACATTGTTATAGTGTGCATTTGGGTAATGTTTAGAAGCTAATGAGGGATGACCACTGGATTTGAGGTGGGTTTCTTGCAAAAAGATACAATCATCATGAAGGCATTTTATAATAATAGTAAGGATAAAGGCCCGTTACTTAATACTTATCTGTCTGAGGAAGTAGTCCGTGAGCGATTAAAAAAAATTAAGACTAACAAATCTCCTGGTCCAGATGGACTTCATCCTAGGGTTCTGATGGAGCTAAATGCTGAAAAAGTTAGGCCACTGTATCTGATTTTCACTGATTCACTTACATCAGGCATGGTACTAAAGGACTGGCGTATAGCAGAGGTAGTCCCATTATTTAAAAAGGGTATTGAACTTCATCCTGTGGGGAAACTTTTGGAAAGTATAATAAGGGAGAGCATACAGGATTATTTGGAGAACTCCCATGCTATTAATAAGAACCAGCATGGTTTTGTCAGAAATAAGTCATGCCGAACTAAATTGATTAGCTTCTATGAAAAAGTAATCGACAATCTTGACCAGAGTAACGCAGTAGATGTGGTCTATCTGGATTTTGCAAAAGTTTTTGACACAGTGCCTCACAGGAGGCTGATTTTCAAATTAAGGGATATCGGTATAGTAGACACTATTTGTACATTGGTGAGTAGTTAGCTTGATAACAGGGAACAGCGAGTGTTGGTTAATGGGATGTTTTCCACCTGGGCTAAAGTAATCAGTGGAATACTGCAGGGTTCTGTGTTTGTTTAACATATTCATAAATTATCTAGGAGAAGGACTAGAAAGCACAGTGTCAATTTTTGCAATCGTTACTAAAATGTGTAGGGTAATCAAGTCAGATGTGGATGTGGAGTCTCTTCGGAGCGATTTAATTAAACTTGAATTTTACACTTTGGGACTAAGAATAAACACGCAAATTACCAATGAAATGGGGAAAATATAGGGGAAACTGTATTAGAAAAGGATTTGGGGGTGCTCATTGATAGTTGATTTAGCAGCAGTACACAATGTCAAAGTGCAGCAACAAAGGCAGATAAGGTGTTAGCATGCATTAACAGGGGAATTGAGACAAGGGATGAGAGCGTAATCCTGCCACTGTACAAATCATTGGTACGGCCGCATCTTGAGTATTGTGTACACCACACTATAAAAGAGACATATCAGAACTTGAAAAGGTTCAGAGGCGAGCAACCAAATTGATTAAGGGGTTGGAGACACTGGACTACTAGAAGAGGCTTTCTAGGTTAGATATGTTTACACTAGAAATGAGACGACTAAGAGGAGATATTATTAATATTAACAAATATATAAAGGGGTATTATGCGGAGTCATCAGGTGATTTGTTTATTAAGAGACCTTAACACAAAACGCACGGCCACTCGCTAAGGCTTGAGGAGAGGAAATTTCGTACTCAGCGCTGGAAGGGATTCTTCACTGTAAGGGCAATATTAATATGGAATTCACTGCCAGAGAAGGTTGTAATGGCGGACTCAGTCAATGCGTTTAAAAATGGGTTAGCTAAATTTATAACGGAAGAAGATATACGAAGATATAGCCCTTAACCAGAATAGAATAGGGAATATAAAATAATTCAGGTTGAACGCGATGGACTACTGGTCTTTTTTCAACCTCACAAACTATGTTACTATATTTCAAGGAGTGGAACAAATGAGAGCATTTCTGTGGGGTATTAAGACCCTTAGTATTGATGGAGAGACACTTAAAAGGCATAGTTAAAGTATAAAGATAAAATAAAATGACACTTGAGAACTAGGAATGGATTCTGCTAATATGACAAAATTATAACGAAAACAAGGACTGGGAATGGAACAGGGAAAGCTCGGACTGCCAAGAATTGTGGTAGACCGCTACTACAAAGGAGCTCTAGCAAGGGGGAGAGCTTGGGGGTGGGATTCAATAATTAGGAGTAATACCGGAATCACAAAATGAACTATACAGCTTTAAATACAGTACGAATGGTGCAGTACGGATGGTGTAGTGGTTAGCATTACTGCCTCACAGCACTGAGGTCATGGGTTCGATTCCCACCATGGCCCTAACTGTGAGGAGTTTGTATATTCTCTCCGTACTTGCGTGGACTTCCTCTGGGTACTCTGGTTTCCTCCCACAATCCAAAAATATACTGGTAGGTTAATTGGCTTCTGACACAAATCAACCCTAGTGTGAATGTGTGTGTGTAAATGTGCTAGGGAATATAGGGGGTCATTCCGAGTTGGTCGCTCGCTAGCTGATCTTCGCTGCCGTTCAAACGCTAAGCCGCCGCCGTCTGGGAGTGTAGCTTAGCTTAGCAGAAGTGCGGATGAATGCATCGCGGAACGGCTACAAAAAAAAAAAAATTGTGCAGTTTCTGGGGGTCATTCCGAGTTGATCGCTAGCTGAAAATGTTCGCTGCGCTGCAATTAAGTAAAAAAAGGCACTTCTGCGCATGCGTATGCGGTGCAATGTGCACGCGCGATGTACTTTCACAACGGCCGATGCTTTTCAGTCGCAATGGCCGCCGCAGAGTGATTGACATGAAGTGGGCGTTTCTGGGTGGCAACTGACCGTTTTCAGGGAGTGTTTGGAAAAACGCAGGCGTGCCAGGAAAAACGCAGGCGTGGTTGGGTGAACGCAGGGCGTGTTTGTGACATCAAATCCGGAACTGAATGGTCTGAAGTGATCGCAAGCGCTGAGTAGGTTTGAAGCTACTCAGAAACTGCACAATTTTTTTTGTAGCCGTTCTGCGATGCATTCGTCAGCACTTCTGCTAAGCTAAGATACACTCCCAGGGGGCGGCGGCTTAGCGTTTGCACGGCAGCGAAAATCAGCTAGCGAGCGACCAACTCGGAATGACCCCCTCTGAATAGCTTCAAACCTACTCAGCGCTTGCGATCACTTCAGACCATTCAGTTCCGGATTTGACATCACAAACACGCCCTGCGTTCTCCCAACCACGCCTGCGTTTTTCCTGGCACGCCTGCGTTTCTCCGAACCCTCCCTGAAAACGGTCAGTTGCCACCCAGAAACGCCCACTTCATGTCAATCCCTCTGCGGCGGCCATTGCGACTGAAAAGCATTGCTAGACCTTGTTGTGAAAGTCCGTCACGCGTGCACATTGCGCCGCATACGCATGCGCAGAAGTGCCATTTTTTTACTTAATCGCAGCGCATCAAACATTTTCAGTTAGCGATCAACTCGAAATGACCCCTATAGATTGTAAGCTCCACTGGGGCAGGGACTGATGTGAATGGCCAAATATGATCTGCGGAAAATGTGTGCGCTGTATAAATAACCTTGTAATAATAATCCCTGAGAGTGGGGGTGGTCAGGCCTGGCGGGACACCAACAATTCCCACCCAGAACAAAAATGCTACAGAATACAAGCAAAATCCATGGATATTAAGGGTGTCTAAACTGAACTTCGACTTATAAAAATTAAAGATAGTCTATGCAATGTGTCTGATGTATATTACACTAGCTGTTCTACCCGTTCTTTGCACGGGAGTTTGATTTTCATGGCTGTAAATATAAATGAGTGTTACAAATTTGGTAAATCTATAGAGATATAAATTTGAGATGTCTTAATTTAAGTAAATATTAATCCATGGTTCTTGGCGTTACCCGAGGAGCACCCATAGCAGATACGTTAAAAAGTGACAGGGCCATTTTTATAGTTTATTAAATTCTACTCACTAGAGGTGCTATCCAAATTTTGATCCGATTGTCCATTTGGGCGTTATCGTTCACGCAATGCAAGCCACTCATCGGTAATGACGTCATTATGTCAACCACCTTTTCATCCCCTTAGGGGTGGTTTATTAAAATTCAAATTAAGTAGTTTTCCTATTTCCCATCTGAAGAATACCTATGTTACATTTCATCTTCCTAACATATCGGGAAGTAAGAGAATTAGGGGTCTATTTACTAAGAGATAAAATCAACGGAGATAAAGTCCCAGCCAATTGGCTCCTAACTACCATGTCACTGGCTGTGTTTGAAAAATGTCAGTTAGGAGCTGATTGGCTGGTACTTTATGTCCATCCACTTTATCTCCATCCAAGTTTTAGTAAATAGACCCCTTAGTGATGAGTCAGTCAGTGAGCGAGTGAGAGATACGGTAAAAAGTGACAGGACCATTTTTGTAGTTAATGAAATTCTACAGACTGGAGGTGAAATAGTGCCGAACCACAAGGGAGAGACTTTTATTGTTTCCAAAACATGCAAGATCAGATGTCAGGAGGATCCGATGATCGGATCAACGGGTGATTTCGGATTCCATGGAAACTGAACCGCACATCTATAGTTAAGATATTAAGATGTGAGAATAAATAAAAAATAAACCGGCTGCCCTGCATTAGGTTGGGAACAGTAGCGGATCTTGCTACGGGCACACAGGATTTTTGCCCGGGGCGCCGCCTTCCGAAGGGCGCCACCGCCACCATGGCAAGATCCGCTAATAGTGGTGCCCCCCCCCCCCCCGGTGCCGGTACTGCTGTGTGGTGCGCGATGAAGTCATCGCGCACTGCATTGCGGGAGTGGCACTTAGACTCTAGGGGTCATGATTGACCTCTAGTGCCTATGCGGTTCTATGGGAGAGACGTCATGATGTCTCTCCCATAGATCAGAGGAGCGACTCCAGAGACACGGGCATCAGGAGCGAGGATGGAGTGGCGCCAGCGGCAGCAGCGGACGGGCAGCAGGAGCGAGGATGGTAAGTATTATTATTATTTTTTTAAAGCGGCACAAACGGGGGCAATACTACTGGGGCCACAAACGGGGGCAATACTACTGGGGCCACAAACGGGGGCAATACTACTGGGGCCACAAATGGGGGCAATACTACTGGGGCCACAAATGGGGGCCATACTACTGGGGGCACATTGGCCACACCCCTTTATGAAGCCACACCCCTATTTTCGCCCAGGGCGCCACCATGGCTAGAGCCGGCCCTGGTTGGGAATACATAAAATGTGGCCTGGATTCTGTCACTATAAAAGTAGTTTGTCAGGCATGATCTGTGAAACATAAGAAATGTATATTAGGATTGTTTGGATGCAGTGGCGATGTAGGTCACCAGCTGACAATGTTTTAAGTCTGCGCATGCGCCCGATTCACACTGTGCAGGAATCCCAATGATTTGTGTTCAGAGAGATGCGCAGCAAATTTGGACGTAGAGAGAGTGATTATCACTAGGCGGTACTACGAGGTAACAGGAGGCGGCTAGCCAGACACAGGCGGGTCGCTAACAGCAGCTGCAGCTAAAGATGCAGAACTGCTCTCACTGGAGGCCTGTTTAGATGGACGCTGGTGCAAGTTTAATGGTGCGACTGATGGCAGACTGATGGTGCATCTATGTGGGTTATTCAGACCTGATCGCTCCTCTGTGAATTTGCAGCGGTCTGCAATCAGATAGCTGCCGCCCAGACAGAGTGAATACCCGCCCCGTGCAAGTCTGCGTATGGTGATCGCCGGTCAGCTGCAATTCCGTTCGCAACTCACTCACCATCTAATGATTTTTCCAGTCTGTGCGCAGCCCAGGACCTACTCCTACAGTGCAGTAACATCAGGCTGATCGGGGCCGGAATGGATATCACACACCCACCCTGAAAACACTTGGGCACGCCTGCGGTTTTTGCTGACACTCCCATAAAACGGCCAGTTAACACCCCCAAACGCTGTATTCCTGTCAATCAACTTGCATACGGCTAGCAATCAAAAAAGTTGCTGCATTTTTTTGCTGTTTGACCTAATGCAAGTGTACTATGATCTGTACGCATGTGCAGTCGATCGATAATCGACCGGCTTGTGAATTCGCACAACAGCGATCAGGTCCCCTATATATGCACCGAGATGGACAAGCACTGCAGCCATTGGGTATCTCAGTAGGAATATCATGGGCTGCGGCATTAGCTTATAGACGCAGATGCTGCTGCCGAAAGACTCTGCCATATTCGCATCTGTGTCAAACTCAGAATAACCCCCTTTGTGTCCTATACTGCTCTCCTTGTGTGCTAGCCGGGCAGGGCCAGGTCCATCAGCCATTTTAAAGCATTGCATGCCAGGCCGTCTCATCACATAAGCAAGCAGTTTATTTAAAGTTCAGACTGGGTTATCACGACAATAACATTTGATTTCTTGTTCTCCTCTCTCCAGCGTATTATTCATATGGGTTACATAAGGTTACATTTCCTTTAATTCGCTTCAATGGCAATAACAGCATAAACAATGATGTTACAGCATTACAGTACATACCAGCGCAGTCTCTGGGAATCAGTAGTGCGGCGTCCGCAAACTGAGATTAATTTCGGTGCATTTTCCCCCAATTCGCTTGGGGATATCTGCAGTCTATATAAACAGGATCTCTCATTAACTCATCACTGGGGGCCTTCCGCCACATGTGGTTTCCTACCACTCACCCAGGTAGTCCTCTCCCAAAGACTCACACCTCCCGTCCTGCTTCTTGGGTACCCCTGAAGGTGGGGATCCCCTTTGTTTCTTCCACTGATTGCTCATGCTGTTGCTGCTCTCACACTGCGAATCTGGATAATCAAGCTAATGATTATTGGTACATTTTATTAAAATTAGAGATGTATGCAGAGCCCCGTGTCTTGTCAAAACTACCGTCAAGTGTATGGTTTGGATTCAGTGTTTGGATAGTTTAAAAAAGATTTGAAAAAAAATCGATAATCCTTGATAAAAATCGATAAAAACAGCTAAAAAAACAAAAACAAACAAATTTGGATTTAAAATCAGAATTCCGTACAGCAGGAGATCTGAACTGGTACATGCGGCCTAATTCAGAGTTGCAAGCAAAGCCAAAAAGCACACAACTGGGCAAAATGATGTTGCACCACAGGTGGGGCTGATGAAACATGTGATGAGAGAGTTACATTTGGTTTGGATCTCCTCGGGAGATTCGGACCAGGTTTTGGTTCGGTTCGGATCCACAAATTTCCGGTGGATTCGGATTTCTACAGAAACGAACCGCACATCTCTTAATTAAAATGTGTTAGCTTCTATTATTGTCGATAACTGTTTTGTAAATATTGTTTGTTCAAAGCGCATTGATACTAGTGGAAAACCAAACTTCTAGCTTTTACAATGTGAATATTCTGCTTTCACACTTACTGTATGCGGACTTTTGTCTTCGTTCCAGGAAAAATGGGAAGAGTGCAACTCTAACGAGAGCCCCATCAATGCGGGGCCAGCAATTTAAATTTTGGGGTCTAGTACTCTAACTTTTTGGGCGGGCACCATGCTTCTCCAGACTGAGAGCCCAATTCCCATTTAATACCACCCTGTGCTAACTATTTCACTATATGCTACACTGTACCCCCAGTTCACATTATATGACACACTATGCCCCTTCAATTCACTTAATGTGCCATGCTGTGCCCCCATTTCACATTATATCACAATTATAATATGGCCCCCAATTTACATTATATGCAACACTGTGCCTCAATATTATGTACCATGCTGTGCCCCAAAGTCACATTATATACCAAGCTGTGCCCCTAGTTTACATTATATGCCATGCTGTGCTCCTAGGTTACATTATTTTCCATGCTGTACCCCCATTTCATATTATATACCAAGCTGTGCTCACAGTTTGCAGTATACGCCATGCTGTGCCACCATTTCACATTATAATCCATGCTATGCCTTAACTCACAATATATGCAATGCTGTGCCCCAATATACACAGACCCTCCAACATGACCCGCCCCACTAGGTACAAAATGTTCTGTTTCTGGACTTCCCTCTTAATTTATGATTTCCATTACCTGTGTTGAACTAGTTAAATGATAAGAAAGCTGTTTCTTCACAGGTGATGGCAATAATAAATTAAGAGGGAAGTCCAGATACAGAGCATTTTGTACCTAGTGGGGCGGGTCATGTTGGAGGGTATGTATACACTAAATGCCATGCTGTCCCCCCAGGTCATATTATATGCTGTGCTGTGTCCCAAGTTTACATTATTGTTCCCAGTGGGACTATTATATCAGAAGTATAGTGAGAGTCAGGAACACTAATACAGTTTAACAAATCATTTATTTACAATATCATTGACAATAATTGATTTATACTTATCCACGTTCCTTAAGGCAGTTATACAGGATAATCAGAGTCCTAGCATAAGGTGTAGTCCCAGGGAGCCTCCTGTCGCTGCGTAGCGCCTAGGTCTGACTCTGTACAGTGGAGTTGAGGCGGCTTGCGGCATGTTGGCTGGTCCTCCCCGCTCCCATACTCCCCACTACGGAGCATGGGAGCGGGGAGGACCCGCCAACATGCCCCATCCGCAATCCGCCTCAGCTCAGAACTGGATTTTTTAAAAGGAACCCCCCCGCAGCCCCGCCACCTACCACAGATCGGATCTTTGATCCGATCTGCGGTGCTGTGCTCCCGGCAGCGGCTTCCCATTGCAGTGCAAGATGCTTGTGTGCCGTGCCACAAGCAGGGCAGGCAGCTGGGCGATGACTTTCCCGGGCCCCCGGCTCTCCTGGCTCCCGTGACGTCTGCAACTACAAAACACTGGCGCAGCGCCGCACGCCAGTGATGCCACAAGGGAGCTGAGCTACAAGCAGGGCAGCTGAGCGACGGCTCAGCTGCCCAATCATCTGTGAAGGCTGCAGGGAACAAGGAGGAGTCGGACGGCCTCTGGAGCGAGGGGTTGTGGTGTGCAGCCAGAGAAGAACTGTTGCTCTCCTATGTGTGCTAGCAGCCTACCAGCAAAGTAAAAAAAAGTAAGGCTGGCTGCCCTTAAAGTTTAGGTTATGAGTTTTATATATATATATATATATATATATATACACTGTGTGTGTGTGTGTGTGTGTGTGTGTGTGTGTGTGTGTGTGTGTGTGTGTGTGTATATATATATATATATATACACACACACTGTGTGTGTGTATGTATATATATATATATATATATATTGGGTATTTTGCCGTCACTCCGCTCTCCTGAGATGACATTCAGATAAGCTTTTAATATTTATTCATGATGTACGAGTCCATCCATATGTTTTGTCTTTTTTTTGTAATTGTATTAAACTTTAAAAAAAAAAACGGAATTACACTATTAGAGGCTTTTTCTTCCTATATGGGAGTATTCCCTAATTGTCCCTTGATTGCATTTTCCTGCCATAAGCCCCGAGACGTTCCATGCTCTGTGGTAGTTACATCCAGAAAGAATGGCTGATCTGACTGTAGTGGACTCAGAACATTATGCACCGTGATAGCTTGCTTTGCAATTTGAAAAACCTCTTCTTGTTCAGCAGACCACATAAATTCTTGACTGTCTGCTGCAAAGGGTACAGAAACGAAAGTATTTCCTAAATCCACCCTAGCATGTAAGGCTATTTGTCCATTAGTGTTTGAGATTTGTTCCACCAAAGTTATCATATAAGGTATTGCTGCAGCTAGGGGTGGTGTCGCTTTGTTTAGTCCCCAAGAGTCAATTGACAGTCTGTATGAGCCATTTGGCTTTTTCACGGGATACACTTGATCATTAATGCTTTGTGCTTCACGGAATACTCCATCTTGTAGCAGAGCATGAACAGTGTCCCCAATTCCTTCAGACCACCTTGTATGTGATATTGCTTCAGGTTAGCTGGCTGTGCAGGAGAAGGTATGTGTATGGGTGACCATTTTGTACTCCCTCTAACTACCGGCTTTAGTGCAGAAACCGTGAAGGCTCTTAAAGAACCCCCAAAAACATAATTACCAGAGGATGTGTCTATGGACTGTCCTCTCAAGATATCCATTCCAATTATGTTGTCGGGGAGCTCAGAAACCAACACTGAAGCATCAAAGTAGGGACCGTCCCCTATTTGGAGTCTGCACTGTATCCGGGCAGCCCATGTCTGCATACCTCCTAGTCCCTCTACAGCAACCCATGTATGTTTGCCCGATGGGGTGTCATGTAGGATGCCAGCCCGATGAAATAGGGTAACCTCAGCACCAGTATCGAGCAGGGCTACGCACTGTGTTGTGTGTTTTGATTCCACTGTATGCTAAGTTGCTAACATTAGCAAAAGGGCGTCGGTCCCGGTGTTTCTTTAAACAAATACTGTAGGGTATCTTTGCTTCCCGGGACCCGCCTCCCCTTCATAGGGGCTGTGACATTGGCCAGGGGGAAGTCCCAGTGTTCCCACCCCCTTGGGTCACCTCCCTTAGCATTTCCTGTGCCTCTGCATAAGGGCTTTTGGCTGTGGGGGTAAAGGTTTGTGAAATCTGTACCAGCTTTCCCTCCCCCATTTCATTGTTTTGTCTACTAACTGGTTCACTTTTGAGCTTAGACTGAATCTTTTTCCACATTTCAAACATAGCATCATTTCCAATGCCATCAATCTTATCTTTTGGGACCCCGGCATTCAACAGATCAAAAAACATTTGATTACGTGTACGTCTGTATCTATTGGGGGGTCTATCATGCCACATCTTGCTTTTGTACTGGGTAGCAGGGGTGGCCAGCGCCCTAGCTTGGACTACTTTGTCTGGAGCTACTCCCTTTGGTTGCAGTAAACTCATCTGTTCTAACACAGTAATCATTTCAAACACAGTAACCTGCTTAGCTGTGCCAGGTAAAAGAGTGAACAAAGACATTCTCAAATGCAGTGGGGCTGATTGTAGAAAGAAAGACATCATACGCTGTGTGACATGGGTCATATCAGGACCTTCCCAATCAACTTCAACCTGTCTCCCCCCCACATTTTTCTGAAAAGCAGTCATACATGCCAGCACTCTCAATCGTTCAATCCCTGCACACAAATCTGGCCAAGGGTCAAGGGGAATGAGATCAGAGGGATGGTCATACACAGTAGCTATTGCCTCTCTCACCCTATGCAATAAAGAACGGACACATAATCCAACTTTGTGATTTTGTAACTGCCATCTAACTCGTGGATCTGCACATATGGAACCCAACCCCAATGCTTCAGTGGTGTTCATCTTAATAGAGTCTCCTCCATTATCCCATATCTGTAGGACCCATTGCAAAAGTCCCTGTCCCTTTTGCTGCCTGTATTTTGCAACCAACTCGGTAATTTCACTAGGGGTATAATTACGGGTCTCTGTGGTGGTGTCATCACCCTCTTTTTCTGACTCCTCATCCTCACTCTCTGTACTGTTTGATGCAGTGTTACCTGACACATTTATTCTATCTTTTTTTCTGTTTCTTATGTGATATTACTTTGGAGGTGGATACCGGGCGTAATTCTCCGCCATTCACCTCAAACTCAATACCATCATCTGTGAATTCCTCTGGGTCTATTCTACACAGTCCATCCCAATTGTTTCCTTCTACAACAGTTCTAACCAGTAAAGGGTCAACTGTCTGCCTTCCCCTGTTCAATTGTTTCTGGTTAAATACATTTACAACATATTGGGTGGCATTATCTTTTACAGTTTCAATCTCTTTTCCCTGATCTCTAATACATGTACGTAAGACAGCTAGTTGTTCTTTCAATACAGTGTTTTCATCAGTTAACTTAACCATTTCTTCCTCTGTTGTAAACAAAGCCTGAGCACACATAGATAATACATGAGCACATTGTACTCGTTCACCTTTTGTCATTTTACTTAAATCAATATTTACCACAGCATTTCTGGGGTCCGCTAAACGGACCAAGGTAACATATTTACATGCTTCACGCATACATGGGGTCCAGTGTCCATATTTTGACACCCATGATGGTAAAGTTACACCCTTAACGTTATCAGTTTTAGCCTTAAACCATGCCATCATTTTGTTGATTTATACAGAACAGGTTTTTTTTTTATATATATAAGCACTCTGATATATCGTGATCCTGTATCTGATCACACATACACTGATTTCTTTACCTAAATCACAAAACCTCTCTCATATGGATGAGACAGAGAGAAACATACAGTACAGACAAACATACACTGTGATTTCCTACTGCTAAATCACAAATCTCTCTCATATGGATGAGACACAGAGAAGCATACAGGACAGACAAACATACACTGTGATTTCCTACTGCTAAATCACAAAACCTCTCTCATATGGATGAGACAGAGGGAAACAGACAAACATACACGGTGATTTTCCACTAAATCACAAAATACCTCTCTCATCTAGCAAAGAATCAGAGAGAAACATACAGTATGATGTGATACCTCCCTCATATGGCAGTGAGACAGAGGCACACATAAACACAACTGTATTAGGTCCACTGATCACTATTAATTCTTCCGATCCCACTTCTGACACCAAATTTTGTTCCCAGTGGGACTATTATATCGGAAGTATAGTGAGAGTCAGGAACACTAATACAGTTTAACAAATCATTTATTTACAATATCATTGACAATAATTGATTTATACTTATCCACGTTCCTTAAGGCAGTTATACAGGATAATCAGAGTCCTAGCATAAGGTGTAGTCCCAGGGAGCCTCCTGTCGCTGCGTAGCGCCTAGGTCTCGTCAGTCAAAGGAACCCTATTGCCAATCTCAGGTCTCAGTGGAGGCTGCTATCAGTCTGACATGACCCTCTATTTAACCCAGAATTCTGAGAGGTGGTCAAGGGATCATATCTCCATCCACATGTCACTGGAGTCCCTGGTCACTTGTACAATATTAGGAAATCTATTGTTGTATTGAATTCTAATGTAGGACAAATAGCCCTTTACCTTTGCATATTTTAGATGTCTAGGCCACTTAATCAAAGGTAAACATCTGTTTGTTGATCATGAATAGACCTATTGTCTGGCCTATTATGTAAGCTAAAAATGTTAACAATTGCTTGTTAACATACTATAAAGAACAAACAGCTTGTTCCTACAAAGATGGAAAACTAAAGTCTTACAACACAAATACAGTATATGGCTATGTGTACACATTTTGGGGGTCATTCCGAGTTGTTCGCTCGCAAGCTGCTTTTAGCAGCTTTGCACACGCTAAGCCGCCGCCTACTGGGAGTGAATCTTAGCATAGTAACATTGCCAACGAAAGATTCTCAAAATTGCGAATAGACACTTCTTAGCAGTTTCTGAGTAGCTCCAAACTTACTCGGCATCTGCGATCAGTTCAGAGCTTGTCGTTCCTGGTTTGACGTCACAAACACACCCAGCGTTTGCCCAGACACTCCCCCGTTTCTTCAGACACTCCCGCGTTTTTCCCAGAAACGGTAGCATTTTTCCGCACACGCCCATAAAACGGCCTGTTTCCGCCCAGAAACACCCACTTCCTGTCAATCACATTACGATCACCAGAACGAAGAAAATACCTCGTAATGCCGTGAGTAAAATACCTAACTGCATAGCAAATTTACTTGGCGCAGTCGCAGTGCGAACATTGCGCATGTGCACTAAGCGGAAAATCGCTGCGATGCGAAGAAATTTACCGAGCGAACAACTCGGAATGACCACCCTTATACATAGAAGACAAATAGTTAGCTGTAGGTCAGAAATCAATACTGTTACAATTATATACAATGCTGTGCCCCCATTTTACATTCTATGCTACATTGCAAGCCTATTTCCCCTATCATCCACTCTGGGGTATACTGCTCAACAGAAGGTGTAGAGTGTGCTGTATGGAGATGGCTCATCACAGTACACTTGTTTGTAAGCACTACGCTCTACATTCTGTAAGCTCCACTGGAGCTAATAGAACGTTGGGTTCCTTCATGTGTCTCTGGCTGTGGCTGTGTCGTTTGTGGCTGAAGCAACTGCTGTGAGTTTTTATTTTTGAAAGGCTGCTGTTTTTATACTAAGTTCCTCACAAGGGAACTGTTTTGATGAGCGCCAATAAGAGCATTCTGTGCTCTGGAAAGTGGCCATACTGTCATCCGCATTCTCTGGGACCCAGAGGGAGGCATACCGGTCCCTGATGTTTTGGTGGACCAGGTGCCTTTGGGTATATGTGTTTGTCCACTACCTGCTACACAGCCAGAGGGCATGCACGGGGACCCACAGCTACATTACACAGTGCATTCCTGTCTCTCTCACTGTGATTGAGATGGGGCATGCAATGGTGTCTCCTTTTAAATAATAGTTGGGACTGGAGGGGATCTTACACTGTGTCTGACTCCCACTATCTCAGTCAGTCCATGCAGTTAACTCTTGCTGGGGGAGAAGCCTGTAGAGAGGATGGCCATTGATTCTTTCTATTTCTGCAGCGGGGTACACTGATATTCCACAGGGAATAACATCGGGGTGTAGAGTAGGATCTTGATCCGAGGCACCAACAGGCTAAAAGCTTTGACTGTTCCCAAGATGCATAGCGCCGCCTCCTCTATAACCCCGCCTCCGTGCAAAGGAGCTCAGTTTGTAAGTTGGTGCCTGCAGCGCAGGACACTAACAGGTAGGGCTGCTCCAGCAGCCCTGAGAAGAGCTTTTTATGAAGAAATAGAAGACTTCAAGTGCTGCAGCAGAGGCACTCTGAGTGCTAGATGTCAGTCAGACATCTTCTACTGCAGCTCCATCACCTCCCCCAGCGACGCTGTATACTCCCGCGTTCCCTGGTTGCCGAGTACTTACAGCGGAGGCTCCAGTGCTTCACCCAGGGCACACAAACACTGGCCGAAGTTCTCCAGGATTGCGTGGCCGCACTACAGGGAGGAGGGAAGAGGGTCCCCCAGGCGGGACCCGCTGAAAATCGCGATCTGGCGCAGCCATTAGGAGGCAGGCCGCGCGCGCTGGCGTGGACACTGTGTTGGTACAGGGACCCCACTAGACCACCAGGGCAAGGGCACAGGTCGGGTTACCTCATAAACCTGTTTATTTAGGCCCGCAGTACCCGGTGGTGAAGTCCAGCAAGGGGATAAGGCTCTGACCTGTAGCCCCTCCCCCAGCCCCTGGGCGCCATTTAGAGTAAATGTTCCCGTCCTGGAGCTGCATCTCTCTGTCTCCCTCACTCTCTGTCAGTGTTTGGGCGCCATTACACACATGCTGAGCTGATTCTGGGACTGCTGGGCGATGCCTCCTCTGTAAAGCCGCCTGCATCATCAGCGCTGTGCATTTACAGGACACTTAATTATTCTACATGTCGTTTAGACAGTGTTAGTTAAGAAAAAGTGCATACTTCAGGGTTATTTAGTACAAGTACCCTGTGATATACATCCAGTTTTTACTGTGCATTGATATATCTGTTTATATACATAGCCTTACCCTGTAATATTTAGTATTGCTAGTCCAGTGCAGTTTTACTGTTTGTCATAATTACTGCATTGTACATGTGGCGCTGTGTGTGTGTGTGTGTGTGTGTGTGTGTGTGTGTGTGTGTGTGTGTATATAACTGCTAAGTGATCTATACTCCATGTATCTCACTCCTACTGCTACCCCTATATTCTGTAACCTGAGGGGGCTACGTGCGTCAGGGATATTAGATAATATAGGTATTTCACAGGATATACGTATGCTGTATTTTTCTCTGTGTTTTTCAGTCACATTTTACCTCAGGAATCCTCCGTTTGTGCTGTCACACTGCACGGGGGTTTTGTGTGAGGTATTCTATCTCCTGATATTGTACTGTGTTGCCCGTAGTGTAAGCTTTCTTATTATGTCAGCTACAGGGGGCGATGGGTCTGGGACTGATTCCGCTGTGCGCGGTTATGATATCTCAGACGCATTAGAGGATAACATGGCTGCGGAGGGTTCAGGTTTTGGGGGCACTGTACCCCCCAGTAAGTTTGTAGCAACGGGGGCACATCAGGGCCCGCCCTGGTCAGCCTTTTCTAATTTACTGACTACGCTGGTAACTAGACTTGCACCCCCTATGGGACCTCCTATGCCTTATCAGCCTTATATGGTCCCTGCGGTTAATCCGCCATGGACAGATGCTCTGTCCACTCAGTTACAGCACTTGAATAACTCTTCACCTACAATTCTACCTGCAAACCCCTGCTTCACTTAAAGCTTACCAGCGATCCCCAGCATCACTTCATGCTTCACCTGAGTTTCTAAGTACAATAGTGCATTTCTATCTGCGAACCCCAGCTTCACTCAAAGCTTACCAACGATCCCCAGCATCACTTTATGCTTCACCTGTGCTTCTAAGTACAATAGTGCATACCACTTATACTTCAGATTACTGGTCACAACCAGTAATATATTTCAGAGACTCACTTGTTACTGTTTTGTTTGGTTGCACGTTATCTGATTTTTCATTTAATAAAAGCACTTAAAGATATTCCTGTTGTTGTGGTGGTCATGCCTTCGGGCATTTGGTATACAGCTTCTATGTATGTCCAGAAGCCCTCTTGCACCTCCTACATTCTGGTACCCGTCAGCCCCTGCAACTGAGTCTTCCAGTCACAGTCACCAGCCCTCAGTTGTGACAGGCTCATTCTTCAGATTGATGATGATCCTGAGCCTGCTACTACTTCTAAGAAACCGGATAGATTTAAACGTCAGAAGGTTACTAAATTGGTTTTACCTCATTCTGACCATTTGGTTGACATACGTCAGGAATCCTGGGAGAACCCAGGAAAGAAATTCACCCCGCATAAGAAGATGCTAGCTCGGTATCCCCTTGCAGCAGAATTGAGCCAAAATTGGGAAATGCCACCGCCGGTGGACTCGCAAATCTCTAGGCTGGTAGTGTCCTCTGCTCTGACGGTCACTACCGTCACTTCTCTCAAGGAGCCGACGGATAAGCGTGTGGAGGGTTGCTTGAAAGCTATCTATACCCTTGCAGGGGCTGTGCATAGGCCCACTATTGCTGCTACTTGGGCCGCAGAAGCTATTGAGGCGTGGGCTCAGGAAATGGAGGCTGAGTTTCCGTCCAATTTTCCTGAACATGCCAGACAATGTCTCTCTTATATTGTCATGGCATCACATTACATTAAAAAAGCAGCTTCAGATGCAGGTGTTTTGGCGGCCAAGGCTGCTACGACATCCATTTTGGCTCGCCGTATTCTCTGGTTGCGGTCCTGGTCAGTGGACTTGGACTCTAACAAAACCGTCCCGTTTAAAGGTGACATCCTTTTTGGCGAGGATCTCAACAAGATTGTTGCTGACTCAGCGTCTGCTAAAACTGCATGTCTTCCCAGTACTACTCCTTCGGCTCCGAAGGCTAAGAGTACTTCTTTTCATTCCTTTCGGCCTCCAGGTAAAGCAAAAGGTCAGGCGTACCCGAAACAGTCTCGCACTTCCAAAACCTCCAAGCCAAAGCCTAAACGTGTCTGGGCTGCCCGTCAGCCTGCTTCCAAATCCGATAAGCCTGCGGCATGATGGGGCGGGCCTCCTCTGGGGGGATCCCAGGGTTGGAGGCCGACTTCTACAGTTTACCCAGGTATGGTTGGAGACCACTTCACCACTTCACCCCGCTTGGGTGCGGAAGTCGTCACTCGCGGATACGTGATTTCCTTCAAGACACGTTCCCCTCCTCGCTGTTGCCTGACGGACATCCCTTCGGATCAGGTTTAATGGTACAGTCCCTCCTGGACACGGGAGTGGTAGTGCCGTTGCCTCTGGCTCAGAGCGGCAGGGGGTACTATTCAACGCTGTTCCTAGTCCCCAAACCGAAAAGGTTCCTCCCGGCCCATTCTATATCTCAAATCTTTGAACAAATTTGTGAGGGTTTCCAAGTTTTGTATGGAGACCCTTCGCTCTATTGTCCTGGCCTTACAGCCGGGGGACTATATGGTATCCCTATTGCCATGTCACATCAGCAATGCGGTTTGCTATTGGCAATCTCCATTACCAATTCCGGGCCTTACCATTTGGTCTGACCACGGCTCCGCAAATTTTCACCAATGTCATGGCGGTTATGACAGCTTCACTCCATCGTTGGGGCATCAGGATCCTGCCGTATCTGGACGACTTGCTAATCCTGGCCAATTCCCTGGACATTTTACTCCATCATCTGGATCTGACGGTCCAGTTTCTGCAAGCCCACGGGTGGCTCATCAACTGGAAGAAATCATCCCTGTACCTGCCCAGAGCATGGTGCATCTGGGAGCGTTGTTGGACACACACAACCAGTGGTTGTTTTTGTCACAGGAAAAAGTCCTGAGACCTCAGGACAAGATACGTTGCTTCCTCTCTCGCCCGCGTGTGTCGATACACTCGGCAATGCAAGTACTAGGCCTCATGGTGTCAGCATGGTGGAGTACGCTCAATTTCATTCCCGCCCTCTGCAGAAGCTGATTCTTGCCAAGTGGGATGGCCTGCCTCACTGCATCAGGTCTCAAATGATCTCCCTGTCTCCGGAGGTCCGTCTGTCACTTACCTGATGGCTACAGGACCGATGTTTGAGAAAGGGTCGTCCCTTCTGGATCTCCAACTGGGTCCTCCTGACGACGGATGCCAGTCTGCGGGGTTGGGGCGCGGTGTTGGAGCAACACTCTCTTCAGGGTCGGTGGGCCAGGGAGCAGTCTCTCCTCCCGATAAACATTCTGGAGTTGCGGGCAGTATTCAATGCTCTGAAATTGGCCCCGCATCTGGTACAGAACAGGCCTGTTCAAGTACAGTCGGACAACGCCACCACGGTGGCGTACATAAATCATCAAGACGGCACTCGAAGCCGCATGGCAATGATGGAAGTGTCAAAGATTCTTCAATGGGCGGAACGCAATCTGCCAGCCATATCGGCAGTGCTCATTCCGGGGGTCCTCAACTGGGAAGCGAACTTCCTCAGTCGTCAGGACATACACGCTTGAGAGTGGAGCCTTCATCCAGAAGTATTTCAACTCCTAGTGGACAAGTGGGGTCTTCCAGACGTAGACTTGATGGCATCTCGACACAATCACAAGGTTCCGGTATTCGGAGCAAGAACAAGGGATCCTCAAGCAGCGTTAGTGGATGCACTGGCTATTCCATGGAACTTTCGGCTGCCGTACGTGTTCCCTCCGGTGTCACTCCTGCCCAGAGTAATAAGGAAGTTCAAGCAGGAAGGGGGAATCCTGCTTCTCATAGCTCCAGTGTGGCCCAGACGGCATTGGTTCTCAGATCTACAGGGTCTCTCGCTAGAGCATCCCCTTCTACTTCCACAACGACCAGACCTCCTCGTTCAGGGCTCTTGTGTCTACCAGGATTTGGCCCGACTGGCTTTGACAGCGTGACTCTTGAAGCTTCCGTCCTAAGGGCCAAAGGATTTTCTGAGGCGGTCATTCAGACTATGTTGAAGGCCCGTATGCCGGCTTCTGCTTGGATTTACCATAGGGTCTGGAATTCTTACTTTGCTTGGTGCGCATCTAACAATCATGATCTTTACAAGTTTAGTACAGCCAAACTTTTGGCCTTCCTACAACAGGGACTGGACTTGGGGCTTGGTCTGGTCTCCCTCATGGTTCAAATTTCTGCCTCGTCGGTATGGTTTCAGAGAAAAATTGCGACTCTGCCTGATGTTCATACTTTCACTCAGGGTGTTTTGCGAATTCAACCTCCTTATGTCCCACCTGTGGCCCCTTGGGATTTGTTGGTGGTTCTGGAGGCCTTGCAAGAGTCTCCGTTTGAACCTCTTCCATCTGCGGACCTTAAGTTGTTTTCTCTTAAGATCTTGTTTCTGCTGGCTATTGCCTCTGCTAGACGGATCTCGGACTTGGGCGCCTTATCCTGTAAGTCCCCCTATCTGATTTTTCACCATGACCGGGCAGTTCTTAGAACGCGCCCTGGTTATCTTCCTAAGGTGGTGTCTTCCTTCCACCTTAACCAGGAGATTGTGGTTCCGGCCTTTAGTTCTCCTGAGTTGTCCTCCAAAGAGAGGTCTTTGGATGTGGTACGGGCTCTTCGTATCTATGTGAAGAGGACAGCTTCCGTTAGGAAGTCTGATTCTCTCTTTGTACTGTTTGGTTTTCACAAATGTGGCTGGCCTGCTAACAAGCAGACCTTGGCCAGATGGATTAGAATGGTGATTGCACATGCTTATGTACAGGCTGGCCTTCCAGCTCCTGCTGCCATCAAAGCCCATTCTACTCGGTGTGTTGGACCTTCTTGGGTGGCCCGCCGTGGTGCGACCCTTGAGCAATTGTGCAAGGTGGCTGTGTGGTCCTCATTGAACATGTTCATAAGGTTCTATGCCTTCGATACTTCCGCCTCCCAGGATGCTTCCTTTGGATGCCTGGTTATTGTGCCCGCTTCAGTGCGTCCCCTCCCATAAGGAACTGCTTTAGGACATCCCCGATGTTAATCCCTGCGGAATACCAGTGTATCCCGCTACAGAAAAGGATATTTATGGTAAGAACTTACCTTTGTTAAATCTCTGCGAGGTACACTGGGCTCCACAAGGCGCCCACCCTGACGCACTTAGCTTCTTTGGGTTGGTATGGCATTAGCCGCTGATACCTTCTCCTGTCGTTAGAATGTGGTGTCTGTGGCTACTAACTGTTGTCGTCTCTTTTACCTGCTACTGCATTGGACTGGTTAACAAAACTGAGCTCCTGTGCATGGAGGCGGGGTTATAGAGGAGGCGGCGCTATGCATTTTGGGAACAGTCAAAGCTTTTAGCTTGTTGGTGCCTCGGATCAAGATCCTACTCTACACCCCAATGTTATTCCCTGTGGAATCCAGTGTACCTTGCAGAAAGAGATTTAACAAAGGTAAGTTCTTACCAGAAATCTCCTTTTTGGGTTTATCGATAATTTGATGATACATTGTAGGGAATCGGTATGCGTGACCGGCGAATGAAATGCCGGCGGTCACAATACTGACACCAGCTTCCTGATGGTCATAAGTATTCTACCTCCCCCCCAACCCTAACCCTGCTTACTGCAGCCTTACCCTAACTTCCCCCCTTAGTACCTAACCATAACCTCCCCCTTAATGCCTAAACCTAACCCCCTCCCTTTCCGCAGCATAACCCTAACCATTGCCCCTCATGCCTAAACCTAACCCTCGCAGTGGTGACTAACCCTTACCACCATACATGCAGCCTAACCCTACCCCCCAGCCTAACACTAATTCCCCTGGGTGGCACCTAAACCTAACCCCCCACCCTAACCCCCACCAAATCTTAACCCTCCCTGCTATACTTAGCTTCGGCTGTAGGGATGCTGGCCTGGTCGGGATTCTTGCATCGGTGTTCTGACGGGTGTCGCTATTCCGTTGTCGGTATTTCGAGTGCCGGGATCCCGACAGCCGGGATCTAGAAAGCATGCCCATTGTAGGCATCCAGGAGTTGAAACCCCCTCCCCCCTTACTATATCCACATCAACGAACTTAAGAGATCTATAGGTACAGTATACGTGACCACATAGATATCCTTAACGAAATGCCAGCATCCAAGTGACTTGTGTCACTAGTAGACCTGCCAGCCAATCAGGGAGCGCCACGTAGTGCCACACCGCTGATTTCTACATAGAAGTCTATTGTAGGAATTGCTGCTACTGTATGTGGTAAACCACAAGGTCAATTCCGTGGCTATGTGGTGAACCACAAGTCAATTGAGGTCCACCAAAAGATTGACCTCAATTGATCTTTACGACAAAAGTGATTAAACACTGGCCCTCATTCAGATCTGGTCGCTCGCTAGCTATTTTTTACAGCGCTGCAAACGGATAGACACCGCCTATAGGGGAGTGTGTTTTAGCTGTGCAAGTGTGCGAACGCGTGTGCATCTGCCCTGTACAAAAGGAGCTTGTGCAGTTTTTAAGTAGCTCAGAACTTACTCAGCGCTTGCGATCACTTCAGCCTATTCGTGTCCCGATTTGATGTCACACACCCGCCCAGCATCCACCCAGCCATGCCTGCGTTTTTCCCGACACGCCTGCATTTTTCCAAACACTCCCTGAAAATGGTCAGTTGACACCCAGAAACGTCCCTTTCCTGTCAATCTTCTTGCGAACGGCCGTGCAAATGGAAGCGTCGCTTAAACCTGTGCAAAACATAGTTTCTGTGTGTACCTGTGCGGCACACATGTGCATTGCGGTGCATACGCATGCGCAGTGATAGCCTGTTCGCACCGCTGCGATAAACGTCAGCGAGCGAACAGATCTGAATGAGGCCCACTGACCGCAAATAGATCAACAAGATTTTATTGACGTCAGTACTTTGTAGGTCCACCATGTGCAGTGATTACTGCAGACACCTTTCTTGGCAAACTGTCCACAAGTTCCTGGATAACAGCAGGCAGTATGTTTTGCCATGCTGCCTTAAATACAGTGACCAGCTGTGACACTCAAGAAGGTCCAGTCGGTCTTGAACACACACGTCACTCCAACTCATCCCAGGGGTTCTCAATGGGGTTAAGATCTGGAGTTTGAGCTGGCCAGTCCATCAGGGTGACTGAATTAAATGTATATCAGTCCAGCGTCCCCTTGGAAACATGATATTGCGCAGCCTACGATGATCCACTTTTCAAACTCAATTAGCTTCTTCCGGCAAGCCACTTTATTTGCAAATGATCTAATTAGTGACCCTCTACCCATTTATATCATCACAAACGTGTGTGCTACAGGAGCACACCACGGGGTGGTGTCTAATAAATTTAGCTTTTTTATGGCTCTCCAAATGGTGAAATAGTATACAAGAGTTCACATAAAGTGCATTGTGCAGCAGCAGAGAACAGGAGACCAGTCAATAGAAAACAAGGGCATAATTGTATAATTATCCACAGTGGGGGTCATTCCGAGTTGTTCGCTCGTTATTTTTTTCTCGAAACGGAGCGATTAGTCGCTATTGCGCATGCGCAATGTCCGCAGTGCGACTGCGCCAAGTAAATTTGCTATGCAGTTAGGTTTTTTACTCACGGCATTACGAGGTTTTTTCTTCGTTCTGGTGATCGTAATGTGATTGACAGGAAGTGGGTGTTTCTGGGCGGAAACTGGCCGTTTTATGGGAGTGTGTGAAAAAACGCTACCGTTTCTGGGAAAAACGCGGGAGTGGCTGGAGAAACGGAGGAGTGTCTGGGCGAACGCTGGGTGTGTTTGTGACATCAAACCAGGAACGAAAAGCAGTGAACTGATCGCAGATGCCGAGTAAGTCTGGAGCTTCTCAGAAACTGCTAAGAAGTGTCTATTCGCAATTCTGCTAATCTTTCGTTCGCAATTTTGATAAGCTAAGATTCACTCCCAGTAGGCGGCGGCTTAGCGTGTGCAAAGCTGCTAAAAGCAGCTTGCGAGCGAACAATTCGGAATGACTCCCAGTGTCGGGGGATATGGAAAGAATCTCAGTCATCCTGCTGCACGTGTACCAGTGTGCATCCCCTCTTATTCTCTGCTGCTGCACAATGCACTTTGGTTGTCATTCCGAGGTGATCGCTCGCTGCAGATTTTCACAGCACAGCAATCAGGCTAAAATCGGCATTACTGCGCATGCGCATAGGCCGCAGTGCGCACGCGCTAAGTACTTTCACAACAAACTAAGCAATTTTACACAGGGCCGAGCTATGCTTTTCAGTCGCTCTGCTGATCGGTGAGTGATTGACAGGAAAGGGGCATTTCTGGGTGGTAACTGAGCGTTTTCCGGGAGTGTGCTAAAAAACGCAGGCGTGTCAGGTAAAAACGCAGGCATGCCTGAAGAAACGGGGGAGTGGCTGGCCGAACGCAGGGCGTGTTTGTGACGTCAAACCAGGAAACAAACTGTCTGCAGTGATCGCAAGATAGGAGTAGGTCTGGAGCTACTCGGAAACTGCAGGAAAAGATTTTTGAGAAAATCTGCTAATCTTTCGTTAGCACTTCTGCTATGCTAAGATACACTCCCAGAGGGCGGCGGCCTAGCGTGTGCAATGCTGCTAAAAGCAGCTACCGAGCGATCAACTCGGAATGAGGGCCTTTATGTGAACTCTTGTATACTATTGCACTATTTTGAGAGCTATAAAAGTTATACATGGGATGATGCTGGGTTTATTTTTCATTTTTTATCTACATTTACAAGCCTTGCACTCAGGGGCTAGCTGGCTACTTTCAGCCTGGGGAGTGGAAGACTCAATCAAGCGGCCTAGCTTTTCAAAGGGATTCTGCAGTCAGATGGCCCTGGAACACTTCAATTGCACTGGCCCGGGGGGCATATGGCACTCTGCGCACCTGCCCAGCCAGCCCTGTCCTGGCGAAGAAGATTAAAGGATCTCCGAAACGTTGACCAGATAAGAGAGACTGCTGGTTTACTTGTGTGCCATTTAACTATGATTCCTGCATTAACCCTTAACTCCCAGGCACCTGGCTTTGTACTTGTAAAGATAGTGCTGGTTACCATTTAGGTCTATTTATATATGTATATATAATATATACACTGCTCAAAAAAATAAAGGGAACACTTTTACAACACAATGTAACTCCAAGTCAATCACACTTCTGTGAAATCAAACTGTCCACTTAGGAAGCAACACTGATTGACAATCAATTTCACATGCTGTTGTGCAAATGGAATAGACAACAGGTGGAAATTATAGGCAATTAGCAAGACACCCCCAATAAAGGAGTTGTTCTGCAGGTGGTGACCACAGACCACTTCTCAGCTCCTATGCTTTCTGGCTGATGTTTTGGTCACTTTTGAAAGCTGGCGGTGCTTTCACTCTAGTGGTAGCATGAGACGGAGTCTACAACCCACACAAGTGGCTCAGGTAGTGCAGCTCATCCAGGATGGCACATCAATGCGAGCTGTGGCAAAAAGGTTTGCTGTGTCTGTCAGCGTAGTGTCCAGAGCATGGAGGCGCTACCAGGAGACAGGCCAGTACATCAGGAGACGTGGAGGAGGCCGTAAGAGGGCAACAACCCAGCAGCAGGACCGCTACCTCCGCCTTTGTGCAAGGAGGAACAGGAGGAGCACTGCCAGAGCCCTGCAAAATGACCTCCTGCAAGCCACAAATGTGCATGTGTCTACTCAAACGATCAGAAACAGACTCTATGAGGGTGGTATGAGGGCCCGACACCCACAGGTGGGGGTTGTGCTTACAGCCCAACACCGTGCAGGACGTTTGGCATTTGCCAGAGAACACCAAGATTGGCAAATTCGCCACTGGCGCTCTGTGTTCTTCACAGATGAAAGCAGGTTCTCACTGAGCACATGTGACAGACGTGACAGAGTCTGGAGACGCCAAGGAGAACGTTCTGCTGCCTGCAACATCCTCCAGCATGACCGGTTTGGCAGTGGGTCAGTAATGGTGTGGGGTGGCATTTCTTTGGGGGGCCGCCAGCCCTCCATGTGCTCGCCAGAGGTAGCCTGACTGCCATTAGGTACCGAGATGAGATCCTCAGACCCCTTGTGAGACCATATGCTGGTGCGGTTGGCCCTGGGTTCCTCCTAATGCAAGACATGCTAGACCTCATGTGGCTGGAGTGTGTCACCAGTTCCTGCAAGACGAAGGCATTGATGCTATGAACTGGCCCGCCCGTTCCCCAGACCTGAATCCAATTGAGCACATCTGGGACATCATGTCTCGCTCCATCTACCAATGCCACGTTGCACCACAGACTGTCCAGGAGTTGGCGAATGCTTTAGTCCAGGTCTGGGAGGAGATCCCTCAGGAGACCATCCGCCACCTCATCAGGAGCATGCCCAGGCATTTTAGGGAGGTCATTCAGGCACGTGGAGGCCACACACACTACTGAGCCTCATTTTGACTTGTTTTAAGGACATTACATCAAAGTTGGATCAGCCTGTAGTGTGTTTTTCCACTTTAATTTTGAGGGTGACTCCAAATCCAGACCTCCATGGGTTAATAAATTTGATTTCCATTGATAATTCTTGTGTGATTCTGTTGTCAGCACATTCAACTATGTAAAGAACAAAGTATTTAATAAGAATATTTCATTCATTCAGATCTAGGTTGTGTTATTTTAGTGTTCCCTTTATTTTTTTGAGCAGTGTATATATATATACATATATACATATACACATATATATTAGTGATGAGCGGATTCGGTTTTACTCGGTTTTACTCGGTTTTACTCGGTTCTCAAAACGGCATCTTATTGGCTCACGGATGTCACGTGTTTTGGATAGCCAATAAGATGCCGTTTTGAGAACCGAGTAAAACCGAGTAAAACCGAATCCGCTCATCTCTAATATATATATATATATATATATATATACACTGCTCAAAAAAATAAAGGGAACACTAAAATAACACATCCTAGATCTGAATGAATGAAATATTCTTATTAAATACTTTGTTCTTTACATAGTTGAATGTGCTAACAACAAAATCACACAAAAATTATCAATGGAAATCAAATGTATTAACCCATGGAGGTCTGGATTTGGAGTCACCCTCAAAATTAAAGTGGAAAAACACACTACAGGCTGATCCAACTTTGCTTTAATGTCCTTAAAACAAGTCAAAATGAGGCTCAGTAGTGTGTGTGGCCTCCACGTGCCTGTATGACCTCCCTACAATGCCTGGGCATACTCCTGATGAGGTGGCAGATGGTCTCCGGAGGGATCTCCTCCCAGACCTGGACTAAAGCATCCGCCAACTCCTGGACAGTCTGTGGTGCAACGTGGCATTGGTGGATGGAGCGAGACATGATGTCCCAGATGTGCTCAATTGGGACATCATGTGTGGACTTTATTATCCTGAACCTGTCTCAGCTGTTTCTTAGCAATCATCTTTGAGCCAGTGCAATAGGTGATTAGTGTGCCTTTAAAAGCCATAAAGTCTGTGGCAGGTACACATTAAATCTAGCAGGCAGATGAGTTGTGTAACAGCAGTGAAGTAGTCAGGTTTTAAGACTCTGTGATAGTGTAGGACCTGCATGAAGGTGGGGTACCTTGAAAATCGGTATGCAGGCTTCCGTGCATTGGCCAATCCACCAACTAAACCCCCATCATTTATTAATTGAATTGTTGAGGATAAGTGAGTTTACTTTGGTGAGTGCTGGGTTCTTTGTTTGTATATATATATATATATATATTAGAGATGAGCGGGTTCGGTTCTCCGAGAACCGAACCCCCCCGAACTCCACGTGGTTTACACGGGTCCGAGGCAGGCTCGGTTTTTCCCGCCTGACTCGGAAAACCCGAACGAGGAAAAACGTCTTCATCCTGCTGTCGGATTCTCGCGAGATTCGGATTCCATATACAGAGCCGCGCGTTGCCGCCATTTTCACTCGTGCATTGTAGAGAGAGCGGAGAGGACGTGGCTACGGTCTCTCAGTGGAAATCTCAATATCAGTGCTCAGTATCAGTGCTTACTTATTGCTGCTCAGTAATACTAGTAGTGTGTCTCTCCTGCTCAGTGTCAGTTCTAGCATCCTCATCAGTGCTCAGTATCACTACTCATTGTCTTGTGCTGCATTGTGGTGCTCAGTATACTACAGTACAATAGTCCAGTGCTGCATCTTGCTGCTCAGTGTCAGTTCTAGTATCCTCATCAGTGCTCAGTATCACTGCTCATTGTCTTGTGCTGCATTGTGGTGCTCAGTATACTACAGTACAATAGTCCAGTGCTGCATCATGCTGCTCAGTGTCAGTTCTAGTATCCTCATCAGTGCTTAGATGTGCACCGGAAATTTTTCGGGTTTTGTGTTTTGGTTTTGGGTTCGGATCCGTGGCCGTGTTTTGGGTTCGAACGCGTTTTGGCAAAACCTCACCGAATTTTTTTTGTTGGATTCGGGTGTTTTTTTCAAAAAACCCTAAAAAACAGCTTAAATCATAGAATTTGGGGGTCATTTTGATCCCAAAGTATTATTAACCTCAATAACCATAATTTCCACTCATCTTCAGTCTATTCTGAACACCTCACACCTCACAATATTATTTTTAGTCCTAAAATTTGCACCGAGGTCGCTGGATGACTAAGCTCAGCGACCCAAGTGGCCGACACAAACACCTGGCCCATCTAGGAGTGGCACTGCAGTGTCACGCAGGATGGCCCTTCCAAAAAACACTCCCCAAACAGCACATGACGCAAAGAAAAAAAGAGGCGCAATGAGGTAGCTGTGTGACTAAGCTCAGCGACCCAAGTGGCCGACACAAACACCTGGCCCATCTAGGAGTGGCACTACAGTGTCACGCAGGATGGCCCTTCCAAAAAACACTCCCCAAACAGCACACGACGCAAAGAAAAAAAGAGGCGCAATGAGGTAGCTGTGTGAGTAAGCTAAGCGACCCTAGTGGCCGACACAAACACCTTGCCCATCTAGGAGTGGCACTGCAGTGTCACGCAGGATGGCCCTTCCAAAAAATACTCCCCAAACAGCACATGACGCAAAGAAGAAAAAAAAGAGGCGCAATGAGGTAGCTGTGTGACTAAGATAAGCGACCCTAGTGGCCGACACAAACACCTGGCCCATCTAGGAGTGGCACTGCAGTGTCACGCAGGATGGCCCTTCCAAAAAACACTCCCCAAACAGCACATGACGCAAAGAAAAATGAAAGAAAAAAGAGGTGCAAGATGGAATTGTCCTTGGGCCCTCCCACCCACCCTTATGTTGTATAAACAGGACATGCACACTTTAACCAACCCATCATTTCAGTGACAGGGTCTGCCACACGACTGTGACTGAAATGACGGGTTGGTTTGGACCCCCACCAAAAAAGAAGCAATTAATCTCTCCTTGCACAAACTGGCTCTACAGAGGCAAGATGTCCACCTCATCATCATCCTCCGATTCATCACCGTGTACATCCCCCTCCTCACAGATTATCAATTCGTCCCCACTGGAATCCACCATCTCAGCTCCCTGTGTACTTTGTGGAGGCAACTGCTGCTGGTCAATGTCTCCATGGAGGAATTGATTATAATTCATTTTAATGAACATCATCTTCTCCACATTTTCTGGAAGTAACCTCGTACACCGATTGCTGACAAGGTGAGCGGCGGCACTAAACACTCTTTCGGAGTACACACTTGTGGGAGGGCAACTTAGGTAGAATAAAGCCAGTTTGTGCAAGGGCCTCCAAATTGCCTCTTTTTCCTGCCAGTATACGTACGGACTGTCTGACGTGCCTACTTGGATGCGGTCACTCATATAGTCCTCCACCATTCTTTCAATGGTGAGAGAATCATATGCAGTGACAGTAGACGACATGTCCGTAATCGTTGGCAGGTCCTTCAGTCCGGACCAGATGTCAGCATCAGCAGTCGCTCCAGACTGCCCTGCATCACCGCCAGCGGGTGGGCTCGGAATTCTGAGCCTTTTCCTCGCACCCCCAGTTGCGGGAGAATGTGAAGGAGGAGATGTTGACAGGTCGCGTTCCGCTTGACTTAACAATTTTCTCACCAGCAGTTCTTTGAACCCCCGCTGACTTGTGTCTGCCGGAAAGAGAGATACAACGTAGGTTTTAAATCTAGGATCGAGCACGGTGGCCAAAATGTAGTGCTCTGATTTCAACAGATTGACCACCCGTGAATCCTTGTTAAGCGATTAAGGGCTCCATCCACAAGTCCCACATGCCTAGCGGAATCGCTCAGTGTTAGCTCCTCCTTCAATGTCTCTAGCTTCTTCTGCAAAAGCCTGATGAGGGGAATTACCTGACTCAGGCTGGCAGTGTCTGAACTGACTTCACGTGTGGCAAGTTCAAAAGGTTGCAGAACCTTGCACAACGTTGAAATCATTCTCCACTGCGCTTGAGACAGGTGCATTCCACCTCCTATATCGTGGTCAGTTGTATAGGCTTGAATGGCCTTTTGCTGCTCCTCCAACCTCTGAAGCATATAGAGGGTTGAATTCCACCTCGTTACCACTTCTTGCTTCAGATGATGGCAGGGCAGGTTCAGGCGTTTTTGGTGTTGCTCCAGTCTTCTGTACGTGGTGCCTGTACGCCGAAAGTGTCCCGCAATTCTTCTGGCCACCGACAGCATCTCTTGCACGCCCCTGTCGTTTTTTAAATAATTCTGCACCACCAAATTCAAGGTATGTGCAAAACATGGGACGTGCTGGAATTTGCCCAGATTTAATGCACACACAATATTGCTGGCGTTGTCCGATGCCACAAATCCACAGGAGAGTCCAATTGGGGTAAGCCATTCTGCGATGATCTTCCTCAGTTGCCGTAAGAGGTTTTCAGCTGTGTGCGTATTCTGGAAAGCGGTGATACAAAGCGTAGCCTGCCTAGGAAAGAGTTGGCGTTTGCGAGATGCTGCTACTGGTGCCGCCGCTGCTGTTCTTGCGGCGGGAGTCAATACATCTACCCAGTGGGCTGTCACAGTCATATAGTCCTGAGTCTGCCCTGCTCCACTTGTCCACATGTCCGTGGTTAAGTGGACATTGGGTACAACTGCATTTTTTAGGACACTGGTGAGTCTTTTTCTGAGGTCTGTGTACATTTTCGGTATCGCCTGCCTAGAGAAATGGAACCTAGATGGTATTTGGTACCGGGGACACAGTACCTCAAACAAGTCTATAGTTGGCTCTGCAGTAATGATGGATACCGGAACCACGTTTCTCACCGCCCAGGATGCCAAGGCCTCAGTTATCCACTTTGCAGCAGGATGACTGCTGTGATATTTCATCTTCCTCGCAAAGGACTGTTGGACAGTCATTTGCTTGGTGGAAGTAGTAAAAGTGGTCTTACGACTTCCCCTCTGGGATGACCATCGACTCCCAGCAGCAACAACAGCAGCGCCAGCAGCAGTAGGCATTACACTCAAGGATGCATCGGAGGAATCCCAGGCAGGAGAGGACTCGTCAGAATTGCCAGTGACATGGCCTGCAGGACTATTGGCATTCCTAGGGAAGGAGGAAATTGACACTGAGGGAGTTGGTGGGGTGGTTTGCGTGAGCTTGGTTACAAGAGGAAGGGATTTACTGGTCAGTGGACTGCTTCCGCTGTCGCCCAAAGTTTTTGAACTTGTCACTGACTTATGATGAATGCGCTGCAGGTGACATATAAGGGAGGATGTTCCAAGGTGGTTAACGTCCTTACCCCTACTTATTACAGCTTGACAAAGGCAACACACGGCTTGACACCTGTTGTCCGCATTTCTGTTGAAATACTTCCACACCGAAGAGCTGATTTTTTGGGTATTTTCACCAGGCATGTCAATGGCCATATTCCTCCCACGGACAACAGGTGTCTCCCCGGGTGCCTGACTTAAACAAACCACCTCACCATCAGAATCCTCCTTGTCAATTTCCTCCCCAGCGCCAGCAACACCCATATCCTCCTCATCCTGGTGTACTTCAACACTGACATCTTCAATCTGACTATCAGGAACTGGACTGCGGGTGCTCCTTCCAGCACTTGCAGGGGGCGTGCAAATGGTGGAAGGCGCATGCTCTTCACGTCCAGTGTTGGGAAGGTCAGGCATCGCAACCGACACAATTGGACTCTCCTTGTGGATTTGGGATTTCGAAGAACGCACAGTTCTTTGCTGTGCTTTTGCCAGCTTAAGTCTTTTCATTTTTCTAGCGAGAGGCTGAGTGCTTCCATCCTCATGTGAAGCTGAACCACTAGCCATGAACATAGGCCAGGGCCTCAGCCGTTCCTTGCCACTCCGTGTGGTAAATGGCATATTGGCAAGTTTACGCTTCTCCTCCAACAATTTTATTTTAGATTTTTAAGTCCTTTTTTTACTGATATTTTGTGTTTTGGATTTTACATGCTCTGTACTATGACATTGGGCATCGGCCTTGGCAGACGACGTTGATGGAATTTCATCGTCTCGGCCATGACTAGTGGCAGCAGCTTCAGCACGAGGTGGAAGTGGATCTTGATCTTTCCCTATTTTTGGAACCTCAACATTTTTGTTCTCCATATTTTAATAGGCACAACTAAAAGGCACCTCAGGTAAACAATGGAGATGGATGGATACTAGTATACTTATGGATGACGAGTGACTGACGACACAGAGGTAGCTACAGCCGTGGACTACCGTACTGCGTCTGCTAGTATAGAGATGATAATGATATAAAAAATATATATATATATCACTACTGCAGGTATATATAATATAATGACGGACCTGCTGGACACTGTCAGCAGACTCCTAAACTACTAGTATGAAGAAGATAGAAAAAAAAACCCCACCACAGGTAGGTATACAATTATGGACGAGCACTGACGACACAGAGGTAGCTACAGCCGTGGACTACCGTACTGCGTCTGCTAGTATAGAGATGATAATGATATAAAAAATATATATATATCACTACTGCAGGTATATATAATATAATGACGGACCTGCTGGACACTGTCAGCAGACTCCTAAACTACTAGTATGAAGAAGATAGAAAAAAAAACCCCACCACAGGTAGGTATACAATTATGGACGAGCACTGACGACACAGAGGTAGATACAGCCGTGGACTACCGTACTGCGTCTGCTAGTATAGAGATGATAATGATATAAAAAATATATATATATCACTACTGCAGGTATATATAATATAATGACGGACCTGCTGGACACTGTCAGCAGACTCCTAAACTACTAGTATGAAGAAGATAGAAAAAAAAACCCCACCACAGGTAGGTATACAATTATGGACGAGCACTGACGACACAGAGGTAGCTACAGCCGTGGACTACCGTACTGCGTCTGCTAGTATAGAGATGATAATGATATAAAAAATATATATATATCACTACTGCAGGTATATATAATATAATGACGGACCTGCTGGACACTGTCAGCAGACTCCTGAACTACTAGTATGAAGAAGATAGAAAAAAAAACCCCACCACAGGTAGGTATACAATTATGGACGAGCACTGACGACACAGAGGTAGCTACAGCCGTGGACTACCATACTGCGTCTGCTAGTATAGAGATGATAATGATATAAAAATATATATATATCACTACTGCAGGTATATATAATATAATGACGGACCTGCTGGACACTGTCAGCAGACTCCTAAACTACTAGTATGAAGAAGATAGAAAAAAAAAAACCACCACAGGTAGGTATACAATTATGGACGAGCACTGACGACACAGAGGTAGCCACAGCCGTGGACTACCGTACTGCGTCTGATAATATAGAGATGATAAAGATGATAGAGATGAACAAAAAAAATATAACACTACTGCAGGTAAATATTTATATAATATAATGAATGACGGACCTGCTGGACACTGTCAGCAGAATACGTTTATAGAATAAAAAAAAAAAACACCACAGGAGTGTTTAACTTTTTCAGGTAGACAATATACTGGTGGTCACTGGTCAGTCACACTGGCAGCAAAAGTGTGCACTGTACTCCTGCTATAACTGCACCCCAGTCTCCCCCACAATTCAGCTGTGTGAGCAGTGAGCACTCAGCACAGTCAGATATACATAGATGATATTATCATGCAGCACACTGAGGCTGAGCACAGATATGGTATGTGACTGTGTATCGTTTTTTTTTCAGGCAGAGAATGGATTATATTAAATAATAAATAAAACTGGTGGTGGTCAGTCACTAGTAACTAACTATCAGCAAAACTCTGCACTCTGAGTACTCCTAATGCTCCCCAAAATTACTAAGTTAGTAGTACATCAACTCAAGTGCCTCTATCTATTCTAACGGAGAGGATGCCAGCCACGTCCTCTCCCTATCAATCTCAATGCACGTGTGAAAATGGCGGCGACGCGCGGCTCCTTATATAGAATCCGAGTCTCGCAATAGAATACGAGCCTCGCGAGAATCCGACAGCGGGATGATGACGTTCGGGCGCGCTCGGGTTAACCGAGCAAGGCGGGAAGATCCGAGTCTGCCTCGGACCCGTGTAAAAAGGCTGAAGTTCGGGGGGGTTCGGATTCCGAGGAACCGAACCCGCTCATCTCTACTTAGTATCACTGCTCATTGTCTTGTGCTGCATTGTGTGGTGCTCAGTATACTACAGTACATTACTAATAGTCCAGGGTTGCATCTTTCTGCTCAGTGTCAGTTCTCAGTATCATCCTCATCAGTGCTCAGTATCACTGTTCATTGTCTTGTGCTGCATTGTGTGGTGCTCAGTATACTACAGTACATTACTAATAGTCCAGGGCTGCATCTTGCTGCTCAGTGTCAGTTCTCAGTATCATCCTCATCAGTGCTCAGTATCACTGCTCATTGTCTTGTGCTGCATTGTGGTGCTCAGTATACTACAGTACAATAGTCCAGGGCTGCATCATGCTGCTCAGTGTCAGTTGTAGTATCAGTGCTCAGTATCACTGCTCATTGTCTTGTGCTGCATTGTGTGGTGCTCAGTATACTACAGTACATTACTAATAGTCCAGGGCTGCATCTTGCTGCTCAGTGTCAGTTCTAGTATCCTCATCAGTGCTCAGTATCACTGTTCATTGTCTTGTGCTGCATTGTGTGATGCTCAGTATACTACAATACATTACTAATAGTCCAGTGCTGCATCTTGCTGCTCAGTGTCAGTTATCAGTATCATCCTCATCAGTTCTCAGTATCATCCTCATCAGTGCTCAGTATCACTGCTCATTTTCTTGTGCTGCATTGTGTGGTGCTCAGTATACTACAGTACATTACTAATAGTCCAGGGCTACATCTTGCTGCTCAGTGTCAGTTCTCAGTATCATCCTCATCAGTGCTCAGTGTCACTGCTCATTGTCTTGTGATGCTCAGTGTCAGTTCTCCGTAGTATCATCAGTGCTCAGTATAATCAGTGCTCAGTAAAATCAGTGCTCAGGAGTGCTCAGTATAATCAATGCACTGTTAGACATGCGCCCGTTATCCGCCATTAGTGCAGTGGGATTTAGACAATTGATGGAGGTATTGTGTCCCCGGTACCAAATCCCATCTAGAGTCCACTTCACTAGGCAGGCGATAGCGAGATTTTGCCAATTAATTCCAGTGATTTATAATTATTAATTACAGTGATCTTGCCAATTAATTCCAGTGATTTATAATTATTAATTACAGTGGTCTTGCCATTTAATTCCAGTGATTTGGACTTTTAATTCCAGTTGGAATTGTTTGTGTCGCTTGTCTTAGTCATAGAGCTACCTCATTGCATCTCTTCGACATCTTTGCATGAGGTGCTGTTTGGGGCCTAGTTTTTGAAAAGTGCCATCCTGTGTGACACTGCCGTATGAGTCCAGGGGTACTGCTGTATTAGTCCTGGGGTACTGCCGTATAAGTCCACCAATTGCAGATTTTTTTAAAAGTGACTGGAGCATGCTGGAGATGCTGTCAGTGGACCGAACAATTGCGGCCCACTCTTGACATTCAGCCACTGCGTGACACTACTGGATGGGCCAGGTGGTTGTGTTGCTTAGCTTAGGCCTACAGCAACCTCGGTGCACCTTTTTTTCTTCTTTGCATCATATGCTGTAATGGGCCTTTTTTTGATATCTGCCCTCCTGTCTGACACTGCAGTGCCACTCCTAGATGGGCCAGGTGTTTGTGCCGCCCACTTGGGTCGCTTAGCTTAGTCATCCAACGACCTCAGTGCAAATTTTAGGACTAAAAATAATATTGTGAGGTGCGAGGTGTTCAGAATAGACTGGAAATTAGTGGAAATTATGGTTATTGAGGTTAATAATACTATAGGATCAAAATTCGAAAGGGAGGCTTTGCCAAAACGCGTCCGAATCCAAAACACGACCGCGGAACCGAATCCAAAAGCAAAACACAAAATCCGAAAAATGCCCGCTGCACATCTCTAATATATATATATATATATATATATATATATATATATATATATATATATACCAAACAGAAAACCCAGCACTCTCCTAATCTCCTTCATTCACCTTAATGCTTTAATATACATCTAAATAAACAATGGGGTTTTGGTTTATGAATTGTACAATGCATGTAAGCTTGCGGCCCACTCCACGGGACCCCATTTCACCGCAAGTCCTACTCTATCACAAACTTTCACATAGATTTTATAGAAACCTGGCAACTGCTGTCTCAGAGGAAAATGTGCTTATCTGGTTTAAAGCTTACCTGCCACACTTATGGCTTTTAAAAGGTAAGACAGTCACCAACACAAATAACACAACTACACAAGTGTGCTTACTAGAGATGAGCGGGTTCGGTTCCTCGGAATCCAAACCCGCCCGATTTTCATTTTTTTTTACACGGGGCCGAGCGACTCGGATCTTCCCGCCTTGCTCGGTTAACCCGAGCGCGCCCGAACGTCATCATCCCGCTGTCGGATTCTCGCGAGGCTTGGATTCTATCGCGAGACTCGGATTCTATATAAGGAGCCGCGCGTCGCCGCCATTTTCACACGTGCATTGAGATTCATAGGGAGAGGACGTGGCTGGCGTCCTCTCCGTTTATAGAGAAGAGAGTGAGACTAGAGTAGAGAGAGACACAGTAGTAATTTTGGGGAGCATTAGGAGGAGTACTACTACTTGCTGAAGTGATAGATAGTGTGACTGTATATCTGACTTGTGGGGGAGACACTGACAGTGGGGAGCAGTTAGAGTCTGAGAGCAGGACTCAGGAGTACATATAACGTACAGTGCACACTTTTGCTGCCAGAGTGCCACACTGCCATTGTGACCACACTGACCACCAGTATATATTGTGATTGTCTGCTTAGGAGTACTACTTGCAAGTTGCTGATAGTGTGACCAGTGACCTGACCACCAGTTTAATTAATCACCACCAGTTTAATATATATATATATATATAAAATTGTATATAATATATATATAATATTGTATACCACCTACCCGTGGTTTTTTTTTTTTTTCTTTCTTTCTTCTTTATACATACTACTATAGTAGCTTACTGTAGCAGTCTGCGGTGCTGCTGAGCTGACAGTGTCCAGCAGGTCCGTCATCAGTCATTACATAATAAATATATATACCTGTCCGGCTGCAGTACTAGTGATATTATATATATATATATTAATTTCATCTCATTATCATCCAGTCTATATTAGCAGCAGACTCAGTACGGTAGTCCACGGCTGTAGCTACCTCTGTGTCGGCAGTCGCTCGTCCATCCATAATTGTATACCACCTACCCGTGGTTTTTTTTTTTTTCCTTTCTTCTTTATACATACTACTATAGTAGCTTACTGTAGCAGTCTGCGGTGCTGCTGAGCTGACAGTGTCCAGCAGGTCCATCATCAGTCATTACATAATAAATATATATACCTGTCCGGCTGCAGTACTAGTGATATTATATATATATATATTGATTTCATCTCATTATCATCCAGTCTATATTAGCAGCAGACACAGTACGGTAGTCCACGGCTGTAGCTACCTCTTTGTCGGCAGTCGCTCGTCCATCCATAATTGTATACCACCTACCCGTGGTTTTTTTTTTCTTTCTTCTTTATACATACTACTATAGTAGCTTACTGTAGCAGTCTGCGATGCTGCTGAGCTGACAGTGTCCAGTAGGTCCGTCATCAGTCATTACATAATAAATATATATACCTGTCCGGCTGCAGTACTAGTGATATTATATATATATATATATTGCTTTCATCTCATTATCATCCAGTCTATATTAGCAGCAGACACAGTACGGTAGTCCACGGCTGTAGCTACCTCTGTGTCGGCAGTCGCTCGTCCATCCATAATTGTATACCACCTACCCGTGGTTTTTTTTTTCTTTCTTCTTTATACATACTACTATAGTAGCTTACTGTAGCAGTCTGCGGTGCTGCTGAGCTGACAGTGTCCAGCAGGTCCGTCATCAGTCATTACATAATAAATATATATACCTGTCCGGCTGCAGTACTAGTGATATTATATATATATATATATTGATTTCATCTCATTATCATCCAGTCTATATTAGCAGCAGACACAGTACGGTAGTCCACGGCTGTAGCTACCTCTGTGTCGGCAGTCGCTCGTCCATCCATAATTGTATACCACCTACCCGTGGTTTTTTTTTTCTTTCTTCTTTATACATACTACTATAGTAGCTTACTGTAGCAGTCTGCGGTGCTGCTGAGCTGACAGTGTCCAGCAGGTCCGTCATCAGTCATTACATAATAAATATATATACCTGTCCGGCTGCAGTACTAGTGATATTATATATATATATATATATATATATATATATTGATTTCATCTCATTATCATCCAGTCTATATTAGCAGCAGACACAGTGCGGTAGTCCACTGCTGTAGCTACCTCTGTGTCGGCAGTCGCTCGTCCATCCATAATTGTATACCACCTACCCGTGGTTTTTTTTCTTTTCTTTCTTCTTTATACATACTACTATAGTAGCTTACTGTAGCAGTCTGCGGTGCTGCTGAGCTGACAGTGTCCAGCAGGTCCGTCATCAGTCATTACATAATAAATATATATACCTGTCCGGCTGCAGTACTAGTGATATTATATATATATATATTGATTTCATCTCATTATCATCCAGTCTTTATTAGCAGCAGACACAGTACGGTAGTCCACGGCTGTAGCTACCTCTGTGTCGGCAGTCGCTCGTCCATCCATAATTGTATACCACCTACCCGTGTTTTTTTTTGTCTTTCTTCTTTATACATACTACTATAGTAGCTTACTGTAGCAGTCTGCGGTGCTGCTGAGCTGACAGTGTCCAGCAGGTCCGTCATCAGTCATTACATAATAAATATATATACCTGTCCGGCTGCAGTACTAGTGATAATATATATATATATATATATATATATATATATATTGATTTCATCTCATTATCATCCAGTCTATATTAGCAGCCGACACAGTGCGGTAGTCCACGGCTGTAGCTACCTCTGTGTCGGCAGTCGCTCGTCCATCCATAATTGTATACCACCTACCCGTGGTTTTTTTTTTTCTTTCTTCTTTATACATACTACTATAGTAGCTTACTGTAGCAGTCTGCGGTGCTGCTGAGCTGACAGTGTCCAGCAGGTCCGTCATCAGTCATTACATAATAAATATATATACCTGTCCGGCTGCAGTACTAGTGATATTATATATATATATATATATATTGATTTCATCTCATTATCATCCAGTCTATATTAGCAGCAGACACAGTACGGTAGTCCACGGCTGTAGCTACCTCTGTGTCGGCAGTCGCTCGTCCATCCATAATTGTATACAACCTACCCGTGTTTTTTTTTTTTCTTTCTTCTTTATACAAACTACTATAGTAGCTTACTGTAGCAGTCTGCGGTGCTGCTGAGCTGACAGTGTCCAGCAGGTCCGTCATCAGTCATTACATAATAAATATATACCTGTCCGGCTGCAGTACTAGTGATATTATATATATATATATAATATATATATATATTAATTTCATCTCATTATCATCCAGTCTATATTAGCAGCAGACACAGTACGGTAGTCCACGGCTGTAGCTACCTCTGTGTCGGCAGTCGCTCGTCCATCCATAAGTATACTAGTATCCATCCATCTCCATTGTTTACCTGAGGTGCCTTTTAGTTGTGCCTATTAAAATATGGAGAACAAAAATGTTGAGGTTCCAAAATTAGGGAAAGATCAAGATCCACTTCCACCTCGTGCTGAAGCTGCTGCCACTAGTCATGGCCGAGACGATGAAATGCCAGCAACGTCGTCTGCCAAGGCCGATGCCCAATGTCATAGTACAGAGCATGTAAAATCCAAAACACCAAATATCAGTAAAAAAAGGACTCCAAAATCTAAAATAAAATTGTCGGAGGAGAAGCGTAAACTTGCCAATATGCCATTTACCACACGGAGTGGCAAGGAACGGCTGAGGCCCTGGCCTATGTTCATGGCTAGTGGTTCAGCTTCACATGAGGATGGAAGCACTCAGCCTCTCGCTAGAAAAATGAAAAGACTCAAGCTGGCAAAAGCAGTAGCACCGCAAAGAACTGTGCGTTCTTCGAAATCCCAAATCCACAAGGAGAGTCCAATTGTGTCGGTTGCGATGCCTGACCTTCCCAACACTGGACGTGAAGAGCATGCGCCTTCCACCATTTGCACGCCCCCTGCAAGTGCTGGAAGGAGCACCCGCAGTCCAGTTCCTGATAGTCAGATTGAAGATGTCAGTGTTGAAGTACACCAGGATGAGGAGGATATGGGTGTTGCTGGCGCTGGGGAGGAAATTGACCAGGAGGATTCTGATGGTGATGTGGTTTGTTTAAGTCAGGCACCCGGGGAGACACCTGTTGTCCGTGGGAGGAATATGGCCATTGACATGCCAGGTGAAAATACCAAAAAAATCAGCTCTTCGGTGTGGAAGTATTTCAACAGAAATGCGGACAACAGGTGTCAAGCCGTGTGTTGCCTTTGTCAAGCTGTAATAAGTAGGGGTAAGGACGTTAACCACCTCGGAACATCCTCCCTTATACGTCACCTGCAGCGCATTCATAATAAGTCAGTGACAAGTTCAAAAACTTTGGGTGACAGCGGAAGCAGTCCACTGACCAGTAAATCCCTTCCTCTTGTAACCAAGCTCACGCAAACCACCCCACCAACTCCCTCAGTGTCAATTTCCTCCTTCCCCAGGAATGCCAATAGTCCTGCAGGCCATGTCACTGGCAATTCTGACGATTCCTCTCCTACCTGGGATTCCTCCGATGCATCCTTGCGTGTAACGCCTACTGCTGCTGGCGCTGCTGTTGTTGCTGCTGGGAGTCGATGGTCATCCCAGAGGGGAAGTCGTAAGCCCACTTGTACTACTTCCAGTAAGCAATTGACTGTCCAACAGTCCTTTGCGAGGAAGATGAAATATCACAGCAGTCATCCTGTTGCAAAGCGGATAACTGAGGCCTTGACAACTATGTTGGTGTTAGACGTGCGTCCGGTATCCGCCGTTAGTTCACAGGGAACTAGACAATTTCTTGAGGTAGTGTGCCCCCGTTACCAAATACCATCTAGGTTCCACTTCTCTAGGCAGGCGATACCGAGAATGTACACGGACCTCAGAAAAAGACTCACCAGTGTCCTAAAAAATGCAGTTGAACCCAATGTCCACTTAACCACGGACATGTGGACAAGTGGAGCAGGGCAGGGTCAGGACTATATGACTGTGACAGCCCACTGGGTAGATGTATGGACTCCCGCCGCAAGAACAGCAGCGGCGGCACCAGTAGCAGCATCTCGCAAACGCCAACTCTTTCCTAGGCAGGCTACGCTTTCTATCACCGGTTTCCAGAATACGCACACAGCTGAAAACCTCTTACGGCAACTGAGGAAGATCATCGCGGAATGGCTTACCCCAATTGGACTCTCCTGTGGATTTGTGGCATCGGACAACGCCAGCAATATTGTGTGTGCATTAAATATGGGCAAATTCCAGCACGTCCCATGTTTTGCACATACCTTGAATTTGGTGGTGCAGAATTTTTTAAAAAACGAGAGGGGCGTGCAAGAGATGCTGTCGGTGGCCAGAAGAATTGCGGGACACTTTCGGCGTACAGGCACCACGTACAGAAGACTGGAGCAACACCAAAAACGCCTGAACCTGCCCTGCCATCATCTGAAGCAAGAAGTGGTAACGAGGTGGAATTCAACCCTATATATGCTTCAGAGGTTGGAGGAGCAGCAAAAGGCCATTCAAGCCTATACAATTCAGCAGGATATAGGAGGTGGAATGCACCTGTCTCAAACGCAGTGGAGAATGATTTCAACGTTGTGCAAGGTTCTGATGCCCTTTGAACTTGCCACACGTGAAGTCAGTTCAGACACTGCCAGCCTGAGTCAGGTCATTCCCCTCATCAGGCTTTTGCAGAAGAAGCTGGAGACATTGAAGGAGGAGCTAACACGGAGCGATTCCGCTAGGCATGTGGGACTTGTGGATGGAGCCCTTAATTCGCTTAACAAGGATTCATGGGTGGTCAATCTGTTGAAATCAGAGCACTACATTTTGGCCACCGTGCTCGATCCTAGATTTAAAACCTACCTTGGATCTCTCTTTCCGGCAGACACAAGTCTGCTGGGGTTCAAAGACCTGCTGGTGAGAAAATTGTTAAGTCAAGCGGAACGCGACCTGTCAACATCTCCTCCTTCACATTCTCCCGCAACTGGGGGTGCGAGGAAAAGGCTCAGAATTCCGAGCCCACCCGCTGGCGGTGATGCAGGGCAGTCTGGAGCGACTGCTGATGCTGACATCTGGTCCGGACTGAAGGACCTGACAACGATTACGGACATGTCGTCTACTGTCACTGCATATGATTCTCTCCCCATTGAAAGAATGGTGGAGGATTATATGAGTGACCGCATCCAAGTAGGCACGTCACACAGTCCGTACTTATACTGGCAGGAAAAAGAGGCAATTTGGAGGCCCTTGCACAAACTGGCTTTATTCTACCTAAGTTGCCCTCCCACAAGTGTGTACTCCGAAAGAGTGTTTAGTGCCGCCGCTCACCTTGTCAGCAATCGGCGTACGAGGTTACTTCCAGAAAATGTGGAGAAGATGATGTTCATTAAAATTAATTATAATCAATTCCTCCGTGGAGACATTCACCAGCAGCAATTGCCTCCACAAAGTACACAGGGAGCTGAGATGGTGGATTCCAGTGGGGACGAATTGATAATCTGTGAGGAGGGGGATGTACACGGTGATATATCGGAGGATGATGATGAGGTGGACATCTTGCCTCTGTAGAGCCAGTTTGTGCAAGGAGAGATTAATTGCTTCTTTTTTGGTGGGGGTCCAAACCAACCCGTCATTTCAGTCACAGTCGTGTGGCAGACCCTGTCACTGAAATGATGGGTTGGTTAAAGTGTGCATGTCCTGTTTATACAACATAAGGGTGGGTGGGAGGGCCCAAGGACAATTCCATCTTGCACCTCTTTTTTCTTTAATTTTTCTTTGCGTCATGTGCTGTTTGTGGAGTATTTTTTTGAAGGGCCATCCTGCGTGACACTGCAGTGCCACTCCTAGATGGGCCCGGTGTTTGTGTCGGCCACTAGGGTCGCTTATCTTACTCACACAGCTACCTCATTGCGACTCTTTTTTTCTTTGCGTCATGTGCTGTTTGGGGAGTGTTTTTTGGAAGGGCCATCCTGCGTGACACTGCAGTGCCACTCCTAGATGGGCCAGGTGTTTGTGTCGGCCACTAGGGTCGCTTATCTTACTCACACAGCTACCTCATTGCGCCTCTTTTTTTCTTTGCGTCATGTGCTGTTTGGGGAGTGTTTTTTGGAAGGGCCAACCTGCGTGACACTGCAGTGCCACTCCTAGATGGGCCAGGTGTTTGTGTCGGCCACTAGGGTCGCTTATCTTACTCACACAGCTACCTCATTGCGCCTCTTTTTTTCTTTGCGTCATGTGCTGTTTGCGGAGTGTTTTTTGGAAGGGCCATCCTGCGTGACACTGCAGTGCCACTCCTAGATGGGCCAGGTGTTTGTGTCGGCCACTAGGGTCGCTTATCTTACTCACACAGCTACCTCATTGCGCCTCTTTTTTTCTTTGCGTCATGTGCTGTTTGGGGAGTGTTTTTTGGAAGGGCCATCCTGCGTGACACTGCAGTGCCACTCCTAGATGGGCCAGGTGTTTGTGTCGGCCACTAGGGTCGCTTATCTTACTCACACAGCTACCTCATTGCGCCTCTTTTTTTCTTTGCGTCATGTGCTGTTTGGGGAGTGTTTTTTGGAAGGGCCATCCTGCGTGACACTGCAGTGCCACTCCTAGATGGGCCAGGTGTTTGTGTCGGCCACTAGGGTCGCTTAGCTTAGTCATCCAGCGACCTCGGTGCAAATTTTAGGACTAAAAATAATATTGTGAGGTGTGAGGTATTCAGAATAGACTGAAAATGAGTGGAAATTATGGTTTTTGAGGTTAATAATACTTTGGGATCAAAATGACCCCCAAATTCTATGATTTAAGCTGTTTTTTAGTGTTTTTTGAAAAAAACACCCGAATCCAAAACACACCCGAATCCGACAAAAAAAATTCGGTGAGGTTTTGCCAAAACGCGGTCGAACCCAAAACACGGCCGCGGAACCGAACCCAAAACCAAAACACAAAACCTGAAAAATTTCAAGTGCACATCTCTAGTGCTTACCTGGTTTACAGCTCACCTGCCAACAGACTACTGGCTTTCAAAGTGAGACAGTCACCAACACACCTAAATAGCAGCTGATCCAGGTTAAAGGTAAATGAGCTTAGGGGTGCATGAGAGAGAGATATGGTCACAAATGGGCCAATTAAAAATTAACCCTGTTATACAAACAAACACGAGGAACCACTGCACTCGCCATTCCCAGGGGTTGGGGTGCGGTGGGCTGTGACCACCGAACTCAAATATACCAAACATATATATATATATATATAATATGTGAAGGGGCATCAAAACAGGTGCTTTCATTGCCAGGTCCAGAGCTTGCCTTAATTACCTGTTCGAAAAATATGGGAGGAGAGGGGGTGGGGCAATGCCTTTTCTGATCCAGGACACCAAAATGTCTAGTTATGACTAGAGATGAGCGGGTTCGGTTTCTCTGAATCCGAACCCGCCAGAACTTCATGTTTTTTTTCACGGGTCCGAGCGACTCGGATCTTCCCGCCTTGCTCGGTTAACCCGAGCGCGCCCGAACGTCATCATGACGCTGTCGGATTCTCGCGAGACTCGGATTCTATATAAGGAGCCGCGCGTCGCCGCCATTTTCACACGTGCATTGAGATTGATAGGGAGAGGACGTGGCTGGCGTCCTCTCTATTTAGATTAGATTTAGAAGAGAGAGAGAGAGAGAGATTGCTGTGATACTGTAGATTAGAAGAGAGTGCAGAGTGCAGACAGAGTTTAGTGACTGACGACCACAGTGACCAGTGACCACCAGAGACAGTGCAGTTGTTTGTTTTATTTAATATATCCGTTCTCTGCCTGAAAAAAACGATACACAGTCACACAGTGACTCAGTCTGTGTGCACTGCTCAGCCCAGTGTGCTGCACATCAATGTATTGTATATAAAGCTTATAATTGTGGGGGAGACTGGGGAGCACTGCAGGTTGTTATAGCAGGAGCCAGGAGTACATGATAAATAATATTATATTAAAATTAAACAGTGCACACTTTTGCTGCAGGAGTGCCACTGCCAGTGTGACTAGTGGTGACCAGTGCCTGACCACCAGTATATTAGTAGTATTGTATACTATCTCTTTATCAACCAGTCTATATTAGCAGCAGACACAGTACAGTGCGGTAGTTCACGGCTGTGGCTACCTCTGTGTCGGCACTCGGCAGGCAGTCCGTCCATCCATAATTGTATTATATACCACCTAACCGTGGTTTTTTTTTTCTTTCTTTATACCGTCGTCATAGTCATACTAGTTGTTACGAGTATACTACTATCTCTTTATCAACCAGTGTACAGTGCGGTAGTTCACGGCTGTGGCTACCTCTGTGTCGGAACTCGGCAGGCAGTCCGTCCATCCATAATTGTATTATAATATATACCACCTAACCGTGGTTTTTTTTTCGTTCTTTATACCGTCGTCATACTAGTTGTTACGAGTATACTACTATCTCTTTATCAACCAGTGTACAGTGCGGTAGTTCACGGCTGTGGCTACCTCTGTGTCGGAACTCGGCAGGCAGTCCGTCCATCCATAATTGTATTATAATAAATACCACCTAACCGTGGTTTTTTTTTCGTTCTTTATACCGTCGTCATACTAGTTGTTACGAGTATACTACTATCTCTTTATCAACCAGTGTACAGTGCGGTAGTTCACGGCTGTGGCTACCTCTGTGTCGGCACTCCGCAGCCCGTCCATAATTGTATATACCAGTGACCTAACCGTGGTTTTTTTTTCTTTCTTTATACATACATACTAGTTACGAGTATACTATCTCTTTATCAACCAGTCTATATATTAGCAGCAGACACAGTACAGTGCGGTAGTTCACGGCTGTGGCTACCTCTGTGTCGGCACTCGGCAGCCCGTCCATAATTGTATATACCAGTGACCTAACCGTGGTTTTTTTTTTCTTTCTTTATACATACATACTAGTTACGAGTATACTATCTCTTTATCAACCAGTCTATATATTAGCAGCAGACACAGTACAGTGCGGTAGTTCACGGCTGTGGCTACCTCTGTGTCGGCACTCGGCAGCCCGTCCATAATTGTATATACCACCTAACCGTGGTTTTTTTTTCTTTCTTTATACATACATACTAGTTACGAGTATACTATCTCTTTATCAACCAGTCTATATATTAGCAGCAGACACAGTACAGTGCGGTAGTTCACGGCTGTGGCTACCTCTGTGTCGGCACTCGGCAGCCCGTCCATAATTGTATATACCAGTGACCTAACCGTGGTTTTTTTTTCTTTCTTTATACATACATACTAGTTACGAGTATACTATCTCTTTATCAACCAGTCTATATATTAGCAGCAGACACAGTACAGTGCGGTAGTTCACGGCTGTGGCTACCTCTGTGTCGGCACTCCGCAGCCCGTCCATAATTGTATATACCACCTAACCGTGGTTTTTTTTTCTTTCTTTATACATACATACTAGTTACGAGTATACTATCTCTTTATCAACCAGTCTATATATTAGCAGCAGACACAGTACAGTGCGGTAGTTCACGGCTGTGGCTACCTCTGTGTCGGCACTCGGCAGCCCGTCCATAATTGTATATACCAGTGACCTAACCGTGGTTTTTTTTTCTTTCTTTATACATACATACTAGTTACGAGTATACTATCTCTTTATCAACCAGTCTATATATTAGCAGCAGACACAGTACAGTGCGGTAGTTCACGGCTGTGGCTACCTCTGTGTCGGCACTCGGCAGCCCGTCCATAATTGTATACTAGTATCCAATCCATCCATCTGCATTGTTTACCTGAGGTGCCTTTTAGTTGTGCCTATTAAAATATGGAGAACAAAAATGTTGAGGTTCCAAAATTAGGGAAAGATCAAGATCCACTTCCACCTCGTGCTGAAGCTGCTGCCACTAGTCATGGCCGAGACGATGAAATGCCAGCAACGTCGTCTGCCAAGGCCGATGCCCAATGGCATAGTACAGAGCATGTCAAAACCAAAACACCAAATATCAGTAAAAAAAGGACTCCAAAACCTAAAATAAAATTGTCGGAGGAGAAGCGTAAACTTGCCAATATGCCATTTACCACACGGAGTGGCAAGGAACGGCTGAGGCCCTGGCCTATGTTCATGGCTAGTGGTTCAGCTTCACATGAGGATGGAAGCACTCAGCCTCTCGCTAGAAAACTGAAAAGACTCAAGCTGGCAAAAGCACCGCAAAGAACTGTGCGTTCTTTGAAATCCCAAATCCACAAGGAGAGTCCAATTGTGTCGGTTGCGATGCCTGACCTTCCCAACACTGGACGTGAAGAGCATGCGCCTTCCACCATTTGCACGCCCCCTGCAAGTGCTGGAAGGAGCACCCGCAGTCCAGTTCCTGATAGTCAGATTGAAGATGTCAGTGTTGAAGTACACCAGGATGAGGAGGATATGGGTGTTGCTGGCGCTGGGGAGGAAATTGACCAGGAGGATTCTGATGGTGAGGTGGTTTGTTTAAGTCAGGCACCCGGGGAGACACCTGTTGTCCGTGGGAGGAATATGGCCGTTGACATGCCAGGTGAAAATACCAAAAAAATCAGCTCTTCGGTGTGGAGGTATTTCACCAGAAATGCGGACAACAGGTGTCAAGCCGTGTGTTCCCTTTGTCAAGCTGTAATAAGTAGGGGTAAGGACGTTAACCACCTCGGAACATCCTCCCTTATACGTCACCTGCAGCGCATTCATAATAAGTCAGTGACAAGTTCAAAAACTTTGGGTGACAGCGGAAGCAGTCCACTGACCAGTAAATCCCTTCCTCTTGTAACCAAGCTCACGCAAACCACCCCACCAACTCCCTCAGTGTCAATTTCCTCCTTCCCCAGGAATGCCAATAGTCCTGCAGGCCATGTCACTGGCAAGTCTGACGAGTCCTCTCCTGCCTGGGATTCCTCCGATGCATCCTTGCGTGTAACGCCTACTGCTGCTGGCGCTGCTGTTGTTGCCGCTGGGAGTCGATGGTCATCCCAGAGGGGAAGTCGTAAGCCCACTTGTACTACTTCCAGTAAGCAATTGACTGTTCAACGGTCCTTTGCGAGGAAGATGAAATATCACAGCAGTCATCCTACTGCAAAGCGGATAACTGAGTCCTTGACAACTATGTTGGTGTTAGACGTGCGTCCGGTATCCGCCGTTAGTTCACAGGGAACTAGACAATTTATTGAGGCAGTGTGCCCCTGTTACCAAATACCATCTAGGTTCCACTTCTCTAGGCAGGCGATACCGAGAATGTACACGGACGTCAGAAAAAGACTCACCAGTCTCCTAAAAAATGCAGTTGTACCCAATGTCCACTTAACCACGGACATGTGGACAAGTGGAGCAGGGCAGGGTCAGGACTATATGACTGTGACAGCCCACTGGGTAGATGTATGGACTCCCGCCGCAAGAACAGCAGCGGCGGCACCAGTAGCAGCATCTCGCAAACGCCAACTCTTTCCTAGGCAGGCTACGCTTTGTATCACCGCTTTCCAGAATACGCACACAGCTGAAAACCTCTTACGGCAACTGAGGAAGATCATCGCGGAATGGCTTACCCCAATAGGACTCTCCTGTGGATTTGTAGCATCGGACAACGCCAGCAATATTGTGTGTGCATTAAATATGGGCAAATTCCAGCACGTCCCATGTTTTGCACATACCTTGAATTTGGTGGTGCAGAATTTTTTTAAAAACGACAGGGGCGTGCAAGAGATGCTGTCGGTGGCCAGAAAAATTGCGGGACACTTTCGGCGTACAGGCACCACGTACAGAAGACTGGAGCACCACCAAAAACGCCTGAACCTGCCCTGCCATCATCTGAAGCAAGAAGTGGTAACGAGGTGGAATTCAACCCTCTATATGCTTCAGAGGTTGGAGGAGCAGCAAAAGGCCATTCAAGCCTATACAATTGAGCACGATATAGGAGATGGAATGCACCTGTCTCAAGTGCAGTGGAGAATGATTTCAACGTTGTGCAAGGTTCTGATGCCCTTTGAACTTGCCACACGTGAAGTCAGTTCAGACACTGCCAGCCTGAGTCAGGTCATTCCCCTCATCAGGCTTTTGCAGAAGAAGCTGGAGGCATTGAAGAAGGAGCTAAAAGGGAGCGATTCCGCTAGGCATGTGGGACTTGTGGATGCAGCCCTTAATTCGCTTAACAAGGATTCACGGGTGGTCAATCTGTTGAAATCAGAGCACTACATTTTGGCCACCGTGCTCGATCCTAGATTTAAAGCCTACCTTGGATCTCTCTTTCCGGCAGACACAGGTCTGCTGGGGTTGAAAGACCTGCTGGTGACAAAATTGTCAAGTCAAGCGGAACGCGACCTGTCAACATCTCCTCCTTCACATTCTCCCGCAACTGGGGGTGCGAGGAAAAGGCTCAGAATTCCGAGCCCACCCGCTGGCGGTGATGCAGGGTAGTCTGGAGCGACTGCTGATGCTGACATCTGGTCCGGACTGAAGGACCTGACAACGATTACGGACATGTCGTCTACTGTCACTGCATATGATTCTCTCAACATTGATAGAATGGTGGAGGATTATATGAGTGACCGCATCCAAGTAGGCACGTCACACAGTCCGTACTTATACTGGCAGGAAAAAGAGGCAATTTGGAGGCCCTTGCACAAACTGGCTTTATTCTACCTAAGTTGCCCTCCCACAAGTGTGTACTCCGAAAGAGTGTTTAGTGCCGCCGCTCACCTTGTCAGCAATCGGCGTACGAGGTTACATCCAGAAAATGTGGAGAAGATGATGTTCATTAAAATGAATTATAATCAATTCCTCCGCGGAGACATTGACCAGCAGCAATTGCCTCCACAAAGTACACAGGGAGCTGAGATGGTGGATTCCAGTGGGGACGAATTGATAATCTGTGAGGAGGGGGATGTACACGGTGATATATCGGAGGGTGAAGATGAGGTGGACATCTTGCCTCTGTAGAGCCAGTTTGTGCAAGGAGAGATTAATTGCTTCTTTTTTGGGGGGGGTCCAAACCAACCCGTCATATCAGTCACAGTCGTGTGGCAGACCCTGTCACTGAAATGATGGGTTGGTTAAAGTGTGCATGTCCTGTTTTGTTTATACAACATAAGGGTGGGTGGGAGGGCCCAAGGATAATTCCATCTTGCACCTCTTTTTTCTTTTCTTTTTCTTTGCATCATGTGCTGATTGGGGAGGGTTTTTTGGAAGGGACATCCTGCGTGACACTGCAGTGCCACTCCTAAATGGGCCCGGTGTTTGTGTCGGCCACTAGGGTCGCTAATCTTACTCACACAGTCAGCTACCTCATTGCGCCTCTTTTTTTCTTTGCGTCATGTGCTGTTTGGGGAGGGTTTTTTGGAAGGGACATCCTGCGTGACACTGCAGTGCCACTCCTAGATGGGCCCGGTGTTTGTGTCGGCCACTAGGGTCGCTAATCTTACTCACACAGCTACCTCATTGCGCCTCTTTTTTTCTTTGCGTCATGTGCTGTTTGGGGAGGGTTTTTTGGAAGGGACATCCTGCGTGACACTGCAGTGCCACTCCTAGATGGGCCCGGTGTTTGTGTCGGCCACTAGGGTCGCTAATCTTACTCACACAGTCAGCTACCTCATTGCGCCTCTTTTTTTCTTTGCGTCATGTGCTGTTTGGGGAGGGTTTTTTGGAAGGGCCATCCTGCGTGACACTGCAGTGCCACTCCTAGATGGGCCCGGTGTTTGTGTCGGCCACTAGGGTCGCTAATCTTACTCACACAGTCAGCTACCTCATTGCGCCTCTTTTTTTCTTTGCGTCATGTGCTGTTTGGGGAGGGTTTTTTGGAAGGGCCATCCAGCGTGACACTGCAGTGCCACTCCTAGATGGGCCCGGTGTTTGTGTCGGCCACTAGGGTCGCTAATCTTACTCACACAGCTACCTCATTGCGCCTCTTTTTTTCTTTGCGTCATGTGCTGTTTGGGGAGGGTTTTTTGGAAGGGACATCCTGCGTGACACTGCAGTGCCACTCCTAGATGGGCCCGGTGTTTGTGTCGGCCACTAGGGTCGCTTATCTTACTCACACAGCGACCTCGGTGCAAATTTTAGGACTAAAAATAATATTGTGAGGTGTGAGGTATTCAGAATAGACTGAAAATGAGTGTAAATTATGGTTTTTGAGGTTAATAATACTTTGGGATCAAAATGACCCCCAAATTCTATGATTTAAGCTGTTTTTTAGTGTTTTTGGAAAAAAACACCCGAATCCAAAACACACCCGAATCCGACAAAAATAATTCGGTGAGGTTTTGCCAAAACGCGTTCGAACCCAAAACACGGCCGCGGATCCGAACCCAAAACCAAAACACAAAACCCGAAAAATTTCAGGCGCTCATCTCTAGTTATGACTCTGGAGGGTATGCAGTAGTGATGTGCGGGTTCGGTTCCTCGGAATCCGAACCCCCCCCCCGAACTTCAGCCTTTTTACACGGATCCGAGGCAGACTCGGATCTTCCCGCCTTGCTCGGCTAACCCGAGCGCGCCCGAACGTCATCATCCCGCTGTCGGATTCTCGCGAGGCTCGGATTCTATCGCGAGGCTCGGATTCTATCGCGAGGCTCGGATTCTATAAAAGGAGCCGCGCGTCGCCGCCATTTTCACACGTGCATTGAGATTCATAGGGAGAGGACGTGGCTGGCGTCCTCTCCATTTAGATTAGAAGAGAGAGAGTGAGAGTGAGACACTTGATTTACTGGAGCTTAGGAGTACTCAGAGAGTGCAGAGTTTACTAGTGACTGACCAGTGACCACCAGTGCAGTTTTTTTATTATATTATTATTTAATATAATCCGTTCTCTGCCTGAAAAAAAACGATACACAGTGACACAATAACAGTATACCATATCTGTGCTCAGCCTCAGTGTGCTGCATCATCTATGTATATCTGACCGTGCTGAGTGCTCAGTGCTCACACAGCTTAATTGTGGGGGAGACTGGGGAGCAGTAGCAGGAGTACATATTATTTAACAGTGCACACTTTTGCTGCCAGAGTGCCACTGCCAGTGTGACTGACCAGTGACCACTGTCTGACCACCAGTATATTGTGATTGTCTGCCTGAAAAAGTTAAACACTCGTCGTGTGGTGTTTTTATTCTATAAACGCATTCTGCTGACAGTGTCCAGCAGGTCCGTCATTAATTATATAATATATACCTGTCCGGCTGCAGTAGTGATATATATATATATTTTATATCATTATCATCCAGTCTATATTAGCAGCAGACGCAGTACGGTAGTCCACGGCTGTAGCTACCTCTGTGTCGGCAGTCGCTCGTCCATCCATAATTGTATACCACCTACCTGTGGTGTTTTTTTTTTTTTTTCTATCTTCTTGATACTACTAGTAGCTTACTTTAGGAGTCTGCAGTGCTGCTGACAGTGTCCAGCAGGTCCGTCATTATATAATATATACCTGTCCGGCTGCAGTAGTGATATATATATTTTTTATATCATTATCATCCAGTCTATATTAGCAGCAGACGCAGTACGGTAGTCCACGGCTGTAGCTACCTCTGTGTGGGCAGTCGCTCGTCCATCCATAATTGTATACCACCTACCTGTGGTGTTTTTTTTTTTTTCTATCTTCTTGATACTACTAGTAGCTTACTTTAGGAGTCTGCAGTGCTGCTGACAGTGTCCAGCAGGTCCGTCATTATATAATATATACCTGTCCGGCTGCAGTAGTGATATATATATATTTTTTATATCATTATCATCCAGTCAATATTATTAGCAGACGCAGTACGGTAGTCCACGGCTGTAGCTACCTCTGTGTGGGCAGTCGCTCGTCCATCCATAATTGTATACCACCTACCTGTGGTGTTTTTTTTTTTCTATCTTCTTGATACTACTAGTAGCTTACTTTAGGAGTCTGCAGTGCTGCTGACAGTGTCCAGCAGGTCCGTCATTATATAATATATACCTGTCCGGCTGCAGTAGTGATATATATATATATTTTTTATATCATTATCATCCAGTCTATATTAGCAGCAGACGCGGTACGGTAGTCCACGGCTGTAGCTACCTCTGTGTCGGCAGTCGCTCGTCCATCCATAATTGTATACCACCTACCTGTGGTGTTTTTTTTTTTTTTCTATCTTCTTGATACTACTAGTAGCTTACTTTAGGAGTCTGCAGTGCTGCTGACAGTGTCCAGCAGGTCCGTCATTATATAATATATACCTGTCCGGCTGCAGTAGTGATATATATATATTTTTTATATCATTATCATCCAGTCTATATTAGCAGCAGACGCAGTACGGTAGTCCACGGCTGTAGCTACCTCTGTGTCGGCAGTCGCTCGTCCATCCATAATTGTATACCACCTACCTGTGGTGTTTTTTTTTTTTCTATCTTCTTGATACTACTAGTAGCTTACTTTAGGAGTCTGCAGTGCTGAGCTGACAGTGTCCAGCAGGTCCGTCATTATATAATATATACCTGTCCGGCTGTAGTAGTGATATATATATATTTTTTATATCATTATCATCCAGTCTATATTAGCAGCAGACGCAGTACGGTAGTCCGCGGCTGTAGCTACCTCTGTGTCGGCAGTCACTCGTCCATCCTTAAGTATACTAGTATCCATCCATCTCCATTGTTTACCTGAGGTGCCTTTTAGTTGTGCCTATTAAAATATGGAGAACAAAAATGTTGAGGTTCCAAAAATAGGGAAAGATCAAGATCGACTTCCACCTCGTGCTGAAGCTGCTGCCACTAGTCATGGCCGAGACGATGAAATGCCAGCAACGTCGTCTGCCAAGGCCGATGCCCAATGTCATAGTACAGAGCATGTAAAATCCAAAAAACCAAATATCAGTAAAAAAAGGACTCAAAAATCTAAAATAAAATTGTCAGAGGAGAAGCGTAAACTTGCCAATATGCCATTTACCACACAGAGTGGCAAGGAACGGCTGAGGCCCTGGCCTATGTTCATGGCTAGTGGTTCAGCTTCACATGAGGATGGAAGCACTCAGCCTCTCGCTAGAAAAATTAAAAGACTCAAGCTGGCAAAAGCACAGCAAAGAACTGTGCGTTCTTCGAAATCACAAATCCACAAGGAGAGTCCAATTGTGTCGTTTGCGATGCCTGACCTTCCCAACACTGGATGTGAAGAGCATGCGCCTTCCACCATTTGCACGCCCCCTGCAAGTGCTGGAAGGAGCACCCGCAGTCCAGTTCCTGATAGTCAGATTGAAGATGTCAGTGTTGAAGTACACCAGGATGAGGAGGATATGAGTGTTGCTGGCGCTGGGGAGGAAATTGACCAGGAGGATTCTGATGGTGAGGTGGTTTGTTTAAGTCAGGCACCCGGGGAGACACCTGTTGTCCGTGGGAGGAATAGGGCCATTGACATGCCTGGTGAAAATACCAAAAAAATCTCTTTGGTGTGGAAGTATTTCAACAGAAATGCGGACAACATTTGTCAAGCCGTGTGTTGCCTTTGTCAAGCTGTAATAAGTAGGGGTAAGGACGTTAACCACCTCGGAACATCCTCCCTTATACGTCACCTGCAGCGCATTCATCATAAGTCAGTGACAAGTTCAAAAACTTTGGGCGACAGCGGAAGCAGTCCACTGACCAGTAAATCCCTTCCTCTTGTAACCAAGCTCACGCAAACCACCCCACCAACTCCCTCAGTGTCAATTTCCTCCTTCCCCAGGAATGCCAATAGTCCTGCAGGCCATGTCACTGGCAATTCTGATGAGTCCTCTCCTGCCTGGGATTCCTCCGATGCATCCTTGCGTGTAACGCCTACTGCTGCTGGCGCTGCTGTTGTTGCTGCTGGGAGTCGATGGTCATCCCAGAGGGGAAGTCGTACCCGTAAGACCACTTTTACTACTTCCACCAAGCAATTGACTGTCCAACAGTCCTTTGCGAGGAAGATGAAATATCACAGCAGTCATCCTGCTGCAAAGCGGATAACTGAGGCCTTGGCATCCTGGGCGGTGAGAAACGTGGTTCCGGTATCCATCATTACTGCAGAGGCAACTAGAGACTTGTTGGAGGTACTGTGTCCCCGGTACCAAATACCATCTAGGTTCCATTTCTCTAGGCAGGCGATACCGAAAATGTACACAGACCTCAGAAAAAGACTCACCAGTGTCCTAAAAAATGCAGTTGTACCCAATGTCCACTTAACCACGGACATGTGGACAAGTGGAGCAGGGCAAGCTCAGGACTATATGACTGTGACAGCCCACTGGGTAGATGTATGGACTCCCGCCGCAAGAACAGCAGCGGCGGCACCAGTAGCAGCATCTCGCAAACGCCAACTCTTTTCTAGGCAGGCTACGCTTTGTATCACCGCTTTCCAGAATACGCACACAGCTAAAAACCTCTTACGGCAACTGAGGAAGATCATCGCAGAATGGCTTACCCCAATTGGACTCTCCTGTGGATTTGTGGCATCGGACAACGCCAGCAATATTGTGTGCATTAAATATGGGCAAATTCCAGCACGTCCCATGTTTTGCACATACCTTGAATTTGGTGGTGCAGAATTATTTAAAAAACGAGAGGGGCGTGCAAGAGATGCTGTCGGTGGCCAGAAGAATTGCGGGACACTTTCGGCGTACAGGCACCACGTACAGAAGACTGGAGCACCACCAAAAACGCCTGAACCTGCCCTGCCATCATCTGAAGCAAGAAGTGGTAACGAGGTGGAATTCAACCCTCTATATGCTTCAGAGGTTGGAGGAGCAGCAAAAGGCCATTCAAGCCTATACAACTGACCACGATATAGGAGGTGGAATGCACCTGTCTCAAGCGCAGTGGAGAATGATTTCAACGTTGTGCAAGGTTCTGCAACCTTTTGAACTTGCCACACGTGAAGTCAGTTCAGACACTGCCAGCCTGAGTCAGGTCATTCCCCTCATCAGGCTTTTGCAGAAGAAGCTGGAGACATTGAAGGAGGAGCTAACACAGAGCGATTCCGCTAGGCATGTGGGACTTGTGGATGGAGCCCTTAATTCGCTTAACAAGGATTCACGGGTGGTCAATCTGTTGAAATCAGAGCACTACATTTTGGCCACCGTGCTCGATCCTAGATTTAAAACCTACCTTGGATCTCTCTTTCCGGCAGACACAAGTCTGCTGGGGTTCAAAGAACTGCTGGTGACAAAATTGTCAAGTCAAGCGGAACGCGACCTGTCAACATCTCCTCCTTCACATTCTCCAGCAACTGTGGGTGCGAGGAAAAGGCTCAGAATTCCGAGCCCACCCGCTGGCGGTGATGCAGGGCAGTCTGGAGCGACTGCTGATGCTGACATCTGGTCCGGACTGAAGGACCTGACAACGATTACGGACATGTCGTCTACTGTCACTGCATATGATTCTCTCCCCATTGAAAGAATGGTGGAGGATTATATGAGTGACCGCATCCAAGTAGGCACGTCAGACAGTCCGTACTTCTACTGGCAGGAAAAAGAGGCAATTTGGAGGCCCTTGCACAAACTGGCTTTATTCTACCTAAGTTGCCCTCCCACAAGTGTGTACTCCGAAAGAGTGTTTAGTGCCGCCGCTCACCTTGTCAGCAATCGGCGTACGAGGTTACATCCAGAAAATGTGGAGAAGATGATGTTCATTAAAATGAATTATAATCAATTCCTCCGTGGAGACATTGACCAGCAGCAATTGCCTCCACAAAGTACACAGGGAGCTGAGATGGTGGATTCCAGTGGGGACGAATTGATAATCTGTGAGGAGGGGGATGTACACGGTGATATATCGGAGGATGATGATGAGGTGGACATCTTGCCTCTGTAGAGCCAGTTTGTGCAAGGAGAGATTAATTGCTTCTTTTTTGGTGGGGGTCCAAACCAACCCGTCATTTCAGTCACAGTCGTGTGGCAGACCCTGTCACTGAAATGATGGGTTGGTTAAAGTGTGCATGTCCTGTTTATACAACATAAGGGTGGGTGGGAGGGCCCAAGGACAATTCCATCTTGCACCTCTTTTTTCTTTCATTTTTCTTTGCGTCATGTGCTGTTTGGGGGGTGTTTTTTGGAAGGGTCATCCTGCGTGACACTGCAGTGCCACTCCTAGATGGGCCAGGTGTTTGTGTCGGCCACTAGGGTCGCTTAGCTTACTCACACAGCTACCTCATTGCGCCTCTTTTTTTCTTTGCGTCATGTGCTGTTTGGGGAGTGTTTTTTGGAAGGGCCATCCTGCGTGACACTGCAGTGCCACTCCTAGATGGGCCAGGTGTTTGTGTCGGCCACTAGGGTCGCTTAGCTTACTCACACAGCTACCTCATTGCGCCTCTTTTTTTCTTTGCATCATGTGCTGTTTGGGGAGTGTTTTTTGGAAGGGCCATCCTGCGTGACACTGCAGTGCCACTCCTAGATGGGCCAGATTTTGTGTCGGCCACTTGGGTCGCTTAGCTTAGCCATCCAGCGACCTCGGTGCAAATTTTAGGACTAAAAATAATATTGTGAGGTGTGAGGTGTTCAGAATAGACTGAAAATGAGTGGAAATTATGGTTATTGAGGTTAATAATACTTTGGGATCAAAATGAACCCCAAATTCTATGATTTAAGCTGTTTTTTAGGGTTTTTTGAAAAAAACACCCGAATCCAAAACACACCCGAATCCGACAAAAAAAATTCGGTGAGGTTTTGCCAAAACGCGTTCGAACCCAAAACACGGCCGCGGAACCGAACCCAAAACCTAAACACAAAACCCGAAAAATTTCCGGTGCTCATCACTAGTATGCAGTTAATATTCCACCGTACGGGGTCCCGGCGATCACAATGCTGACGCCGGGATCCCGCTCAGCGGTACAATGCCGGGGACACAAGCTTTTCTCTCTCTATGGGTGTCCACGACACTGCACAAGCATCCCTATGGTTACTGCACATGTGTCCAGATGGTTGATGCAGGTTTGTTGCGTGCATGTTTGCTGACATCAGCTGCATCTAAACACACAGTAGTGCTGACACCAGAGGCCATGCTCAGATGGAGAAACTGTGTCTGCTGTAGCACTGGTGCAAGGTTTGACAAATTGGGTAATGTTGCTGTAAATGGAGTTGGCAGACCTTGGAAACTCTTGTGAAAGGTTCATTGTTCTTTCTGAATTACAGGGAATGCTTCTATCTTTGAAATGCACAACAAACACTGGACTCTGCTCATTTTAAATATAAACATGCACATGGTTCAGCATGGTTTAGAAATCCTGGCTAAAGAAAAAGCAGAAGTTAACCTGAGAGAGGGTAAAACTGGAGACAATGGGACTGATATAGACTTGGTAATGATCATAATTGCTTACCCTCCCAGAAGCTGCAGGAGATTCCTGATTTTTGGGTAGCCCCCCGCAGTCCCGGAAGAGTAGTCGATTCTCCCACATCCCGCATGCTTCCTTGTGAAGTGACCAGGATGGTGTAATAATCACTGGCAATTGCGGGGCCACAAGAAAGGGTGGCACTAAATGACTGAGATTACTAATTTAGCCCCAGCCCTCACCATAAACTAACGAATTGTGGGTGTTTCCAAGCAGTAGCGGCTCTTGCCATGGGTAAGCAGGCTTTTTGCCTAGGGCGCCGCTACCCTGAGGGCGCCGCCGTGGCAAGAGTCGCTACTATTATCCTCCCTCCCCGCTCCGTGGCTCCCGGCTGCAGTGAGCGCTGTGTGCTCCCGCTGCAGCCGGCGTTGCTGACTCTGGCTAGAGGTCAATATTGACCTCTAGTGTCAGTGCGGCGCTGCTATGGGAGAGACGTCATGACGTCTCTCCCATATAGAGGAGCCGGCGCCCGGAGACAGCAATAGCAGCAGAAGCATCGGTCCGGAAGCAGGAGCGAGGCTGGTAAGTATTGTGATTTTTCTTTTAGGTTTCAAAGCGGCTACAGGGGTGTCAAAGTCAGAAAAATATCTCTATGCACACTGCCATATTTGCACCTCACACAGGTCTGCGCTGCGCATGCATGCGCTCTCCCGTGCGTGCGCATACTCGCTGTTGCGGGCACCCGCGGGCGCGCGGTATGTGCATTTACGGTAGAGTTCATGTGTTCGTAGCGTGCGACTCAATCGTTACATATTTCCACTATATAATGTATTTTGTAGATCATGGTCCCTTTGATAGAATCTGAAAGTTTGGTTAATGTAGAATGTTCATGAACAGAGAAATCCCCCTTTGTTTGATACGAAGGGTCAGACAGGAGTAATACAGTGGTGTTTAGTACCCATCGGAAGAGTATTTAATTAGCAATATTCCGGTGTTGGTTTGAAGCGGATTAATCGCTCGTGCGAATAGTTATGGACATAAGAAGTTTATGAACATTTACTGTATTTGCACTTACTTATCCATGCGGCGGGAAACCCAGTTTCCCTCCCACCTGAGCTGTTGGAAATAGTCACAGCCCACCTGTATGAATCAACCTATGACCTTTTGTTATAATGCGAGGAGGAATTCCTGTGTCCAATGAACAATGAGATTGTAGGGACCATTGAATTGTATTGTGTGTGGGGCATAAATAGACAAGCCGATCACATCCAGCTCTCACTCTTCAACGGTTATCATTGCTGAAAATCGGGAGCTGGATGTCCAGAGGCGCATGCGATCGTTTCCTTTGTGCGTAAGTTTTCTCCGCAATCATATTGTCTTTCTTGTGGTTATGGGCCATTTCTCTCTCTCTTCTCTTTCTCTCGTATTCTCTTAAACGTAATAGTATTGTATTTGTATTTCATGTGTAGTTATCTGGTTAGGTAGTCTATGTTATATTGTAGTGTATGACTTGTATTGTATTAATTCTTTTGCAAGTATAACATTTATAATATATATATATTAGGCGTTGGACCCTAAGCACGGTATCTGTGTATTTCTTATAGTGTTAAGTATTCACAGAGCGTCGGTGACGCTCAATCAGCTTTTAAGTTAATAAGGTTACACTGTGTTGCATCTACACCCTGTCTCTACACAAAGGTTTTACAGCATATTACATTGTTTATGGTTTAGATTTAAAGGTTTAACATTGTGAGCGTCAGCGCCGCTGGTGATCTCCTCGTGGTCCAGAGCGTCCGCTACGCTATAGCGAATCATTACGTTAGTCGGCAGCCAATAGCGTGCCTGCCTGTGATCTCTCGGCCGTGAGCGAACGTGACGCTTGAGCGTCTCGACCACGGCTAAGCGATCGTTACGCAGCGAGCGTACCCTTACGGTACTCCATACGTAAATAGCGTACAGTGTTCTTAGACCTCATAAAGGGTTTTATATAAGATAAATATTTAGCTTTATCAATTGGCGGCTCGTCCTGTCCTTCACATATCTCTGCTAGGTAATTTCAGCAGACATTATCCATCAGCAAAGGGCGGGAGATCATATTCTTCGCAGTGCTGACGGGATAAGCGTCTGCTTCGCTTAGTAAAGGGTGCTGAAGGAATCCGGAACCGGAGGTAAGAACAACACGCTAGTGTCTTTTAAAACTGTTTATTTCTGTCTTGCGTACACACGCACATATCTGCATTTCTTTTTCATTCGTGTATTTTCATATATCACTCTCCTGTTTGCCATTTTATAATTGATAAAACGTGCTAAGAGAGATTTGTCGCTATTTCATAGTTAAAGTGTAAAAGTAATGCGTTAAGGGATAAAGTGTAAAGCACACACAGCTCTACCTAAAGGTAAAAGGAGAGATTGGTGTGTTGCGCGGTAGACGATCGAGGATCATCTACATTGATAAAACGTGTTAGTTGTGTTACGGTGGACATTGGTTTTGTGTACACGTGTCTCTAACAAAGGACTGAGACTCGCGTACGCAAAGGCCGACGCACGCAGCGTAAATTACGCAACGGAGCGTCTGGGTACGCCCACGTAACTCAGGTCACACGATAGTGTTGATTTTTAACGCAACAGGCGATAAGTAAAGTAACGCAACAGGCGATAAATAGCGCATCAGGCGATAAGTAGCGCAAATCTATTTTAAATCCGAAATTTAAATTAACAGATCCTTCTCCAAATTTACAACACATCTGGTCTAAAGAAAAAATTCTGCGCAGAAATAGAAATAGAAACAAAAGTGTGTATGTGATGAGTGAGTGTTTTTAAGTTTTACAATTTTGGGGATTGAACCACAGAAATCATCGAGTTCTCGTGAAGGTACATACGTGTAAGTGACATACATGGTGGCTAGGGAGGCATCTCTGGTTAAACATATATAAAATTTGAGCATTAGAGTGTAGCAGACCAGGAGGTCATACTGTAACAGACCAGGAGGTCGCATAACAGACCAGGAGGTCCAGGTACAGCAGACAAGGAAGTCCGCTATAGAAACAAGGCACAACACCAAAGAAGGGTTGGTGCGACACCCATATAGGAAAATAAAGCTCAGGCTGAAGGAATTCGCAGCTGCTGAATGTCGATTCCACTGGTCGCTCCGTACATAAGATTAGTTGCTTATGTACTGAACAATTGTACCGCACGTAATTGTGTGCATTAGTTAGTAACCTGACCAGTACCATTTGTGTACAAACCCGGTCATAAACGCTATTTGTACATTCTAACGTGATTTGTGTAATTTTTTATTTTAACCAAAAAGGGAAATTCTCTGGTCACTCAGGAATTATCCGACAACCCCACCTTTACTGGAAAGGGTTAATGCTCTTCGGATCACACCCACATGTTCCAGTAAACTCAGGTTAATAGGGGCCCTGGGTCGAGTACGCCAGCACTATATCAGTGTGTGGGCATATTGGTCGGCGTGGGCGAGTGAGTGAGGTGCTCGGTAAACTTCACCGTCAACCTATCTTTGAATATTTTGGTTTTTTAAGGGTTAGCAACACCTGCAAATTATGGGGGCCAGTTGTTCAAGAAGGGGGCGATCAACCTCGGTTCGGGTTGATTCTGTAAACCGACCAGTCGGGTCGGCAAGGTACGTAATGTGTGAAAAATACGGAAGGCACACAGAAATTTTATGTGATGAATGGGAGAAAATGACTGTACATGACGGGGAGAAATTCCCAAGAGTAGGTAGCTTCAGCCCAGAAGTGTTAACGAATTTAAGGAGAAGGATATGTCTCATTAAATCAGCAAAGAGACGAATCCAACATTATGATTATTTGCAGCTATGGCAACAGGAGGGTGAAATACAGAGAGGATTGGCTCAGGTGGCGGGATCTGGCCCTATCAGAAAACTGATAGCCACGGCCCCGCCGCCACCATACATACCAGGAGAGAAATTGGTTGCGGAGAATGACGCATCAGGGGGTAACAAACAGGCACTTAGCAACTGTATAAATGTTAAGGATAATGTTAATAAGTTAACCCATGCAAGTATTAACCCGTGCAAGTTGTACCCTGTTTTGAACTTTCCCCAGGAGTGTGATCAGGAAGACGAATCGGCAACAATATCGGCGCTCTCTCTAGCAGCCACCATATCAGAAACGACAGTAGGCACGGCCCAACCCATAAGATTAGTAACAAAGCCCCCTAGCGGAGGGACAGGTGAGGTCGTATCAACGGGTAAGTACGGCACCATACACTATGCTGAGACCATTTCACCACAGACTGTAGAACCTACACAGAATGATGTTGTTAGAATTAATCCTGTTAAGGTAATAGTAGTGCCAAATGGGAAAACGGACACTTCAGGAGTCACTCCTGTTAGGAACATTGCCATGTACAGCCCGTTTTCCCGAATGGAATTAAGGACCATAGTGTCTGAATTCCCTGACCCCAGAAAAGACTTAGTTGCTAGCCAAAAATACATCAGAGACCTAGGAAACACTTTAGAGCCCAATAACAAAGATTGGCAGGTATTGCTGAGGGCATGTTTACCCTCTAATGTCGACGCAGCTCAATTTTTAGCTGACTGTGGACTGGATCAGGATGTACCTCTTACAGATGTGTACAACAAAGATAACGTAAAAAGAATAAATTTACAGTTAAAGGAGTATTTCCCAGCTGTAGCCAAATGGAATAGAATTTTTTCCATTAAACAAAAAGAGTCAGAAACAGCTGCAGAATATTTTCACCGGGCATTATTAGAAATGGCAAAGTACACTGGCATAGAGGACATTAGGACCAATGCAAATCATCAAGAAGTAGCAGTATCTGTGCTAATGGATGGTTTAAAAGAGGCATTAAAGACTAGGGTACAGACCACACAACCATGTTGGCGAGGTCTGTCGGTGGCTACTTTGAGAGAGGCTGCTATTGATCACGACCGGAATATCACCAGACACAGGGAGTCGCAAGGTGATAAGTTAATGTCAGTAAGTATACAGGCCCTGACCACAAAACAGCCTGTGTTTATATCACCAAACCCTGTGGGTAAGTCAAAGGTGGTAACATGTTATTTTTGTCATAAACAGGGACACATAGCACGAGACTGTAGAGCGAAAAATTCGCAAAGATCATACCAACCCCCTAGACAACGACACGACACACGACATTGGGAGCAAGGTCCGCAGAGACGGAGTTATGAGCCACATACAGGGGAAACAAAAAGATACCCCCCGAACAGAGACTGGCAAGCCACTGGTAGTTCCCATTTCACCCCTTCACAAGTAGTTGCTGCCAGCGGGATTCAGGGAGGTCACCATACCCAATAGGGGTGTGGCCATACCTGTAATCTGCAGGCAGTAAAATTGATTGCAAGTCTTGGGAGTGAACCAGAAATTGCAATCAATGTAGCTGGTAAATCATTAAACTTTCTTGTAGACACAGGGGCGGCCAAATCAGTGATAAATTCGACAGTGGGCATGAGAACCACTGGTAAGACAATTCCAGCCATAGGAGTAACAGGAGTAGTCCAGCACTACCCTGTTAGCAAACCAGCCGAGATTACAGTAGGGCCGTTACATACCAAGCATTCCTTTTTGCTGGCTGCATCAGCACCGACTAATCTCCTGGGAAGAGACTTATTGTGCAAAATGGGGTGCGTCATTTATTGTACTCCTGAAGGTGTATTCTTGGACATACCTGAGAATCACGCTCAGGAAGTGCGAGACATGTTAGACTCCCCGTCAAAATTAATGTCACATACCATTATGACAAATAGGACTCCATCCCAAGTAGAGGAAATGACATCCCAGATACCAGAGTCACTTTGGACTAAAGATGGACAGGACACTGGATTAATGGCAAACGTAGCTCCGGTAGTTGTACAAGTAAAAGATGGTAGGATAGCTCCAAAAATCCCACAGTACCCTCTGAAGCCAGAGGTGGAGTTAGGAGTGTATCCCGTAATAGAGCGCTTGCTACAACAGGGCATTCTGGTAAGAACGTCCAGCACTGCCAACAGTCCCATCTTCCCTGTTAAAAAGAGTGGGGGGAGGGGTTACCGGCTAGTGCAGGATCTAAGGGGGATTAACAAAATAGTTGAGAGTCAGTTCCCCGTAGTGCCAAATCCAGCTGTCATCCTTATGCAAATCCCTCCCACTGCGAAATTTTTCACTGTTATTGACCTCTGCTCCGCTTTCTTTTCGGTACCTCTGCACCCTGACAGTCAATATTTGTTTGCATTCACATACAGAGGAGTCCAATACACATGGACTCGATTACCACAAGGTTTCATAGACAGTCCAAGTATCTTTTCCCAGGCTTTGCATGATTGTTTACAGTCTTTCCAACCAGAGAGTGGATCAGTATTAATACAGTACGTGGATGATCTACTACTGTGTTCTGATTCATTGGAAGCATCCCTGAAGGATACGAAACAGCTCCTGTTTCATCTTTCAGACACAGGACACAAGGTTTCCAAAGACAAGTTGCAATTATGCCAAACTAAGGTAAAATATTTGGGACACTGTCTAACACAAGGACTGAGACACCTGACCGCTGATAGAATTCAAGCAATTAGAGACATGACTCTGCCACAAACCCAGCAACAGATCAGAACATTTTTAGGAATGTGTGGGTATTGCCGTAACTGGATCCCAGGATTTTCCATTCTAGCGTTACCTTTGCAGGAGATGGTCTCCTCAAACAAACCTGATCGGATTTCGCATACAGACGAGTCCGAGATGGCATTTGAGAGACTTAAACAGTGCCTAACGCAGGCACCAGCATTAGGTATGCCAGACTATGGGAAACCCTTTGAGCTGTACGGAACAGAAAGTGCGGGTTGCGCGGCAGGCGTCTTAACCCAAAAGCACGGTGATGCCAGCAGGCCAGTAGCATACTATAGCGCTCAGCTAGATACGGTAGCACGATCCCTCCCCACATGCTTGCGAAGCGTTGCTGCGATAGCATTGCTAGTAACGAAAAGCGAAGATGTAGTGCTAGGCCACAACCTCACAATTCGTACACCACATGCAGTGTCAGCCTTGCTAAATTCTGCCCAAACCAGGCACGTCTCATCAGCGCGGTTTACAAGATGGGAATTGGCACTAATGGCCCCCGTAAACATCACCATAAGGAGATGCAGTGCATTAAATCCTGCAACATATCTACCAGGTGTGCCTGGACAGGCACAAAGGGTGGAGGATGAGAGTGGTGGGGAAGGAGAATTTAACACAAAGGAAGACACACATGATTGTATGGAATATTTGACCCAAAATTTTACCGCAAGGCCTGACATCAGTGACAACCCACTGGAAGATGTAGATCTAACTTTCTACACGGACGGTAGTTGTCACAGACAGTCAGACTCGGGAGACTTGTGTACTGGATACGCAGTCGTAGATGACCAAGGCACCATAGAAGCGGAACCGCTAGGCCCACCTCACTCAGCCCAGGTTGCTGAACTGGTCGCCCTAACCAGAGCATGTGAATTGGCTAAGGGCAAATCAGCCAATATCTACACCGATTCTAGATACGCATTCGGGGTAGTCCATGATTTCGGAGCCCTATGGCGCCTCAGAAATTTCATGACGGCAGCTGGTACACCGATAGCGCATGCAGCTCACATCAAAAGGCTTCTAACAGCGATACAGGAACCCGACAGAGTGGCTGTTATCAAGTGTAAAGCACACACATATAGCCAAGACCCAGTATCACTTGGTAACAGCCGAGCAGACGAAGCAGCTAAGTTAGCAGCTGGTACCCCCAGACAGACAGACACCACACAACTGATGGTATTTAATACCATCAACACACAGAAGTTGTGTGAGATGCAAAATTTGTGTTCCACACAGGAAAAGGCAGTTTGGAAGGCAAAGGGATATGGCCAGGAGTCCTCAGGACTCTGGACGGATGGACAAGGTAAACCGGTGGCCCCCAGAGCATATCTCCCATGTTTAGCTGAGGCAGCTCACGGGCTGACTCATCTGGGCAAGGAGGGAATGTGCAAGTTGGTAAGAGCATATTGGTGCGCCCCAGGATTTTCATCTCATGCAAGTAAGAGAGCAATGTCATGCCTTACCTGTTTGAGAAAGAACATCGGAAAGGCAATACCAACAGAACCATCTCATATCCCACCTACAGGCGGTCCTTTCCAAGTAATACAGATTGACTTCATTCAATTACCCCCTTGTCGAAATTTGAAATATGTACTTGTTTGTATAGATGTTTTCTCAAATTGGGTCGAAGCATTTCCTGCGGCCACAAATACCGCTATGTTTACTGCTAAGAAAATTGTGCAGGAATTTGTATGTAGATATGGTATCCCTAGAATTATCGAAAGTGATAGGGGTACCCATTTTACAGGTGATGTCTTTCAAGGAATGTGTAAGTTGATGGGAATTGATAGCAAGCTGCACACTCCATACCGTCCACAGGCGAGTGCGAAGGTAGAGAGAGTGAACAGCACTATTAAAAATAAACTGAGCAAAGTTATGGCAGAAACAGGATTGACATGGCCAGAAGCTCTACCCATTGTACTGTACAGCATCAGAACCACTCCCAGGTCCCTTCTTAATCTGTCTCCCTTTGAAATCTTGTTTGGTCGACAACCGCATGTTATGATTAACCCTCAGGATGATTTGAAGTGTGACAATGAAGTGACTGTAAAGTACTTGATTAACATGAGTAAACAGCTAAGGAATCAAAATGATAATTTGAAGTTGGTGATTCCTGATTTACCAGATAGTAATTGTCATGACATTGAACCTGGGGATTATGTAATGATACGGAATTTTCTACGCTCAGGTTGCCTTATTGACAGATGGGAAGGACCATACCAAGTCTTATTGACTAGCACTACAGCATTGAAAGTTGCCGAGAGAGAGACTTGGGTTCATTCGTCCCATTGTAAGAAGGTTGCTGATCCAGAGAGGTCCCGTGATAAGGAACAGACGGTAGAGGACGTTGTATCAATGGAGTGTCTGTTCCAGGAGGACTGAGGCGGCACCTGAGCATCGAGAATCACAAGATCAAAAGCAGTTGTCGATCCCCCGTTTCCCTTTTATTGTTTTCTCCACCTCCCATCCCCTCTCCCTCAAATTATTTTTCCCCCTCCTCATTCTTCTTCATTTCCTCCTATAAGATGGACTTGCCCCAAGAGACTGTGATCCGGATTTTCCTGTTGACCATGATGTTGACCAGAGCAGTCTGTTCCGGCGAGAGTACCATGGAGGTCGAGAGAGGTTCTGGAATGGGTTCTGATGACAGAGATGGAGGCGTAGTTTTCCGAGAACAACATAATCAACAAGCAAAGGCGAGTATCAGAAAACGATCCGATAGCATTGATCATAGAAGGAATTGTGAAGGATTGTTAGCTGAAGAAAACTGTATCTGTAGGCTCTGTGACAATGTAGTTGAGGATGGGTGCATCAAGAAATGCCAATCCAGTTTTAATATCCACATGGACCGGCATCCCTTGAGTGACTATCACTCCTTAGTGGGTAGTGTGTTAAATCAAACAGATTGTTGGGTATGCTCTCAAGTACCTCAAGGTCATAGCAAATCAGGACTAGTACCATTTCCTTTAACGATAGGGGAGGTACTTGAGCTAAGTGGTGGGAGGCCGGTGGACAGGAGGTTTAATATCTCCAGTCCTCCTAGTTTGAAGCTCCACCAATATCATGTGGATAGATCCCTCATATGTTTTAACATTTCCAATCCCCGAAAGCCGGGAAATTGGGAAGTGTCATGGAGTAACCAAACCATGACCTTTTCATATAGAGCAGATAGAATGCCGACAGATACAGAACTTATACGCCACATAGCCAGTAGAGGGAAATCTTTCCGATATAGGTATACCCTAGCAAATAGGATTACGAGAGTTGGAGAGGTATCACCAGGATACTGTGCACATATCGTACAAGCTGATACGTGTACTAGACAGATGGGAGAATTAGGGTTAGGAGATTTCACATGGAAGATGTGTAATATGGTTATGTCTTACTCCGTCCCATATGTTCTCCCCGATGATGCATATTTCATATGCGGGAGGAAGGCGTATAAGTGGCTTGCCCCAAACTCTGAAGGATTGTGTTATATTGGAAAAGTACTGCCTGAAGTAATGACTGTATCACATGCCAAAATGAAAGATATACACCGTGTTGCCCAAGCTCCTTATACTCACACCCATTACGAGCACGTAGTTAAACGGCACCTGATAGAAAGAACAGAGCATCCGGCCTCTGACATGATCCATGAATCCACCGGGATTCAGTTTCTAATCGCGTTAGACATCACTCGCACCGCCAGAGGAGTGTTGAATTATAAATACATATCTGCGCTCGCAAATTTGTTAGACAATATCACAGAAATGTATGATGACACGTTTAGGTATACTGGAAGAGAACTTCAAGCTTATAAAACAGAACTGGTTCAGCATAGAATGATTCTCAATTATCTCACAGCAGTAACAGGTGGATATTGTGTCACACTGGCAACGCAGTACGGCGTGAAATGTTGCACATATATTACAAATAGTACCGAGGACCCGGTCGAGGTCATAGACCAAAAGATGGACGATATTCTCCAACTGAAGTGGGAATTTCGCAGGAGACACAATCTCACCCTTGCTGCTGTGAGTAATGAGCTGACTGGTTGGGTGTCATGGTTGAACCCGCGAAATTGGTTCTCCGGTTTAGGAGAATGGGCTCAAGGAGTCATAATGGATGTTGGGAAGTTTCTCCTATGTATCTTAGGTGTTATCATAACGATTGGCTTGATATTTAGATGCGGTCAGGCTTTAACGAAGTGCAAACGAAGTAACAGGGTGATGAGTTTAAGGAGTGAGGAAACTGTAATTCCAATGGATTTGATTTATGACCCAAATGTAGAAACAATGATGTGATGAAAATGCGATTTCTACGGTCCGTTTCTTTCACCTGTTTTTCCGTTTTCCCCAAGGTAAAAAGACCCACTTGGACGAGGAATTTGATGAGCCGATATACAGACAACGGATGGATTAAAGAAGAAGTTTTGACAACCTGATACACAGATTTTTGATGAACTTTGCCATAGATCCCCAGTTTCCCTAGAAATTTTAAAATTACGCTAGCCCAACACTTTTGTAAATCTATGGACATTGACAAAGCTTTTGCTCGCACCTTATGGGCAAAAGCACAAAGAAGACTGCATTCAACAGACACCGAACAAGACTTCAACCGACAAATGTTCATTTACCTGACATAGAATACCACTGCATTTACCGTAATTATGTCTTTTCTTCATCTCTACAACCTTCAGGTAATTACACACATAGTATAGGGAATACAGGCACAGATACCAGCAATCACATATTCCCCCATGCATGTATCATCAACTAAAATGTGCTCCCCATTTTGTTCAAAATCCGAAAAGAGCTCGGTAAAGTTTGACAGCCCATCCACAGACCCGTACCACGGGATAAGAAGGAATTCAAACGTATACTTCGCAATGCCTCGAAGCTTGATTTAAAACACGTACGGCACGATGATACATGACCCCCAAGCACGGATTCATACACACATGCTTCTGCTATCACACTAGGTCATACCCTTTTCCTACCTTCTCCTCTCCTCCCCTACCCAACCATGTAAATGTATTAACCCCTGACATATATTTTTCTCGTTTTGAAATGTTTTAGGAAGTGGCAGTTATTGTTGACTGCCAAAGGGTGGACTGTCAAAGTCAGAAAAATATCTCTATGCACACTGCCATATTTGCACCTCACACAGGTCTGCGCTGCGCATGCGTGCGCTCTCCCGTGCGTGCGCATACTCGCTGTTGCGGGCACCCGCGGGCGCGCGGTATGTGCATTTACGGTAGAGTTCATGTGTTCGTAGCGTGCGACTCAATCGTTACATATTTCCACTATATAATGTATTTTGTAGATCATGGTCCCTTTGATAGAATCTGAAAGTTTGGTTAATGTAGAATGTTCATGAACAGAGAAATCCCCCTTTGTTTGATACGAAGGGTCAGACAGGAGTAATACAGTGGTGTTTAGTACCCATCGGAAGAGTATTTAATTAGCAATATTCCGGTGTTGGTTTGAAGCGGATTAATCGCTCGTGCGAATAGTTATGGACATAAGAAGTTTATGAACATTTACTGTATTTGCACTTACTTATCCATGCGGCGGGAAACCCAGTTTCCCTCCCACCTGAGCTGTTGGAAATAGTCACAGCCCACCTGTATGAATCAACCTATGACCTTTTGTTATAATGCGAGGAGGAATTCCTGTGTCCAATGAACAATGAGATTGTAGGGACCATTGAATTGTATTGTGTGTGGGGCATAAATAGACAAGCCGATCACATCCAGCTCTCACTCTTCAACGGTTATCATTGCTGAAAATCGGGAGCTGGATGTCCAGAGGCGCATGCGATCGTTTCCTTTGTGCGTAAGTTTTCTCCGCAATCATATTGTCTTTCTTGTGGTTATGGGCCATTTCTCTCTCTCTTCTCTTTCTCTCGTATTCTCTTAAACGTAATAGTATTGTATTTGTATTTCATGTGTAGTTATCTGGTTAGGTAGTCTATGTTATATTGTAGTGTATGACTTGTATTGTATTAATTCTTTTGCAAGTATAACATTTATAATATATATATATTAGGTGTTGGACCCTAAGCACGGTATCTGTGTATTTCTTATAGTGTTAAGTATTCACAGAGCGTCGGTGACGCTCAATCAGCTTTTAAGTTAATAAGGTTACACTGTGTTGCATCTACACCCTATCTCTACACAAAGGTTTTACAGCATATTACATTGTTTATGGTTTAGATTTAAAGGTTTAACATTGTGAGCGTCAGCGCCGCTGGTGATCTCCTCGTGGTCCCGAGCGTCCGCTACGCTATAGCGAATCATTACGTTAGTCGGCAGCCAATAGCGTGCCTGCCTGTGATCTCTCGGCCGTGAGCGAACGTGACGCTTGAGCGTCTCGACCACGGCTAAGCGATCGTTACGCAACGAGCGTACCCTTACGGTACTCCATACGTAAATAGCGTACAGTGTTCTTAGACCTCATAAAGGGTTTTATATAAGATAAATATTTAGCTTTATCAGGGGGCACATACTGGGGGCACATCTACAGGGGGCACAACTACTGGGGGCACATACTGGGGGCACTGCTACAAGGGGCACATACTGGGGGCAAATCAATTGGGGGCACAGCTACTGGGGGCACTACTACAGGGGCACTGCTACAAGGGGCACAGCTATAGGGGGCACAACTACTAGGGGAACAACTACAGGGGCACTGCTACAGGGGAAACAGCTACTGGGGGCAAGTTAACTGGGGGCACAGCTGCTGGGGGCACAACTACTGGGGCAAATCTACAGGGGGCACAACTACTGGGGGGCACAGCTACAGGGGGCAAATAAACTGGGGGCACAGCTACTGGGGGCACTACTACAAGGGGCACAACTACTAGGGGAACAACTACAGGGGGCACTGCTACAGGGGAATAGCTACTGGGGCAAATTAACTGGGGGTACAGCTGCTGGGGGCACAACTACTGGGGGCACAGCTACTGTGGGCAAATCTACAGGGGGGCACATCTACTCTCGACCCTCCCCTACGAAGCCACGCCTCTGTTTTGCAGCGGGGTGGCTCCAGTGGAAACTTTCGCACTGGGTGCCGCAAGGTGTAGAACCGGCCCTGTTTCCAATTGTTGGCGGCATGGCCTAATGACGAGAAAGTTTGGCCCCATTTCCCGAAGTGACGTACAATGTCTCCTCTCTGGGCTTCTCCCGAGGAGATTGAAGAAGTAGGTAAGTATGCTGTGCACCCACTTATGGAGGATATTCTTCATATTTTTGCACTGCACATGTTTAGAAAAATGACCCTGTGCAAATGCAAGAATGCAGAGTCAGATACATCCTGATTATACTAGTGATGTGCACAGGACATTTTTCAGGTTTTGTGTTTTGGTTTTGGATTCAGTTCCGCGGCCGTGTTTTGGATTTGGACGCGTTTTGGCAAAACCTCACCGAAAATTTTTTGTCGGATTCGGGTGTGTTTTGGATTCGGGTGTTTTTTTCAAAAAACCCTAAAAAACAGCTTAAATCATAGAATTTGGGGGTAATTTTGATCCCATAGTTTTATTAACCTCAATAACCATAATTTCCACTAATTTCCAGTCTATTCTGAACACCTCACACCTCACAATATTATTTTTAGTCCTGGATTTTTAGTATATGGATAGTATACTTAATGAATGACAACACAGAGGTAGGTACAGCAGTGGCTTTCCGTACTGCTATATATAGTATACTGGTGGTCACTGTGTCAGCAAACTGCAAAACTAAAATGCACTACAGGTATAGATGGCACTTCAAAAAAATAGTCCCCAAACAGCACATGATGCAAAGAAAAAAAGAGGCGCACCAAGGTCGCTGTGTGACTAAGCTAAGCGACACAAGTGGCCGACACAAACACCTGGCCCATCTAGGAGTGGCACTGCAGTGTCAGACAGGATGGCACTTCAAAAAAATTGTCCCCAAACAGCACATGATGCAAAGAAAAAAAGAGGCGCACCAAGGTCGCTGTGTGACTAAGCTAAGCGACACAAGTGGCCTGTCACAACTGAGGGCCTGAGCTGACGGTAGGCAGCCTCAGTTGTAGGGGCTGAGATGTACCGGAACCTGGGAGGTTGTATCAGACCCCTGGACATGTAAGTAACATGAATAATAACTGCCCGAAGGCGTGACCACGACAACTTGGATAAAAGTCAATGATGTTTATTATGACAACTCCGCAACACAGCAGCAGTAAAAGAAAACGTAAAAGTCAGCAAAGAATAAATACAGTTCCTGGGTACTACAGGATGGCAGGAGCCACAGGGCACGGGTAGTGTGAGATAGTTCTTATGATCTTCTAGATGGAAAGTCCTTACCAGGCCCGACTGTAGCAATGGAGATAACCCAGGATTGTGCCAGCTGGTGTTCCAGGAAAAGCTGGGTTGCTGAAGATAAAACAGCTGCTGTGGATACTGGCTGGAACCAGACTGTTGTTAGCACGGAGTGGATACTGGCTGGAACCAGTTAAATAATAAATGAACTTGGGAGCGATGAAATATGAACTGAAATGTAGAACTTGAGAGCGGAGAAATAATAATACCGGTGGAGAGTGGTAAAGTGTAGAAAGGACACCGGCCCTTTAAGGGAAGCTGTACTCTGCTGGAAGCTGAGCTGGAAGCAGGTAATGTTGTAGCTGGAAACAGATGAATCCACAATGGATTGGAGAGTCAGGCTACACCGCAGGTGGAATGCTGGTGCGGGTCTCTATGGTGGAAGTCTTGAGACAGGAGCTGGAACCTGGAAGACAATCACAGGAGAGAGACAAACAGGAACTAGGTTTGACAACCAAAGCACTGACGCCTTCCTTGCTCAGGCACAGTGTATTTATACCTGCAGCAAGGAAGGGATTGGCTAGGCAATTATGCAGATTAACAATACTGACAACAGATTGGAGGAAATGATCAGCTGACAGAATCCAAGATGGCTGCGCCCATGCAGACACTTGGAGGGAAGTTTGGTTTGTAATCCATGTGGTAATGAAAACAGTAATGGTGGCGCCGGCCACTGGAGACAGGAGACGCCAGGCTGACAAGTGCACATCCAACCACGCGGACACAGCGGAGGCCGCGGCTGACGTAATCGCCACTCTGACACTCTGCATGCAGAAGCTCAGGGACAGCGGCGGAGGCCGCGGGAGACGCCATGCCAGATGTAATAAGGCGTTACTGTGACAGCGTCTCAGAGAGACAGGAGAGGATGCAGGAATGTGAACATTAGGATAACAGATGGGATCCGGTCCTGGAGCGCTGAGCCAGCCTTAGGAGGCATCTGATGGGTAAGAAATGGCGTCCAGATACCCGGATCGTGACAGCACCCCCCCCTTTAGGAGTGGCCCCAGGACACTTCTTTGGCTTTTGAGGAAACTTGGAATGGAATCTCCGGACCAAGGCAGGAGCATGGACATCAGAAGCATTGGTCCATGAACGTTCCTCAGGGCCGTAACCCTTCCAGTCAATAAGATACTGTAGTTGACCGTAACGGTGACGTGAGTCCAGGATCTTGGCCACTTCATACTCAACGCCTCGTTGAGTTTGGACTTTCGGAGTTGGAGGAAGTGAGGAATGAAACCGATTCAAGATCAGCGGTTTCAACAGGGAAACATGGAATGTCCTGGGTATTTTTAAGAAGGGAGGCAACTGAAGTCTGTAAGCAACAGGATTGATGACTTGTTCAATCTTGAAAGGACCGATATAGCGAGGTGCAAACTTCATACTGGGAACTCTTAACCTCAAATTCTTCGTGGATAACCATACCCGATCACCCACCTTGAGAGCAGGAACTGCTCGACGCTTCTTATCCGCAAACTTCTTGTACCTGAACGATGCCTTGAGCAGAGCTGATCGTACGCTCTTCCAGATATTGGCAAACTGATGCAAGGTGATATCCACTGCGGGAACAGAAGTTGCTGGAAGCGGTTGGAACTCAGGGACTTTAGGGTGGAATCCAAAGTTAGTGAAGAATGGTGTTGAAGCAGATGAAGAATGATACTGGTTGTTATGACAGAACTCGGCCCAGGGAAGTAATTGAACCCAGTCATCTTGAGAGGAGGACACATAGATGCGGAGGAAGGCCTCCAAGTCCTGATTCACCCTCTCGGTTTGACCATTGGTCTGAGGATGGTAAGCCGTGGAAAACTTTAGCTTGACTTGGAGGACTTGACATAAACTTCGCCAGAATTTGGCTGTGAATTGAACTCCTCGATCTGAGATAATTTCTTCAGGAAGACCGTGGAGTCGGAAGATCTCTTGTATGAATACTTGAGCCAACTTGGAAGCTGACGGAAGACCGGTGAGAGGAATGAAGTGTGCCATCTTGGTGAACCGGTCAACTACCACCCAGATGGTATTGAACTTGTTGCACATGGGTAAGTCTGTAATGAAATCCATCGACAAGTGGGTCCATGGTCGACGGGGAACGGATAGTGGAACCAGTTGCCCCGCAGGCGACTATCGGGATACTTTATGTTGGGCACACTTTGGGCAGGATGCAATAAACTCCAAGACGTCCTTTTTCAGAGTTGGCCACCAATAGGACCTAGAGATAAACTCCAGGGTTTTTTGGATACCTGTATGTCCGGCAAAACGGGAAGCATGGGCCCAATGCATGAGCTTCTTCCTTAGCATCGGCTTCACAAAACTTTTCCCTGATGGGGGCGTAGAGTCCATCCCTACCGTGGAGAATGCCAACGGATTTATAATAGGATGCTTGTCTGAAGACTCTGACTCATTTTCTTGCTCCCATGAGCGGGAAAGGGCATCGGCCTTGCGATTCTGAGAGCCCGGACAGAACTGGAGTTTAAAGTCGAACCTGGAAAAGAAAAGAGCCCATCTGGCCTGACGAGGGTTGAGACATTGTGCGCCCTTCAGGTATAAAAGGTTCTTGTGGTCTGTAAGTATGGTGATTGAATGAGAAGCTCCCTCCAACAGATACCTCCACTCTTCTAGAGCGAGCTTGATGGCTAGCAACTCCTGGTCGCCAATGGCATAGTTGCGCTCAGCTGGGGAGAACTTCCGGGAGAAGAAACTGCAAGGGTGTAAATGGCCATCTTTAGCCCTCTGAGATAACACCGCTCCTACTCCAACGGAGGAGGCATCCACCTCTAAGATGAAAGGAGAGTCGATGTCAGGCTGTTTCAGAACAGGCGCAGAGATGAACCTTTGTTTTAAAAGATGAAATGCTTGCATGGCTTCTTCAGACCACTTGGACGGGTTAGCACCCTTCTTAGTGAAAGCAGTAATAGGCGCCACAATGGTGGAAAAGTCTCGTATAAACTTTCGGTAATAGTTGGCGAACCCTAAGAACCTCTGGACCCCTTTGAGGGTTAAGGGTACCGGCCAATTTTGGATTGCTTGTAGTTTCTCAGGATCCATCTCTAGTCCGGAACCGGACACAATGTACCCTAGAAACGGAATGGACTTGACTTCAAAGACGCATTTTTCTAATTTGCAATAGAGATGATTGACACGGAGACGGGACAGAACCTCTTTAACCCAAAAACGATGTTCCTCTAAATCGTTGGCAAAAATGAGGATATCGTCTAGATAGACCACGACATGACGGTATAGAATGTCTCTGAAGATCTCATTGACAAAATGCTGGAAGACAGCTGGAGCATTGCTCAATCCGAAGGGCATGACGAGGTACTCATAATGTCCGTCACGGGTGTTAAAGGCGGTCTTCCACTCGTCACCCTCACGGATCCGGATGAGATTGTATGCACCTCGCAAGTCCAGCTTTGTAAAGATGGTAGCTCCGCTAACTCTGTCAAAGAGCTCAGTAATCAGGGGTAAAGGATAACGGTTCTTGATGGTAATGTCGTTCAAACCTCTGTAGTCGATGCACGGCCGCAGACCACCATCTTTCTTTTTTACAAAAAAGAAGCCTGCGCCGGCTGGAGAAGAAGAAGGTCGAATGAACCCCTTTGCTAGGTTCTCTTTAATATATTCCTCCATAGAATGCGTCTCAGGCAGAGACAACGGATAAGTTCGGCCTCGAGGTGGAACCTTCCCTGGAACGAGATCAATCGGACAGTCCCATTCTCTATGAGGAGGAAGGATATCAGCAGAAGCTTTACTGAACACATCCGTGAAATTTTGATATGGAGGAGGTGGAACATCAGACGACCTGGGGGAGGAAGAACAGACAGGCAATACTTTAAACAAACATGTCTCAGCACAGGAGGAACCCCATGCCAAGATTTGCGTAGTCGTCCAATCAATTGTAGGATTGTGAAGACGGAGCCATGGAAGGCCCAGGACCACAGGATGTGTGGCTCTTGGAATCACAAAAAAAAGAAATAAGTTCGGAATGAAGAACTCCCACTCTCAGACGAACTGGTAGAGTCCTTAAAGAAATAACTGCATCAAAAATTTTGCTGCCATCCACGGCAGTTAAAGAAATAGACGAAGGAAGTCTCTCGGTGGGTAGGGACCACCGTTTAACATAGGCTTCGGTAATAAAGTTCCCAGCTGCTCCGGAATCAAGGAGGGCAATGACGTTCCGATAACGTTGAGCAACTTGAAGCGAGACTGGGAGACTACAATCTTGAGGAGATGGAGAGGAGATCATTACTCCTAGCCGGCCCTCTCCTTGGCGAGCTAGGATTTGGAGTTTCCCGGACGTTTGGGACAGGCATTAATGGTGTGAGACGGAGCTGCACAATAGAGACAGAGAAACTCGGAGAGACGTCTTCGGCGCTCAGCAGGAGTTAAACGGGAACGGCCAAGTTGCATGGGCTCATCTTTAGATGGTGACAGTTGACGAGGAGGAGGAGCAGAAGATTTTGGAGCAGATGATCTTCCACGCTCAGTTGCTCTCTCTCTGAAACGTAAATCAACTTTCGTGCAGAGTGAGATTAGCTCATCTAACTTAGAAGGTAAGTCTCTGGTAGCTAACTCATCTTTAATACGCTCAGATAAGCCATGCCAGAATGCAGCATACAGGGCCTCGTCGTTCCATGCCAGTTCGGATGCCAGGATCTGGAACTGTATCAGATATTGTCCTACAGTACGTGACCCCTGGCGTAAACGGAGAATCTCGGATGAAGCTGAGGTTACCCGGCCTGGCTCGTCGAAGATGCGCCTGAATGTTGACACGAAGGCAGTGTAGGAAGATAGCAGGGTGTCGGACCTCTCCCATAACGGTGATGCCCAATCAAGGGCTGAGCCACTGAGAAGAGAAATAATGTAGGCAATTTTTGTACGGTCACTGGGAAAATTGCCAGGTTGTAGCTCAAACTGAATCTCACACTGGTTGAGAAACCCCCTGCAGAATCTTGGAGATCCGTCAAATTTTGCTGGCGTTGGAAGATGAAGACGTGGAGCAGAAATGGGTAAGGTGGGTGGGGTTATAGCTGGAGTCACTGTGGTTGACGCACCAGACGCGCCTGATCCACGGAGAGTTGTCTGAATCCCATCCAGCCGAGTAGAGAGATCCTGGAGACAGCGGATGATGTGGCCCTGTGCAGCCTCCTGATGTTCTAGTCGGGCTGCCAGTTCTTGCATCGGCCTGGCCGCTTGATCCTGGTCTCCGGCTGGATTCATTAGGTCAGTGCTTACTGTCACAACTGAGGGCCTGAGCTGACGGGAGGCAGCCTCAGTTGTAGGGGCTGAGATGTACCGGAACCTGGGAGGTTGTATCAGACCCCTGGACATGTAAGTAACATGAATAATAACTGCCCGAAGGCGTGACCACGACAACTTGGATAAAAGTCAATGATGTTTATTATGACAACTCCGCAACACAGCAGCAGTAAAAGAAAACGTAAAAGTCAGCAAAGAATAAATACAGTTCCTGGGTACTACAGGATGGCAGGAGCCACAGGGCACTGGTAGTGTGAGATAGTTCTTATGATCTTCTAGATGGAAAGTCCTTACCAGGCCCGACTGTAGCAATGGAGATAACCCAGGATTGTGCCAGCTGGTGTTCCAGGAAAAGCTGGGTTGCTGAAGATAAAACAGCTGCTGTGGATACTGGCTGGAACCAGACTGTTGTTAGCACGGAGTGGATACTGGCTGGAACCAGTTAAATAATAAATGAACTTGGGAGCGATGAAATATGAACTGAAATGTAGAACTTGAGAGCGGAGAAATAATAATACCGGTGGAGAGTGGTAAAGTGTAGAAAGGACACCGGCCCTTTAAGGGAAGCTGTACTCTGCTGGAAGCTGAGCTGGAAGCAGGTAATGTTGTAGCTGGAAACAGATGAATCCACAATGGATTGGAGAGTCAGGCTACACCGCAGGTGGAATGCTGGTGCGGGTCTCTATGGTGGAAGTCTTGAGACAGGAGCTGGAACCTGGAAGACAATCACAGGAGAGAGACAAACAGGAACTAGGTTTGACAACCAAAGCACTGACGCCTTCCTTGCTCAGGCACAGTGTATTTATACCTGCAGCAAGGAAGGGATTGGCTAGGCAATTATGCAGATTAACAATACTGACAACAGATTGGAGGAAATGATCAGCTGACAGAATCCAAGATGGCTGCGCCCATGCAGACACTTGGAGGGAAGTTTGGTTAGTAATCCATGTGGTAATGAAAACAGTAATGGCGGCGCCGGCCACTGGAGACAGGAGACGCCAGGCTGACAAGTGCACATCCAACCACGCGGACACAGCGGAGGCCGCGGCTGACGTAATCGCCACTCTGACACTCTGCATGCAGAAGCTCAGGGACGGCGGCGGAGGCCGCGGGAGACGCCATGCCAGATGTAATAAGGCGTTACTGTGACAGCGTCTCAGAGAGACAGGAGAGGATGCAGGAATGTGAACATTAGGATAACAGATGGGATCCGGTCCTGGAGCGCTGAGCCAGCCTTAGGAGGCATCTGATGGGTAAGAAATGGCGTCCAGATACCCGGATCGTGACATGGCCGACACAAACACCTGGCCCATCTAGGAGTGGCACTGCAGTGTCAGACAGGATGGCACTTCAAAAAAATTGTCCCCAAACAGCACATGATGCAAAGAAAAATGAAAGAAAAAAGAGGTGCAAGATGGAATTGTCCTTGGACCCTCCCACCCACCCTTATGTTGTATAAACAGGACATGCACACTTTAAGGAACCCATCATTTCAGCGACAGGGTCTGCCACACGACTGTGACTGAAATGACTGGTTGGTTTGGGCCCCCACCAAAAAAGAAGCAATCAATCTCTCCTTGCACAAACTGGCTCTACAGAGGCAAGATGTCCTCCTCATCATCATCCTCCGATTCCTCACCCCTTTCACTGTGTACATCCCCCTCCTCACAGATTATTAATTCGTCCCCACTGGAATCCACCATCTCAGATCCCTGTATACTTTCTGGAGGCAATTGCTGGTGAATGTCTCCACGGAGGAATTGATTATAATTCATTTTGATGAACATCATCTTCTCCACATTTTCTGGAAGTAACCTCGTACGCCGATTGCTGACAAGGTGAGCGGCTGCACTAAACACTCTTTCGGAGTACACACTGGAGGGAGGGCAACTTAGGTAGAATAAAGCCAGTTTGTGCAAGGGCCTCCAAATTGCCTCTTTTTCCTACCAGTATACGTACGGACTATCTGACGTGCCTACTTGGATGCGGTCACTCATATAATCCTCCACCATTCTTTCAATGGTGAGAGAATCATATGCAGTGACAGTCGACGACATGTCAGTTATCGTTGGCAGGTCCTTCAGTCCGGACCAAATGTCAGCACTCGCTCCAGACTGCCCTGCATCACCGCCAGCGGGTGTGCTCAGAATTCTTAGCCTATTCCTCGCACCCCCAGTTGCGGGAAAATGTGAAGGAGGAGATGTTGACGGGTCACGTTCCGCTTGACTTGACAATTTTCTCACCAGCAGGACTTTGAACCTCTGCAGACTTGTGTCTGCCGGAAAGATAGAAACAACGTAGGTTTTAAATCTAGGATCGAGCACGGTGGCCAAAATGTAGTGCTCTGATTTCAACAGATTGACCACCCGTGAATCCTGGTTAAGCGAATTAAGGGCTCCATCCACAAGTCCCACATGCCTAGCGGAATCGCTCTGTTTTAGCTCCTCCTTTAATGTCTCCAGCTTCTTCTGCAAAAGCCTGATGAGGGGAATGACCTGACTCATGCTGGCAGTGTCTGAACTGACTTCACGTGTGGCAAGTTCAAAGGGTTGCAGAACCTTGCACAACGTTGAAATCATTCTCCACTGCGCTTGAGTCAGGTAAATTCCCCCTCCTTTGCCTATATCGTGGGCAGATGTATAGGCTTGAATGGCCTTTTGCTGCTCATCCATCCTCTGAAGCATATAGAGGGTTGAATTCCACCTCGTTACCACCTCTTGCTTCAGATGATGGCAGGGCAGGTTCAGGATTGTTTGTTGGTGCTCCAGTCTTCTGTACACGGTGGCTGAATGCCGAAAGTGGCCGGCAATTCTTCGTGCCACCGACAGCATCTCTTGCATGCCTCTGTCGTTTTTTAAATAATTCTTCACCACCAAATTCAATGTATGTGCAAAACATGGGACGTGCTGGAATTTGCCCAGATGTAATGCACGCACAATATTGCTGGCGTTGTCCGATGTCACAAATCCCGAAGAGAGTCCAATTGGGGTAAGCCATTCTGCGATGATATTCCTCAGTTTCCGTAAGAGGTTGTCAGCTGTGTGCCTCTTCTGGAAAGCGGTGATACAAAGCGTAGCCTGCCTAGGAACGAGTTGGCGTTTGCAAGATGCTGCTACTGGTGCTACCGTGGTTAAGTGGACATTGGGTGCAACTGCATTTTTTAGGACACTGGTGACTCTTTTTCTGACGTCTGTGTACATTTTCGGTATCGCCTGCCTAGAGAAATGGAACCAAGATGGTATTTGGTACCGGGGACACAGTACCTCAATCAAGTCTCTAGTTGGCTCTGAATTAACGGCGGATACCGGAACCACATTTCTCACCGCCCAGGCTGCCAAGGCCTGAGTTATCTGCTTTGCAGCAGGATGACTGCTGTGATTTTTCATCTTCCTTGCAAAGGACTGTTGGACAGTCAATTGCTTACTGGAAGTAGTACAAGTGGTCTTCCGACTTCCCCTCTGGGATGACGATCGACTCCCAGCAGCAACAACAGCAGCGCCAGCAGCAGTAGGCGTTACACTCAAGGATGCATCGGAGGAATCCCAGGCAGGAGAGGACTCGTCAGACTTGCCAGTGACATGGCCTGCAGGACTATTGGCTTTCCTGGGTAAGGAGGAAATTGACACTGAGGGAGTTGGTGGTGTGGTTTGCAGGAGCTTGGTTACAAGAGGAAGGGATTTAGTGGTCAGTGGACTGCTTCCGCTGTCATCCAAAGTTTTTGAACTTTTCACTGACTTATGAGAAATGCGCTGCAGGTGACGTATAAGGGAGGATGTTCCGAGGTGGTTAACGTCCTTACCCCTACTTATTACAGCTTGACAAAGGCAACACACGGCTTGACACCTGTTGTCCGCATTTGTGTTGAAATAATTCCACACCGAAGAGCTGATTTTTTTTGTATTTTGACCAGGCATGCCAATGGCCATATTTGTCCCACGGACAACAGGTGTCTCCCCGGGTGCCTGACTTAAACAAACCACCTCACCATCAGAATCCTCCTTGTCAATTTCCTCCCCAGCGCCAGCAACACCCATATCCTCATCCTGGTGTACTTCAACACTGACATCTTCAATTTGACTATCAGGAACTGGACTGCGGGTGCTCCTTCCAGCACTTGCAGGGGGCGTGCAAATGGTGGAAGGCGCAGGCTCTTCCCGTCCAGTGTTGGGAAGGTCAGGCATCGCAACCGACACAATTGGACTCTCCTTGGGGATTTGTGATTTAGAAGAATGCACAGTTCTTTGCTGTGCTTTTGCCAGCTTAAGTCTTTTCATTTTTCTAGCGAGAGGATGAGTGCTTCCATCCTCATGTGAATCTGAACCACTAGCCATGAACATAGGCCAGGGCCTCAGCCGTTCCTTGCCACTCCGTGTCGAAAATGGCATATTGGCAAGTTTACGCTTCTCATCAGACGCTTTCAATTTTGATTTTTGGGTCATTTTACTGAACTTTTGTTTTTTGGATTTAACATGCTCTCTACTATGACATTGTGCATCTGCCTTGGCAGACGACGTTGACGGCATTTCATCGTCTCGGCCATGACTAGTGGCAGCAGCTTCAGCACGAGGTGGAAGTGGATCTTGATCTTACCCTATTTTAACCTCCACATTTTTGTTCTCCATTTTTTAATGTGTGGAATTATATGCTAGTATCAATAGCAATGGCCTACTACTATGTATACTGCGCACAACTAAAATGCACCACAGGTATAGAATGTAGATGGATAGTATACTTGACGACACAGAGGTAGGTACAGCAGTGGCCTTCCGTACCGTACTGCTATATATACTGGTGGTCACTGTGTCAGCAAACTGCAAAACTAAAATGCACCACAGGTATAGAATGTAGATGGATAGTATACTTAATGATGACACAGAGGTAGGTACAGCAGTGGCCTTCCGTACCGTACTGCTATATATACTGGTGGTCACTGTGTCAGCAAACTGCAAAACTAAAATGCACCACAGGTATAGAATGTAGATGGATAGTATACTTAATGACGACACAGAGGTAGGTACAGCAGTGGCCTTCCGTACCGTACTGCTATATATACTGGTGGTCACTGTGTCAGCAAACTGCAAAACTAAAATGCACCACAGGTATAGAATGTAGATGGATAGTATACTTAATGACGACACAGAGGTAGGTACATCAGTGGCCTTCCGTACCGTACTGCTATATATACTGGTGGTCACTGTGTCAGCAAACTGCAAAACTAAAATGCACCACAGGTATAGAATGTAGATGGATAGTATACTTAATGACGACATAGAGGTAGGTACAGCAGTGGCCTTCCGTACCGTACTGCTTTATATACTGGTGGTCACTGTGTCAGCAAACTGCACAACTGAAATGCACCACAGGTATAGAATCTAGATGGATAGTATACTTGACGACACAGAGGTAGGTACAGCAGTGGCCTACTGTACCGTAATGCTATATATTATATACTGGTGGTCAGTGGTCAGCAAAACTCTGCACTGTACTCCTCCTATATAATATTATACTGGTGGTCCCCAGTCCCCACAATAAAGCAGCACACTGAGCACAGATATGGAGTGTTTTTCAGGCAGACAACGTATACTGGTGGTCACTGTCAGCAAAACTCTGCACTGTACTCCTGCTATATAATACAGCTGCTCCCCAGTCCCCACAATTAAGCAGTGTGAGCACAGATATATGCAGCACACTGAGCACAGATATGGAGTGTTTTTCAGGCAGACAACGTATACTGGTGGTCACTGTCAGCAAAACTCTGCACTGTACTCCTCCTATATAATACTGCTGGTCCCCAGTCCCCACAATAAAGCAGTGTGAGCACAGATATATGCAACACACTGAGCACAGATAAGGAGCGTTTTTTTCAGGCAGAGAACGGATAAAACTGGTGGTCACTGATCAGCAAAACTCTGCACTGTACTCCTCCTATATTATACAGCTGCTCCCCAGCCCTCCCCACAATTAAGCAATAGTGCACAATCAAGTTCAACAATAACGGAGAGGACGCCAGCCACGTCCTCTCCCTAACATTTCCAATGCATGAGTGAAAATGGCGACGACGCGCGGCTGCTTATATAGAATCCGAATCTCGCGAGAATCCGACAGCGGGATGATGACGTTCGGGCGCGCTCGGGTTAACCGAGCCATACGGGAGAATCCGAGTATGGCTCGGACCCGTGTAAAAAGGGTGAAGTTCGGGGGGGTTCGGTTTCCGAGAAACCGAACCCGCTCATCACTAGATTATACCTACACATACGGAGATACTGTAATGACATTCTGTCTAAACAGGTGACCTTTTTGCTGGTGCCCCATAGTTTGCAGCCAGTCCCTCCACCAAGCATTGGACACCCTCTGGAACAATGGTGTCCTAAGTATTCACCTATATGGCCTATGAGCAGGGTCTCTATAAAATCGAAACAAAAATTATCCCCTCCCCCGCCTCACATCCCCGGCCCCCAAACTCTTACATCTGAGACTGGCTGCTTCTGTATTGGGAATTCTAAGTGAGAAATAACGGGGGTAATTCAGATCTGATCGCAGCAGCAAATTTGTTAGCAGTTGGGCAAAACCATGTGCGCTGCGGGGGGGTAAGGGGCAGATATAACATTTGCAGAGTTAGATTTGGGTGGTTCATTTTGTTTCTGTGCAGGGTAAATACAGCTTGCTTTATTTTTACACTGCAATTTAGATTTCAGATTGAACACACCCCACCCAAATATAACTCTCTCTGCAAATATCTGCCTCCCCTGCAGTGAACATAGGCCCACATTCCGAGTTGTTCGCTCGCTAGCTGCTTTTAGCAGCATTGCACACGCTAAACCGCCGCCCTCTGGGAGTGTATCTTAGCATAGCAGAATTGCGAACGAAAGATTAGCAGAATTGCGAATAGAAATTTCTTAGCAGTTTCTGAGTAGCTCCAGACCTACTCCTACACTGCGATCAGTTCAGTCAGTTTCGTTCCTGGTTTGACGTCACAAACATGCCCTGCGTTCGCCCAGACACTCCCCCGTTTCTTCAGACACTCCCGCGTTTTTCCCAGAAAAGCCAGCGTTTTTTTTGCACGCACCCATAAAACGGTCAGTTTCCGCCCAGAAACACCCACTTCCTGTCAATCACACTCCGATCACCAGAACGATGAAAAATCTTCGTTACGCCGTGAGTAAAATACCAAACTTTTGTGCTAATTTACTTGGCGCAGGCGCACTGCGAACATTGCGCATGCGCAGTTTGCGACTATTCGCTCAGTAGCGAAAAAAACTAACGAGCGAACAACTCAGAATCACCCCCATGGTTTTGCCCAACTGCTAACAAATTTGCTGCTGCGACCAGATCTGAATTAGGCCCAAAATTAGAACGAGACTATGAGACTTTATTTAAATAAGGGGTGTCTATGTTTTTTATAAGCATTTTAATGTTTGTTATAATTGGACTCAAGGCCATAACTAGAGATGTGCACCGGACATTTTTTCTGGTTTTATGTTTTGGTTTTGGATTCGGTTTCGCGGTCGTGTTTTGGATTCGGAGGCGTTTTGGCAAAACCTCCCTTAAGAATTTTTGTCGGATTCGGGTGCGTATTGGATTCGGGTGTTTTTTTTTTTTTTAAACCCCTCAAAAACAGCTTAAATCATAGAATTTGGGGTAATTTTGATCCTATAGTATTATTAACCTCAATAACCATAATTTCCACTCATTTCCAGTCTATTCTGAACACCTCACACCTCACAATATTATTTTTAGTCCTAAAATTTGCTCCGAGGTCACTGGATGACTAAGCTAAGCGACCCAAGAGGGCGGCACAAACACCTGGCCCATCTAGGAGTGGCACTGCAGTATCAGACAGGATGGCACATAGAAAAATAGTCCCCAAACAGCACATGATGCAAAGAAAAGAGAAAAAGAGGTGCACTGTGGTCGCTGGATGGCATAGCTAAGCGACACAAACACCTCAATATCACAGGAATTATTCGTTCTAATCAATGGTATTATTTATTGGTCCAAATCACTGGAAGAAAATGACAAACTCACTAGAATTAAAAGCCAGTATCACAGGAATTATTAGTTCTAATCAATGGTATTATTTATTGGTCCAAATCACTGGAAGAAAATGACAAAATCACTAGAAATAAAAGCCAGTATCACAGGAATTATTCGTTCTAATCAATGGTATCATTGGTCCAAATCACTGGAAGAAAATGGCAGTAATGTCGGGAATTATATCAAATGGCAGTACCACTGGATATATACGGAAGTGTCAGACATGATGGCACTTTAAAAAAAAACTTTTTTTTAATGACAGGGACAAACCCACTGTCCTAACAATTGGCAGGGCTGATTAAACAAACAGCCAGGGGTAAACTCCTGAATCCAGTTTCTAACCCTGGGTAATAATTTTTATTACCCGGGATATAATAATAATCACTAAGGCTCCTCTGTAGTGATGTAGATGAGATCCCCCCCTCCCAGTGGACCCCCACATGGGAGTTCTTCCGCGTCACGCTGAGGACGCTAAGGGAGTAGATTGTAGAATCCAACCTCTGAACCTGCGTACCTGTAGAGGGTGCAGACTTTCTGCTCTTTCTATGGCCTAGCCTCATGCAGAAGTAGGCCCTCCCGAATTTTCTCGATCTGGCAGCCCAAGGGGACTGCATCAGAGAAGCAGCGTTACGTCTTCTCACAGGTGGTGCTGCGGAAGGATTTGTATTCAGAGTGTCCCCAAGCGGTGTCTCACCTGCGAAAGGGAGGTACCTCTTGGATTCGGCGTCTGCATTCCATTGGCGGATCCAGAGACCTCTGCGAGCCGCTACTGCCATGGAGGATGCTCTAGAATTCATCAGCCCAATGTCCCTCATGGCTTTCACCATGCATTTAGCCGAATCCTTTATGTGACCTAGAATCAAGACAACATCATCCCTATGGATTGTATCAAGGTCTTCTATTAAATTGTCTGACCATTTTAACATAGCCCTAGCTACCCAAGTGCATGCAATAGTGGGCCTAAGGGCGGCTCCAGTAGTAGTGTAAATGGATTTTAGAGTTGTCTCTGTCTCGCGGTCAGTCGGCTCCTTTAACGAGGCCGAGCCTGGTACAAGTAATTTCCTGATGGCCTGGACACCGAAATGTCCATTATGGGAGGAATCTCCCATCTCCTATCCTCCTCAGGAAAGGGTTATGTCTTAAGTACTTTATTGGGGATGTGAAAAACCTCTTCTGGGTTTAACCAGGATCTTTCAAATAGGGTATTCAACTCTTCCAAAACCGGGAATGTCACTAATGATTTTGCAGTTAGCATACAAGAATTTTCCTCTATTTGTATAGGTATTTCTAACACATCCCTAATGGCATTGATAAATTGCTGAATTTTAGATTCCAATCTATCATAGTGCCCCCTTCTAACTTCTGTGTCGATCCCTGTGTCGGCATCGATGTCCGCGTTGGCCTGCAAGACCTGTGTATCAGGAGCTGAGGGGGTCCTAGATGAAATGGACTGATACATATCTAGAGCATTCTTCGTAGCTTTTTTCCAGCAACTTAATAGAGTATGCCCTAATGAACTCTGAGGAATCTTATTTCCTAGGCTATCCAGCCATTCTGTCTCCATCCTAATGGGATGAAACCACTCAAGGCAATCCTGAGTACCTGGGACAGACTCCTCTGAGGAAGACACCTCCACAACCTCAAAAGCATTTTGTTCTGACATGACACTGACCAGTGATACTGAGCACTGATGATACTACTGAGCAGTGATACTGAGAACTGACACTAAGCAGCACGATGCAGCACAAGACAATGAGCAGTTATACTGAGCAGTGAGTACGGATGAGGATACTAGAACTGACACGGAGCAGCAAGATACAGCAATGGGCTACAGTACTGTAGTACTATATACTGGTCACCACAACGTAGCACTGACACTGAGCACAGATATTGAGCACTGATGAGGATACTGGAACTAACACGGAGCAGCAAGATACAGCAATGGGCTACTATGCTGTAGTACTATATACTGGTCACCACAATGCAGCACTGACACTGAGCACAGATATTGAGCACTGATGAGGATACTAGAACTGACACAGAGCAGCAAGATACAGCAATGGGGTACTGTACTGTAGTACTATATACTGGTCACCACAATGCAGCACTGACACTGAGCACAGATATTGAGCACTGATGAGGATACTAGAACTGACACAGAGCAGCAAGATACAGCAATGGGCTACTGTACTGTAGTACTATATACTGGTCACCACAATGCAACACTGACACTGAGCACAGATATTGAGCACTGATGAGGATACTAGAACTGACACGGAGCAGCAAGATACAGCAATGGGCTACTGTACTGTAGTACTATAAACTGGTCACCACAATGCAGCACTGACACTGAGCACAGATATTGAGCACTGATGAGGATACTGGAACTGACACGGAGCAGCAAGATACAGTAATGGGCTTCTGTACTGTAGTACTATATACTGGTCACCACAATGCAGCACTGTCACTGAGCACAGATATTGAGCACTGATGAGGATACTGGAACTGACACGGAGCAGCAAGATACAGCAATGGGCTACTGTACTGTAGTACTATAAACTGGTCACCACAATGCAGCACTGACACTGAGCACAGATATTGAGCACTGATGAGGATACTGGAACTGACACGGAGCAGCAAGATACAGTAATGGGCTTCTGTACTGTAGTACTATATACTGGTCACCACAATGCAGCACTGACACTGAGCACAGATATTGAGCACTGATGAGGATACTAGAACTGACACAGAGCAGCAAGATACAGCAATGGGCTACTGTACTGTAGTACTATATACTGGTCACCACAATGCTGCACTGACACTGAGCACAGATATTGAGCACTGATGAGGATACTAGAACTGACACGGAGCAGCAAGATACAGCAATGGGCTACTGTACTGTAGTACTATAAACTGGTCACCACAATGCAACACTGACACTGAGCACAGATATTGAGCACTGATGAGGATACTGGAACTGACACGGAGCAGCAAGATACAGCAATGGGCTTCTGTACTGTAGTACTATATACTGGTCACCACAATGCAGCACTGACACTGAGCACAGATATTGAGCACTGATGAGGATACTGGAACTGACACGGAGCAGCAAGATACAGCAATGGGATACTGTACTGTAGTACTATAAATTGGTCACCACAATGCAGCACTGACACTGAGCACAGATATTGAGCACTGATGAGGATACTGGAACTGACATGGAGCAGCAAGATACAGCAATGGGCTACTTTACTGTAGTACTATATACTGGTCACCACAATGCAGCACTGACACTGAGCACAGATATTGAGCACTGATGAGGATACTAGAACTGACACGGAGCAGCAAGATACAGCAATGGGCTACTGTACTGTAGTACTATATACTGGTCACCACAATGCAACACTGCCACTGAGCACAGATATTGAGCACTGATGAGGATACTAGAACTGACATGGAGCAGCAAGATACAGCAATGGGCTACTATCTGTAGTACTATATACTGTTCACCACAATGCAGCACTTACACTGAGCACAGATATTGAGCACTGATGAGGATACTAGAACTGACACGGAGCAGCAAGATACAGCAATGGACTACTATACTGTAGTACAATATACTGGTCACCACAATGCAGCACTGATACTGAGCACAGATATTGAGCTGATATTTAGCTGATATTGGGCTTTTCAGGCAGAGAACGTAGCCACGTCCTCTCCGCTCAATCTACAATGCACAAGTGAAAATGGCAGCGACACACGGTTCTTTATATGGAATCCGAATATCGCGAGAATCCGACAGCGGGATGATGACGTTTTGCCTCGTTTTGGGTTTACCGAGTAAGGCGGGAGGAACCGAGGCTGACTCGGACCCGTGTAAACCATGTGAAGTTCGGGAGGGTTCGGATCTCGGTGAACCAAACCCGCTCATCTATAGCCATAACTAGGATTGTAGAGTGCATTCTCAGCTCCTGCATCTGGCTATAATGGTGCCTGGAATAGCAAATTAATAATGTATTATTAATGTATTAGTGCAATAACCAATAAAAATGTTTGTCTATGCAAAAATGACCATCACCAACGCCACTTAAAAATACAACCCATGATAGAAAGAAAAGTAGTCCAGAATGGAATTGTCCTTTGGCACTCCCACGCACCCTTATTTTGAGTATTAAAAAGGACACGCACAGTTTAACAAACCAAGCACTTTTGTGGCTGAAGTGCTTGGTTTGTTTGGGCCCCCCCAAAAACGTTTTTTTTTTTTTTTTTTTGGAAAGGATTACTTCCGATCATTAATGAAGAAATTGATGATGAGGGTGTTGGCAATAGAGATTGCATGTGCTGTTCTAAACTGCTGGTTGCTGATACTGTTCTGCTTATTATTTTACAGGAATTTTTTTTCATATTTGATAAATAACTTGCTTGAACTCACTGCAATAACGAAACATGGAGGAAGTGCCTAGATGGTAACATTGGCTTCACATTTGGCACAAATGACTTGACAAATGTTGTCAGGATTTGGGCAAAAAATAATTCCACACACACAAGGTGGCTTTTTTGTCTTATACTCAGGTACAGTGCTGCAAGTAGAAAAAATGTCTTATAGGTACTGTGTGCGTGTGCCAAAAATGGGTGTGGCCAAATGCCACATGGGGTGTGGCCAATGAAAATGGGGGCATGATACACCTATGGGGGAGGGGCAGATACACATATGACCCCAATAGTGCCAGATACACGTTGCCCCACAGTGCCAGATATACATTGCCCCACAGTGCCAGATACACATTGGCGCACTGTGCCAGATATACAAATGCCTCCAGAGTGCCAAATATACATTGCCTCACAGTGCCAGATACACAAATGCCCCCACTGTGTCAGATATACATTGCCCCCCCAGTGCAAGATGCAGAAATGCCCCCACAGTGCCAGATATGCCCCCAGTGCCAGATACACATGTCCCCCAGTGCCAGATATGCCCCAAGTGCCAGATATGCCCCCAGTGCCAGATACAGAAATGCCCCCACAGTGCCAGATGTGCCCCAGTGCCAGATATGCCCCCAATGCCAGATACAGAAATGCCCCCACAGTGCCAGGTATGCTCCCAGTGCCAGATACATATGTCCCCGCAGTGCCAGATATGCCCCCAGTGCCAGCTATGCTCCCAGTGCCAGATACACATGTCCCTGTAGTGCCAGATATGCCCCCAGTGCCAGATACAGAAATGCCCCCACAGTGCCAGATATGCCCCCAGTGCCAGATACAGAAATGCCCCGACAGTGCCAGATATGCTCCCAGTGCCAGATATGCCCCCAGTGCCAGATACACATGTCCCTGCAGTGCCAGATATGCCCCCAGTGCCAGATACACATGTCTTTGCAGTGCCAGATATGACCCCAGTGCCAGATACACATGTCCCCCCAGTGCCAGATATGCCCCCAGTGCCAGGTACACATTCTTCCCCCCCTTCCCCTGCTGCTCACCGCTGCTGCTGTCCTGTGCCTGTGTGTGAGGGAAGGAGAGCGCAGCGTGCGCCTCTCCTGCCCCTCAGTCTCCGGCGGCGGTGCGGGTGTCTACCTTCTATTCAGCACCGATCCATGAGCCAATCAAAGCTCGTGGTCCGGCAGCCAATCAAGAGCCTTAGCTGCCAGTCTGCGAGCTCTGATTGGCTCACGGGCCGGCGCTGAAGTGAAGGTAGACAATGAGGGGCAGGAGACGCGCACGCTGCGCTCTCCTCCCCTCACAGCAGCGGCGGTGAGCAGTAGCGGAGGGAAGGAGTGTTGGCCTGTCAGCGGTAGGTACGGCGTACCCACGGCTAAATTCTTAAGGGTACGCCGTACCCACCCATACCCGCCCATTTGCACTGCTGCTCAGGTATGATAACTTTTCACGAATTCTGTGCGTTAACACCCGTTACCTCGTATTAACACCCATTAACATGGTACTTCAATGGCCAAGAACAAAGTTATCAGGGGAATTCGGGAGTCCAATTGAATAGCCCCAGGCTTTAAAGCACTCGGAGCGAGAAGGTGTTGCATTATCTTCATATTAGGTTACAGAAGAAGGTGTCTGACTGCGTTTGGCCCCGGCTTCTACAATGGGCATTCTTCTAGTGCATGAAACAGCAGTAGCACTAGCAGGAGCACTACTCACTAACATTGGTGGTCCGAGTCTTTCATTGCCACTGCATGTGGTGTATGGCATGTTGCCAATTTTAAATTTTTTGTCAGTAAACATTCCCTTTATTATTTGATGTTTTCTTTAACATTGACAAATATTTCAGATGCCCTTTCTTAAGTTGTGTATACCCTGAACCACCATTTTTATATGTTGAAGTACTATCATTACTGGTATCAGCTGCAGCACTAGTACTGGGTTGCTGCTCCTGCTCTTCTATCAACTGATCCATATCAATATTTATTCATTTTTACACACTGTGACAGAACTTCTAGTATTTGTGTCACCTAATGAACATTATTTTACAATGCAATGCCTGAGCCTGAACACACACAAGTTTCCTTTTTCTTTTTTACACACTGTGACTCACTAGTAATGGTGGCATCTACTGTATTGAACGTTATTTTTTAATAGTTGTATTTTTTTATATTTTTAACATGGTGCCGGCCCTGAACACACAACACAGTGCCTCTCAGTGCTGCAGCACACAGTCCACAGTGCCACTTTGTTTCTTTCTTTAATGATGCAGTGCCTCTTAATAATAATATTAAAAATACAGAGCTCCTATTGGTGATTTTTTTTTATAATATGCACATGCCCCTTTAAGTATAGTAATACAGAACTCCTACTGGCGTTTTGATGACACTTTAATATAGTGCTCCTACTGTGTTTTTTTTTTTTTTTAAACAGGAATGATTTGACAGTGACACAGGGGGACCTGATTGCACGCTAGGTATTTTCACTGCGGTGCGATCAGGTCAAAACTGCGCATGCGTATGTACCGCAATGCACATGTGCGTCGTACGAGTACAAAGCGGATCGTTGCTGAGTGATGGATTTAACGAAGAATCCATTCGCACAGCCGATCGCAAGGAGATTGACAGGAAGAAGGCGTTTGTGGGTGGCAACTGACCGTTTTATGGGAGTGTTTGGAAAAACGCAGGCGTGTCCAAGCGTTTGCAGGACGGGTGTCTGACGTCAATTCATTGCACTCGCCCCACCCATTCTAGTGTCTGGGATCCCGGTGTCGGTATGCTGACCGCCGGAATCCTATACCCAACTTGGGCAGACAATGTATTTAAGCAAACTCTCAAGACTGATCCATAATCTTTAAGAAGTGATCATTATAATGTTTCCCTGCATACATTACATTGAGTAAGTTTATTTATGTCACGCCGCGATCGCTTACTGCCGCGGGTCCCAGGATCCGTCCTCTGCCGGCGCGGCTGTCTGTGGTGCTCTGTGGCCGCACGGGGACGTGGCTTGGGTCGGCGGCGGGAGTGACGGCTTCCTGAGGCTGGAGGGAGGACCTAGTGGTCTGCAGCTTCCCAGCGTGTCTGCAGTGCAGGGAGCGGCCATGTTGGAGACCAAGGGCAGCACCAATGAGCATGATGGGTGAGTGTCAGCCAATCCTGTTTTCCTGCTGCCTATAAATAGGCTGGGATTATTGCAATCTGTGCCAGTGCTTTGTTGTGGTTACTCTGTGCCTTAGCTCTGTGCTCCCACAGTTTGTTCTGTGCGTCTCTTGGTAATTGGTCCCGTCTGGTTCTCCGAGTTCTCAGCCGACTCTCGCTGCACAATGCTCGCCAGCTCTCCAGTGCATGGTCACTGTCAACCGCTCTCCAACCGGTGCCTTTGGATTCTGCAGGATTCCCACGGTGGTTCGCCAGCTTCAGCCTGTGCTCTTCATCCACGTATTTGCATCATTCTGCAGTTGTCACGATCCGGGTATCTGGACGCCATTTCTTACCCATCAGATGCCTCCTAAGGCTGGCTCAGCGCTCCAGGACCGGATTCCATCTGTTATCCTGATGTGTACATTCCTGTATCCTCTCCTGTCACTCTGGGACGCTGTCACAGTAAACGCCATATTACACCTGGCATGGCGTCTCCCGCGGCCTCCGCCGCCGTCCCTGAACTTCTGCATGCAGAGTGTCTGAGTGGCGATTACGTCAGCCGCGGCCTCCGCTGTGTCCGCGTGGTTGGATGTGCATCTGTCAGCCTGGCGCCTCCTGTCTCCGGTGGCCGGCGCCGCCATTACTGTTTTCATTACCACATGGATTACAAACCAAACTTCCCTCCAAGTGTCTGCATGGGCGCAGCCATCTTGGATTCTGTCAGCTGATCATTTCCACCAATCTGTTCTCAGTATTGATAATCTGCATAATTGCCTAGCCAATCCCTTCCTTGCTGCAGGTATAAATACACTGTGCCTGAGCAAGGAAGGCGTCAGTGCTTTGGTTGTCAAACCTAGTTCCTGTTTGTCTCTCTCCTGTGATTGTCTTCCAGGTTCCAGCTCCTGTCTCAAGACTTCCACCATAGAGACCCGCACCAGCATTCCACCTGCGGTGTAGCCTGACTCTCCAATCCATTGTGGATTCATCTGTTTCCAGCTACAACATTACCTGCTTCCAGCTCAGCTTCCAGCAGAGTACAGCTTCCCTTAAAGGGCCGGTGTCCTTTCTACACTTTACCACTCTCCACCGGTATTATTATTTCTCCGCTCTCAAGTTCTACATTTCAGTTCATATTTCATCGCTCCCAAGTTCATTTATTATTTAACTGGTTCCAGCCAGTATCCACTCCGTGCTAACAACAGTCTGGTTCCAGCCAGTATCCACAGCAGCTGTTTTATCTTCAGCAACCCAGCTTTTCCTGGAACACCAGCTGGCACAATCCTGGGTTATCTCCATTGCTACAGTCGGGCCTGGTAAGGACTTTCCATCTAGAAGATCATAAGAACTATCTCACACTACCAGTGCCCTGTGGCTCCTGCCATCCTGTAGTACCCAGGAACTGTATTTATTCTTTGCTGACTTTTACGTTTTCTTTTACTGCTGCTGTGTTGCGGAGTTGTCATAATAAACATCATTGACTTTTATCCAAGTTGTCGTGGTCACGCCTTCGGGCAGTTATTATTCATGTTACTTACATGTCCAGGGGTCTGATACAACCTCCCAGGTTCCGGTACATCTCAGCCCCTACAACTGAGGCTGCCTCCCGTCAGCTCAGGCCCTCAGTTGTGACAGTAAGCACTGACCTAATGAATCCAGCCGGAGACCAGGATCAAGCGGCCAGGCCGATGCAAGAACTGGCAGCCCGACTAGAACATCAGGAGGCTGCACAGGGCCACATCATCCGCTGTCTCCAGGATCTCTCTACTCAGCTGGATGGGATTCAGACAACTCTCCGTGGATCAGGCGCGTCTGGTGCGTCAACCACAGTGACTCCAGCTATAACCCCACCCACCTTACCCATTTCTGCTCCACGTCTTCATCTTCCAACGCCAGCAAAATTTGACGGATCTCCAAGATTCTGCAGGGGATTTCTCAACCAGTGTGAGATTCAGTTTGAGCTACAACCTGGCAATTTTCCCAGTGACCGTACAAAAATTGCCTACATTATTTCTCTTCTCAGTGGCTCAGCCCTTGATTGGGCATCACCGTTATGGGAGAGGTCCGACACCCTGCTATCTTCCTACACTGCCTTCGTGTCTACATTCAGGCGCATCTTCGACGAGCCAGGCCGGGTAACCTCAGCTTCATCCGAGATTCTCCGTTTACGCCAGGGGTCACGTACTGTAGGACAATATCTGATACAGTTCCAGATCCTGGCATCCGAACTGGCATGGAACGACGAGGCCCTGTATGCTGCATTCTGGCATGGCTTATCTGAGCGTATTAAAGATGAGTTAGCTACCAGAGACTTACCTTCTAAGTTAGATGAGCTAATCTCACTCTGCACGAAAGTTGATTTACGTTTCAGAGAGAGAGCAACTGAGCGTGGAAGATCATCTGCTCCAAAATCTTCTGCTCCTCCTCCTCGTCAACTGTCACCATCTAAAGATGAGCCCATGCAACTTGGCCGTTCCCGTTTAACTCCTGCTGAGCGCCGAAGACGTCTCTCCGAGTTTCTCTGTCTCTATTGTGCAGCTCCGTCTCACACCATTAATGCCTGTCCCAAACGTCCGGGAAACTCCAAATCCTAGCTCGCCAAGGAGAGGGCCGGCTAGGACTAATGATCTCCTCTCCATCTCCTCAAGATTGTAATCTCCCAGTCTCGCTTCAAGTTGCTCAACGTTATCGGAACGTCATTGCCCTCCTTGATTCCGGAGCAGCTGGGAACTTTATTACCGAAGCCTATGTTAAACGGTGGTCCCTACCCACCGAGAGACTTCCTTCGTCCATTTCTTTAACTGCCGTGGATGGCAGCAAAATTTTTGATGCAGTTATTTCTTTAAGGACTCTACCAGTTCGTCTGAGAGTGGGAGTTCTTCATTCCGAACTTATTTCTTTTTTAGTGATTCCAAGAGCCACACATCCTGTGGTCCTGGGCCTTCCATGGCTCCGTCTTCACAATCCTACAATTGATTGGACGACTACGCAAATCCTGGCATGGGGTTCCTCCTGTGCTGAGACATGTTTGTTTAAAGTATTGCCTGTCTGTTCTTCCTCCCCCAGGTCGTCTGATGTTCCACCTCCTCCATATCAAGATTTCACGGATGTGTTCAGTAAAGCTTCTGCTGATATCCTTCCTCCTCATAGAGAATGGGACTGTCCGATTGATCTCGTTCCAGGGAAGGTTCCACCTCGAGGCCGAACTTATCCGTTGTCTCTGCCTGAGACGCATTCTATGGAGGAATATATTAAAGAGAACCTAGCAAAGGGGTTCATTCGACCTTCTTCTTCTCCAGCCGGCGCAGGCTTCTTTTTTGTAAAAAAGAAAGATGGTGGTCTGCGGCCGTGCATCGACTACAGAGGTTTGAACGACATTACCATCAAGAACCGTTATCCTTTACCCCTGATTACTGAGCTCTTTGACAGAGTTAGCGGAGCTACCATCTTTACAAAGCTGGACTTGCGAGGTGCATACAATCTCATCCGGATCCGTGAGGGTGACGAGTGGAAGACCGCCTTTAACACCCGTGACGGACATTATGAGTACCTCGTCATGCCCTTCGGATTGAGCAATGCTCCAGCTGTCTTCCAGCATTTTGTCAATGAGATCTTCAGAGACATTCTATACCGTCATGTCGTGGTCTATCTAGACGATATCCTCATTTTTGCCAACGATTTAGAGGAACATCGTTTTTGGGTTAAAGAGGTTCTGTCCCGTCTCCGTGTCAATCATCTCTATTGCAAATTAGAAAAATGCGTCTTTGAAGTCAAGTCCATTCCGTTTCTAGGGTACATTGTGTCCGGTTCCGGACTAGAGATGGATCCTGAGAAACTACAAGCAATCCAAAATTGGCCGGTACCCTTAACCCTCAAAGGGGTCCAGAGGTTCTTAGGGTTCGCCAACTATTACCGAAAGTTTATACGAGACTTTTCCACCATTGTGGCGCCTATTACTGCTTTCACTAAGAAGGGTGCTAACCCGTCCAAGTGGTCTGAAGAAGCCATGCAAGCATTTCATCTTTTAAAACAAAGGTTCATCTCTGCGCCTGTTCTGAAACAGCCTGACATCGACTCTCCTTTCATCTTAGAGGTGGATGCCTCCTCCGTTGGAGTAGGAGCGGTGTTATCTCAGAGGGCTAAAGATGGCCATTTACACCCTTGCAGTTTCTTCTCCCGGAAGTTCTCCCCAGCTGAGCGCAACTATGCCATTGGCGACCAGGAGTTGCTAGCCATCAAGCTCGCTCTAGAAGAGTGGAGGTATCTGTTGGAGGGAGCTTCTCATTCAATCACCATACTTACAGACCACAAGAACCTTTTATACCTGAAGGGCGCACAATGTCTCAACCCTCGTCAGGCCAGATGGGCACTTTTCTTTTCCAGGTTCGACTTTAAACTCCAGTTCTGTCCGGGCTCTCAGAATCGCAAGGCCGATGCCCTTTCCCGCTCATGGGAGCAAGAAAATGAGTCAGAGTCTTCAGACAAGCATCCTATTATAAATCTGTTGGCATTCTCCACGGTAGGGATGGACTCTACGCCCCCATCAGGGAAAAGTTTTGTGAAGCCGATGCTAAGGAAGAAGCTCATGCATTGGGCCCATGCTTCCCGTTTTGCCGGACATACAGGTATCCAAAAAACCCTGGAGTTTATCTCTAGGTCCTATTGGTGGCCAACTCTGAAAAAGGACGTCTTGGAGTTTATTGCATCTTGCCCAAAGTGTGCCCAACATAAAGTATCCCGCCAGTCGCCTGCGGGGCAACTGGTTCCACTATCCGTTCCCCGTCGACCATGGACCCACTTGTCGATGGATTTCATTACAGACTTACCCATGTGCAACAAGTTCAATACCATCTGGGTGGTAGTTGACCGGTTCACCAAGATGGCACACTTCATTCCTCTCACCGGTCTTCCGTCAGCTTCCAAGTTGGCTCAAGTATTCATACAAGAGATCTTCCGACTCCACGGTCTTCCTGAAGAAATTATCTCAGATCGAGGAGTTCAATTCACAGCCAAATTCTGGCGAAGTTTATGTCAAGTCCTCCAAGTCAAGCTAAAGTTTTCCACGGCTTACCATCCTCAGACCAATGGTCAAACCGAGAGGGTGAATCAGGACTTGGAGGCCTTCCTCCGCATCTATGTGTCCTCCTCTCAAGATGACTGGGTTCAATTACTTCCCTGGGCCAAGTTCTGTCATAACAACCAGTATCATTCTTCATCTGCTTCAACACCATTCTTCACTAACTTTGGATTCCACCCTAAAGTCCCTGAGTTCCAACCGCTTCCAGCAACTTCTGTTCCCGCAGTGGATATCACCTTGCATCAGTTTGCCAATATCTGGAAGAGCGTACGATCAGCTCTGCTCAAGGCATCGTTCAGGTACAAGAAGTTTGCGGATAAGAAGCGTCGAGCAGTTCCTGCTCTCAAGGTGGGTGATCGGGTATGGTTATCCACGAAGAATTTGAGGTTAAGAGTTCCCAGTATGAAGTTTGCACCTCGCTATATCGGTCCTTTCAAGATTGAACAAGTCATCAATCCTGTTGCTTACAGACTCCAGTTGCCTCCCTTCTTAAAAATACCCAGGACATTCCATGTTTCCCTGTTGAAACCGCTGATCTTGAATCGGTTTCATTCCTCACTTCCTCCAACTCCGAAAGTCCAAACTCAACGAGGCGTTGAGTATGAAGTGGCCAAGATCCTGGACTCACGTCACCGTTACGGTCAACTACAATATCTTATTGACTGGAAAGGTTATGGTCCTGAGGAACGTTCATGGACCAATGCTTCTGATGTCCATGCTCCTGCCTTGGTCCGGAGATTCCATTCCAAGTTTCCTCAAAAGCCAAAGAAGTGTCCTGGGGCCACTCCTAAAGGGGGGGTGCTGTCACGATCCGGGTATCTGGACGCCATTTCTTACCCATCAGATGCCTCCTAAGGCTGGCTCAGCGCTCCAGGACCGGATTCCATCTGTTATCCTGATGTGTACATTCCTGTATCCTCTCCTGTCACTCTGGGACGCTGTCACAGTAAACGCCATATTACACCTGGCATGGCGTCTCCCGCGGCCTCCGCCGCCGTCCCTGAACTTCTGCATGCAGAGTGTCTGAGTGGCGATTACGTCAGCCGCGGCCTCCGCTGTGTCCGCGTGGTTGGATGTGCATCTGTCAGCCTGGCGCCTCCTGTCTCCGGTGGCCGGCGCCGCCATTACTGTTTTCATTACCACATGGATTACAAACCAAACTTCCCTCCAAGTGTCTGCATGGGCGCAGCCATCTTGGATTCTGTCAGCTGATCATTTCCACCAATCTGTTCTCAGTATTGATAATCTGCATAATTGCCTAGCCAATCCCTTCCTTGCTGCAGGTATAAATACACTGTGCCTGAGCAAGGAAGGCGTCAGTGCTTTGGTTGTCAAACCTAGTTCCTGTTTGTCTCTCTCCTGTGATTGTCTTCCAGGTTCCAGCTCCTGTCTCAAGACTTCCACCATAGAGACCCGCACCAGCATTCCACCTGCGGTGTAGCCTGACTCTCCAATCCATTGTGGATTCATCTGTTTCCAGCTACAACATTACCTGCTTCCAGCTCAGCTTCCAGCAGAGTACAGCTTCCCTTAAAGGGCCGGTGTCCTTTCTACACTTTACCACTCTCCACCGGTATTATTATTTCTCCGCTCTCAAGTTCTACATTTCAGTTCATATTTCATCGCTCCCAAGTTCATTTATTATTTAACTGGTTCCAGCCAGTATCCACTCCGTGCTAACAACAGTCTGGTTCCAGCCAGTATCCACAGCAGCTGTTTTATCTTCAGCAACCCAGCTTTTCCTGGAACACCAGCTGGCACAATCCTGGGTTATCTCCATTGCTACAGTCGGGCCTGGTAAGGACTTTCCATCTAGAAGATCATAAGAACTATCTCACACTACCAGTGCCCTGTGGCTCCTGCCATCCTGTAGTACCCAGGAACTGTATTTATTCTTTGCTGACTTTTACGTTTTCTTTTACTGCTGCTGTGTTGCGGAGTTGTCATAATAAACATCATTGACTTTTATCCAAGTTGTCGTGGTCACGCCTTCGGGCAGTTATTATTCATGTTACTTACATGTCCAGGGGTCTGATACAACCTCCCAGGTTCCGGTACATCTCAGCCCCTACAACTGAGGCTGCCTCCCGTCAGCTCAGGCCCTCAGTTGTGACAGCAGTCAGTCTTCACAGTTCTTCATTCACGTCTTCACATCATCCTGCAGTTAGTCTTCACAGTTCTTCATTCACGTCTTCGCATCATCCAGCAGCCAGTCTTCACAGTTCCACATTCACGTCTTTACATCATCCGGAAAACACATACCTCCCAACATGACCCTCTCCAGGAGGGACAGAATGCTCTGCTCCTGGACTTACCTCTTAATTTATGATTGCCATCACCTGTGCGGAAACACTTTTCTTATCCAGTAACCTGTTCAACACAGGTGATGGCAATCATACATTAAGAGGAAAGTCCAGAAGCAGAGCATTCTGTCCCTCCTGGAGAGTCATGTTGGGAGGTATGCAAACAGTCTTCACAGTTCTTCAGCTTCGCCTTCGCATCACTCAACAACTCAACTTCACAGTTCTTCAGTCACGTCTTTGTATCATCTAAAGGATATTCTTCACAGTTCTTCAGTCTCGGCCTCGTATCATTCAGTGACTTCATTCTCTGCAGTTTTCCAATCCTGAACTAATTAGTCTCAGTCTTCCTACAGTCTCATCCTGATCTGTTATCCTTAATAAATATATGAAAAATAATTATCTTCATCCTCCTTGTTTCCAGTACTCAGGGGCATCTGCTCCTTAGGTTGGTCAAAATCCAACGGATCCACAGAAACAGCCTGTCCTGACAGTAAGCACTGGCCACATGGATCCGTCAGGCGACCAGGCCTCCGGAGCCGATGCTACGGCCAACATTCTCTCACGTCTGGAGATTCAGGAGTCCACTCAGTCGCAAATTGTTCAATTTATGCAAACCATGTCAGACCGGTTGGAGGCTCTTCACGTGGCCATTAGGGCTCCACAGTCCCCGGCTCCGGTAGCCTCTTCCTCTGCAGTAGTTCCTCCGGCGACAGTCTCAACATCACGACTGCAGCTACCTCCACCTAGCAAGTTCGATGGCTCTCCAAAACTTTGTAGGGGATTCCTCAACCAGTGTGAATTCGAGTTTGAGCTTCTGCCGGCCAATTTCCCATCGGCCCGCACCAAGATCACGTAAATTATTTCTCTCCTCACTGGTCAAACATTGGAGTGGGCATCTCCGCTTTGGGAGAGAGGGGACCCAATCCTCTCCAATTATGCTGAATTTGTTTCTTCACTCATGAAGATCTTCGACGAGCTGGCCCGAACCACCTCAGCGTCCCCAGAGATCCTTCATCTTCGTCAGGGCTCGCGTACTGTCAGTCAGTATGTGATTCAGTTCCGTACTTTGTCTTCTGAATTGAATTGGAATGAGGAGGCCTTAATCGCTGCCTTTTGGAATGGCCTTTCTGACAGCATTAAGGATGACTTGACAGTTTGGGATGTGCCCACGAAATTGGATGAACTGATTTCTATTTTAAACAAACTGGACTTGCGGTATATGGAATGCTGTCTGGAGAAATCTAACTTCGAACGTCCAAGTTTTCATTTCCGTTTAAGACCTCGGCAAGATCCCTCTTCGTCTCCACCTGCTCCAGCAACTGAAGAGCCGATGCAAGTCGGTCGCTCTCGGCTTTCAGAAGAGGAGCATTCTCGTCGCCGTCAGGGGAACCTCTGTATGTATTGCGCCTCTTCAGATCACTTCGTGAAGTCTAGTTAACTCCGGCCGGAAAACTCCTGCTCCTAGCTTACTCCGGAGAGGTTAAGCTAGGAGTTACTTTAGAGTCACGTACTGGAAAGGAGCCAATCTTGCCCATTTATTTGGAAGTTCCATCTTCTGTCCTCTTTGTCTCAGCTTTATTAGATTCCGGAGCAGCTGGCAACTTCATTTCTTCCGCCATCGTCCAGCAATTTAAGATTCGGACTGTGCCCTTGGAACAGGCAATTTCTGTGACGGCGGGGGATGGGAGTCGAATTCCTGAAGGCGTAATCACCTTTCAAACTACTTATCTAGAATGAAAGTGGGCGTATTACACTCCGAATATATCTCCTTTCTCGTGATTCCCAAAGCCTCTCATGACGTGATTCTCGGATTACCTTGGTTAGAAAAAACATAACCCAAAACTCTGTTGGCGAACTATGGAGATCCAATCCTGGGGAGAATCTTGCACCGATGCTTGTTTGGCCTCAGTTAAACCTCTTCGTTCAGTTCATGTCTCTGAATTACCCACAGTTTACCAGTCTTACCTAGATGTCTTCAGTAAGCAAGGGGCAGATTCTTTACCACCTCACCGTGAATGGGATTGACCGATTGATTTGGTGCCGGGTAGGACTCCTCCCAGAGGTCGAATTTACCCGTTATCTATCCCTGAGACTCAGGCTATGGCTGACTACATACAAGAGTATTTGGCCAAAGGCTTTATTAGACCATTGTCATCTTCTGCAGGGGCCGGATTCTTTTTTGTCAAGAAAAAAGATGATGGCCTGTGACCATGCATTGATTACTGCGGACTCAATGAGATCACTATCAAAAATCGGTATCCACTTCCGCTGATCCCTGAATTGTTCGGTCGAGTGAAGGGGGCCATGGTTTTTACTAAACTTGATCTTTGAGATGCTTATAACTTGATTAGAATCCGTGCAAGGGATGAATGGAAAACGGCCTTTAATACTCGGGATGGGCATTACGAGTATCTCATAAAGCCGTTTGGTCTCTGTAATGCTCTAGCAGTTTTCCAAAGTTATGTGAATGAACTCTTTCGGGATCTTCTCTATAAATGCTTGGTGGTATACTTGGATAATATCCTAATATTTTCCAAAGATCTAGAGTCAGATCGTCTCCAAGTCAAGGAAGTGTTAACTCGTCTGAGGAAGAATCGATTTTACTGTAAATTGGAGAAATGTACCTTCGAGGTAGCATCCATTCCATTTTTGGGTTTCATAATTTCCGGATCAGAGCTATGGATGGATCCTGCCAAAGTTCAAGCTATTCGTGACTGGTCAGCTCCCACGACTCTCAAAGGGATTCAATGCTTCCTTTGCTTCACCAATTTCTACAGAAAATTTATTAAGAGTTACTTCACCTTGGTCGCACCCATCACGGCCTTGACGCGTAAAGGAGCGGAACCCTTGAATTGGACTCCTGAAGCTGCTAAAGCCTTCTTCAGTTTGAAACAAGCCTTCATGTCTGCTCCCATTCTTCCTCAACCTGATCTTAATCGTCCATTTCTCGTAGAGGTGGATGCTTCCACAGAGGCAGTTCAGGCTGTTTTATCCCAAGTTTATGAGGACAAGAAGGTCCATCCATGCGGTTATTATTCTTGAAGATTCCTGCCTGCTGAACGAAACTACGCCATCTGGGAGCAGGAGTTGCTTGCCATTAAGTTAGCATTCGAAGAATGGAGATATCTTTTAGAAGGAGCTCAACATCCCATCACAGTATACACCGACCATAAAAATCTTCTTTATCTTCAAACAGCTCAATGTCTCAATCCGCGGCAAGCAAGATGGGCTCTCTTTTTCACCCGGTTTAACTTCAAGCTCATTTATCGCCCAGAATCCTTGAATAAGAAAGCTGATGCCCTCTCCCGGTCCTTCAATTCTTCTGATTCCTATTATCTGAAAAGTAAACAAGCTATTGTAAGTCCAACATCTTTCTTAAAGACTCAGATTTCTTCAGTTCCTGTACCCCCGCTTGGAAAAACATTTGTCGCCCCAAATCTCTGGAAACGGCTATAACCTTGGGCTCATGTTTCATCTTTTATGGGTCACCGTGGGGTCCGCAAGACTCTTGAGTTCATTCAACGGCCTACTGGTGGCCACGTCTTAGAACTGACATTCAAGAATTTTTAGCCGCTTGTCCTAAATGCGCCCAACACAAAAATCCCATGGTCTCGACACATGGTTTGCTACATCCGTTATCCATACCCAAAAGACCTTGGTCCCATATCTTAATGGATTTTATAACTGAGTTACCCCCGTCGAAGGGACGGAATACCATCTGGGTAGTGGTGGATCGATTTTCAAAGATGGCGCCTTTCATTCCTCTAACAGGACTGCCCTCAGCCCCGGTACTTGCCAAATTATTCATCTCCGAGATCTACAAGCTGCATGGTCTTCCTTTAGAAATTGTTTCGGATCGGGACACGCAATTTGTGGCCAAATTTTGGAAAGCACTTTGTTGTTATCTAAGCATCAAATTGAATCATTCTTCAGCATATCATCCCCAGTCGGATGGACAAACAGAACGAGCAAATCAAGATCTTGAAACCTTCCTTTGTTTATATATTTCCTCTTCACAAGATTATTGGTCGGACTATCTTCCGCTAGCAGAATTCACTCATAATAATCTCTTTCATTCATCTTCTGAATCTACGCCGTTCTATGTCAACTATGGTTTCCATCCGCGAGTACCAGAATTTCAATCTCTTCCAGCTCAGAAAGTGCCAGCAGCAGACTTAGTTCTCAAGCAACTTTCTAAGATTTGGACTCAAGTACGCAAGTCTTTAGTTAAAACTTTCATACGTTATAAATCATTCGCGGATAGAAGACGGAAGGCAGTGCCCAGTTACAAGGTGGGGGACCACGTCTGGATATCTTCTCGCAATCTCAAGTTCAAAGTACCCTTCATGAAATTTGCACCCAGGTACATTGGTCCTTTTCCTATAGAAAAAGTGCTTAATCCTGTGTCTTATAAAGTCAGACTGCCATTTTCCTTCAAGATACCTAATACTTCTCACATATCACTTCTGAAGCCTTTGATTCTCAACAAATTTCGGGCAGCCTTGCCCAAACCTCCTAAAATTCACAATTTACAAGATGAAGAATTTGAGGTTAGAGAAATTCTAGACTCTTGTCATCGTTATAGGTGTCTTCAATGTCTTCTCGACTGGAAAGGGTATGGACCCGAGGAGAGGTCTTGGGTTTTCGCTGAGGATGTCCATGCTCCAAGGTTAATACAGAATTTCTACTCCAAAAATCCTAACAATGCTCGAAGGTGTTCGTAGACCACCCCCAGAGGGAGGGGTACTGTCACGCGGCGAGTGCTTATCGCCGCGGGTCCCGGGATCCGTCCTCTGCCAGCGCAGCTGTCTGTGGTGCTCTGTGGCCGCATGGGGACGCGGCTGAGTCAGCGGCGGGAGTGACAGCTTCCTGAGGCTGGAGGGAGGACCTAGTGGTCTGCAGCTTCCCAGCGTGTCTGCATTACAGGAAGTGGCCATGTTGGAGACCAAGGGCAGCACCAATGAGCGTGATGGGTGAGTGTCAGCCAATCCTGTTTTCCTGCTGCCTATAAATAGGCTGGGATTATTGCATTCTGTGCCAGTGCTTTGTTGTGGTTACTCTGTGCCTTAGCTCTGCGCTCCAGCAGTTTGTTCTGTGTGTCTCTTGTTAATTGGTGCCATCTGGTTCTCCAAGTTCTTAGCCGACTCTCGCTGCACAACGCTCGTCAGCTCTCCAGTTCGCGGTCACTGTCAACCGCTCTCCCACCGGTGCCTTTGGATTCTGCAGGATTCCCATGGTGGTTTGCCAGCTTCAGCCTGTGCTCTTCATCCACGTCTTCACATCATCCTGCAGTAAGTCTTCACAGTTCTTCATTCACGTCTTTGCATCATCCAGCAACCAGTCTTCACAGTTTTTCATTCACAGCTTACATCATCTAGCAACCGGCCTTCACAATTCTTCATTCACGTCTTCACATCATCCAGCAACCAGTCTTCACAGTTCCACATTCACGTCTTTACATCATCCGGCAAACAGTCTTCACAGTTCTTCAGCCTCGCCTTCGCATCACTCAACAACTCAACTTCACGGTTCTTCAGTCACGTCTTTGTATCATCTAAAGCATATTCTTCACAGTTCTTCAGTCTCGGCCTCGTATCATTCAGTGACTTCATTCTCTGCAGTTTTCCAATCCAGAATTAATTAGTCTCAGTCTTCCTACAGTCACATCATGATCTGTTATCATTAATAAATATATGAAAAGGAATTATCTTCGTCCTCCTTGTTTCCAGCACTCAGGGGCATCTGCTCCTTCGGTCGGTCAAAGTCCAACGGATCCACAGAACGGCCTGTCCTGACAATTTAACATTGCTTCTTTGGTGCTCTGTCCGTGCATAACATGAGCCATCATTTTGAAATAGACGTTCACCTATCTCTCAGCCAATTCTATTTATTTGCACAACTTATCTCGAGTAAACTCAGAAGTTACTGATTGAATGAACAGTTAGGTCAGGCCTCCAACCCCCGGAGTGGTCATCTATAAAATGCCAACCCCCAGAGCCAGCACAGACCCCAGACAAAATGATGGAGAGCGGAGCTCTCTGCCTCATCCTGCTATGTGGGATTATCGGGTGCTACTCACAACCACAGTGAGTATGGGGGTGTCCTCGTCCAACCTGCTTTCTGCTACTAATAGGTTTGGGCTAGTCTGATCTAATGTAACTATAACACTATCTGAAGCTGTTGCATATACAATATCATGTACTAACACAGAATACAGATACAGTGCCTGTGTGTTTTGCTATTGCCGTGTATACAGTATATGTGTATATATTTTACAATTAACTATTTGTTTATAAATAATACAAGAGCTGCTTCTAATGTCTGACATTTTTGGATTATTTTTGTCATGTGGGAGGATCAGACATTTCACTTCTGCAGTGTCCCTCCGCCTCCTTTGTCTTTCCATTTCTTCATACTGTATGTGATGTTTTGTCACAACTGAGGGTTGGTGTCGGCTGTGGGAAGCCTCAGTTGTAGGGGTTGAGGTGTATGTAAACTTGGGTGGTGAGATAGGACCCCTAGACATACGTGTGGACATGCAGCACCAAGCTCGAAGGTATGACCACAACAACAGAGGATAAGTTTAAAAGGTTTATTGAAACTTTAGGTGTGGTATAACGTAGGAACAGTCTTTAAGGATTTGGAGATGATATGTCCTTACCAACACCTATGCACTAGGTAGCAGATGGAAAGCGGAAGCTGGTGACTATAAACTGCCGGGTGTTATCAGATGGGACTGGTCCAACAGGAGAGCTGAGTGGTTAGTGCAGGAGCGCACTAATGTAGCTTGAGAGCAAAAAATATGTTGGAGATGCTTAGGAGCATAAACAGGAGATGCTTGGGAGCATATACAGGAGATGCTTGGGAGCATATACAGGAGATGCTTGGGAGCATATACAGGAGATGCTTGGGAGCATATACAGGAGATGCTTGGGAGCATATACAGGAGATGCTTGGGAGCATATACAGGAGATGCTTGGGAGCATATACAGGAGATGCTTGGGAGCATATACAGGAGATGCTTGAGAGCATATACAGGAGATGCTTGAGTGTGCAGATTACTAAAACTGAGACAGGGCATCGCTGGAAGCTGGAATGCTGAGAGCTGGTGTGCAAGTAATCTGTTCAAGCGCAGGGTGCAATATTAGGATACTGCGGAGTCAGGCTGCACCGTGAGGATAGGAATTGGTGCCAGTCTCTAGTGGAGTTTTGCAGACGGCGATCAACACAAACAGGAGAGACTGCTATCACTAGGATGACCATTGAAGCACTGACAACTTCCCAACCCAGGAACAGGATATCTATACCTGCTGGGAAGCAGGTATTATCTGGGCAATTAACCAGAGTCCAGAGTGCAGTTGCTGGGTAATCAGGCTGAGAGCAGAGTGCAGCTGATAGGCTGAAAGGTAACATGTGATCAGGAAAACATGGCTGCGCCCATGTTAGCTTTTGGAGGGAAAGGCTGTTTGTAACCTGCATGTGAAATTTAACCCTGATGCTGCCAGAATCACAGTGAGGAGACCTGAGACAATGGGATGCAGCGTGCTGCAGCTGCACACAGACAGCACAGATGGAATCTGGGCTTGGAACGCTGGGACAGTCTCAAGAGGCATTTAGAAGGTAAGTATTGACGAGAAATTACCCGGATCGTGACATGTTTTATGTAAATATAGCAGAGGACATTTATTATTATTATTATTATTATTATTATTATTATCCTTTATTTATATGGCACCACAAGGGTTCCGCAGCGCCCAATTACAGAATACATAAACAAATAATCAAACAGGAAAACAGCAACTTACAGTTGATGACAATATAGGACAAGTACAGGGTAAATAAACATAGCTACATCAGCAGATGACACTGGAATAAGTATCAGGTGGCAGAAGACTGCTGGATTTGGTGCAGTTGAAGATTATTAAAGTAAGAAAAAGGATAAGCACATGAGGGAAGAGGGACCTGCTCGTGAGAGCTTACATTCTAAAGGGGAGGGGTAGACAGACAGGGGTGACACAGATGGGGTACATATAGAGCGTGGAGCAGAGGGTTAGGATGAGATTTGGCTGGGTTTGGTGAAGAAGACATGTACTGTATCTTTTAATGACCCTTAATGACAGTGACAGTCTGAAGTGGCACCCTAGTGACCAAGGACCATTTGAGGCTGCTGTAAGCACATTGATGCCTGATCACACTAAGTGCCGATTTTTTTTGTAGTGAGCACTTCACATTAGTGACACATACATGTTGGAGTCGCATTATTATGACCACCAGCTAATCAGGGACGTGCGGTGATCTAAATAGCTCAGGAGCCACTGAACAAACGTTAGTATGACAGGAAAGGCTCTGCCTCACCCCACCGCACGTCACTGCAGCTAATAGCCAGAGTAACAGCTGTGTGGAGCACAGACAGCAGCTAGACAGGCTGAGCTGTCATTTAGACACACAGGATCATTTTGATGGTGAACTGCTCCACTGTAGCATGTCGGTTGCTCCGCATGCCCCTTCGTATCTGAGGTTCACCTCTCACATTACTGGCACGTGGTGCTCTGCAGTTTTCACATCGGCTGTTCGCAATGGTACCATTTGTCCAGTCATGATTAGAGATGTGCAGCTGGCATTTTTCGGGTTTTGTGTTTTGGTTTTAGATTCGGTTCCGCGGTCGTGTTTTGGATTCGGACGCATTTTGGCAAAACCTCCCTTAAGAATTTTTGTCAGATTCGGGTGTTTAAAAAAAAAAAAACACCTTAAAAACAGGTTAAATCATAGAATTTGGGGGTAATTATGATCCTATAGTATTATTAACCTCAATAACCATAATTTCCACTCATTTCCAGTCTATTCTGAACACCTCACACCTCACAATATTATTTTTAGTCCTAAAATTTGCACCGAGGTCGCTGGATGACAAAGCTAAGCTACCCAAATGGGCGGCACAAACACCTGGCCCATCTAGGAGTGGCACTGCAGTGTCAGACAGGATGGCACTTAAAAAAATAATCCCCAAACAGCATATGATGCAAAGATAAATAAAAAAAAGAGAGGTGCAAGATGGAATTGTCCTTGGGCCCTCCCACACACCCTTTTGTTGGGCCCTCCCACCCACCCTTATGTTGTTTAAACAGGACATGCACACTTTAACAAACCCATCATTTCAGCGACAGGGTCTGCCACACGATTGTGGCTGAAATGACTGGTTGGTTTGGGCCCCCACCAAAAAAGAAGCAATCAATCACTCCTTGCACAAACTGGCTCTACAGAGGCAAGATGTCCACCTCCTCCTCATCGTCCGATTCCTCACCACTTTCACTGTGTACATCCCCCTCCTCACAGAGTATTAATTTGTCCCCACTGGAATCCACCATCACAAGTCCCTATGTACTTTCTGGAGGCAATTGCTGGTAAATATCTCCACGGAGGAATTTATTATAATTAATTTTGATGAACATCATCTTCTCCACATTTTCTGGAAGTAACCTCCTACGCCGATCGCTGATAAGGTTACCGGCTGCACTAAACACTCTTTCGGAGTACACACTGGAGGTGGGGCAACTTAGGTAAAATAAAGCCAGTTTGTGCAAGGGCCTCCAAATTGCCTCTTTTTCCTGCCAGTATACGTACGGACTGTCTGACATGCCTACTTGGATGCTGTCACTCATATAATCCTCCACCATTCTTTTAATGGTGACATAATCATATGCAGTGACAGTAGACGACATGTCAGTAATCGTTGGCAGGTCCTTCAGTCCGGACCAGATGTCAGCTATCGCTCCTGACTGCCCTGCATCACCGCCAGCGGGTGGTTTTGGAAATGTTATCCTTTTCCTGGCAGCTCCAGTGGCGGGAGAAAATTAAGGAGGAGCTGTTGGCGGGTCACGTTTCCGCTTGACTTGACAATTGTCTCACCAGCAGGTCTTTGAACATCTGCACACTTGTGTCTGCCGGAGATACAACGTAGGCTTTAAACCTAGGATCGAGCACGGTGGCCAAAATGTAGTGCTCTGATTTCAGCAGATTGACCACCCGTGAATCCTGGTTAAGCGAATTACGAGCTCCATCCACAAGTCCCACATGCCTAGTGGAATCGCTCCGTTTTAGCTTCTCCTTCAATCACTCCAGCTGCTTCTGCAAAAGCCTGATGAGGGGAATGACCTGACTTAGGCTGGCATTGTCTGAACTGACTTCACGTGTGGCAATTTCAAAGGGTTGGAAACTATGCACAACGTTGAAATCATTCTCCACTGCGCTTGAGTCAGGTGCATTCACCCTCCTTTGCCTAAATCGTAGGCAGATGTATAGGCTTGAATGGCCTTTTGCTGCTCCTCCATCCTCTGAAGCATATAGAGGGTTGAATTCAACCTCGTTCCCACTTCTTGCTTCAGCTGATGGCAGGGCATGTTCAGAAGTGTTTGCTGGTGCTCTAGTCTTCGGCACTCGGTGGCTGAATGCCGAAAGTGGCCCGCAATTCTTCATGCCACCGACAGCATCTCCAGTAAGCCCATGTAGTTTTTTTAAAAATTCTGCACCACCAAATTCATTGTATGTGCAAAACATGGGACGTGCTGGAATTTGCCCACATGTAATGCACGCACATTATTGGTGGCTTTGTCCGATGTCACAAATCCCCAGGAGAGTCAAACTGGGGTAAGCCAATCTGCGATGATGTTCCTCAGTTTCCGTAAGAGGTTGTCAGCTGTGTGCCTCTTATGGAAAGCGGTGATACAAAGCATAGCCTGCCTAGGAACGTGTTGGCATTTGCGAGATGCTGCTACTGTTGCCGCTGCTGCTGTTATTGCTGCGGGAGGCAATACATCTACCCAGTGGGCTGTCACAGTCATATAGTCCTTAGTCTGCCCTGCTCCACTTGTCCACATGTCCGTGGTTAAGTGGACACTGGGTACAACTGCATTTTTTAGGACACTGGTGACTCTTTTTCTGACGTCTGTGTACATTCTCGGTATCGCCTGCCTAGAGAAGTGGAACCTAGATGGTATTTGGTACCTGGGACACACTACCTCAAGCAATTCTCTAATTCCCTGTGAATTAACGGTGGATACCGGACGCACGTCTAATACCAACATAGTTGTCAAGGCCTGAGTTATCTGCTTTGCAACAGGATGACTGCTGTGATATTTCATCTTCCTCGCAAAGGACTGTTGGACAGTCACTTGCTTACTGGAAGTAGTACAAGTGGTCTTCCGACTTCCCCTCTGGGATGACGATCGACTCCCAGCAGCAACAACAGCAGCGCCAGCAGTAACAACAGCAGCAGTAGGCGTTCCACTCAAGGATCCATCGGAGGAATCCCAGTCAAGAGAGGACTCGTCAGACTTGCCAGTGACATGGCCTGCAGGACTATTAGCGTTCCTGTCTAAGGAGAAAATTGTCATTGAGGGAGTTGGTGGGGTGGTTTGCAGGAGCTTGGGTACAAGAGGAAGAAGGGATTTAGTTGTCAGTGGACTGCTTCAGCTGTTACTCAAAGTTTTTGAACTTGTCAATGACTTCTGATGAATGTGCTTCAGGTGACGTATAAGGGAGGATGTTCCTAGGTGGTTAACGTCCTTACCCCTACTTATTACAGCTTGACGAAGAGGTGATTTTTTTTGTATTTTGACCAGGCATTTCAATGGCCTTATTCATCCCACGGACAACAGGTGTCTCCCCGGGTGCCTGACTTAAACAAACCACCTCACCATCAGAATCCTCCTTGTCATTTTCCTCCCCAGCGCCAGCAACACCCATATCCTCACCCTGGTGTACTTCAACAGTGACATCTTCAATTTCAATATCAGGAACTGGACTGTGGGTGCTCCTTCCAGCACTTGCAGGAGGCGTGCAAATGGTGGAAGGAGCCACCTCTTCCCATCCAGTGTTGGGAAGGTCAGGCATCGCAACCGACACAATTGGACTCTCCTTGGGGATTTGTGATTTAGAAGAACGCATAGTTCTTTGCTGTGCTTTTGCCAGCTTAACTCTTTTCATTTTTCTAGCGGGAGGATGAGTGCTTCCATCCTCATGTGAAGCTGAACCACTAGCCATGAACATAGGCCAGGGCCTCAGCCGTTCCTTGCCACTCCGTGTCGTAAATGGCCTATTGGCAAGTTTACGCTTCTCCTCAGACGATTTTAATTTAGATTTTTGGGTCATTTTCCTGAACTTTTGTTTTTTGGATTTTACATGCTCTCTACTATGACTTTGGGCATCGGCCTTGGCAGACAACAATGATGGCATTTCATCATCTCTGCCATGACTAGTGACAGCAGCTTCAGCACTAGGTGGAAGTGGATCTTGATCTTTCCCTATTTTACCCTCCAAATTTTTTATCTCCATTTTTTAATGTGTGGAATTATATGCCAGTAATATAACTGGAATTAGACGGCAGTAATGTCTGGATTTAGAGACCACTAGAGTGATACCAGATACCACTGTAACTGGAATAATGATGACCTTTGCACAGAGACAGGACACTACCACAGCACCCTACAGCAGCAAGATGCAGCACAAGACACTGGACTTTTAGTAATGTACTGTAGTATACTGGTCACCACAATGCAGCACTGATACTGAGCACAGATATTGAGCACTGATGAGGATACTAGAACTGACACGGAGCAGCAAGATGCAGCAATGGACTATTGTACTGTAGTATTATATACTGGTCACCACAATGCAGCACTGATACTGAGCACAGATATTGAGCACTGATGAGGATACTAGAACTGACACGGAGCAGCAAGATGCAGCACTGGACTATTGTTCTGTAGTATTATTTACTGGTCACCACAATGCAGCACTGATACTGAGCACAGATATTGAGCACTGATGAGGATACTAGAACTGAACGGAGCAGCAAGATGCAGCAATGGACTATTGTACTAGTATTATATACTGGTCACCACAATGCAGCACAGATATTGAGCACTGATGAGGATACTAGAACTGACACGGAGCAGCAAGATGCAGCAATGGACTATTGTACTGTAGTGTACTGGTCACCACAATGCAGCACTGATACTGAGCACAGATATTGAGCACTGATGAGGATACTAGAACTGACACGGAGCAGCAAGATACAGCAATGTACTATTGTACTGTATTAGTATTATATACTGGTCACCACAATGCAGCACTGATACTGAGCACAGATATTGAGCACTGATGAGGATACTAGAACTGACACGGAGCAGCAAGATGCAGCAATGTACTATTGTACTGTATTAGTATTATATACTGGTCACCACAATGCAGCACTGACACTGAGCACAGATATTGAGCCCTGATGAGGATACTAGAACTGACACGGAGCAGCAAGATGCAGCAATGGACTTTTGTACTGTAGTATTATATACTGGTCACCACAATGCAGCACTGATACTGAGCACAGATATTGAGCACTGATGAGGACACTAGAACTGACACGGAGCAGCAAGATACAGCAATGGACTATTGTACTGCAGTATTATATACTGGTCACCACAATGCAGCACTGATACTGAGCACAGATATTGAGCACTGATGAGGATACTAGAACTGACACGGAGCAGCAAGATGCAGCAATGGACTATTGTACTGTAGTATACTGGTCACCACAATGCAGCACTGATACTGAGCACAGATATTGAGCTGATATTGAGCTTTCCACTCAGAGAACGTAGCCACGTCCTCTCCGCTCAATCTACAATGCACGAGTGAAAATGGCGGTGACGCGCGGCTCTTTATATGGAATCCGAATCTCTCGAGAATCCGACAGCGGGATGACGTTTTGCCTCGTTCGTGTTTTCCAAGTCACGCGCGAAGAACCGAGGCTGCCTTGGACCCGTGTAAACCACGTGGAGTTCGGGGGTTGATACAACTTCACCGCTGTGTCAGACATACTGCCGTCCTTGGCCTGAAAGCCGATAATCATCCCTTTTTGCAAGTCTGATAAATCGCCCCTTTTACCCATCACAGCAATGAGTGATATGTGTGCAGACGGCCTATCGCACACCTTATATACCCACCAATCCAGCGCACGACACGTGATGTACTTCATAGGCCACGCGCTGCTGACATCAACTGCAGGAGGTGGTCATAATAATTTGACTCAACCGCATTAACATCCTGTTAAGGTACTGTATGGAAAAAATCTTTTAAAATCAGGAACTGTTAGTTTCCAAAATAATGCAATCATTTGTCAAGTTTACCAACCACAGATTTCTAATACAATTTGCGCTTCTACAATGGGTTTAGGTACTGGCTTAAAGAGACAGAACTATGGGGTAATTTAGCAACATGCGCTGAAGTGCTGAAATCGCTATTCAGTGATCTCTGCACTTCTATGACACGCATGCATGAGGACTTAAATTGTGATCGCATGTGATTGCAGTCTAAGTGCCAACAGGGGGGAGATGATGGGGCGGAATCGCAGCGCATTGTGGGCGTCAATGCTGAGTTGGGGATGAGCGGTCCGGAAAACTGAGGCACGTCCAGACCGTTTGCACCACGTTTCATGGCGGCTACATGACATCACACACAGCTGCTGCAACCCAAAGCATCTGGCGTCACAGCTAGGCTGCGAAGGCAGGGGGCTACCCTAAAGATGCAAGCACTTCACTGTTTAGCGAAGCGCTTGCATTTTAGCTGTGGGGGAAGGACCTGGCATGCAGGCCGGCCCCACGTTTGCTAGTGGAAGAAGTATTGTGAATTGAAGAAGGGTAACTCTGTCAGTTCAGGTTCCACATCCCCGTGGCCCTCAAACAGGTCTTTTTCAAGATGGAATGTTCAGCCTATGGCCCTCATTCCGAGTTGTTCGCTTGCTAGCTGCTTTTAGCAGCATTGCACACGCTAAGCCGCCGCCCTCTGGGAGTGTATCTTAGCATAGCAGAATTGCGAACGAAAGATTAGCAGAATTCCGAATAGAAATTTCTTAGCAGTTTCTGAGGAGCTCGAGACTTACTCCTACACTGCAATCAGTTCAGTCAGTTTCTTTCCTGGTTTGACGTCACAAACACACCCAGCGTTCGCCCAGACACTCCCCCGTTTCTTCAGACACTCCCGCGTTTTTCCCAGAAACGTCAGCGTTTCTCCGCACACTCCCAGAAAACGGTCAGTTTCCGCCCAGAAACACCCACTTCCTGTCAATCACACTCCGATCACCAGAACGATGAAAAAACTTTGTTACGTCATGAGTAAAATACCAAACATTTGTGCTAATTTACTTGGCGCAGGCGCACTGCGAACATTACGCATGCGCAGTTTGCGACTAATCGCTCCGTAGCGAAAAAAAAATAACGAGCGAACAACTCGGAATGACCCCCTATGTTTCAATTGCCAACCTCTCTGCCGAGCATGCTCTTGGAGGACCTCTTTAGATAATGTGTAAATCACTACTAAGAATTAGCCGATTTGGGAGTTTGGAAGCAATGGTCACTACCATGGTAAAAAGAAAATAGGTTATAACAAGTGCACACAAGCAGCTAACAAGACAGTAGGTGTAAGAGTGTCACCCCACACTCCAAACAAAGCACAATTTCACAGGATAACACCCACATGCATCTTACAGTATTGGAAAGGTTTAAGGGGGTCATTCTGACCTGATTGCTCGCTGTAGTTCTTCGCAGCGCAGCGATCAAGTCAGAACTGCGCCGGTGCCGCAGTGCGCCGGCGCATGGCTGACTGCCGACGGCTGTCGTTGCCTAGCAATTGCCTCTGCCTGATTGAAAGGCAGAGGCGGTCGCTGGGCAGGAGGGGGCGGCACGGCGGCGTTTGGCCGCTTTTTTAGGGGCGCGGTCCGGCCAACGCAGGCGTGGCCGGACATTGCGGGTGGCGGGCTGCATTGTCTGCGTGACATCACACGCAGCCGCTGTGACCCGGGCAGCGATGAGTAACTCCCGGCCAGCCGCAGGAGCTGCTGAAGTTAGATGGCCAACATATGAGACCTCAGTTACACTGAAACGACAATTGTCAGAGTTCAACTGCATGTTCAGATTCTTTGGAGGACCTTGTAGAGGTGCATGTGGCATTCTTCCATGGAATGGACCCAAATGATGATGTCATCCACAAAGATATAACAAGGGTATCCTTCAAGGAAATTCTCCATTCAGTGTTGAATTGGGATGCGGTCAAGATGCCGCCGGCCGGAATCCCGGCGGTCGAAATACCGACGCCGGAATCCCGACCGCCACAATCCCGACATATTCTCCCTCCGTGGGTGTCCACGACACCCATAGAGGGAGAATATAATAGTGTGCCGAGCGTAGCGAGGCACCGTGCCCGCAGCGTGGCGAGCGAAGCGAGCCCGCAAGGGGCTGCGTTCTGCTCGCCACCCCTGTCGGGATTGTGTGGTCGGGATTCCGGCGTCGGGATTTCGACCGCCGGGATTCCGACCGGCGGCATTTAGTACTGATCCCGTTGAATTACAGGTGTGTCCTCACCAGTGGTGCAAGTAGAAAAAATGTCTTACGGGTACTGTGTGCGCGCGCCGAAGGCGCGCGCGCAAAAAAATGGGTGTGGCCAAATGCCACATGGGGCGTGGCCAATGGAAATGGGGGCGTGATACACATATGGGGGAGGGGCAGATACACGTATGACCCCAATAGTGCCAGATACACGTTGCCCCACAGTGCCAGATATACATTGCCCCACAGTGCCAGATACACATTGCCCCACAGTGACAGATATACATTGCCCCACAGTGCCAGATACAGAAATGCCCCCAGAGTGCCAGATATACATTGCCTCGCAGTGTCAGATACACGTTGCCCCACAGTGCCAGATATACATTGCCCCACAGTGCCAGATATACATTGCCCCACAGTGCCAGATACACATTGCCCCACAGTGCCAGATACAGAAATGCCCCCAGAGTGCCAGATATACATTGCCTCGCAGTGTCAGATACACATTGCCCCACAGTGACAGATATACATTGCCCCACAGTGCCAGATACACATTGACTAACAGTGCCAGATACACATTGCCCCACAGTGCCAGATACAGAAATGCCCCCAGAGTGCCAGATATACGTTGCCTCGCAGTGTCAGATACACGTTGCCCCACAGTGCCAGATATACATTGCCCCACAGTGCCAGATACACATTGCCCCACAGTGCCAGATACACAAATGCCCCCACTGTGTCAGATATACATTGCCCCCCGTGCCAGATACAGAAATGCCCCTACAGTGCCAGATATGCCCCCAGTGCCAGATATCCCCCAGTGCCAGGTATACATGCCCCCCCAGTGCCAGATATCCCCCAGTGCCAGGTATACATGCCCCCCTGTGCCAGATATCCCCCAGTGCCAGGTATACATGCCCCCCTGTGCCAGATATCCCCCAGTGCCAGGTATACATGCCCCCCTGTGCCAGATATCCCCCAGTGCCAGGTATATATGCCCCCCAGTGCCAGATATCCCCCAGTGCCAGGTATATATGCCCCCCAGTGCCAGGTATATATGCCCCCCAGTGCCAGATATCCCCCAGTGCCAGGCTTTATGCCTCCCAGTGCCAGATATCCCCCAGTGCCAGGTATATATGCCCCCCAGTGCCAGATATCCCCCAGTGCCAGGTATATATGCCCCCCAGTGCCAGGTATATATGCCCCCCAGTGCCAGATATCCCCCAGTGCCAGGTATATATGCCTCCCAGTGCCAGATATCCCCCAGTGCCAGGTATATATGCCCCCCAGTGCCAGATATCCCCCAGTGCCATGTATATATGCCCCCCAGTGCCAGATATCCCCCAGTGCCAGGTATATATGCCCCCCAGTGCCAGGTATATATGCCCCCCAGTGCCAGATATCCCCCAGTGCCAGATAGAAATGCCCCCCCAGTGCCAGATATCCCCCAGTGCCAGGTATAACCCCCCCCCCCCTTCCCTGCTCACCGCTGCCGCTGGCCGCTGCCGTCCTGTGTGAGGGAAGGAGAGCGCAGCCTGTGCCTCTCCTTCCCCTCAGTCTCCGGCGGGTGTCTCACAGTTTAATTCAGCGCCGATCCGTGAGCCAATCAGAGCTCGCACCGCGAGCTCTGATTGGCTCAAGGATCGGCGCTGAATTAAACTATGACAGCCACCGGAGACTGAGGGGAAGGAGAGGCACAGGCTGCGCTCTCCTTCCCTCACATCAGCGGCGGTGCGAGGAGCGGCGGCCCGTCGGTGTGGGTACGGCGTACCCACGGCTAAATTCTTACGGGTACGCCGTACCCACCCGTACCCGCCCACTTGCACCACTGGTCCTCACATACCTAATGAGTCGCCTGGTGCGAGTGATCCACCAGATCTCATGTAAAGGATGATCGGTGCAAGCAGAATCCAACAGGACCTGGTGACCAAGAAGGACTATTTGGCATGACTGCGGCAACAGTGCATAAGGACACATCTGTACTTCACTGCAAGTGTATATACCACAGAGCATTTGGAAAAAGCCCATAGGTGTCATGAACATGGTAGCATGAATGATTCCTTGTCCAATGAGATCTGCCAGAAACCACATTTGGCATCCAGAGTGGTAAATATCTTTGCATTTGTAATATCAACTCTTGTTTCACAGTTCTGAGGGGGGTGCTGTGATCTCATGAAAGCTTTTGTTCAGGTGCACAGGGTCAATGCAGATGTGTACCAAACCGTTTCTTTACTGCGGCATCTCTAGCTATCACACGCGGGGTGTCTTCTGCCACTGAAGCAATGACCAGGGCCTGCTCCAGGCATGTTCGACTAGAGCGGCCGCGCGGGGCGCCACTCTTATAGGGCGCCGCACGCTGCGGCCGCCATATTCCTGCCTGGAGCCAGCCTTCAATCAGTCAGTGTCCCGGCCGCTTGTGTGCGCGCTATGCAGCGCGCTGTGCGGCGCCGGCGTCTGACGTTAGACGCCGGCGCCGCGCAGCGCGCATACAGAAGTGTTCTTCCGTCCGCCCACCCGCCCGCGCCCACAGCAGTACTTCCCCTCCCGGCTCCCAGCACCGCAGTGACATGTAAGTGAAAATCTGGCACTGTGGGGTCATAGCTGCACTGTGAGGGCGTTTATGTTTCTGGCACTGTGGGGGCATATCTGCACTGTGGGGGCATTTATGTTTCTGGCATTGTGGGGGCATATCTGCATTGTGGGGGCATTTATGTTTTGTGGCACGGGGGGCATTTATGTATCTGGCACTGTAGGGGCATATCTGCACTGGGAGCATTTATGTATCTGGCACTGTGGGGGCATATCTGCACTGTGGGGGCATTTATGTTTCTGGCACTGGGGGCATTTATGTTTCTGGCACTGTGGGGGCATTTATGTTTCTGGCACTGGGGGCATTTATGTTTCTGGCACTGTGGGGGCATTTATGTTTCTGGCACTGGGGGCATTTATGTATCTGGCACTGTGGGGGCATATCTGCACTGTGGGGGCTTTTATGTTTTGTGGCACGGGGGGCATTTATGTATCTGGCACTGTGGGGGCATATCTGCACTGTGGGGGCATTTATATTTTGTGGCACTGGGGGCATTTATGTATCTGGCACTTATGTATCTGGCACTGTGGGGTCACTGATTTATCTGGCACTGTGGGGGCACTTATGTATTTGGCACTGTGAGGGCACTTATGTATCTGGCACTGTGGGGGCACTTATGTATCTGGCTTTGTGGGGGCATTTATGTATCTGGCACTGGGGGCATATCTGCACTGTGTGGCCATTTATGTATCTGGCACTGCTGGGGGGCATGTCACGTGTAGCTGGCACTGCTGGGGGGTATGTCACGTGTAGCTGGCACTGCTGGGGGGCATGTCACGTGTAGCTAGCACTGCTGGGGGGCATATCATGTCGTGTATCTACTAGGCGTCTGTGGCTAGGCAATGTGTCTAACGTGCGCTGCCTGGCGCAAAGTGTCTAACGTGCGCTGCCTGGCGCAAAGTGTCTAACGTGCGCTGCCTGGCGCAAAGTGTCTTAACGTGCTCTGCCTTGCGCAAAGTGTCTAACGTGCTCTGCCTGGCGCAAAGGGTCTAACGTGCTCTGCCTGGCGCAAAGTGTCTAACGTGCTCTGCCTGGCGCAAAGTGTCTAACGTGCTCTGCCTGGCGCAAAGTGTCTAACGTGCTCTGCCTGGCGCAAAGTGTATAGGAGGTTCTACCTGGTGCAATGTGTATTAGCTGCACTACTATGTGGTGTAATGCGAATTGCCACTATTCTGTGGTCATGCACCTTCCCCACGAAGCAACGCCCCTAAATTTTTGCTGCGTGCCTTCGGCGCGCACTGTCCCTGCTTCTGCATGTGGGTGGAGGAGCACCAAGCATTACAGTATGTACATCATTTTGCCCTCCTTACTTAAAAATGTGCCCTCCTTGTGATCAGCACCCTGCCCTAAAACGTGAACACTATCATCTGTAGCTGGCACTGCTGGGGGGCCTATTGTGTGTAGCTGGCACTGTTGTGGGGCATGTCATGTGTAGCTGGCACTGCTGCGGGGCATGTCATGTGTAGCTGGCACTGTTGTGGGGCATGTCATGTGTAGCTGGCACTGCACATTATGTGTATCTGGCACTACACTGGAGACATTGTGTGTAAGGAACAATACTGTGGCTGTTCTGCGTAAGGCTGCTAATTGTGTGCATAGAGGGGGTGTGAAAAAATATATTTATTTATAGTTTGATAATATGAAGTTACGAGGCCACACCCACTTTCCCAGAGGCCACGCCCACTTTCCCCGAAGCGCGCACACCTTCGGCGCGCGCATAGGGGTTGGGGGGCGCTTTTACATTTTCTCGCTCAGGGTGCTAGTAGGCCTGGAGCCGGCCCTGGCAATGACCATACCTCCCAACATTTGGATTTGTCCAAGAGGGACACCATGGCGCGGCAAAGCTGTGCTTGCTCGAACAGGGGGCATGGCATATAGGAAAAGGGGCATGGCTTTGCATGAGTGTTGGCATGGCCAGCACTCCGTGAGCTGCTGGCATGCCCCCAGTCCCTCTAACTCCCGTGAATAGACGCTGTGGAGCCTCCCAACTGCCCCCCCTCCCCACCGCGGGACACTGCAGTGGGACAGTCCCAAAAAAACGGGACTGTCCCGTGAAAATCGGGACAGTTGGGAGGTGTGCAATGACACCCAATGCCATCATGTGATTTAACTCTGCTATCACTTTATACTTCATGGCCATATCCACAGGTCTGGGAGCACATACTGTGGGAGAAATAGCCTTGCATTTGCATATGATAGGTGACTGGGAGTATCCCAATGGTATTACAACTTAACAGATCAGCAAAGTTTTATAACTTTGGATTATCCTGTTGAATGACATGCACATCAGCACTTAAAGTCATTGACCCCAGTTTTACACTGTCCAGTAAACCTACTGTAGGTGCAGTTTGATATTACTGTCCACTATGTGAAACTGCAGCAGGTCTTCATTACCTGGCCACTGCAAGCAATTAGAGAGCAGCCAAAAAGTGTTTTGGGGTTTGTGTGCTGGAGGAGCTCACATGACATGACATTACACTTGGCGCCAGTGTAAATTTTTAATTTGACAGCATTATTGTTCTCCTTATCTATTATGGTGGTAAAGATGTCGGCCCTTTTGGCCCTGAGGTCAGTACACTTGCAGTGGAGACTGATATCTGGGGTATTTTCCATTGTAGTGTCTACAGTGTGATCTCTGCGGTAGACTGCAGGAAAGTGCAGCGTAAGGTTCTCTGTTATCGGCTTCTGGCTTGGACATGTTCCAGCAATATTCATTAGTTTGCCACAAGCATTGCAGAGTTTATGGAAAGCAGGACATTAGTGGTATTCATGGGAATGGCGACCGCCGCAACTTACACAGCATGTTTGTTGCTGCACATGTTGCCAGGGGTCACAATTTTGCGCGGGCCGGGCATTGCGTTCGCATCGATGTGAATACCTCTGCCCGATTGACAGCCAGAAGTGTTCGCAGGGTGGTCGGAGGCAGCGATGGAGTCTTGCGGGGCCATGGTGCCAAAAACGGGGGCAGGTCCTGGCCATTATCGGGGAGGCCGCGTGACATCACACGCGGCCACTGCGATGGGTAAGATGCACATGCTGCGTCTGCCTTCACACCATTGCGTCCAGGCAGGGGGCATCACTTATTTTGCAGGGACAGCGATTGCGATCGCATTGCTGGTGGCCATTAGAATGCTGGATGGTCTTGCCCGGTGCTGGTCGGCCCCCAGCATGCGAGCGTCCGCAGCTGAAATTAGCAAAACTGCAACTGAAGCTGAATAGAGTCCATAGTGCAAAAGGAACTGTATAAAACACAGTGGTCACTTCCGTATGACATCACCACTGCGTCCACCTCTCAGTCAGGTCCTAGGAGTACAATGGTAGCAAAAAATGTCTCTATAATCTTTATATCAGAATGTTCTTCATGTTGAATTACAAATATTATTTGCTACATTATCCTGATCTATTCTCTCCTTACAGATGCTCCCTGATCACGTCCAACTTGCTGCGTATGGACAACGAAGAGATCTTCATACTGGACGGTTTCGGCTCTGCGTTTGATGCTGATATTATTATCCAAGATTTCCCCAGGAAGAGTGTCCTTTTAGCTGGGGGAAGAATCTCTGTCAATAGGGATAATGAATTTCTGGGACAAGTTACATTGACGGTAAGGTTCTACATCAGGAATCAGTGGCGCACCCAGGGGGGGTTTCCGAGCACCTGCATGGGTATTATTAATGGCTGTCTAGCGTCCTCTGCAGCCTGCTGTCTTCCTGATGGCACTTGTAAGTGCAATAAAAGTTTACTTTATATTAATTATAGTACATATATATCCATGTGCATACATATATACACATGTATATACATACATACATACATATAAACACACACATGATATATATATGCATGTTTTATATGCTATGTATATGTGTATATGTATGTGTGTGTGTGTATGTGTATATATATATATATATATGTATAAATATATATATATATGTGTGTAGATATATGTATATATATATACAGTATATATATATATATATATACACACACACACACACTAGTTTTACGGACCCAGCATATACTGGGTCACTCAGTCCCCACCCCCGTGATTGGCTCCGCCCAGTTCTGGAAACCCCCCCATGCAAATCCTGCGTTTGCCACTGGGAATTCCCAACCTCGGTCCTCAAGGCACAGTGCAGGTTTTAGTGATATCCAGGCTGCGGTACTAACATCCATAACTGAGGTACCAATTAAGTGACCTGTGCAGGGATATCACTAAAACCTGGACTGTCAGTGTACCTTGAGGACTGGGGTTGGCAATGCCTGTTCTATATAATATGTTAAGGATTATGTGAAAATGTGCCGTGTAAATGTACAAAGGTGTCAAGGAGCAAAGTGATCCATAAATACAGTCACTGCAGGCGAAAAAAGAAGATTAAACACTCGGGTAGACATTATGAAATGTTGTTGGAAATAATGTTCCCATAGAGATGAGTTATTATTTATAAGGAACTGTGAAATATAGCATTACATTTTGTTTGCTCTGATGTCATAATACCCTGAATATAACAGTTTATATATATCCCTTTTCCACATGCATGTTTCTCCCTTACTGTAGGTTAAAGTTTACCTAGGCTACTATACAGTATGTAGGTTGTCTTGAGAAAGCCTGAATGGTGAAACGGCTGTAGTCTAGCAGTAGCCATTGTCCATGTTCTAACTTTATAGCAATATACTGTTATTGTTACTTCTATATCCTAATACACATGTTGTGACATTTACCAGTAGCTGTACAGCCGCAGTAAACCGAGTGACATTAGAGCACTCGATTGACGCTGGCAGGGATTAGGCACTGACACAGTGCGGTGCGCCCGTTATATAAGCGGCTCGCAGTAAGCGGCCGGAAATAAAGACGACAGCCCCTATAGTTGGTGGCCTGTATTACAAGCACCAGCACATGGTGGTCAGTCGTAAGTGCTTTATACTAATACCGCACATAGATGTGGGTTAACAACAGCGGCAGTAACCACTACAGGTACGGAGAATAACAAAATATAACCTTATAGTGTCTGATAATTGATACTGCACACACTGCCCAACTTATTACCTAACCACGCTGCATATCAGTGGGGAAACAGTTATTAATCATATATAGAACTATATGGACCTGTGCTGTGTTTGGACAAAATATAATGTCCATACGATGATACAGGGCACATTAGAATCCGGTTAGAAAACCTCTATTATGAACTGTGAAATAATAACCACTATATTTGCAGTGCTCTAATAATATATACAGCTACTAATTGGGAACTGGTTACTAATATTACATTTAGGAGCTTTAGGGAACACCAATCATGTACACTAGTTGTGATTGGAGACATACTGTAACATTATAGAAATCCTTGTGAGGCTGGTTTATGATAATTACGCTTGAGCTAGAGTAACCAGCCTCCAGCCTGATGATTTGAGTTCATACTATAACAATGGCAAATAAAGTAGCATTTGTAGCATCTGCCTGGACATTTTGGCAATAGGTACAGCGGGGCAAAAAAGTATTTGGACAGCCACCGATTGTGCAAGTTGACCCACTTAAAAAGATGAGAGAGGTGTGTAATTTCCATCATAGATACTCTTCAACTGTGAGAGACAGAATATGGAAAAAAAAACTAGTAAAACACATTGTATGATTTTTAAACAATTTATTTGTATATTCTTGTGGAAAATAAATATTTGGACAATCAAAAACTTTAACCCAATACTTTGTAATATAACCTCGGTTGGCAATTACAGAGGTCAAACGTTTCCTGTAGTTCTTGACAAGGTTTGCACACACTGTAGCAGGTATTTTGGCCCACTCACTCTTCCATGCATATCTTCTCTAGATCTGTCATGTTTTTGGGCTGTCGCCGGGCAACACAGACTTTCAACTCCCTCCACAGATTTCCTATTGGGTTGAGGTCTGGAGACTGGCTAGGCCACTCCAGGACCTTGAAATGCTTCTTACGGAGCCACTCCTTAGTTGCCCTGGCGGTGTGTTTGGGGTCATTATCATGCTGGAAGACCCAGCCACGTTCCATCTTCAATGCTCTTACTGAGGGAAGGAGGTTTTTGCCTAAAATCTCACGATACATGGCCCCATTCATCCTCTCCTTAATACGGATCAGTCGTCCTGTCCCCTTAGCAGAAAAGCATCCCCAAAGCATGATGTTTCCACCCACATGCTTCACAGTGGGTATGGTGTTCTTGGGATGCCATTCATCATTCTTCTCCCTCTAAACACGGCGAGTGGAGTTTATACCAAAAAGTTCGATTTTGTTATCATCTGACCACATTACATTCACCCAATCCTCCTCTGGATCATCCAGATGGTCACTGGCAAACTTTAGACGGGCCTGGACATGTGCTGTCTTAAGCAGGGGGACCTTTCGGGCGCTGCAGGATTTCAATCCATGACGACGTAGTGTGTTACTAATGGTAACCTTTGTGACTGTGGACCCAGCTCTCTTGAGGTCATTGACCAGGTCCCCCTGTATAGCTCTGGGCTGATTCCTCACCGTTCTCAAGATCATTGATACCCCACGAGGTGAGATCTTGCATGGAGTCCCAGGTCGAGGGAGATTGTCAGTGATCTTGTATTTCTTCAATTTTTTAATAATTGCACCAATCTGATCTCTTCTCACCAAGCTACTTGCCTATTGTCGAGTAGCTCCTTGTGCAGCTCTACAATTTTGTCCCTGGTGTCCTTAGACAGCTCTCTGTTTGAGGGTGTGGACTGGTGTCTTTTATACAGATAACCAGTTCAAACAGGTGCCATTAATACAGGTAACGAGTGGAGGATAGAAGAGCTTCTTAAAGAAGAAGTAACAGGTCAGTGAGAGCCAGAAATCTTGCTGATTGGTAGGTGTCCAAATATTTATTTTCCACAAGAATATACAAATAAATTGTTTAAAAAATCATACAATGTGATTTCCTGTTTTTTTTTTTTTTTCAGATTCGGTCTCTCACAGCTGAAGTGTAGCTATGATGGAAATTACAGACCTCTCTCATCTTTTTAAGTGGGTCAACTTGCACAATCGGTGGCTGTCCAAATACTTTTTTGCCCCACTGTACATCATTTGATACTAATTTCCTCTCTAGATTAAATACTATTCTACTAATCTTCTTGGTCACAGTAGAGGAATATATAACATAACAGTATATGATCAGCAATGAGCAAAGCAGCTGTTACAAATTATATATTGAAATAGAACAATAGACAACGGCTATTTTTGTAAAGTATATATTTTAATACACTGATCATTTCATTTCTATTCACTACTCTCTGTTTTTATGCTTCACCAATTTTAATAGACTGATACATATTTCAGTACAGAGCTTGAGTGTAGGAGCCAGATCTCTGACCCCCCCCCCCCCCCAAAAAAAAAAAGCAAACAAAAAAAAACTCCGCCCCCCAAAAACCCCTCCCCCCCCACCATATTACTGAGCAGCTCCCCCCAGACAAACCACCACGGTCACACATACCCCCTGGCATACCAGCCCTTTGCATCCACACTGCAGTGCATCCCGCACCCACATTAATGAGCAGCTAACCCCCACGGGCAACCAACCCCCACAGCCACACAGATAAGGGGGAATCTCCAGGCAAACAACCACTCCACAGCCTCCAATCCCTCTTACCCTGTGGCCACATCACTAACCCTCTGAAGCCAGAAATTGCTGGCCATGCATAGACCCTCTTATTGGAGATTTCTATGCAGCCGGAGTTTGGAGACAGCAGTCAGTGCAGGCCAGGACAGACACTCAGCACATGCAGTCCTCTGCAAGAAATGGCCGCCATAATACAGGCACGCCTCCAAAAATCTCCACTGGGGCTGTTGGGACTGAAGGGGATCTGCTGCCTCACTCTAAAATCTGGTAGCCAGGCAGCAAAATCTAGGGGCCATGGCTACCTGTCCCCTGGGATTTGTCGAGCCCTGTTTTAATACATACCAATAAAGTATATAACTTTTTATTATGATAAATTTGGTCCCAGAGCACCATTGACACTACTTACCTTTCTTCTTTCTATTGTAATGTACTGTATGCATACTTTGAGTAGTGGGTAGCACCGCACAGCAGCCTTGAGATCATACTGTATATGGGGGAAGACACCTTGTAAATCGAAGCAATATTGAGTAGAGGACCACTGAAGATATTACTACTTGTGACGGTGATATTGGTAAGGGATCTACCTCTATTTTGAATCAGTAATATACAATATAACTGTGTTAGGGGAGCCGGGACTCTAATGTTCAGTGCAACCCTGGATAAGTAACTGTTTATATTGTTATTGTATATTCTGTGTGGGGATTTGTGGGTGGGATATAACAAGACTGGTAATAGTGCTGTACATCAGCTCCATATGCTTCTTTCTATGTTGTACAGATCTAGGCTCAGATTGGAGCTCTACTGAGTTTCTCTGAAAAAGATTTTATGTACAGACCTACTTTTGTGAGTTCAAAGGCTCTGCTTCTCAGGCTACTGGACACCATTAGCTCCAGAGGGTTTGATCGCTAGGTACGCCTAGATGCTCATTCCCGGAGCCTTGCCGTCACCCCCCTTGGAGCCAGAAGTCAGAAGACGGGTGAGTAGAAGAAGATCAGAAGACTTTAGTGACGGCTTTGAGGTACCGCACAGCGGCCGTGCTGCGCGCCATGCTCCCACACACACAGGCACTGTCGGGTGCAGGGCGCGGGGGGCGGGGGGGCGCCCTGGGCAGCATATAAATCCTCATAATAGACTGGCAAGAAACTATATAAGTGCCTGGGCACTATATTTAACCCCCGTCAGTATAAATATTTGTAAGTAGGAGCGGGGCTGAAGCGCCTCACAGCTTAAGGGGGCGGGGCTTCCCCCTCACAGCTCATTTCAGCGCCATTTTCTCCTCACAGAGATGCTGGTCCTTCCAAAGCACTACTGTACAGATCAGAGTGAAAAACGAGGGGGGGGGGGGGCACAGTTGTTAGGTGCAATATAAGTTAAAAATAAAGCACAATATATAATGAGCGCTATTGAAATGAGCTGGTAAACTCCTTCTGTGTTTCCATGACAGAATGTACTGGGGTCTATCCCTTATAGCCAATATAATGTCGGTGGGTGTTTGGTACACATGTATCGGCATATCTGAGGCTGAGTGCTCTGCCACAAAGGGAATGACTATGTCGGCGCTGTCGACTTCTAATAGTACTTGGTACATGTAATTAAATACAAGGGAATAAACAGAGCAGGACACCTGTCCTTAACTGTTATTCTTCCGGCGCTGATAACAATTAGTAATTAATTATATAAAGTGCATCAATAGCAGCTGAGTAGGACAACTAGCTAGGGTGCCAATTAATTGAAAAACAAGAAAAAAAAAGAGGAAAAAACAAGAAAAAAAAGAAGAAAAAAAAATAATATATAATATATATAATATAGAAATATATGCCTAAATGTGATGTTTGACTAATAGACAGGAATTATGGTAATTAAGTTTAAATTGAGAAAAATACTCATTAATGTATATAATTTGTTAGATTGACTCAGTAGATGTTCAATATAGTATTAATTGTGTTGTATGATCAATTTTTAACTACAAAGAATAACTTTCTATTATGTGCAGCATATAATTTAAACATTTCAGCCTATTAAACAGATCCAGCTGTTGCAAGTAATCTCATTAGAAAGAGTATAAATGTGTGACTGAATAGAGGGGAGGTATTCGTCCTGAGGAAGTCTCCGGTTGCCAAGGAGACGAAACGCGTTGACGCCCACTTTTCAAAGTTCAGCTGTTCGACAATACCTGCTGATCGATCTTGCTAAACAGCCTCACAGCCAACGACCTTCACAGCTACATCTTACCACGGCTTGGATACACGCCGGGCGCTCCAGCCAGCGGCTCTCGGCGAGAGCACTGACATCCGTCTAGGTGCCGTACTGCAGACGTCCGGTTCTCTGCCTACCCGTACCGAGTGACTGCTACTGGCCGCCGCAGTGAGGTCTAACACCCGGTTTGAGGAGATTGTTATTACTGCAGACGTCCGGTTCTCCGCTCACCCGTACCGAGTGACTGCTACTGGCCTCCGCAGTGAGGTCTAACACCTGGTTTGAGGAGGTGGGTTCTTTGGAGATCTTCACACAGGTTATTAAGAACTACTATCTATCCGGAGTATAGCCGTGATAAATATACGGCCTTTTCCAAACCAGCTTTAATCAGCTTAATTAACTGCATACCCATTTATGTGCACAGATACATTAACGGACCCTGTTTATTCATACTCTCAGGAATCTGCACATGGGTAATTATACATCAATATACACAAAAGTTCATCATTAAATAAGGCTGTGATTATTTTTACGAGACATTTATTAAACACTGGGACGCCAGTGTACTTCTATTTTTATCTAGCAATATAACAAAGATATTTCATCTCATTGTATGCTATACTAATTGTGATTATAAATTAATTGTTGCCTAATACATGCTGCTTATCTTGTATGAAATGTACACCTCTTTTTAAATATTAGATAAAGAATTTATTGTTATACTTTCACAGTTCTACTGAGTCAATTATTCTATATGACAGACTGCACACTATAGTTTAATCTGATACAGTGTATATATAGCGCAGAGTATACATTTTTTTCTTGTTTTACATGTAATTAAATGTCAACATGTCAGTAGAGGTATATTTTTCCCAAGAGAAAACTATATGGGAGACACAGATGTGGAAAGTGACCCTGTCGGCACCAACAATGTCTGATTGGGTGGATATTGACATGATAATGTGATGCATATCAGAAAGTGCTATACCTATATGTATATGTATGTATAGTAAGGTTACATAGGTTTGTGGCACGATCACAGACGTGATAATATTTATGGAGGAGTCATATTCATAGAATAGATTTCCCTCAGACCGTTCACGCAAAAATGTTATTTTGCCCACTTACTACTCCCTGAGATCGACTCGAATAATATTTCTTATTTCGACCATAATATTGCCTGATCAGATCCACAAAATCGGCATTCAGTACCTGTTCATACACATTGGAATTAACGTCACTAGGGACCCTGCTGTTCCTGACAAAAGGATATATGTATACTTATTAGATATATATATATATATATATATATATATGTGTATAGGTACATTTGAAAATATATATATATATATATATATATATAAATATTTATAATGAATGCTGAGGTAAAGTTATTCCTTCTCATGGATAGAATAATGTGAGAGTCACCCCTGTTCTGCACGGGGCTCTGTCACAAAGGATCGTATGCAGGAAGATATATGATACTCTAATTATGTGTCCGCATGTACGTTGTTTATACTAGCATTCCATGCGCATGGGGGAGTAGTTGTATGCAGGGTACTCCTGAAGTTGAGTCATGTCTATATCATTGCAGCATACTGCCGTGCGACTACAAGGGATATAGGACTATTGGGTTCGCAGGCCGCTTCCATGGCGATCTTGAATAGGAGGACGTTGTGGATTCATCAATGGAATGCTGAGGTTGACTCCGGGGAGTACTGGAGTATCTTCCATATGAAGGTGAAACCTAGTTTGGGATGGATTTGTTAAGTTGATCTCGGCAGATACCACTGGTAAGTCTACCTTCTTGACCTATGTTCCCTCTCCACGGTGGGTGACGCATTTTTTGTAGGATGCAGTCATTTCGACCAAATGGATACGGTTTTCCCTTTCTTTGCAGATAGAGGAAGATGAAAAGGTAAGAGGTCAGTAGCCGTTTCAAGTTTGCAGAAGCAGAAATCAGCCTCTGTTTCTACCACATCCACCGCTGGATCTATCTTACGGGAGCCCACAAGGGTGGGACCACATCTAATACTCGTCAGTCAGTCCTGGAAGGGACATGGACCAGTGAGTTTAAGAATAAAGTCCCAAGGGGGACATACTGGAGTTTCCAGACGATTCCCCTCACTGATTTTTCAAATAGATCCTACCGATTCTTCTCTGGACGGGACGGTAGTAGGCGACGCCATACAGGGTCAGGTCATTGTCATGCTGTCCCGATCACAAAAAAAAAAAGAAAAAAGCTGTTATTCAAGCTTTTCGTGCTTCTGAGGCCGGACGGCTCGGTCAGAACAATCCCCCAAATTTCTAGAACTATAAGATGGAATCTCTCAGGGCAGGGATCTCCAATCTGTAAAAGGAGAAAAAGGGTCTAAGTACGGTTTCTTCCGCATTAGGCTTACCTGGGTTTGCTATTCAGGATTGTCATTGCCACTTCACCGGAGTGATGGCGGTATGATGGTTTTCCTTCAATAGTAGGAGTCATTATTATTTGGTACTGGGACGCTCTCCTGAGTACGGCGAGGTAAAGGAACAAGTGGTGCAAAACGTTGTTTCTCCCTGACAGTCCTTCAACAAAGTGGTTGGCTCCTGATCTTGCCAGAATCACTGTTGATCCCAACGACGCGGTTGTAGGAGTTGGGAATAATGTTAAATACAGAACTGTTGAGAGTTTGTTTCTTCCAGTGGAAAGAGCTTTGAGGATCCAGAGTCGGATCAGATCAGCAACAGTGTCAATCCATCAATACATTCCGTGACTGAAGAAGATGATTGCGGCCTACGAGGCCATTCAGTGAACATGTTAAATGCCAGAGTGGTTTTAGTGGGACCAGTTGGACATGTGGTCTGGGTCTCTCCTGCACATGCACCGGAAAATAATCCTATCTTCCAGGACCAGAATCTCTCTCCTGTGGTGATTGCACAGTTCTCACCTCCTAGAGAGACGAAGGTTCGGGATCCAGGATTGGATCCTGGTGTCCATGGATGCAAGTCTCCGAGGCTGGGGAGCAGTCTTTCAAGGGGAAGAATTTCCAGGAAAAATGGTCAAGCCGGTAGGCTTGTCTGCAATAAATATTCTAAAATTAAGGGCTATTTACAACGGCCTTCTGCAAGCGGACCATCTTCTTCGCGATCTACCCGTCTTAATTCAGTAGGGAAACTTAACAGCAGTGGCGTACATAAACCGCCAGGGCGGAACGAAGAGCAGAGCAGCAAGGGCAGAAACCACTAAAGTTTTCCGCTGGGCGGAAAGACATGCAAGCGCTCTGTCAGCGGTCTTCATTCCGGGTGTAGACAACTGGGAAACAGACTTTCTTAGCAGACACGATCTCCATCCAGGAGAGTGGGGTCTTCATCAAGAGGTCTTTGCAGAAGTGACAAGTCGTTGGGGAATTCCTCAAATAGACATGATGGCGTCTCGCCTCAACAAGAAGCTTCCGAGATATTGTTCCAGGTCGAGGGACCCTCAAGCAATAGCGGTGGACGCCCTGGTGACACCGTGGGTGTTTCCGTCAGTCTATGTGTTCCCTCCACTTCCACTCATTTCAATGGTGATAAAGATTATAAGCAGAACAAGGGTTTAGGCGATACTCATTGTTCCAGACTGGCCAAGGAGGGCCTGGTATCCAGATCTTCAGGAGTTGCTCATAGAAGATCCTTGGCTTCTTCCTCTACGGGAGGACCTGTTATAACAAGGACCGTGCGTGTTTCAAGACTTACCGCGGCTGCGTTTGACGGCATGGCGGTTGAACGCCAAATCCTAGCACGAAAGGGTCTTCCTAGTGAAGTCATTCCCACACGTCTTCAGGCTAGAAAAGTAGTAACGGCAAAGCATTACCACCGTATTTGGAGGAAATATGTATCTTGGTGGGGATCCAAGAAGGCTCCTACGGAGGATTTTCAGCTGGGGCGTTGGCTCCATTTTTTGCTAGCAGGAGTGGAGGCGGGCCTGAAGTTTGGCTCCATTAAGGTGCAAATTTCGGCCTTATCAATTTTCTTTCAGAAAGAATTGGCCTCCCTTCCGGAGGTTCAGACCTTCGTGGAAGGCGTGCTGCACATCCAACCTCCGTTTGTGCTCCTGTGGCACAGTGGGATCTTAATGTGGTATTGCAATTCCTGCAATCAAATTATCAAATTGGTTTGAACCTTTACGTAAGGTTGAGTTGAAATTCCTTACTTGGAAAGTAGTCATGTTGTTGGCCTTGGCATCCGCAAGGCGAGTGTCGGAGTTTGCGGCTTTGTCTCACGAAAGCCCCTATTTAATCTTCCCTGCTGATAGAGCGGAGTTGAGAACTCGTCAGCAATTTCTGCCAAAAGTGGTTTCCTCACTTCATGTGAACCAACCTATTGTGGTGCCAGTGGCTACCGACGCCTTGGCGGAGTCGAAGTCTCTCGATGTGGTCAGTGCTTTGAAAATCTATGTCACCAGAACGGCTCAGATTAGGAAAACAGAGGATCTGTTTGTCCTGTGGCTCCCAACAAAATTGGGGCTCCTGTTTCTAAGCAGATTATTGTGCGCTGGATCGGTAATACAATTCAGCAGGCTCATTCTACGGCAGGATTGCATTACTGAAATCGGTGAAGGCCCATTCTACCAGAAAGGTGGGCTCATCCTGGGCGGCTGCCAGAGGGGTCTCGGCATTGCCGAGCCGCTACTTGGTCGGGATCAAACACCTTTGCAAAGTTTTACAAGTTTGATACCTTGGCTGAGGAGGACCTCTTGTTTGGTCAATCGGTGCTGCAGAGTCATCCGCACTCTCCCGCCCGTTCTAGAGCTTTGGTATAAACCCCATGGTTCTTGAAGCATCCCCAGCATCCTCTAAGATGTATGAGAAAATAGGATTTTAATACCTACCGGTAAATCCTTTTCTCTTAGTCCGTAGAGGATGCTGGGCGCCCGTCCCAGTGCGTACTGTATCTGCAGTTATCGCGTATGTTTACAGACATCGTGTGTTGCATTTCAGTCAGCCTGTTGCTGACAATATTCATGCCATGACATGTGTTCTGCTGTCATTGGTTGTGTTTACCACACAGGTTGTGTTACCCTTTATGTCAGTGTATTGCTGCATATTCTTCATGCCGTCGGCTGGTTTTCTATTGAATGCCACGTTCTGCGGCATACTAGAGGTGTGAGCTGGTGAAATACTCACCGTGGTTTATCAATAAATTCTTTCCTCGAAATGTCCGTCTCCCTGGGCACAGTTACTTAAACTGGAGTCTGGAGGAGGGGCATAGAGGGAGGAGCCAGTTCACACCCATTCAAAGTCTTAAAGTGTGCCATGTCTCCTGCAGATCCCGTCTATACCCCATGGTTCTTGAAGCATCCCCAGCATCCTCTACGGACTAAGAGAAAAGGATTTACCGGTAGGTATTAAAATCCTATTATATATATATATATATATATTAGTGCTGGGCAACGATTAAAATTTTTATCGCAATTAATCATAGGATTTCATGCACACTGAGGAAGCCGCCGAGGATACATGAAGGCGGAGAAACGCGTATGTGAATGAGTGAGTTTATAGCCGGCCGGCTAATTTAACTTTTCCAGGAAGCACCTGCTATCTCCACTTTATTGCTATACTCAGTATCCGGATACCCAGACCCCAGTGCTAAGGGGGAATAAGGAGTACGCTCCCTGATCTGAGTTTATTTACATCTCAATTAGAGACAGATGCGGCACCTGGGGTTAGAGGGAGGATTGCACTATCAGCTTGATATAACCGCATTGAGAATGTCGTTGTGCTGATATGTGAACACTCTGACACCTGAACTCCTCTACATTGTATGTAGAGACTGCTGAGATACTCCGTTGCCAAAAGGAAGGATACAGTATATAAGATCTGTCCAACAAATATTGTGCTGGCACCTGTGATCTTTGGGACAGCACATAAGGAGTGACTGAGGTAACAACGTACCAATTTCTTTCCCTCACATATTAAACGGACAGTTTACGAGTTATCCCACATTGCAGGGACGCCTTCGAAGTTATAGGAGTCACAAAGGCAGTTCCTCTCAATTAGTGGAGTTCCCTCATGTGCATAAAGATTTAAATACATGTTTTTAGGAGAAAAAAAATTTTCTCTTTGTGCAATAGATGCATATTTTGGATACATTAAATGTTTTATGTCTTGATTTGTATATTATAAAGAAATCCGGCCGGTAATTGTATAATTATATACATTTTTATATATTTTTATATTTTATTGTGGTAAAGAATAAATAGCTATAATTAAATGCTAAGCGCAGTTCCAAAGTTTTTTTGTTCTTTCTTGTTATATTTAATTGGTGGCATAAGAACCAGGCCCCAGGAACGTGCGGCTAGCGTTTGATTAAAACATTAGCGCCCAATTGTGTTCTTTTCTTCCCTTAACACAGTAGCATTTAAAAATAAAATATGTTTTCTGAGAATCTAAATCTGTTTTCTTTCCCAGATTTTTGTTCCCACCAATTTGGACAGATATATTTTAGGTGTGTAACCTATTTACTCCTCTGCACCAAGCCAGTTGCTAAGACACAGAAGGTTATTTACATTTTCAGATGATAAAGAAACTCTCTTCTTCTGTACAATATGACCAGCAAGAGAAAACAACCTTTCACAGGGTACTGATGTTGCAGGTGTGGCCAAGTACTTCTGTGCAATGGAGGCCAGCCTGCTGTGTGAGCCTGCATGTTTGGACCACCACTCTAATGGACAGGACTCTGTACTGATGGTGGGCTCCGCTCTGAATCGACGCACACTGTTCTCAACTGAATCTTCCTCCTGTTCAGAATCAGACTCTGATGAAGCAGCCAATAGGCCTAACTTTTTATTTGGTGGCTCTGATGTTGTTGCTTCCACAGGTTTCTCTGCAACAAACATCTGTTCCTTTAGTAAGTTGGTGACTAAGGCCCACACCTCACCCCTCTCAGCTCTGGGTATACACTTGAGGTCCTTGAATCTAGGGTCCAATGTTGTAGCAATCTTCAGATATGCAATGTTGGCATTTTATTTGCGTGTCTCCACGTCTGTTCTGAATGTAGACTTAAATTTGACCACGTAGGCAGGGTCATCATCTGAACTCTCCATGACCCGAGAGAGATGGCAAAAAGCAGGCAGAACCACAGAGCATGAAACATACTTTTCTCCTTCCAGAAGTTCAGTCACATACCTGCAACAGCAAAAAAAATCAAACCCATTTCTTTGGGTATGGGAGAATGCTGGTGGTCAGAAGACCGACAGCGGCATCCTGGAATCCAGATACCCAAAAGTCCCCGGTAAGTATACTAACCCTCCCTACCCTTAACCCTCCCTGCATAGTGCCTAACCCTAAAAGTCCGCTGGTGCTGCCTAACCCTAACTCTCCCTCCATGCAGCCAAACCCTAACCCTCCCTGCTCCCTACTAACCCTAACCCTCCCTGCTCCCTACTAACCCTAACCCTCCCTGCTTCCTACCCACCACCAGTAAGTGCCTAAACCTACCTAACTACATCTCATTCATGCTATATTTTTTACAGACAGGACAGTGGAAAAATGAAATATATGAAGTATGTAAAATATACCTGCAGGGCTCCGGTAGCGTTTCCAACCTCTGCAGTTTGTCCATTTCAGCTGTAGTTGGCATGGCAATCTTGGTGTTGTGTGTGGTGAGGACATCCCTCAGTGGCTGTTCATTTCTACAGACACTTTTTATCATGTCCAGAGTCGAATTCCATCTGGTTGGAATATCTTGTATAAGCGACTCCTTATTTTGTCTATGTTGAATTTGTTGTTTTTGTAATTCTGCAGCACTTGCTGGACTGTGTTTAAAGTAGTGATGTGCACCGGAAATTTTTCGGGTTTTGTGTTTTGGTTTTGGGTTCGGTTCCGCGGCCGTGTTTTGGGTTCGAATGCGTTTTGGCAAAACCTCACCGATTTTTTTTTTGTCGGATTCGGTTGTGTTTTGGATTCAGGTGTTTTTTTCAAAAAAACCTAAAAAACAGCTTAAACCATAGAATTTGGGGGTCATTTTGATCCCATAGTATTATTAACCTCAATAACCATAATTTACACTCATTTTCAGTCTATTCTGAACACCTCACACCTCACAATATTATTTTTAGTCCTGAAATTTGCACCGAGGTCGCTGGATGGCTAAGCTAAGCGACCCTAGTGGCCGACACAAACACCTGGCCCATCTAGGAGTGGCACTGCAGTGTCAGGCAGGATGGCCCTTCAAAAAAATACTCCCCAAACAGCACATGACGCAAAGAAAAAAAGAGGCGTAATGAGGTAGCTGTGTGACTAAGCTCAGCGACCCAAGTGGCCGACACAAACACCTGGCCCATCTAGGAGTGGCACTGCAGTGTCACGCAGGATGGCCCTTCAAAAAATACTCCCCAAACAGCACATGACGCAAAGAAAAAAGAGGCGCAATGAGGTAGCTGTGTGACTAAGCTAAGCGACCCTAGTGGCCGACACAAACACCTGGCCCATCTAGGAGTGGCACTGCAGTGTCACGCAGGTTGGCCCTTCAAAAAAATACTCCCCAAACAGCACATGACGCAAAGAAAAAAAGAGGCGCAATGAGGTAGCTGTGTGACTAAGCTCAGCGACCCAAGTGGCCGACACAAACACCTGGCCCATCTAGGAGTGGCACTGCAGTGTCAGGCAGGATGGCCCTTCAAAAAAATACTCCCCAAACAGCACATGATGCAAAGAAAAAAAGAGGCGCAATGAGGTAGCTAATGTGACTAAGCTAAGCGACCCTAGTGGCCGACACAGACACCTGGCCCATCTAGGAGTGGCACTGCAGTGTCACGCAGGATGGCCCTTCAAAAAAAATACTCCCCAAACAGCACATGACGCAAAGAAAAAAAGAGGCGCAATGAGGTAGCTGTGTGACTAAGCTCAGCGACCCAAGTGGCCGACACAAACACCTGGCCCATCTAGGAGTGGCACTGCAGTGTCAGGCAGGATGGCCCTTCAAAAAAATACTCCCCAAACAGCACATGACGCAAAGAAAAAAAGAGGCGCAATGAGGTAGCTGTGTGACTAAGCTCAGCGACCCAAGTGGCCGACACAAACACCTGGCCCATCTAGGAGTGGCACTGCAGTGTCACGCAGGATGGCCCTTCAAAAAATACTACCCAAACAGCACATGACGCAAAGAAAAAAGAGGCGCAATGAGGTAGCTGTGTGACTAAGCTCAGCGACCCAAGTGGCCTACACAAACACCTGGTCCATCTAGGAGTGGCACTGCAGTGTCAGACAGGATGGCCCTTCAAAAAAATACTCCCCAAACAGCACATGACGCAAAGAAAAAAAGAGGCGCACTTGCAGGGGGCGTGCAAATGGTGGAAGGCGCAAGCTCTTCCCCTCCAGTGTTGGGAAGGTCAGGCATCGCAACCGACACAATTGGACTCTCCTTGGGGATTTATGATTTCGAAGAACGCACAGTTCTTTGCTGTGCTTTTGCCAGCTTAAGTCTTTTCTTTTTTCTAGCGAGAGGATGAGTGCTTCCATCCTCATGTGAAGCTGAACCACTAGCCATGAACATAGGCCAGGGCCTCAGCCGTTCCTTGCCACTCCGTGTCGTAAATGGCATATTGGCAAGTTTACGCTTCTCCTCAGACGCTTTTAATTTTGATTTTTGGGTCATTTTACTGATCTTTTGTGTTTTGGATTTTACATGCTCTGTACTATGACATTGGGCATCGGCCTTGGCAGACGACGTTGATGGCATTTCATCATCTCGGCCATGACTAGTGGCAGCAGCTTCAGCATGAGGTGGAAGTGGATCTTGATCTTTCGCTATTTTTTTAACCTCCACATTTTTGTTCTCCATATTTTAATGCGCACAACTAAAAGCCACCACAGGTATATGTAGATGGATGGATACTATAGTATTATATTACTTATGGACGACGAGTGCACTGACGACACAGAGGTAGGTACAGCCGTGGCCTACCGTACTGCTATATATATATATATATATATATATATATATATATATAATATACTTAATAATAATAACGGACCTGGTGGACACTGTCAGCAGACTGCTAAACTAGTATGAAGAAAAAAAAAGCCACCACAGGTATACAATGTAGATGGATGGATAGTATAGTATTATATTACTTATGGACGACGAGTGCACTGACGCACAGAGGTAGGTACAGCCGTGGCCTACCGTACTGCTATATATATATATATATATAATATACTTAATAATAATAACGGACCTGGTGGACACTGTCAGCAGACTGCTAAACTAGTATGAAGAAAAAAAAAGCCACCACAGGTATACAATGTAGATAGATGGATAGTATAGTATTATATTACTTATGGACGACGAGTGCACTGACGACACAGAGGTAGGTACAGCCGTGGCCTACCGTACTGCTATATATATATATATATATATAATATACTTAATAATAATAACGGACCTGGTGGACACTAAACTAGTATGAAGAAAAAAAAAAGCCACCACAGGTATACAATGTAGATGGATGGATAGTATAGTATTATATTACTTATGGACGACAAGTGCACTGACGACACAGAGGTAGGTACAGCCGTGGCCTACCGTACTGCTATATATATATATATAATATACTTAATAATAATAACGGACCTGGTGGACACTAAACTAGTATGAAGAAAAAAAAAAGCCACCACAGGTATACAATGTAGATGGATGGATAGTATAGTATTATATTACTTATGGACGACGAGTGCACTGACGACACAGAGGTAGGTACAGCCGTGGCCTACCGTACTGCTATATATATATATATATAATATACTTAATAATAATAACAGACCTGGTGGACACTGTCAGCAGACTGCTAAACTAGTATGAAGAAAAAAAAAGCCACCACAGGTATACAATGTAGATGGATGGATAGTATAGTATTATATTACTTATGGACGACGAGTGCACTGACGACACAGAGGTAGGTACAGCCGTGGCCTACCGTACTGCTATATATATATAATAAATATAATATACTGTATAATAATAATAACGGACCTGGTGGACACTGTCAGCAGACTGCTAAACTAGTATGAAGAAAAAAAAAGCCACCACAGGAGTGTTTTTCAGGCAGACAAACGTATACTGGACTGGTGGTCACTGTCAGCAAAACTGTGCACTGTACTCCTGCTATAACTGCTCCCCAGTCCCCACAATTAGGCAGTGTGAGCAGTGCACTCAGCACAGATATATCATGCAGCAGTGCAGCACACTGAGTGAGCACAGATATGGTGGAGCGTTTTTTCAGGCAGAGAAACAAAGGATTAAACTCACTGGTGGTATAATCAAAACCCTGCACTGTACTCCCTAACAGCTGCTCCCCGTCCCCAATCCTCCCCACAATTATAACTAAGTCACTCAGTCTTTACTCTTTTCTAATATAACGGAGAGGACGCCAGCCACGTCCTCTCCCTATCAATCTCAATGCACGTGTGAAAATGGCGGCGACGCGCGGCTCCTTATATAGAATCCGAATCTCGCGAGAATCCGACAGCGGGATGATGACGTTCGGGCGCGCTCGGGTTAACCGAGCAAGGCGGGTGGATCCGAGTCGCTCGGACCCGTGAGAAAAAAGGTGAAGTTCGGGCGGGTTTGGATCCCGAGGATCCGAACCCGCTCATCACTAGTTTAAAGTGGCCTACAACTTTCCGGCATTTGGCCAGGACATTGTCAAACGCACTGTTCTGCAGAGATACTGTGACAGAACGCTGGAGACTGTGCGCAGTGCAGGGGACATGTTCAAAAGGCAGGTGTCTTGCAGCAGCAATCATATTTCTTGCACTATCTGTGCTAAATGTGCCGATTTTATCTGAAATGTTCCACTCCTGTGCAGCATGAATAAAATGTTCAGCGCACGTTTCAGCAAAATGTCTCTCTTCTGTTTTCATTACAGTCAGAGCATGTGAATGTAGCTCCCAGTGTTCATCAATATAATGCACTGTAACTCCGAGGTAATTATGGTTACCCAGCGATGTCCAGTAATCTCCAGTGAGAGAAACATGTGGTGCACATTGTAACGCCATCGCTTTTTTTTAGTCCTCTCATTTTCATACAAGTCATGTATTCTTCTTGTGATGGTGCGTCTTGAGGGAGGCTCATACGTGCTGTCATTCGTTGCGATCCTAAGAACGTTCCTCAGACCGACATCTTTGCCAATACTAATTGGCCTGCAGTTTGTAGCTATCCACTTCGCTATGTTATTTGTTAGCTTTTCTTGCTTTTGTATATCTATACTTCTCCCATACCCTGTATCCAATGTAATCTGCCGAAGCTTCCCTCCACTGTTTGTTTGAGTGGGTGAGTTGCTGGCATCAACGGTGTGTATTGCATTTAAGTGATACTTCAGACTCGAAGTACTCCGGTGATAAGAAAATTCAGCTTTGCAGTGTTAACAAATAACTTTGGTTTTATCAACTGTGCCATCTGGTAGAGATTTAAAATGAAAATGTCCATGTAAGATTTCAGTTCCTTTCTCCGTTTTCTGTGAAAACATTTTTAAACAAATAAAATAAAATTTATTTAAAAAAAACAAAAAAAATGCATTTTTTTTTAATAGCAGATTAGGCACCCCAGCAATAAAAGGGAGTATAATAGCTCAGCAGGGAGACCTTAATGAACGAAGGAGGCCCAAACTTCCAATCCCATCCACTAACTCTCCTGTTAATATAAGCAATATCAGCCCCAATGTACATAAACCCGTCACATCCAGTCCTACAGTGGTGTTGACAGAACCAGTGAATAGCCGCCGGTGAGAAGTGCTTCCTGCGCTGTCTCTGATACTTGCGCGCTGGCCAGCACGCACGCTGCGGGACCATCCAGTCCCACAGCGGCGCCCGCCGAAGAAGAGAAGGGCTGCCCTGCGCGCTGCAACCCACGCGACCGAGGTTTCTCCTCAGCTGCGCGTAACTAAGTTACCCAGTTACGGCCAGCGCGCGCTACGGGATCCCACTCACCCAGTCCCACCGCGACGCAGCTCCCGCTTGTGTTCTAACTTAGAACACAAGCGGGAGCTGCGCCGCGGTGGGACTGGGTGAGTGGGATCACGTAGCGCGCGCTGGCCGGAGCTGGGTAACTTAGTTAGAACTTCTAAGTTAATCGCTACCTATCTAACTAAAAACTAAATGCTAAAGAGCAGCTATAAGGGAATCCTATGCCTTTGCTAGGGCCCTGTATAAAAACCAGTACTCACAGAGATATTGTGAAGATGTCTCAGTCTCAAGAGGTTATGGCGGCTGGCGGTTTCCTCTTCTCCGGTGGCAACCGGCGGCTTCCTCTTCTCCGGCGGCATCCAGCGGCTTCTCCATCAAGGGGGTCAGATGAATTACTGCTTCCGGCGGCTTCTTCCTCTACTGCTTCCGGCGCAGCAGCGTTATCAATATTATCGCCGTTATTGCCTTATGGCGTTAACGCGTTAATAACGCGTTATCTTGCCCAGCACTAATATATATATATATATATATATATACCCAGCGGAGCTTTGCTTTGGACTGTGGTATTGTGTGGTGGTCCCAATCCTCTCTGTGTCACTCCGTAAAGTGCTGTTTGCGGTTGCTGTGTCTGTACACTGCTGTGTTGTTTGTACATTCTTTTAACTCTGTGTTTTCTGCTGTAAGAATGTCTGAGAAAACATCTGTGTGTCCCTCATGTAACACTAAGTATACACCTTCCTCACAGGGATCTTTACTGTGTACCCAGTGTTCTCTGCCTTCACAGGCCAGTGCTATGCAGGAACCTGAGTGGTTGTAATTATTTAAAACAGTGATTGCTAATATTAATACTGAGTTAGCTATGGCTATGCATGAAAGACAGACCATAACACAGTCTGTTGATGATTTCCTAGTCAAGGCGGCTGACCACAGACAGGCTCCTCAGCCCCCTCTGGTGGTCTCTCATAAACGCACAGTTCCACAGGAACTCCAGTCTGACTCTGAGACTGACTTACTGGAGTTGGATGACGCAGAACTGGACGAGAATAATTCTCTGTCCCCTGGAGTTGAGGCCCTAATTTATGCCATTAGGGAGGTCCTCAACATACCAGATAAGGAGGCAGAGCCAGAAGAGGAAGAGGAAGTATACTTTAATGTAAAGCCAAAATCCTCTGTCACCTTTCCTGTTTCAAAGGAGCTAAACTCCCTGTCTAAAGAGGTGTGGGTGAACCTTGACAAGAAATTCATTACCCCAAAATGGTTACTGAATTCCTTTCCTTTTCCTGCAGAGGACAGAAAAGTTTGGAAAAGTCCCCCGTCAGTGGATACTTCAGTGTCCAGGCTGTCACGTAAGATTGTACTGGCTGTACCTGGGGCTATCTCGCTCAAATACCCAGCCGACCGTAAAATTGAAACTACTCTCAAATCAATTTATACTGCAGTGGGTGTAGCTCAACAGCCCACTATTGCTTGCGGCTGGATCTCTAGGGCCATGGTAAAATGGTAAATATAGTAAGTGGGTTGGACTCCCTGCCCTAGGAGGAGATCATTACCCTGCTGCAACATATCCAGGATGCGGCTAACTTTATGAGTGAAGCCGTTAAGGAATTATGCCTCATCAATGGCCATACTATGGCGGTCTCGGCCCGTAGGACCCTGTGGCTGCGACAATGGTCAGCGGATGCTGAGTCTAAAAAAGGTGTAGAAAATCTTCCTTTTACAGGGGATGCCCTGTTTGGGGAGGAGCTGACCAAGTGGATCTCTCAGGCAACGGCGGTTAAGTCTACCTATCTGCCGTCTGCTGCACCTCCTGCTAAACGTCCCTACCCTGGGCCATCTTTGCAGTCCTTTCATGCGACAAGATTCAGAGGCAGAGCCAGAGGTGCCTCCATTGCTGCTAGAGGATCTTGTGGTAAGTCCCATAAACCAGCGGCTGCTGGATCTCTGGACCAGGCCTCCGGATCCTCATCCATGAAGCCCTCCGCATGACGGTTGGCCCCGGCAGCAAGGCGACTTCCAGGTAGGTGCTCAACTTCAGCACTTTGCCCAGGTCTGGGCACTGTCCTGCCGGGATCCTTGGGTGAGGGACCTCATGTTCCAAGGATTCCGGTTGTGGTTCCAAGCACTACCTCCTCCCAGATTCTTCAAGTCAAGCTTACCAGCTTCACCCGTAGCAATGGTTACCTTGCAAGACGCCATTCAAAAACTACTACAAACAGAGGTTGTTGTCCCAGTACCACATCACACAAACAAGGGTTTTACTACAGTCTGTTTGTTGTTCCAAAACCAGATGGTTCGGTTCGACCCATCTTGAACCTCAATTCTCTGAACCCATACTTACTGTACGTGTGTTCAATTTCAAGATAGAATCACTGCGTGTGGTGGTTCACGGTTTGGAGGAGGGAGAATTCTTAGTATCCCTGGATGCCAAGGATGCTTACCTGCATATTCCCATATGGCCTCCCCATCAGGCTTACCTTCGGTTCGCTCAACTGGACAACCACTTCCAGTTTCAGGCTTTACCTTTCCGTCTCTCCACAGCTCCAAGGGTATTTACAAAAGTTATGCTGGAGATGATGCTCCAATTGCACAGAATGGGAGTCAACATCGTACCCTACTTGGACGATATCCTGATAAAGGCGATATCCAGGGAACGAAATAATGGGAACCGCACAAGTCCAAATTCAAATAGATAGTAGCCTCTGAAAAACTGAATTATTACTGAATTGCTTCTAGATATAGCAACCATATGTGTGTGGATAATCAATCCTAGTAACTATGCTTGTTGCTTTCAGTGGTGCTCCCAAGAGTCAAAATTTATCGACCAAAAAAACCAAAACAAAGATGTATTGGAAAGTAGACTCTTTTTTGGGAGCACTCTAATTCAGAGGGTGAAATTGTAACACATTTAATACTGGTAAAAGCATTTTTATTAGGTATATATTAAAATTAGATTTGAGGAGTATCTGAGTATGACCAATGATTTAATTCTCTGCATCTATAATGATCCATAATGGATATTTGCAGAATAAATGATGGTCATATACTACATGAGAGGCAATGTGCAATGATGATCTATTCTAAGTACCACAGTTATTAATTTCCGGCAACTGGTAGATTGTGATATGGATATCACGTATGATTTATAATCTATTTTCATATTTTCGCGAAGCTATTTCTTTCATACTCAGATACTCCTCAAATCTAATTTTAATATATACCTAATAAAAATGCTTTTAAAAGTATTAAATATGTTACAATTTCACCCTCTGAATTAGAGTGCTCCCAAAAAAGAGTCTACTTTCCAATACTTCTTTGTTTTGGTTTTTTTGGTCGATATCCAGGGAACGTCTGCTGCACAGCATCGACCTGACGACTCGCCTCCTTATGGATCATGGGTGGATCCTAAATTTCTGGAAATCTCACCTGGAACCATCACAAAGACTTCAGTTCCTGGGAATGACACTGGACACGGTGTCTCAGAAAGAGTTCCTTCCATTAGACAAAGCCTTGACTATCCAGGCTATGGTCCGCTTGGTGCTCAGGCCCCGCAAGATTTTGATTAATCTTTGCATTCGCTTACTGGGCAAGATGGTTGCCTCATACGAGGCCATCCAGTATAGCAGGTTTCATGCCCGTCCGTTCCAGCTGGATCTGCTGGACAAATGGTCAGGGACTCACCTACACATGCACCAGATGGTAACTCTGTCACCAAAAGCACAGATTTCCCTGTTATGGTGGCTGCAGGTCCCTCACCTTGTGGAGGGTTGGAGTTTCGGTATCCAGTCATGGATACTACTGACAACGGATGCCAGCCTCCGGGGATAGAGGGCTGTGACCCAAGGGGCCCAATTCCAAAGAAAGTGGTTGAGTCAAAAATCTGCACTCCCGATAAATGTATTGGAACTCAGGGCAATTTACAATGCTCTCCTGCAGGCGTCCTCTCTTCTCCGAAATCAAGCCATACAGGTACAGTCGGACAACTTCACGGCGGTGGCGTACATAAATCGACAGGGAGGAACAAGAAGCAGGGCCGCAATGCAAGAGGTGTCCAGGATACTCCCCTCGGCACTGAGGCCAACGCAAGGGCCATCTCGGCCATCTTCATTCCAGGCGTGGACAATTGGGAAGCGGGCTTCCTCAGCAGGCACGATCTTCATCAGAATGGGGCCTTCATCCTCAGGTGTTTCAACAACTTATTCACCGGTGGGGCTGTCCTCAGATATACTTGATGGCTTCTCGTCTCAACAAGAAGCTCCGTTGTTACTGTTCCAGGACCAGGGATCCACAGGCTGCGGCAGACGATGCTCTGACAGCACCGTGGACTTATCAGTTTGTGTACCTGTTTCCTCCGATCCCTCTCATTCCCAGAGTTCTAAAATGACTCAAAAGGGAAAGGGTTCAGGCAATTCTGATTGCCCCGGATTGGCCCGACGGGCATGGTATACAGACCTCCTGACGATGTCTCTGGAGGACCCCTGGCCTCTGCCGCTTCTCAAGGACCTCCTTCAGCAAGGACCGTTCGTCTATCCAGACTTAGGCCCTCATTTCGAGTTGATCGCTAGCTGCCGTTGTTCACTGCCTAGCGATCATTTAAAAAAATGGCAAAACTGCGCATGCGTATGCACCGCAGTGCACACGCGTGGTGTACAGGTACAAAGAGCATCATGGTTTTGCACAGGTTCTGGCGAATGCAGGGAGAGTGACAGGAAGTGGGAGTTTTTGGGTGGCAACTGACCGTTTTCTGGGAGTGTTTGGAAAATCGCAGGTGTGGCCGGGCGATTGCTGGGCGGGTATCTGACGTCATTACCGTGTCATTCGTCACAGCAATAATCGCACAGAATAAGTAACTATAGGGCTGGTCTTGTTCTGCACAAAATGTGTTTGCTGCCGCGCGGCTGCACAGGCGTTCGCACTCCTGCAAAGCAAAAATACACTCCCCTGTGGGCGGCGACTATGCTAAAAGTAGCTAGCGAGCGATCAACTCGGAATGACGGCCTTAAAGCGGCTACGTTTGATGGCTTGGAGGTTGAGAGGGAAATTCTAGCCAGAAAGGGTCTTCCCTCCAAGGTTATTTCTACTATGGTCCGGGGCAGGAAGGTGGTTACGTCAAAACATTACCACCGTATATGGAAAAGATATGTTTCTTGCTGTGAGAGTAGAAAATATTCTCCTGAGGAGTTTCGACTAGGTCGTTTCCTACTCTTCCTGCAAGCAGGTGTGGACATGAGCCTACGGTTAGGCTCCATCAAGGTCATGATTTTGTATCTCTCCGTCTTCTTCCAAAAGCTTGCGGCTGTGCCGGAAGTACAGATGTTCCTGAAGGGGGTTCTTCACATTCAACCACCCTTCGTCCCTCCCACGGCTCCGTGGGATCTTAATGTGGTCTTGACCTTTCTCCAGTCAGACTGGTTTTAACCCTTGTGTACGGTGGAGTTGAAATATCTCACTTGGAAGACTGTCATGTTGCTGGCATTTGCTTCTACAAGACGCATGTCAGAATTGGGGGCCTTATCCTGTAAGAGCCCGTATTTGATATTTCATGAGGATAGGGCGGAGCTCAGGACTCGCCCGCAGTTTTTGCCGAAAGTGGTGTTGGCTTTTCATGTAAATCAACCTATTGTGGTTCCAGTACTGGCTGACACGTCCATTGCTCTTAAGTCCTTGGACGTGGTGAGGGCTTTGAAAATTGATGTAAAGAGGACAGCTTGTCACAGGAAATCTGACTCTTTGTCCTGTATGATGCTACCAAAATTGGTCATCCTGCTTCTAAGCAATCAATTGCTCGTTGGCTGAGGTTGACCATTCAACAAGCCTATTCTTCGGCCGCATTGCCGCTGCCAAGTTCTATCCAGGATTACTCCACTAGGTCAGTGGGTTCTTCCTGGGCGGCTGCCTGGAGTGTTTCGGCCTTACAGTTGTGCCGTGCAGCTACTTGGTCTGGTGAGAACACATTTGTAAAGTTCTACAGGTTCGACACCTTGGCCTCAGATGACCTTCAGATTGGTCAGGCGGTTTTGCAGGGGTCTCAGCACTCTCCCACCTGATCTGGGAGCTTTGGGACTTCCCCACAGTACTAAAGTACATTCACCAGTATCCACTAGGACGCTAGAGAAAATAAGAATTTAATACCTACCGGTAATTCCTTTTCTCGTATTCTGTAGTGGATACTGGGCGCCCGCCTCAGTGCTTCGAATTCCTGCTTACAAGGTTGTAAGTGTCCTTGGTTGGGTCTGCTGTTACTGTCCCTGTTCCATGTTGGGTTAGAGTTGCTATCCTCGTTGTTGTTAGCGTTGCTATCCTCTGTTCTGGTTAGCTCTGCTATCCGTTACTGTTGAGTGTTGGTTCGTTGCCTCACCGCTATGTTATATGTTTATCCTTCTCCCACAGTATGTCCGTCTCCTCAGGCACAGTTTCCTAGACTGAGTCTGCTAGGAGGGGCATAGAGTGGAGGAGCCAGCACACAATAATTAATTCTTAAAGTGCCAGGCTCCAATGGACCCGATCTATACGCCACGGTACTAAAGTACATTCCCCAGTATCCACTATGGACTACGAGAAAAGGAATCACCGGTAGGTATTAAATTCCTATTTTCTTTGCAAGGGCAGATAGCTCAATGAATAGATTGTCTGACTGCAATGCCACAGGCAGTGGGTTGGAATCTGGGGTATGTCAGCATCTTGAAATTTAATAAAGTACAGTGTGACTGAATAACAAAGAAATCTCAAGTTAAGTTCATGAATGTTGTATAAGTATTAGCAGCGGAAGGGGTGGGGGTAGGAGACAGGAGATGCTGGGCTTCAAAGAGGGGGAACCTGCAAGTTAAAGTAATTAAAATAGATAATTGACAAGTGCCGCCAACGGCGCCTCCTACCCTGCAGCGCTATGTGCAGTGCCCCCTCCGCACACAACTAGTTACAGCTCTGGAAGCAGCTACTGAGAGGAGGCTGTGCTGGCGGCTGATACCTCTCCTACAGGCATGGAATGATGTCTTGATCCACCCTCTAACCATCCCTGAGCCGGGAACAGTGATAAAAACCTCCAGCAGCTGACAACCAGAGGCGTTGCTCTAAGAGACTGGCAGTAGCTGGAGGGCGTCTCCTGCCCCTAGGAGTGATTTTTCAGGGAGGAGACCGCACATCATGGCAGTGACCCACCTCCAGCAAGTGTGACGTACAGATGTGTCCTTGTGCATCTTTGCTGCAGATACGCCAAACAGCCCTTCTCAGAGCGCCAGGTCCCGTGCAACTCTGCTAGCTTCATGCATTTTTTTTTGTATATTGTTTTGCTGAAAATGTGTCTTAGTCTCAATGCAATGCAGGTAGGATGCACCAGGAGACTGTGCTGATTCATTTGCTATTCGACACTAGAATATCTGTGTGCGACTGAGTTTCTGGCCTATATTTACAAAAGCTTCTAAAACAGAGAATTGGTGATGGGATGCGCTTGTGTGACCAGTGGTCAGGAGACCGCCTGTCACAATGGTGACACCGGGATCACGGCATCTGAATATACCACCGGTAGGCATGCCAACCAACAGGGACTATTCCCACTTGTGGGTGTCCACGACACCCATAGAGTGAGAAGAGAACTTGTGGTGAGCGCAGCGAGCCATTGAGTCCGCTGCGTAGTGGGCATAGCAAGCCCGCAAGTGGCTCCATTGTGCTTGCCCTCGCTGGCCATATATATGCCGGGATCCTGGCGATGGGATGGTGACCGGTGGTCTCCCGACCGCCAGTCACGCAAACCTAACCCTTGGTGATGTTGAAGTTCCATTAAATAATAAATCTCCTTTCCACCAGAAGGGCCCTGTAGACAGCTCAAAGTTCCAGGACATTGATCAGAAGATCCCTTTTTTGCCAGAGACCAGCAATATGGAAAGGAGTGACTACCTGTGACATCCCCACATCCCCTGACGCTGGCATGTGTGGTGAGGAGTGTCTAGTGAGGGATCTCGAATGGTCGGACTTTGTCTAAATTGGCCATGTGTAACCACCACGACAGCGATGTTCAAAGAGATTGGGGCAAAATCAAGGTCTGGGACTTGATTTGAGATGGTAACCCTTTCCATTTGGTGAGTATCAGGCTCTGAAGAGGCCTGGAGTGAAATTGAGCATATTCCACCATGTCGAACACTGAGACCATGGAACCTAGGATCTGCATTGCTGAATGAATCGAGACCCTGGGACTGTGGAGCTGGTTGTGGATGCGCAACTGCAACGTTGCAGTCTTGTACTGATGGAGGAATATGCGTTGTACTCTGGCATCCAGCAGTGTTCCCAGGTGCTGCATCCTTTGTGATGGGATGATGGAGTATTTGGGCCAGTTGATTAGCCCTTCATATACTGAAGGAAGGTCACCGTTTGCTGCTGGTGACTTTCCAGCACTGTTCAGACTGTGCCAAAAGAAGCAGGTCGTCCAGGTAAGACAATATGCAAATTCTCCATTTTCGTAGAGTGGCCGCCATCACTGCCATGAGTTTGGTGAACACCCTGGGCGCTGTAGACAATCCGAAGGGAAGGGCCTGGAATTGGAAATGCTGTTGTCAAACAGCAAAGTGTAGATATCGTTGATGACAGGGTGTTATAGGTACATGGAGGTACGCATCCTGAATATCTAGAGAGACCATATAGTCTCCAGGTCGCATAGCAAGGACAATAGACCATAGAGTTTCCATATGGATCCTGGAGACCTTGAGGTACTTGTTCAGCAATTTGAGATTCAGAATTGGACGGTATGATCCATTTGGTTTCTGAACCAAAAACAGGGTACCAACTGTGGGAGGGATCGTACGACTCCAGACAATGCTTGTTCTTTGCCGGGGTCCGGTGATGGAGTAGTAGAGAGATATTGTCTTCTGGAAGGATGCTTCAGGAAGCAAAGAGCGTGAGAGACCACTTCAAGGACCCAGGCGTCTGTGGTGACTTAACGCTATGTGTGGGCAAAAGAAGTTGGCCTCCCACCCTGGGGTCCCCCAGGGGGAGGCCTGCCCCGTCAGCCATTTGTCCTCTGGCTCGTTAGTTCGACGTCTGGCAGCCCAAGCCTGTTTGGTCTTTACTTTGGAAGTCTTTACTGTGCGAGACCTTCTCGAAAATGTCTGACCTTTGGTGTTGACTTGCTGATAAAAGTACCGAAAGTACGAAGTCCGTGGTCATGCTGACGATGTTGAAGGCAGACAGACTGTCTTAGAGGTAGCCAATTTCTCAACAATTGTGTCCAGTTGTGACCCAAACAGGAGGTCGTCTGTGTATGGCAAGGCTTCCAGGGCCTTCTTTGCATCGGAGTCTACTTTCCAAAATCGGAGCCACACAATGCGGCGAGCTGCAATCGAAGCATTGGATGCCTTGGAGGACAAGAGGACTGTGTCCAGAACTGCCTCTCCAATGTAGTAGGCTGCATCTCTGATATTACTGAATAGAGACAACCTTTCCATGGTAGGATCAGAGGTGAAAATGTGTTCAAGGTTGTCCACCCAAGTCTCTATGGCCTTAGCCACCCAGGTTATAGCAGTAGCCGGTCTAGCCATTGCTCCTGTGAGGGAGTACATTGACTTGAGACACATATTTAACTGCCTATCCAGCAGATCCCTGAGGGAAGATGCAGTAGGGATAGGGAATATTGAACTTTTAATTAAATGTGTCACATGAGCATCCACCATAGGTGGAGTCTCCCACTTTGTACAATCTGCTGATGGCAGTGGATAAAAGGAGCTTAGCTTCTTAGGGACCATAAATTTCTTTGTGGGAGTTTTCCATGTCTCACTCGTGGCTACTGAGAAGTGGTCTGAGTTTGGAAACTCTGTTAAAACTACCTTCTGTTGTTTGCACAGTGGATCTTAGGTAGTAGGGGCTAGTTCAGCATCTTCCAGCTGAAGTGAGAATTTGACCACCCGAATTAATGCAGCCACGTGAAATTTAGGTGGGGCCTCCTTATTCCTTGAGGGGGATTCAGCGTCTGAAACCTCAGCTTTCTCGGCAAGTGATCAATGATTCTTCTGAATCAGAGAAGGGTGTTGACTGTGAGGAAGGCACAGGCTGCTTAGAGGGTGCAGTAAGTGTACCTTGACCCTGCATTATGTTTTGAAAAGCAGCCAAGGAAGCAGCTAAGCTCTGTATAGAGCTAGAGAAAAAGGTCCAACCATGTGGTAGGGACATTTGGGACTTACATAGCCTGATAAACAAGCTGTAATGACTGTGGGAATCCCATAGAGGGAGCCAGTGAGGCTGCAGTGGTTGTGGTATACCCATAGGAGAAGCCACAGGTGGGGTAGCAATATGATCAGCAATCTTAGTTAGCAATGTAGTAAAAGATGCCCATGGGGGTTCTTGTACAAGTCCTGGATGGGGCTGAGGTGCTGGGAGGCACCATACAGGTTTTGCACTGACCATCCTTTGACAATTCCTGAGGTAAAACCTCCATGTTACAGGTCTTACATGCTACCTTTGTAGAACCCCCTAACTGCTTGGTCTTAGCTTTGTTAGACATAGCAGAATTACTGTGTATGCACACAATTATGGCAATGTGCAGCATGTAACAGGGATAGTATGTGAAAAAGTGTGCAAACCAATTACAATACAGTACTGTGTGGCAAATGTAACCCAAAACACACCAGTTTTCAAGGGTTAGTTAGAGAGAAATAGGGAAAGCAATATCAGACTGAGAGATTGAAAGCATGCAGCAGTACTAGCATAAGTCACATACAATGCAGAATAAACAATTTAACTGCAATGGTCACTGATATCAACTACCCTGCTCTGTAGAAGAGGCTTGGTAGGATGCAGCGCTTGTATAACCCTCTATGTGGTAGAGGTATAGAGAGAGATTCTGCCCACTGCTCCTGGAGACTTATAGAGCTCTAATAATGGCTGCCCAGCATCTCTCTGTGTAGGAGGATGAGGGAGAAGCAGCCCAGGGTGGGAAGACCGCTGTGGAATGGCGCCCTGGCTGGGGGAGGGGCTGCTTGGGAAGCGCTGACCTCCCCTCTGCTGAATGTCACCAACGGTTCTCCTGGCCTGGCTGTGTCCCCAGCACCAGTGTACATTACAGCCCTAGCTGTCTAGTGAGGCTGCAAGAACACTTACTTGTCTGGGAGCACCACAGTGCCACTGACCCTCTACCTATGTCAGCGGTAAACCAACTGCGCAATATGTGGATCCTGCGAGTGGGAACCCACCTTACCTGTCCCCCAGTGATCCGGTTGCACTCCAGGGTGCCCCTGCACCTCTGCTAGTGAAGGTTGTGCCAGGGGTCCTGCCGAAATACCACACCCAGTTGTGGCATTGCTGCTTGGTGGGAGTGTTGGAGCATCAGCGCTGGCTTCCTGATGGACTGCCAGACGCTGATTGCTCAGTTAAACGTTAAAAAATTGAAAAATATAAAGGATAAAATAAAGTTTGGGCTGCAGTGTGCAGCCCTTGTTCAGCATGACCAGCTCCATACTGGCACCAGATAAACACTGATGTGCCTGAGCAGGGGAGCAGGGTATGAAGGCAGAGGAGCCCACTGCATCCTGGGAGCATCACAAAGGCTTATTGTTCGGTGCCAGTCCTGGTCTCCACCAGATCATACCCAGGGTTAACCATGTGGAGACCATGGCCCCAAAGAAGAAATAAATATTTTACTAACTGTTGGGTCCAGGTTCTCTCTTCATGCTTGTGCCCTGCAATATTCGCTGTAGTGGCACAGTCAGGCTTTGCAGGAAAGAGTGACCAGGTACTGGGCTATACTCTTAGTATCCTGGGACCTTTAAAGTCTCAGGGCCCAGTACAGTTGTCTCCCCTGTACCCTCCTCTGGACAGGACTGACAATGGAAACAATGAAGCTGAGTAGGTTTCACAATTGGTCTTCAATAACTATTCATGATTAGTAAGACATATTATTGACATTGCACAAATCCTCAATGCAAGTGGCATCGCAAAGGAATCTTAGTGCTTGCGTACTGCGATCGCGGTGCATGCGTAGTCTGCAGATAATCGCTTAGTTGCATGAACATCAGCATTGTGTGCAAACATGAATTAGGCCTCAGGATTTAAAGATATCCATGTCTCAGCACAGATAGTTAATTCAAATTGACTGAGGTACTACTAATTAAGTCCCCTGTAGCCAAGCATGGATATAATTAAAAACCTGGACTATTAGGGTGTCTTGAGGACCATGGTTTGGTACCTTTGCCCTAGAACATACTAAAACAAAATATCTAGAAATGAACCACCTGTGCTGTACATGGTGAATAATACGACAGTTCATGGTTGGTTATTACCTGCAACAGTGTAAAACATCATAACATTCGTTCTTGGGGGAAAAAAGTAGCAAGTTGTTGTACAGTATATTTATTAAATGTAACAAGAAATGTTGTTTTTACAATGAAAGCTAAAGAAACAATCACACACACAGGACTTCTGTTTTTGTTAAAATACTAAAAGAGGACAGAAGTGAGCCCATCTAGCCGTTCTTTTTTAAAATAATTTATTTGAATTGCTAATTGTACCAGGCAGGGCCGTAACTACCTATGTGCCAAGTGTGCCTGGCGCACAGCGCAGTGACACTGAGGGCGCACGGCGAGCGGCATGTAATGAGTCAAATTGACTCATTACATGCCGCCTCTGCTGGATGCCGTGCGCCGCACTGGAGGGAGAGCAGCGCCGGAGGCAGAGAAGGAGGAGGAGGGAGGGGGACTTGAGCCGCAGCAGTGCTATGTCATTGATAGCAGCGCCGCTGCAGCACTCCCCTCTCCTTCTGTACTTGCTGCCCGGAGCTGCTGTGAATGCTGGGATGCGGTTCCCGCATCCCAGCATTCTCAGCAGCGGCCAGCCAATGCGTAAGGAGACGGGAGTGCTGCAGCGGCACCGCTACCAATGACAAAGCGCTGCTGCGGCTCAAGTCCCCCTCCCTCCTCCTCCTTCTCCACAGCGGCTGCCGGGGATCTCTGCCAGCACGAGGAGCCTGAGAGATGGTAAGTATCTCTCTCTCTTTCTTTCTCTCTCTCTCTCTCTCTCTCTTTCTCTCTCTCTTTCTCTCTTTCTCTCTCTCTCTCTCTGGTGTCTGTCTGCCGCAATGTGTAAAAAGGGGGACTGGCTGCTGCAATGTGTAAAAAGGGGGACTGGCTGCCGTAATGTGTAAAAAGGGGGACGCTGTCTGCCATAATGTGTACAAAAAGGGGACGCTGTCTTCCGTAATGTGTAATAAGGGGGACACTGTCTGCCGTAATGTGTAATAAGGGGGATGCTGTCTGCCGTAATGTGTAATAAGGGGGACATTGTCTGCTGCAATGTGTAAAAAAGGGGATTCCATCTGCCGTAATGTGTAATAAGGGGGACTCTGTCTGCCGTAATGTTAATAAGGGGGACGCTGTCTGCCTTAATGTGTAATAAGGGGGACGTTGTCTGCCGTAATGTGTAAAAAAGGGGATGCCGTCTGCCGTAATGTGTAATAAGGGGGACGCTGTCTGCCGTAATGTGTAAAAAGGCACGCCGTCTGCCGTAATGTGTAATAAGGGGGACTGTCTGCCGTAATGTGTAAAAAGGGGGATGCTGTCTGCCATAATGTGTAATAAGAGGGACGTTGTCTGCCGTAATGTGTAATAAGGGGGACGTTGTCTGCCGTAATGTGTAAAAAAGGGGATGCTGTCTGCCGTAATGTGTAATAAGGGGCACTCTGTCTGCCGTAATGTGTAATAAGGGGGACTGTCTGCCGTAATGTGTAAAAAGAGGGACGCTGTCTGCCATAATGTGTAAAAAGGCACGCCGTCTGCCGTAATGTGTAAAAAGGGGCTCTACCTGGTGTAGTGGCTCTACTGTGCAGTGTAATTTGAATAATGGAGACTACTATACACCGTAGTATGAATTGGCATTATTTTGTGGCCACGCCCCTTCCCCATGAAGCCACGCACCTATATAATTTTCGTGCGCCTGCGGTGCGCACTGCTCCTCCTGTCTTGCGTAGGGGGGGGGCACCAATGCAGTTTCTTGCACACAGCGCTAAAATACCTAGTTACGGCACTGGTACCAGGTTCCAAGACACTGCAATCTCTAACCGCTGTGTTGAACTTTATCAAGATCAACACTCACTTGAGCTGGACATAGGTCTGACAGAGTAAAAAAAAAATAAAAAAACTGGTCTGTTTACCAAAATGATAACACATTAATTTGACAAATATAAATACCACCAAGTTGATTCAGGAGCAACACACTCTAAGTAGGAAGTTTCCGATCTTCCTACACAATTTCAATTAAGTCCCAGTTATCATTAAATAAATAACCTGTACTGCAGATATGTAGTATGATTAGCCATATCCACAGGCACAATTGATCTGATAAGAATCACAGAGACCAATCTTGTGAAAGGAACTTTAATATGAGAAAGATAAGGGGAATACACACAGAGAGATCCATGCTTAATTTCTATGCAATCTGACTAGATTGCTTAGATATTAAGCACAGATCTCTCCGTGTGTATGCCCCACAGCGATAGCGATGCACGGGCCCGCTCTAGCACAATCTAGCACATCGCTCATTTCACCACTTGGTGAAATGAGCCACCCCCCATCCCCTCGCTCAGCCACACATTGGGCTGTGTGCTGAGCGGGGGAGAGATGTGTGCTGAGCGGTCTCTGCTAGATCGCTCAGCACACATCTCTTGGTAAAATCTCACCATGGGGGTCATTCCGAGTTGATCGCACGTAGCAACTTTTTGCTGCTCGTGCGATCAACTTGACGCCGCCTATGGGGGAATGTATTTTAGCATAGCAGGGCTGCGATCGTTTGTGCAGCCCTGCTATGTTAAAAAAGTTTCAAGCAAAACAAAACCAGGGTATTAGCTACTTACACTGTGCGATGGATCCAGCAACGAAGGTCCCGGGATTGACATTAGACACCCGCCCTCCAAACGCCTGGATCCGCCTGCGTTCGCCTCACCACGCCTTGGAAACGGTGAGTAGACGCCACGGAACGCCTCCTCCCTGTCAATCTTCTTGTGATCGCGCTAATAAGTGTAAGTGTTAGTGTAAAACATATAATTTGGAAGATTGCAGAGAGATAATATGGTAGGTCAGACAGTAAGTACAGAGACTTGATTAGTCCATGACTCAATTGATGAGTTGGAATTGAATGGTTCACAGTATACAGAGTAGCAAAAAATGATAACTACAGTACAGTTGCATGATAGACATATTTGGAGCTATGCACACAGCATTGTTGTTATAGCCTGCAGACAAGGCACCCCATCAGTGTGGGTCCTGACCGTTGCCAGGTGACGGGACGTCATGTCGAAACTGCTGCACTAATCAATGGTCCTGTGGTTGCTAAGCAACTGGTACTCAGAGTGATCATGGTGTCTTCTGGTCCCAACTGTAACCAGCAGTCGGGATGCTGTGCTCATATGTGCAGCAGTTCAGTTGTGGCTGCTTTGAGTAACCATAGGCTGGTCTCTCTGCAGAAGTGTGATTGGCCCATGCGTCTATTATAAGACAGTCAACCCTGTGCTTCATTGCCGGTGATAATTTCTTTCTGGAGCCTTGTTATTTGGTCCCTGTTCCTGGCTGCTGATTTTATGGAGTCTTGTTGCTGATGCCCTAACCTTGCTTCCAGCCCTGTTCCTTTCAGCCAAGTGCCTGTATCTTTGTATATATTACTACCAGTAGCTTACATGAGCCAAGATATCTTATTACTGCTGCTTCAGTAGTAGTTGCTGTTTGGATCTATGTCCATTTCCCTTGCATGAACTATTGTATACAACCATTGCTACTTCATTAGTAGTTGCCGTGTTCTCCAAACATACCACCCTTGCTGTGAATACTTTCTGAGATTGTACTGTGTAGCTTATGCTATTACTAATATTATTAACATATATACTACATACATATCACTCCCTTGAAGTATTATTATTGCCATTTGTTTCACTGTCTTTGGAAAATTCTGTTATTACTTAAATTGCATTAGTATTATCTCTCTGCCATATTGGAATTATCGTGCATTACTTCTACAGCTATATTCTGTGATCTCCTGCCAGTTATATAAGCCCCTACTGCTTGGAGGTTTAAGCCCTGGTGGCATCCTAAGTACTGGTGTGTGTATAAAACAGTAAGGGAACAATGGCTGGTTGTTATAGATGGAAGATCCTACTTAGTGGCTCTTGGGGTCTTATGTAATCACACAGGAGTATCATAAAAGTTGTATTTATGTCTAGCAAGGACCAAGATGCTTATTTATTATCAATAAATGAAAACAGTTTTTCTTGCATTTGTAGAATTCAGGTATAAGAGCTGTTCAGCTTAGTGGTAATGCAGGAAATATCATGTTTGCTTATCATTTGGCCCCTGTTCTGGCTTCTGTACCCATACTACAGTATCATTCATTCAGGGATCTATGCATTCTTTAGATTTCAGTGGTTCCTAGAACCCTCCACCTTACTATGGCAGCAAGGTCCAGGTTTATAAGATATATCCATTTGGATGCCTTTTCCCACACCACCCTGCATCCACCCAGTTCTGCGCATATGCACTAACACTGCTGGGTTGGGACTGGGCAGTGAAATACTTCACTACTATTAAAGAGAAAGATAGATTATACTTTTTAGAGCTTCTGCCTGTTGGAGCAATATTGAATTGCTCAGGTAACTCGGTATTGTATGAAGCAATTTGTGGTGACTCATATTGATGAGTTAGGAGGAAATTAAGAAATGAGCACATGAGGAGTAGTTTTGTACCTGGAACAAACCATGTTGCAATTCAAAGGGTGCATATGTTTTTTTATTTTTTGTATGCAGGGTAAATACTGGCTGCTTTTGTGTGCAGTGGACATATGGGCCAATATTTACTAAAAAATCGAGTTTGTCCAATTTGTGTTTTTTTTTTCTAAGTCCCAACATGGGAATTCACTAAGCACCAATCTCGGCAGTGTTTGGACTATTCGTAATGGTTTGATTAGCAAAGTTCAGAAATACGAATGAATAGACCATCGGTCAAACGCGGCTGTTATTTCATACAACACGGGTATTCACTATTCATTCGTATTTGGGTGTTAGTCTCTGAGTGCTCAATTGCGGTCGTATTTTTTTGCGAGTCGTTAAAAAAAGCGGCAAAAAAATAGACCTGCTTTTTTCAGCCGTGTTTACATGTGTTGCAACTCAAAAATCAATCACACCTGAATATGGATGCCTATTAAAGGATGTTAGGCCCAATTCAATCCACCTACACTCAGACATGGCAGCAGGACTGTGGACCAGTGATATTTTGTGTGCTGTGGGATTCCTCAGACTCAGACATCAGCCTGTAAGTAACCAGGGCCAACAAACTGAACATGGTCAGCAGGCTGTACAGGTTCCGCGGAGGCTGCGCAGGCCTCGTTTTTTTAGGGGGCGTTTAAACTTGAACGCATAGTCCGATGATATGGTCATACAGATGTTCCGTCTAAATCGTAACAACATTTTTCGTCTGTATGACCTTGTCAAACTGGGCCTAGACCCTGAGACAGCACGCTCTCGCTCTGTCTCAGGCCTGCACAAACTCCTGGCTGTGTTGCACTTTATGGCTACTGGCAGCTTTCAGGCTGTGTCTGGGGATGTCATAGGAATCTCACAGCCCTCATTTTCCAGAATCTTAACACAGGTGATGTATACCTAACTACCTCTTCTGTTTTGTGTTTGTTTTAATTTCTCGGTGGCCAGTTCTGTCCTAAAATCTCATGTTTATTGTTCTTTCAAATATACACACAGGTGTTGGCTGTTTTGCAGCCCCACATCGATGCCTCAATCTGCTTCCCTACCCAGGAGTCTCAGTGGCATGCCGTCAGGGTAGATTTCTATGAGCTGGCTGGCATGCCCAATGTGCTTGGAGCCATAGATTGCACACAAATTCAGCTGAGACCACCTAGGGGCAGGCAGCACATATATACAAATCGCCATCTAGAGCACTCCACAAATGTGCAGGTGGTTTGTGATGCAAATCTCAAAATAATGAGTGTTGTTGCTGGTTACCCTGGGGGCTGCCATGACTCCTTCATCCTCAGTCAGTCATCCCTCTTTGATAAGTTTGAGGATGGACAAATGCCAGATGGATGGCTGCTGGGTATGTAATTTGCTATGTGTAGGCCTGCGTATACTTTGTCCAAATACAGGGGCAGATGTATTAACCTGTAGAAGGCATAAGGAAGTGAGAAACTAGTGATATGTGCAAGGTGATAAAGGCACCAGCCAATCAGCTCCAATATGTAAATGAACATTTAGGAACAGATTGTCCGCTGCCTTTATTACCTTGCACATATCACTGGTTTATCACTTCCTTATGCCTTCTACAGGTTAATACATCTGCCCCACAGTGTGTTACTTATGTGTTGCTGTATATTCACATGAATCACGTTACTATATCTGTCTTTTAGGTGATGGAGGATATGGCTGTTTCTCTTGGCTTCTAACTCCATTGTCCCGACCTGATACCCCTGCTGAACACAATTACAATCATACACATAAGTCCACACGGAACGTGATAGAAAGATGTTTTGGTGTGCTGAAATCTAGGTTTCGGTGTCTGGATAAGTCTGGTGGCCTTTTGTTGTATAGACCATCAAAGGTGACTCAAATTGTGTTCTGCTGCTGCTTTCTTCATAACATGTGTTTGCAACAACATCTGCCAAATGTTGAGGAGGAGGAGGAGGATGAAGAAAGCAGCCAGCAAGCAGAGGAATTAGAGACATCTGGTGATACTTGGAGTACAGATGTAGGGAGGCAGGTTAGGCAAGAGCTCATCACTCGCTATTTCTAAGGTAAGTTTGGTTTGCTAATTTAATTTGTTGTGTAATCATAAATAGATGTTGTGCCATTTTTAATTTAAAAACCATTACTCAGAATGTGTCTGTCTCCTTGAGATATACAAACATACCCTCGCTTTATGCAAAACAAATGTCGCATGTGTATTGTGTTTATTTTAAAACTCAAAACAACAGATTATGAGTGGCATGCATTAAGTCTGGATAAGTGTTCGTAAACTTGCACTGCTAATTTATTACAAGCACACATAATCCACATAGAAATTTATTTAGTATTTGACTTTATGATTGTGTGTAACGTCCTAATGCACAGGTTCTCAAACTCGGCCCTCAGGACCCCACACAGTGCATGTTTTGCAGGTAACCCAGTAGAAGCACAGGTGTATGAATTACTCACAGACACATTTTAAAAGGTTCACAGGTGGAGCTAATTGTGTCACTTGTGATTCTGTGAGGAGACCTGCAAAACATGCACTGTGTGGGGTCCTGAGGTCCGAGTTTGAGAACCTGTGTTCTAAATAAACAGTCCTCAACATATAATATGTTAGCCTTGAAGAATACATGTGTCCCTATGTGTGATGCTCCATCCTATTTAAGGGACACAAACTTACTCTCATCAAAAATAATTTATTTCGTAATGTTTGCTGCAGTAAACTTGCTGATTTGTAAGTAAATACACAGTTTGCCACATATATACATTATTATGCACATTATTTGTTTTTTGGTATAAAATTTCTTATTTTTTGGTTTCTGCATCATGTGTAATAACATTATTACTCATTTTTAACACACACAAACATGGACCAACAATAATGACATTCATTTTGGCAATGAATTATCTCAATTCAATGACAACATATTAAAAGCTTTTTACGCAACTCAATTGTGTTATTCTTGTAATTTTGATTAGAGAAGAAAGGTAAAATAGTTAACAATCACATTGTAATTTGTATTGGCTGCAGGATAGGAGAATGATTGGAATCTAGAAATAGTAATGATTAGAAAAAAATCAAGTGGTCTGGTTACTTCCTGCTAACGGGTGGTCTTCAGTATGCCGACTGACGGGATCCCGGCACACAGTATACCGGCGCCGGGATCCCGACAGCCGGCATACCGACACTTATTCTCCCTCATGGGGGTCCACGACCCCCCTGGAGGGAGAATAAAATAGTGTGGCGCGCGTAGCGTGGCGAGCGCAGCGAGCCCGCAAGGGGCTCATTTGCGCTCGCCACACTGTCGGTAAGCCAGCGGCCAGGCTCCTGGCGCTGATATGCTGGTTGCCGGGAGCCCGGCCGCCGGCAGATCGTACTGAACCCCTGCTAACATGTATGTGGCTGCCTGGCAATGATTGTGTGTGCAGGATAAGAGCATGATTGGAATCTAGAAAGAGTAATGATTAGAATAAAAGCAAGTGGTCTGTTTACTTCCTGCTAACATGTATGTGCAGCTCCAACAACATTTCCCTCCTCAAAAAAAACCCCAAAGATGGTAATGAATAAATGTGCGTACAACTTTCAAGTTGATGTTTGTACCACTTATAATTAATGATGTTGTCTAAATTGTCAAGGAGCTAAGTGTTATATATATTTTGCCAAACATACACTTACTAACTACTTTGATTTAGTTATCAGAAATGTAAAATTTGTTGTTTTTGTTTTATTTATTTTTGGGTGCCTGCTTGTCCTGCCCTTTGTATTTAGCACTGTCATGTTGTCGTGCTCTGGTGGAGCGTCTTGGTGGTGATGAGACTGGCGTAATATTTGGAGTAGTCGTACCAGAACTGCTGCTTGTTTGCTGTTGGTGCATGGATCTGAGTGTTTCATTCAGGCTAGTGAGGGTGGCATTGAGTTCACGTGTAGCAGCATTTTGATTGTCTACAATCCAGAATAAACTTTCATTTATCTTTTGATTGTTTTGAAAAATGTTCATATAACTTTGCTGTTGTCTGTGCTGTTCTTCTATTAGTCTGTGCTGTTCTTCCATTATGCGCTGTAAGTTGGCCATGGCCTGTGTAATGTCTGTACGCATGAGTTCCATGGTATTGCCAATTCTCGTGGTTTGTTCATTTTGTCTACTCATATTTCTGGTTATTCTTCTGAGGTGACATGGTAGGCTTGCAAACATTTGTGTCTGCCTACGCAGGCAATCTTCATTAGTGGCCTGCTGTCTAGCCCAAATAGTCCAAAACACCTGATCAGGGCCTTGTGTTACTGGTGTTGTTGGGCTGTGTTGTGGTGGTGGTGTACTTTGCTGTGGTGGTGTACTCACAGGTGCTGGGGGACTGATTCCTTGGCCTAATGGCTACATTTCTAACATGATTGTCTCATCCATGTCACTGTGTTGCTGTTGTTGCGGAGGGATGCTGTTACCAGGACTAGAAGCTGAAATGTAGAAAAAATCTCCGTTAGCTATCCATATGTTTGATAAATGAAAACAAATCACTACACATGGAAAACATGTCAGTCACTGTTGCTTTCAGATATTCTGCCTAGCAACATCATCACTCATAACTTAAATACATACATATGCCTGTTTGTGGCAAATGTGTCTGGTTACTTAATTGTGAAAGCAAACACTTTTGTTTTATAGTAGATCAGACATACTCCACCATAAAAACACATTGTAATCCATAATGTGTTACCTTATAGCTTTTCTAAAACAAACATAGTAATGTTTTTATATGTATTTGGCAATGTGAGGTCAAACACACATGTTAAAATTTGTTAAACAACCTTACTATTTTAAAAAATTAAACATGAGTTTCTGTTGCAGCATCTTACACACAATGTGCTACTGTATGGCTCAAGTGGACATACATATCTTTACGGGATGTGGACAAGGCCAATTTGCTTGGATTCCATTTCATGTTTTACTTACTTCGGTAAGTATATAAGATTTTGATGTGTTTTGACTTAATGCGGTGAAGAAAAAGTTTGATTACGATCTGAAATTGTTTACATTTATTTCAGTTGGATATTCACAATCAAGATGAGGGGAGTGTGGTTGACGTCTTGGAGGTGTGTCCAAAATTTGGAGTGGGGGGGACCGAACATACTGTCGATAATCTTCGTGGCGGGGTAGCCTGCTGTGGTTGGCCCTGGACATCAGACCTTGCTTTCTTTGCTGCCACATGTTTTTTGTGGTGGTATCTTACAGAAGTCCCACTTCTGCTGCTCCAGACTTCTTTTGATGGACCTATTATTGAAAGTGAAAATTTGTTATGGCCATTCCTTTACAAACATACCCTATACTACAATGGACACTTTACCTGTTTCCGCAGCGTCATCATCATCAGATGTGATGGGAGTTACTGGAGGACGAGTAGTACTGCTTTTTTCAAACACTGTAAAATAAAAAAATAAAAATGTATTCATGCTATTGTTGATACATCCACTCATTATGCTTAGAAAGATTTATTCTTTAAGAAATGCTTGCTTTATTTTTAATAAATACATAAGGACCGTAAACAAAAAACCACTACATAAAACAATAAACATTGTCCAATAGCCATATGCACTATGGAAAGTGCAACACAGGAAAACATGTACGGGACACTGACATAGGCCACAAGTAAAAATACATACATTAACAACCAAAAACACACACATCTTCATTTTGTAATGAAAGTAAAAATATTACAGATGCAATATATAAATTGCTCTGTGATGTGGCACTCCAAACACACATTATCACTATATGAGCCAAACAAAAACAAAACACGAATTAAAACTTTACACTGCAGTGTTGTGTCAGGATACAAATACAAACTCAAACTGAACAAACAAATAGTGTTTTTTTTTTATAAAAAATATTACATTCTGTAATAATGACATTACACATGTAAGTGGTTTCCAAACCACTTTCCACTACTCCAGCCTCTAACATGACAACCACTGTTTTTGAAACATTGCACATGGTCCAAAAACATAGTCCAAATGTAAAAAAAAAAATGTCCAAAAGGAAACCATTATTGCAGGACAATTCAATGACACACCAAGTCCAAACTACACATGCAAAATATACTGGAGAAAAACACATGACATACAATAAAGTAAGATGTAACATTAGCTTTTGGAAAAAACATTACCCAAAACAATGTATTTGCTGACACACACTTGAAGATGGGAGTAATATGCAACGTGACATGACTCACATTTAAAAAAAAAAATAAAAAAAATATAAGGTCATGGAATGTTAATGGAAATACACATGCTCACCATTCTTCCTGGGCCTATCTGAATCCCGGACATGGGTTGCAGAGACTACTTCAGGAGGTATTACACTCCATATGGGCTCCTCATACTCCAGATATCTTGCAATATAGGGCTGCCCACCACCGTTTTTTCTAGCCGACTTTGCCTCCTTGGCCATTTTGGACTTGACACGTCGCTTTATGTCATAGTACCGTTTGCGGCACGTGTCCTCCGTCCGCTTGACCACCCCCTCACTATTCACAGCAGCAACAACTTTCGCCCACAACACCGTCTTCTTCCGTGTTGGCACCTTGGCGGACTCAGGACCAAATAGCTGCCTCTGATACTTCATCAGCTCACGCACCAATGCCACATTTTCGGCATAACTAAACTTTACATTCCGTCCAGTCTTAGTAGTGGTGCGTGGCTGCGGAGCTGTCTGACTGTCACTATCACTGTCACTTGAGGCTGCTGCAGCAACCTCACCCACCTCCTCCACCTCACTAACCTCACTCTCACTCACCTCCTCCACCTGACCGACCTTCTCCCCCTCACTCACACCCTCCACCTCACCCACCTCTGAGTCACACATTATTGTGTGTCTAAACACTTAACACAGAAAAAAAAGACAAACAACACACTCCTCCACTACCACTACACAACTCACACACACACACACACACACACACACACACACACACACACACCCCCAAACAAACACTGACAAGGGACTATAAAGAAAAATAACTTGGACAAAAAATGAGACAAAAACACAAAAAACAAGACTACAAGAATGACAAGACGACTTTCAAACACAATACTACACTCAGAAATTGCTACCAACACTCCTCACCAAACCACAAATTCACCTACCTCCACAGCACAACCGCCGTCCTCCTCACCACTAACTAAACCCACGAGGTGCGGACGGTTTGGGGCGTATTTATATGGTTGCGCACAGACACTCCTACCATCTGAAACACAACCAATCACGAACGGGGATGAAAAACGAAACTAAAAGTGAAAATGCGGCCGCGGGAAAATAAAAACCCTGCCGCGTTTAACTTAGAAAAAAAAGCACCAAAAACAACAAAAACACGTACGCAAACGACAATGATGGCCGTAAATGTGGCAAAAAAACCCGACTGGCATCGACATCGAAAAACATGAAAACCATAAAGTCGACTGCTTCGTAACTTGGCGTATATAGTTTCAAAAAGTTGCATGAAAATGCACCCGATACAGGACGAGTTTAAACACTACACAAACCGACACAAACATGAATATTAGTAAATATTGGCCATAGTTTTAGAATTAAGGGGCAGATTTATTAAGCCTGGTGAAGGGATAAAGTGGATGGTGATAACACACCAGCCAGTCAGCTCCTAAATTTCATTTTTCAAACCCAGCCTGTGACATTGTAGTTAGGATCTGATTGCCTGGTGAGTTATCACATTCCACTTTATCACTTCACCAGGCTTAATAAATCTGCCCCTGAGTTAGGTAACACCACTTCCTAACACCTAAATATCTCTGTACTTTTTAAATCTGCCCAACCTGCAGTACAGCATGGCATTTCCAGGGTACAAATTGAGATATTTCGTTTTGCTCCATTTTTGATTTGGTTCTAAACTTGTGTCAGAAAACATGTATCCAGACATTGCCTTCACAAATACACCCATTAACCCTACATCTAGATTTCTGCTGCAGGGTACACTGGGCTCCACAAGGAATGACATAGGGGTGTAAAGTAGGATTTTGATCCGAGGCACCAACAGGCTCAAAGCTTTGACTGTTCCCAGAATGCATAGCGCCGCCTCCTCTATAACCCCGCCTCCGTGCACAGGAGCTCAGTTTGTAGTTGGTGCTTGCAGTGAGCAGGCACGTAACAGGGGGGCTGCTCCAGCAGCCCTATAAAAAGCTTTTTTGAGGAAAAAAGAAGACTACAAGGGCTGCAGCAGAGGCACAGTCTGTGCTGGATGTCAGTAGACATCTCCTGCTGCAGCTCCATCACTCCCCCAGCGGCGCTGTACACTCCCGCGCCCTGGTTGCCAGGTACTGTCAAAGTCAGAAAAATGTCTCAATGCACGTTGCCATATTTGCACCGCACACTGGTCCGCGCTGCGCGTGCGTACGCTCTCCCGTGGAGGCGCATACCCGCAATAGCGTGCACTCGCAGGCGCGGTATGCGTATTTACGGTAGAGTTTATATAGTCGTAGCGTGCGACTCATTCGTTACATATTTTCACAATTAATGTAGTTTATAGATCATGGTCCCTTTGATAGATTCTGAAAGTTTGGTTAAAATACAATGTCCCAGAGCTGAGGAATCCCTCTTTATATCGTACGAAGGGTCTAACAGGAATCATACAGCAGTGTTTGGTACCCATCGGAAGAGTATTTAATTAGCAATATTCCGGTGTTGGTTTGGAGCGTATTAATCGCTCGTGCGAATAGTTATGGACATAAGAAGTTTATGTCCATTTCTATTATTTACTCATACTCAGGTATGCGGCGGGAAACCTAGTTTCCCACCCACCTGAGCTGTTGGAAATCGTCACAGCCCACCTGTATGAATCACCCTATGACCTTTTGTTATGATGCAGGGCCGAATTCCTTCGGCCAATGGACAATGGGATTGTAGGACCAGGAGATTGCATTGTGTGTGGGGCATAAATAGGCAGGCCGACCACATCCAGCTCTCACTCTCTCATCAACGGTTATCTGCTGATAGCCGGGAGCTGGATATCGAGGCGCAGGCGATCATACCCTTTGTGCGTAAGTTTCTCTCCGTAATCATTGTCTTTCTGTGAGCCAATTTCTCTCTCTCTATCTCTCTCTCTCCTCTTTTCTCTTATATCTCTCATAGTATTATAGCATTGTATTGTATTGCATTTAGGTCAGAGTAGTATTGTCTTTTTGTATTTATAGTTTAGTTCTGTGGTTAGGAAGTCTCTGTTATATTGTAGTGTATCATTTGTACTGTTATCCCCTTTTACAAGTATATTAGATATAATACAGTTAATAGGCTTTGGAACCTAAACCAGTATCTGTGTATTTTCTATAGTGTTAAGTGTTCACTTGAGCGTCGGTGACGCTCAAGCAGCTTTGTAGTTAGTCAGGTTACACAAGGTTGCACTTACACCCTGTACTCACATTAAGGTATTCAGTGTATTTCATTGGTATAAGGTTTTAACATAAAGGTATAGTGTTGTGAGCGTCTGCATCGCTGGTGACCTCCTCGTGGTCTCGAGCGTAAGCTACGCCATAGCGAATCATTACCCTAGACATAACCAATAACGTGTCCTGTGATCGCTGGGCCGCGAGCGAACGTGACGCTTGAGCGTCTCGCCTACGGCCGAGCGATCGTTACGCCAACAGCGTACCATTACGGTACTTCTTAAGTAAACAGCGTACAGTGTTCTTAGCTTCATAAAGGGTTGTTTATACGACAAAGGAATTTAGCATTGTCAGTACCTGCAGCGGAGGCCCCGGTTTCTCTTCTGGTCAGTCACACACACGACCGCTGCTCTCCTGGATCACGTGGCCGCACTTAGGGAGGTGGTAAGTGGGTCCCGCTCGTGGGAACCGTGCTTTATCGCGATCCAGCGCAACCAGTGGGAGGCGGGCCGCGCGCGCTGGCATGGACACTTTGGTAGACCACCAGGGCTAGGGCACAGGTCGGTTTTCTCCTATAAAACCGTTTTTATATGTGCACAGTACCCGGTGGTGAAGTCCGGCAGGGGGATAAGGCTTTGACCTGTAGCCCCCAGCCCCGGGGCGCCATTTAGAGTAAATGTTCCAGCCCTGGAGCTGCATATCTCTCTCTCTCCCTCACTCCCAGTCAGTGTTTGGGCGCCATTACACACAGCAACACTGTTCCTGGGACTGCTTGGGCAAATCCTCCTCTGTAAAGCCGCCTGCATGTCAGCGCTGTGCATTTTACAGGACACTTAAGTATTCTACATGTCTGCTGACAGTGTTAGTTAAGAAAAAGAGCATTTAGTCAGGGTTATCTAGTACAAGTACCCTGTGATATACATCCAGTCTTTACTGTGCATTGTTATATCTATTAAGTGTATAGCTATATCTCTTTGTATGGCTAGTCCAGTGCAGTATTATTGCCTGTCATAACTTCTGCATTGTACAACTGTGACTATGTGTGTGTGCATTTAGCTGCTGTGTGACCTCCATTTCGTGTTTCTCACTCAGATTGCTATCTCTATATTCTATAACCTGAGTGGGCTAGGTGCATCAGGTTTATCATTAATATAGGTAGTTCACAGGATATACTCAGTGTAAGAAGTCTCACCCTCGCCCGCCTAAGTCTAAGGAGTTCTCTAAACGGGCCATTACTTCCTCACAATCCACTACTGTACCTGACACCTCGTCTGATGAGGATGGCGTTTATACTGACCCCACAGATTCCGATCCTGATGCTTCTGATGGGGAAGTTGTTTCACAGGTGGATGTTCCTGATTTATTGGAGGCTATCAGGCTCATTTTTCAGGTTAATGATGACCCGGAGCCTACCGTTGCTCCCAGTGGCGGAACTAGCGAGCGGTGGAACCATGTGAGACAAAATGCTTTGGGCCCCTTCCCCCCCTCATCCCATCCAAGTCCACCCCCTCACCCCTGGAGAGGATCTGGTGAGGGGGACCTGCTCAGGGCCAGGGAAATGGATAACTAGCAACAGTGCCGTAATTAGACATTTTAGCGCTGTGTGCAAGAAACGGCATCGTTGCCCCCCCACTCCATGTAAAACGGGCGGTGCGCGCTGTAAGCGCACGCAAAAAAAATAGGGGTGTAGCTTCATGGGGAAGGGGTGTGGCCACAAAATAATACCAATTCATATAACGGTGCACAGTAGTCTCCATTATTCAAATTACGTAGCACGGTAGCACCACTACACCAGGTAGAGCCCCTTTTACACCTTACGGTGGACAGATTCCCCTTTTTACACATTATGGCAGACAGCGTCAACATTTTACACATTACGGCAGACAGCGTCCCCTTTTTTACACACTACGGCAGACAGCATCCCCTTTTTATACATTACAGCAGACAGCGTCCCCTTTTTATACATTACAGCAGACAGTGTCCCCTTTTTTATACATTACAGCAGACAGTGACCCCCTTTTTACACATTACACCAGACAGCGTCCCCCTTTTTACACATTACGGCAGACAGCGTCAACCTTTTACACATTACGGCAGACAGCGTCCCTTTTTTACACATTACGGCAGACAGCGTCCCTTTTTTACACATTACGGCAGACAGCGACCCATTTTTACACATTACGGCAGACAGCATGCCCTTTTTACACATTACGGCAGACAGTGTCCCCTTATTGTACACATTATGGCAGACAGCGTCCCCTTATTGTACACATTATGGCAGACAGCGTCCCCTTTTTTACACACTACGGCAGACAGCGTCCCCTTTTTATACATTACAGCAGACAGCGTCCCCTTTTTTATACATTACAGCAAACAGCGTCCCCCTTATTACACATTACGGCAGACAGCGTCCCCCTTTTTACACATAATGGCAGACAGCGTCCCCTTTTTTACACATTACGGCAAACAGCGTCCCCTTTTTAACACATTAATCTCCATTATTCAAATTACGCAGCACGGTAGCACCACTACACCAGGTAGTGCCCCTTTTACACCTTACGGTGGACAGATTCCCCTTTTTACACATTACGGCAGACAGCGTCAACGTTTTACACATTACGGCAGACAGCGTCCCTTTTTTACACATTACGGCAGACAGCGTCCCCTTTTTAACACATTACGGCAGACAGCGTCCCCTTTTTAGCACATTAATCTCCATTATTCAAATTACACAGCACGGTAGCACCACTACACCAGGTAGTGCCCCTTTTACACCTTACGGTGGACAGATTCCCCTTTTTACACATTACGGCAGACAGCGTCAACGTTTTACACATTACGGCAGACAGCGTCCCTTTTTTACACATTACGGCAGACAGCGTCCCCTTTTTAACACATTACGGCAGACAGCGTCCCCTTTTTAACACATTACGGCAGACAGCATCCCCTTTTTACACATTACGCAGACAGCGTCCCCTTTTTACACATTACGCAGACAGCGTCCCCTTTTTACACATAATGGCAGACAGCATCCCCTTTTTTACACATTAGGGCAAACGGCGTCCCCTTTTTAACACATTACGGCAGACAGCGTCCCCTTTTTTACACATTACGGCAGACAGTCCCCCTTTTTACACATTAAGGCAGACAGGATAGATAGATAGATAGATAGATAGATAGATAGAATAGACATACTTACTGTTTCCTCTGGCTCAGGCTCCTCGTGCAGCTTCTGGCAGATCCCGGGCAGCCAGGGAGAAGGAGGAGGAGGGAGGGAAACTCGGGAGCCGCAGCAGCGCTGTGTAAGTGGTGGAGGCGCTGCTGCTGCTGGCCCTTTCCTTCACCATAGGCTGCCCTCCGCCGCTGTGAATGCTGGGAAGCACATCCCAGCATTCACAGCGGCGAGGGGCAGCCTATGGTGAAGGAGAGGGCCAGCAGCAGCAGCGCCTCCACCAATTACACAGCGCTGCTGCTTCTCCCTCCTCCACCTCCCTCCTCCTCCTTCACCCCCCCCCGTAATCGGTGCGCTCCTCTCCTCGGCGGCGGAGGCGGCACACAGCGGCAGGCAGGCGACATGTAATGAGTCAGTTTGGCTCATTACATGCCGCTCTGGCTTTGGGCCCCTGGACAGTGGCAGGCCCCAGTGCTGCAGAAGCTATTGAAGCGTGGGCCCAGGAGTTGGAAGCTGAAATCTCTTCTGACCATGCTTGTCATATATTGTCACAGCTTCTCATTATGTTAAGGAGGCGGCTTCTGATGCCGGTATTCTGGCGGCCAAGGCTTCTACTACGTCCGTTCTGGCCCGCCGGATTTTATGGCTGCAGTCCTGGTCTGTGGTTCCGGACTCTAAGAAAACCCTGGAGGTACTCCCTTTTAAGGGAGACATCCTTTTCGGAGAGGACCTCAACAAGATAGTGTCTGACTTGGCGTCTGCTAAAACAGCCTGTTTGCTGAGTACTGCTCCTTCTGTGCCGAAGGCTAAAAGTACTTCCTTTCATTCCTTTCGTCCTTAAGGGAAAGCAAAGGGTCAGGCGTACCCCAAACATAAGGGCCTGGGCAGCCTGCTTCCAAGACTGATAAGCCTGCCACATGACGGGGCGGGCCTCCCCCTGGGGGATCCCAGGGTGGGGGGCCGACTTCTAGAGTATACCCAGGAATGGTTGAAGACCACTTCCAATGCCTTGGTATGGGAAGTCGTCACTCGAGGTTACGCCATATCCTTCAAAAATCGTCCCCCTCATCGATTTTGCCTGACGGACGTCCCTTCGGATCATGTGAAGGCAAAAACTCTTCATTCAATGGTACAGACCCTCCTGGATACAGAAGTGGTAGTACAGGTGCCTCTTGCTCAGAGAGGCCGGGGTACTATTCACCGCTGTTCCTAGTCCCGAAACTGAATGTGTCCTCTCGCCCCATTCTCAACCTCAAGGCGTTGAACAAACTTGTGAGGATCTCCAAGTTTTGTATGGAAACTCTTCGCTCTATTGTTCTGGCCTTGGAACCTGGGGACTATATGGTCTCCCTGGACATACAGGATACTTATCTGCATATTCCTATTGCAATGTCGCATCAGCAATACCTGAGGTTTGCGGTTGGCAACCTCCACTACCAGTTTCGGGCGTTACCTTTTGGTTTGACCACAGCTCCGCGAGTCTTCACCAAAGTCATGGCGGTAATGATGGCTGTGCTGCGCCGTCAAGGGGTCAGGATCCTGCCATTCCTGGATGACTTGTTGATCCTGGCAAATTCCCCAGATATTCTCCTACGTCATCTGGATCTGACTGTCCAGTTTCTGCAAGCCCACAGGTGGCTCATCAACTGGAAGAAATCCTCCCTGGTCCCTGCTCAGAGCATGGTGCACCTGGGAGCGTTATTGGACACTCACAACCAACGGTTGTTCTTGTCTCAGGAGAAAGTCGTGAAGCTTCAGGACAGGATTTGATGCTTCCTATCTTGTCCGCGAGTGTCGATACAATCGGCGATGCAAGTGTTAGGCCTCATGGTGTCGGCATTCGGCATGGTGGAGTATGCTCAATTCCATTCTCGCCCTCTCCAGAAGCTGATTCTTGCAAGGTGGGGTGGCCTGCCTCACCGGATCAGGTCTCACATGATATCCTTGACACCGGAGGTCCGTCAGTCACTGTGCTGGTGGCTCCAGGACCAACGATTGTGCAGGGGTCGTCCCTTCTGGATATCCAACTGGGTCCTGCTGACGACGGATGCCAGTCTGAGAGGTTGGGGCGCGGTGTTGGAGCAACACTCCCTTCAGGGTTGGTGGACAGAGGAGGAGTCTCTCCTCCCAATCAACATTCTGGAATTGCGGGCGGTGTTCAGCTCATTGAACCTGGCCCAGCATTTAATACAGAACAGACCTGTTCAGGTACAGTCGGACAACGCCACCACGGTGGCATACATAAATCATCAAGGTGGCACTCGAAGCCGCTTGGCAATGAGGGAAGTATCACGGATTCTTCAATGGGCGGAACGTCATCTACCGGCCATATCGGCAATATTCATTCCGAGGGTCCTGAACTGGGAAGCGGACTTTCTCAGTCGTCAGGACGTTCACGCCGGAGAGTGGGGCCTCCATCCAGAAGTGTTTCAACTCCTAGTGGACAGGTGGGGCCTTCCAGATGTGGATCTGATGGCGTCTCGACACAATCACAAGGTTCCGGTCTTCGGAGCAAGAACAAGGGATCCTCAAGCAGCGTTCGTGGATGCACTGGCAATTCCATGGAACTTTCGGCTGCCGTACGTGTTCCCACCGGTGTCATTCCTGCCCAGGGTAATACGGAAGTTCAAGCAGGAAGGAGGAATCCTCCTTCTCATAGCTCCAGCGTGGCCCAGACAGCACTGGTTCTCAAACCTCCAGTGCCTCTCGCTAGAGCGTCACCTTCTACTTCCACAATGACCAGACCTCCTCGATCAGGGACTCTATGTCTACCAAGACTTGGCCCGTCTGGCTTTGACGGCGTGGCTCTTGAAGCTTCCGTCTTGAGGGCTAAAGGATTTTCTGAGGCGGTCATTCAAACTATGTTGCGGGCCCCTGAAACCGGCTTCTGCTCGGATTTACCATAGGGTCTGGAATTCTTACTTTGTTTGGTGCGCATCTAACAATCATGACGCTTCCAAGTTTAGTACAGCCAAGCTTTTGGCTTTTCAACAGCAGGGCCTGGACTTAGGCCTGTGTCTGGCCTCCATCAAGGTTCATATTTCTGCCTTGTCGGTTTGGTTCCAGAGAAAAATTGCGACCTTACCTGATGTGCATACCTTCACTCAGGGTGTGTTGCGGATTCAACCTCCCTATGTCCCGCCTGTGGCTCCTTGGGACTTGTCGGTGGTTTTGGAGGCATTACAAGAGTCTCCGTTTGAACCTCTTGAATCGGCAGACCTTAAGTGGCTTTCTCTTAAGTTTGTGTTTCTGCTGGCTATTGCCTCTGCTCGAAGGGTGTCGGATTTGGGTGCCTTGTCTTGTAGGTCACCATATCTGATTTTTCACCGTGACCGGGCGGTTCTTAGAACCCGTCCCGGTTATTTACCTAAGGTGGTGTCTTCGTTCCACCTTAACCAGGAGATCGTGGTTCCGGCCTTTGCCTCTCCTAACTTGTCTTCCAAAGAGCGGTCTTTGGATGTGTTACGGGCTCTCCGTATCTCTGTGAAGAGGACAGCTTCCGTCAGGAAGTCTGATTCTCTCTTTGTTCTGTTTGGTTTTCACAAACGTGGCTGGCCTGCTCACAAGCAGGCCCTGGCCAGATGGATTAGAACGGTGTTTGCACATGCTTATGTTCGGGCTGACCTTTCAGCTCCTGCTAACAATAAGGCCCATTCTACTTCATCTGTTGGACTTTCTTGGGCGGTCCGCCGTGGTGCGACCCTTGAACAATTGTGCAAGGCGGCTACGTGGTCCTCTGTGTACATGTTCATAAAGTTCTATGCCTTCAATACATCCGCCTCCCAGGATGCTTCCTTTGGACGCCGGCTTCTTGTGCCCGCTACAGTGCGTCCCCTCCCTTGAGGAATTGCTTTAGGACATCCCCTATGTCATTCCTTTTGGAGCCCAGTGTACCCCGCAGCAGAAAACTAGATTTATGGTAAGAACTTACCGTTGTTAAATCTCTTTCTGCGAGGTACACTGGGCTCCACAAGGCGCCCACCCTGACGCACTTAGCTTCTTTGGGTTGGTATGGCATTAGCCGCTGACACTTTCTCCTGTCGTGAGAATATGATGTATATGGCTACTTCCTGTTGTCGTCTCTTTGGTCTGCTACTGCATTGGGCTGGTTAACTAAAAACTGATCTCCTGTGCATGGAGGCGGGGTTATAGAGGAGGCGGCGCTATGCATTCTGGGAACAGTCAAATCTTTGAGCCTGTTGGTGCCTCGGATCAAGATCCTACTCTACACCCCTATGTCATTCCTTGTGGAACCCAGTGTACCTCGCAAAAAGAGATTTAACAACGGTAAGTTCTTACCATAAATCTCGTTATGTCTCTGAACCAACCACTCCCAGCCGTTCCCCCCGTGCAAAAAGCAACATGTTACAGTCTGAATGTTCTCACATAACTGATGTGTTACAGTTTGAAAAATATTAAATGATCAATATATAATCACATTCATTTAGTTAAAGGATAACAAACAAAACTGATTAAAGGATAACAAACAAAACTGAAATGTTTATTTATAGTATAAACAATAATGGAACCTTTACTTTGAAATCTAATTATATTTGTGGTCCCCTTGCCTACATCGTCAAGTTCTTGGATGGTCATGTGACTTATAGTAATCTGATTTTTCCAGATACTGGATTGTTCTCTATATCAGGCCTGGCCAACCTGTGACTCTCCAGCTGTTGTGAAACTACATATCCCAGCATCCCCTGCACAGTTTTAGCATTCCCTAATAGCAAAAATGTGGCAGGGCATGCTGGGACTTGTAGATCACAACAGCTGGAGAGCCACAAGTTGGCCAGGCTGCTCTATATCTTTCATTGTGTTTATGTTTATGGTGTTTTCCATGTACTGCAGATTCCCTCGAGAAAAATGGAGAGAATCCCAGATAAGAAACAGTTTGTCTATGTCACTGTAACATCCAACATTTGCAAATTAGAGAAAGCTATCTTGGTGTCCTATCAAAGCGGATATATTTTCATACAGACTGACAAACCCATCTATACTCCGGGATCCACAGGTAAAGAGCGGCTGATATACAGTGGGATGATAAAGCGATGTGGAAATGAATATTACTCCAAGGAACCCTACTGCTGGACATGGGACCTGCTCGCAGCAGCAACTTTGTTCTCTAATGGACAAAACCATTTGCACTGCAGGGGGGACAGATATAACATGTGCAGAGAGAGTTAGATTTGCGTGGGTTATGGTGTTTCTGTTCAGGGTAAATACTGGATGCTTTACTTTTACACTGCAATTTAGATTTCAGTTTGAACACATCCGACCCAAATATAACTCTCTCTGCACATTATATCTGCCCCCCCCCCCCCCCCCTGCAGTGCACATGGTTTTGCCCATTAGAGAACAAATTTGCTGCTGCTATCAAGCCTGTATTAGGCCCATTAATTGGTTGACCCTGATCTGGGAGCAAAGAGAACAAGCAAGTAGCTGTTAACATTTTTGCATGCAGGGTAAATACTGGCTGCTTTGACATGTAGCACTCAAGTGCTGGGAAGCTTTATTTTTACACTGTCATTTACATTTGAGTTTGGACACACCCCTCTGATCTAAATCACTCTGCACATGTTACACCTCCCCTACCTACAGTGCAACATCATTTTACCAAGGTGCAATGTTACTTGTTCTCTTTTGCTTTGCTCCCTAAGAGAATGTTGCAGATTGAGTGTGAAACACCATGGGGTATATTTACTAAGCTCCCGATTTTGACCGAGATGGTGATTTTTCTTCAAAGTGTCATCTCGGGAATTTACTAAACTCAAATCACGGCAGTGATGAGGGCTTTCGCATTTTTGTTGAAGTCAAAGAAAAAAATTACGAATGAATACACCATCGGTCAAATACGCCTGTTATTTGCTAGAACTCTGTAATTTACTAAAATGTGTATTTCACAAACACTGCCGGCAATAGCCAAACACTGCCGTGAATAAATACAAATCGTAAAAAAAAGCAGTTTTCAAATAGACCTGCTTTTTTTTACCGTGTTCTGATAGGCATGCACGGATCCGTGAGATCCGTGCATGTTTATCAGTGGTAAGGGGTGGGAAAGTGTTAAATGTAAGAAAAAAAAATGCGTGGGGTCCCCCCTCCTAAGCAAAACCAGCCTCGGGCTCTTTGAGCCGGTCCTGGTTGTCAAAATATGGGGGGGGAAATGACAGGGGTTCCCCCCATATTTCATCAACCAGCACCGGGCTCTGCGCCTGGTCCTGGTGCAAAAAATACGGGGGACAAAAAGCGTAGGGGTCCCCCGTATTTTTTGAACCAGCACCGGGCTCCACTAGCCAGGTACATAATGCCACAGCCGGGGGACACTTTTATTGTGGTCCTGGCGGCCCTGGCATTACATCCCTAACTAGTCACCCCTGGCCGGGGTACCCTGGAGGAGTGGAAACTCCTTAAATCACGGGGTCACCCCCTCCAGCCACCCAAGGGCCAGGGGTGAAGCCCGAGGCTGTCCCCCCCATCCAAGGGCGGCGGATGGGGGGCTGATAGCCAAGTGTAAAAAATTAGAATATTGTTTTTAGTAGCAGTACTACAAGTCCCAGCAAGCCTCCCCCGCAAGCTGGTACTTGGAGAACCACAAGTACCAGCATGCGGTGGAAAACCGGGCCCGCTGGTACCTGTAGTACTACTACTAAAAAAATACCCAACAAAAAACAGGACATACACACCGTGACAGTAAAAGTTTATTACATACATGCACACCTCCATACATACATACTTACCTATGTTCACACGAGGCTCGGTCCTCTTCTCCATGTAGAATCCTCGGGGTACCTGTGAAAGAAATTATACTCACATAATCCAGTGTATCTTCTGTTCTTTGTATAATCCTGTCAAAGAGGGTCCCTTCAGCCAATCAGGGAGCGCCACGTCATGGCACTCTCCTGATTGGCTGTGCGCTCCTGTAGTGTCAGTGAGGCTGCACACGGCAGAGATACAATGTTGCGCGTATGCGCTCCATTGTATCCAATGGTGGGAACTTTGCGGTCAGCGGTGAGGTTACTTCGGTCAACCGCTGACCGCAAAGTTCCCACCATTGGATACAATGGAGCGCATAGGCGCTACATTGTATCTCTGCCATGTGCAGCCTCACTGACACTGCAGGAGCGCACAGCCAATCAGGAGAGTGCCCACGACATGGCATTCCCTGATTGGCTGAAGGGACCCTCTTTGACAGGAGTCAGGGGGGGTCCTGGCAGTCGGGGAAAGGGGTCCCATGTGTAAACATGGGACCCCTTTCAGTGCGTGGTCGGGTTTCCGTTTTTTTTTTTTTTGCCAAGTACGTGGATTATACAAAGAACAGAAAATACACTGGATTATGTGAGTATAATTTTTTTCACAGGTACCCCGAGGATTCTACATGGAGAAGAGGACCGAGCCTCGTGTGAACATAGATAAGTATGTATGTATGTATGTATGGAGGTGTGCATGTATGTAATAAACTTTTACTGTCACGGTGTGTGTCCTGTTTTTTGTTGGGTATTTTTTTAGTAGTAGTACTACAGGTACCAGCGGGCCCGGTTTTCCACCGCATGCTGGTACTTGTGGTTCTCCAAGTACCAGCTTGCGGGGCAGGCTTGCTGGGACTTGTAGTACTGCTACTAAAAACAATATTCTGATTTTTTACACTTGGCTATCAGCCCCCCATCCGCCGCCCTTGGATGGGGGGGACAGCCTCGGGCTTCACCCCTGGCCCTTGGGTGGCTGGAGGGGGGGGACGCCTTGATTTAAGGGGTTCCCACTCCTCCAGGGTACCCCGGCCAGGGGTGACTAGCTGGGGATGTAATGCCAGGGCAGCCAGGACCACAATAAAAGTGTCCCCCGGCTGTGGCATTATGTACCTGGCTAGTGGAGCCCGGTGCTGGTTCAAAAAATACGGGGGACCCCTACGCTTTTTGTCCCCCGTATTTTTTGCACCAGGACCAGGCGCAGAGCCCGATGCTGGTTGATGAAATATGGGGGAACCCCTGTCATTTTCCCCCCCATATTTTGACAAACAGGACCGGCTCAAAGAGCCCGAGGCTGGTTTTGCTTAGGAGGGGGGACCCCACGCATTTTATTTTTTTATTTTTAACCCTTTATTTTTTTTACGAAAGGTGCACAATGAAGCTCTGCACGGATCTCACAGATCCGGCCGAGATTCATTGTGTTAATGTCGGCAGTGTTTTACTATTCACTCCCGTAAAACACTGCCAAAAAATACGAATGACATCGATATCGGAAAACACGAAAATGCAGAATACGACAGCATAGTAAATTAGTCGTAATAAATTCAAAAAGTTGCAATTTCACACATTCGATGTCATTCGTGTTTGAACTTTAACCTCATTCTGAAAATTACGAATTTTAGTAAATATACCCCCATGTTTTATACTATAAGAGCCCAGTAGACAGGGGTACCTTCGTCTAGCCTATGATGTGATATCTAGAGCAACTCTTGTATTACCTGTAAATACAAAACCTGAATAATTCAAAAACTGCAGTGCTACTATGCCCTTCCCCTTAAAAGTTCAAACTAACCTAGGGCCTGATCTCGATTTGTACGGTATTGCACAACCACAGGGATGCAGCTGGGAAATACTGCACAACTAAAATTGTAATGTTGCAGGAGGTGTCTGTAGACCTCTAGAACGGTTCCGCTCACCGCCCCCATTCCACCCCCTAAATACCGCAACATGTCAATCATGCTAAGGGGGGACTGAGAGCAGTCACGCAGGACCTGTGCTGCATTTGCACAGATCCCCAACTATCGGATTTGGGTTTGTATACAAATCCGAATCAGCCCCATAAACTGTTGGCCCAGTGCTGGAAACTGTAAATTGTGTGAGGTCTCCCTGAAATTGCTACTACCCACACTAGGCTTTGCCAGCCAAGACTGGTAGCACTGCAGAAGGAAAACCCCCGTTGTGGGGTCCCTTTGGCATAGAGCTAAACCTTCCTTAGGTTGGTCAGTGCAGGGCTGTATTCCCTAGTAATAACCAACATGGTGCTCATACAGTAGCTCTAGGGCTCATCCTCAACCTTGGGAGTTTGGTGTGATAATAAACTTGTAAAAAATGGAATTAAATGTATTGTTTTTCCTGGCAAACTACAGGTCCCAACAAACCCGGTAATGCCTAAATTTTATGGAACTCAATAAAAAACCAGACAGTGAAAAAATCCATTATTGAAAAAAAAAACTCCATCAAACAGCCCTTGTTTTGCTCAGCTCTTTCCAAATAAGAATTCTCTTCAATCCATGTTATATCCTGATCCTGGCTTGGGACAACACTAACCCTGTTCCTAAGCGTCCCAACACAAATGACAGGTTCTAAGGGGATGTAGTCAGATGACCGGCGGTTGGGATTCCGGCGGTCAGAATGCCGGCAGGGGGCCAAGGGTTATTCCCACTCGTGGGTGTCCACCCATAGAGTGGGAATAAAACTTGTAGCAAGCGCAGCGAGCCACAGAGCCCGCAGCGTGTCAAGTGCAGCGAGCCCACAAGGGGCTTTGTTGCGCTCGCCATCCTCCCCCCGGGATCCTGGCAGTTGGTATCCCGGCATTGGTATGCTGACCAATGGGATCCTGACCGTCGGTCACCTGACCCCAAACTTTTTTAAGACTGTCTTTCTTTAATAATACTGCTTTCAGATAGAAGCCTGGGATTGGACCATGGTTTTCTAGCTTTTGGGTCACGGGTTAGATCCAAGCATCTGCTCAGTTTCTGCTGTTATATAGAAGTTGAAAATGCCAGGGCAAGCATTAGAACCTTGCGGCAAGCCAGCTTAACATGGGTCTTTTCTCTGGTTGGGTCCACAGGTTATCCACAGGATAACATTGGGATATGCCGGAGCGACAGCGGAAATGGCACCAAACGGTCACGAGCTTTCTGGCCTCCCATGATGCATTGGGGCTTCTCCATATAATCCCACCCATGGACTCAGTCAAATCAGTTTTTTGTTTGGTTCGGCAGGAGCCGGATCATGGTCACAGGGCTGCAGTTAATAGCAGTCTGAAGCTTTTATTATTTTATTTTTTATAGTCTTACTATGTTTTTTTTTCCTCTGAGCGACCTTTCTTAACAGCGTCTTAAACGCATACTAGAAAGAGTCGCTCCAACAACTCCCCACCGGGTCGCAACAACGCTTACCTTCGTGGTATAGTGCTGTCTCGACGGGCGTCTGTGTCGGATGTTTCTAGCAGGTCCAGCAGACATCACCAGGCTGTGGCTGGAGCATGGGGAGAAGGTAAGTCTATGGGTTTCCTCTTACTAGAGGGTCCGGACACAGCTACACTGTATTGGAGGAGACTACAAACAGTGTGTTGATGCACCACCACTCTTAAGTGCAACAGCGCTATGCTTTAGGGATCATAGGCGCCAGGACTAGGTTGAGGACGCGATCCTTAAAGTTAAAGTCAACGTGGGGAGTTAGACGCTCTCCTGGTTGCCCCTCGCCCAAGTTCATGACCAGTTTCCGCGCGACTCCCGTCCATGAACTAAATGACCTCACTTCCATCTCAGACGCTACCACGAGGGTACTCGGTCACAGCTTAGACGCTGCGGTTGTGTACACTAGAGTGCCGCCTAGACCGAGTCGCAGGTTGTAGCGTCTGCATACAAGTAGCATTCACTGAGCGTCTGTGTCCGTTAGTGAGCGTCCGTGTCTCTCATCAGTTATCGGAGCGGCAGTGTACAACAGTAGCGTCTGAATCCACTCAGCGTCTTGCGAGCGTATTGATGGATATGGAAGTGTGGTGAGTCTCCCTGTATCCCACTCTCTGGAGAAATGGGTTATACAGTACTAAAAATTCTCTCTACTTCTTAGTATGAATTGTTAATTTTGGTACATACTGTATTGCATATGAGACCTGTATATTACTGTTGTTTCTGCATGTTATGTTTGAAAAAAAATAGTTAAAAAACAGAAATACAATTGTCCCACTTACTTGTAAGTTATTATGATGGTGATTGTATTCTCATAGGACAATGTCTAATATTTAACATGTGACTGACTGCTAGTGTGATGGCTGACTTTTACATATATGTCTGTCAGTATTGTTTCTGAACACGGATTGTGGTCAGATTGATATCACTTCTATATCTATATAAGTGATTTTCAGTCACAAAAGAGTGTAGTATTTGTAAAAATGGATTATTTACCTTGTCTGTGAGCGGCAAAAGTGTCGAGGATACTTTATGAGGGGTCTGGGACTCCAGGTTGACAACAATAAGGTCGACACACCTTAGGTCGACGCCATTTGGTCGACTCACCTTGGGTCGACAAGAACAAAAGGTCGACAGGAACAAAGTCGACATGGAAAAAGGTCGACATGAGTTTTTTATGTTTTTTTGGTGTCGTTTTCTTCGCAGAGTGACCGGGAACCCCAATTAGTGCACCGCGTCCCCTTGCATGGCTCGCTTCGCTCGCCATGCTTCGGGCATGGTGCCTTCGCTCGGCACAGATTACCGTTCCAATCGTAGTCCACGTGGATCGTTAAGTATGAAAAGGTTCCAAAAAAGAAAAAAAAATGTGAAAAACTCATGTCGACCTTTTGTCCATGTCGACCTTTTGTCCATGTCGACCTAAGGTGTGTCGACCAATTATCATCAACCTAAGGTGTGTCGACCTTTTTGTTGTCGACCTGGAGTCCGGATACCCTTTATGAGGGCCCTACACCCTTAACATGCTTATCTGGTATAGTGATTTTGCATGGAATAGCCCAGTATCTTACTTATGAGGGGCAACGCCCTGCAAGAGGGGTGTGGTCGCACAGACCTTGTCTGCAATTGCTGGCAGATTAGCACCTGCAGTTTCCACCCCCGGGAATAGGTTTTACAGTATTAACCCATACATGCAGCTCCCTCCTTATGGTTTCAGCAGTTTTTAACAATAGCCAGGCTATTAAAAACAGGGTAGATACATCCATGTTACAGACTACACAAGATGAATTCAAATACCCATTATGATGATCAGATATAGCTGACCTTATTGATGCATGAAGGCTATTCTGTCTCTGGAAGAATCAGCCAAAGCAGTGTCAAAATCTAAGGCACCTGTATTTAAACAGTGGTCCAGTGATGCAATGGCAGTGCGTGGTACTTATAAGACAGTATCTGTTGAGTAATGCTAAAGGTTGTGAGTTCAAGCCTGGCCTGGAGCAGCTTTGTTAACTGTTTTAGGGATTCTTACTATCCCTTTCCAGCTGCGGACTGTTCAAAAAGAGAAGTTCCTCCTAGAGTAGATGCACATGTTGTTCGACTTGTGCGTAAATCTATTTTACCATTGCCGTCTACTTCACTAAATGATGTCACAGATAGAAGAGTAGATAGTTTCTAAAAAAAAAAAAAATATATATATTTTCTCTCTCAGGGGCAGTGACAAGGCATGCTATGGCTTTAGCCTGGATGGCAAGGGCAATGGTAGAATGGGGGAGGAACTAGAGAATGGCCTCTCCCCTCCTACCAGGGAGCAGGAGTCTTGTCTAGGCCGTATAAGACAAACTGCGCAATATTTGAAGAAGCAGCAATTGATATGGGTACGTTTGCTTCTAAAGCATCAGCCTTGACTGTAGCCGCTCGTAGAGCAGTTTGGCTATGCACTTGGAAAGCAGATGCAGAATCCAAGAAATAATTGGAAGCATTGCCTTTCACTGGTAATATATTCTTTGGAAAATAATTGTCAGATATTCTAGAATCGGAAGCTGAATCCAAGAAGGTCAGATTTCTAGCTAGTTATAACCCTAAGACTAGGGGTTCAAAATTTCGGCCATTTCGATGGCAAGGCAAAGCTAAAGCTAAAGAGGAGCCTAAGCAACCCCAGTTCAATAGATCAGCCAGGGGTAGGAAGCAATGGGCTAGTAGAAGGCCAGCTTCCAAGCCTGAACAGAAGCCATCAGCCTAAAGATACAGGCCTCCGCCTGGAGGATTCCAGGGTTGGGGGCCGACTCCTTCAGTTTGCACATATATGGCAACAGTCGTCGACAGATGCTCGGGTGCAGAAGGTGGTATCTCTCGGTTATGGTTTCCCCTTCAGGAGGCAGCCTCCTCAAAGGTTTTTTTGCACCAGCCCGTCTCGAATAGAATCAAAAGCCAGGGCCTTGCAAGAAGCAGTTTAGAAATTGCTTCAGTCTGGTGTAATTATCCCAGTACCCCCGTTGCAACGGGGACAGGGTTTTTACTCCAATCTATTTTTGATTCAGAAGCCAAATGGGTCATTCCGACCAATTCTCAATCTCAAAATGTTAAACAAATACATTTGGATTCCAAGGTTCCACATGGAAACATTACGCTCCATAGTTTTGGCCATGGAACCGGGAGATTACATGGTATCTCTGGATATACAGGATGCTTACCTACATGTGCCTATAGCACGGTCTCATCAATGTTACCTCAGGTTTGCCATCCTCCAGCAACATTTTCAGTTCCAAGCTTTGCCCTTCAGGCTAGCAACAGCACCCAGGGTGTTTACTAAAATTATGGTGGTTATGGCAGCTTATCGCCACAAGCAGGGGATAAGAATATTTCCATACTTCGACGACCTGTTAATCCTAGCACATTTGCAGGAATTACTTTTGAGCCATCTTCAACAGACAGTAGTTTGTCTACAAAGACACGGGTGGCTCATAAACTGGGAAAAGTCGTCTCTGAATCCGTCACAATGGATGGTTCATTTGGGGGCCATATTGGACTCAGGTCTACAGAGAATTTTCTTGCCAGAGAAAAAGATATCCAAGGTGCAGGTCATGACTCAGGAGTCGTTGCACACTCAGACAATGTCAGTCCATGCAGCAATGCGACTGTTGGGTCTGATGGTGTCAACCTTCGACATGGTGGAATATGCACAATTCCACTCCAGACCGTTACAGCACCTTATTCTGACCAAATGGAATGGAAATCATCAGACAATAAAAAAACAGATGATAAAGTTTCTGGTAAACGTAAAAAGGTCTCTAGCTTGGTGGCTACAGACAGACCATTTAAACAAGCTGAGACCCTTTTTGGATAAAAGAATGGCGAGTCCTGACAACAGATGCTAGTCTTCAAGGCTGGGGAGCGGTGCTCGAAAGCCTTAGGTTCCAGGGAAAATGGACCATAAGGGAAAGTCGCCTGCCAATAAATCTGTTGGAAATAAGGGCCATTTATATGGCTCTAGTTCAGGCAAAGGACAGTCTGCAAGGAAGATCAGTCCAGATCCGCTCAGACAATGCAACAGCAGTAGCATACCTCAATCATCAGGGAGGAACTCACAGCAAAAGATTGATGGAGGAAGTAACTCCCATACTAAGGTGGGCAGAACTCCATCTTCCAGCATTGTCAGCAGTGTTTGTTCCAGGTGTACTGAACTGGGAAGCAGATTTTCTCAGTCGACACACCATTCAGGAAACCGAATGGGCATTACACCCAGAAGTGTTTCAGACTATAGTGAACAGATGGGGTCTACCAGAGATAGATCTCATGGCGTCTCGTCTAAACAACAAAGTTCAGAGGTACGGATCAAGAACAAAGGATCCCGGAGTGGTCCTTGTAGACGCACTGTCAGTAAAATGGAAATTTCATCTGGCGTATCTGTTCCCTCCAATCTCTCTGTTACCCAGAGTAGTGAGGAAAATAAAGCAAGCAAAGGGAGTAATAATTCTAATAGCTCCAGCTTGGCCATGAAGGCATTGGTACACAGATCGACTAAGGATGTCCGTGGAAGCACCAATACTGCTCCCTCAACGTCCAGATCTGCTAATGCAGGGTCCTTGTTGTCACAGCCATCTGGATCATCTGTCTTTGACGGCGTGGCTGTTGAAACCTCTATCCTAGAAGCTAGAGGATTTTCAAAACAAGTAATTCAAACTATGCTTAGAGCAAGAAAACCTTCTTCAGCTCGTATTTATCATCGAATATGGCAAGCCTACATTCATTGGTGTAGTGTAAAAAGTTTGAATCCAAGATCTTTTAAAGTATCCAGGATTTTGGATTTTCTTCAAGCAGGATTGAATAAGGGATTGAAGGTAGCTTCCTTGAGAGTTCAAGTATCAGCATTAACTGTATGGTTTCAGAGAAAGATTGCTGATTAAAGGATGTGCGTACATTCTTTCAGGGAGTTGTACATATTCAACCTCCAATTCTTCCTCCTGCAGCTCCCTGGGATTTGAATCTGGTTCTTAAAATCCTTCAGGGACCTCCGTTTGAACCACTTAAGAGAGCAGATCTTAAATGGTTAACGGCTAAAGTGCTCTTTCTACTGGCAATGGCGTCAGCTAGAAGAGTGTCAGATTTAGGAGCACTGTTGTGTAAGTCTCCTTTCCTAAGTTTTTTTTTCCAGATAACCAGATCTAGTTCTGAGAACTGCTTTATCTTCCGAAGGTGGTTTCAAAGTTTCACCTTAACGAAGAGATTGTAGTCCCAGCATTTCAGGTATCAGGACTGTCTGTGGGAGAAGTGTCGCTGGACGTGGTCCGAGCATTATGAATCTACATAGATTGTACTAGTGCCATCAGAAAAACAGACTCTCTTCATCCTCTACGGATTTCATAGAAGAGGATGGCCTTCTAATAAACAGACGCTGGCAAGATGGCTCCGAATGACAATTTCAGAAGCTTATTCTCGTGCTGATCTCCCTACTCCGGCTAATGTCTCTGCGCACTCTACATGTAAGGTAGATCCTTCATGGGCAGCACAACATGGTGCTTCAGCAGAACAGATTTGTAAGGCAGCCACATGGTCTTCCATTAATACATTCATTAGACATTATGCCTTGGATATTTTTGCCTCTCATGATGCTGAATTCGGGCGAAAGGTCCTCCTGTCTAATCAGGAGCGTCCCCACCACTAAAACTGGCTTTGGGAATCCCAATGTTATCCTGTGGATAACCTGTGGACCCAGCCAGAGAAATATACGTTATGGTAAGAACTTACCGTTGATAACTTTATTTCTCTTATGTCCACAGGTATCCACAGGGGTCCCACCCTGACGCACCTGGATTGAGGATCTTTACAATCACTAAATCTCTTCCCTCTTGCATGGAAAGGTGTGCATGTGTGTTCTTATCTCCTGAATAGGTTTCTACCTGATGCTCCAGCCTAATTGCTGTGGAAAGAACTGATTTGACCGAGTCAGTAGGCGGGATTATATGGAGAAGCCCCAATGCATCCTGGGAGGCCAGAAAGCTCGTGACCGTTTTCTGCCATTTCCGCTGTCGCTGCGGCATATCCCAATGTTATCCTGTGGATACCTGTGGACATAAGAGAAATCACGTTATCAACGGTAAGTTCTTACCATAACGTATATTTTTCTATGTGAAAGGGTCCACCCAGGCAAAACCATGCCTTGTAAGTGATTGCCCCTTTAAAAAATGTCAGAGATCGGTCAGGATTCCACTCGTCCAGGGATCTTCATTACGTCCTGTCCCATAAGTGAACATTAAACATGCTCACCCCTCACCCCCTGAGATCACACAGTAATAGGTGGACCACCCTCCAAAATGCACAAATGATACCAGGAGGTACTGCTCAGAGAATTATGAATCTGGGTTTGTATGGTGGCCTCCTTCTCCAGTGTAACCACCACCCTTGAGATCTTAATTCAGATTTTGAGGGAAAATGCCAACCAGTGCCCATTGTAGAGTTAGAGGCAGGTAGATTACCAAATGTTCCTGACAATAATTACGGACTTGTAGCCAAAATCTGTAAACTAATGGATAGGTCCGTAATCAATTGAGTAGGTCATCCTGGGGCAAGCCACATTTAAAGCAGGTATGGGTTGTTGAGTGCCCAATGAGGAATCTCCTATGTGGAGATAAATATGATCTGTGCAATATGTTAATGAACATCTCTGTATACATAGTAGAGGAAACATAGAATTTGACGGAGAGTAGATGACAGAACCTAGTGCAGTATGAGCCTTCAAAATCAGCAACCTGGAAGCTATGAGTCCAGTCCGCAAGACCCCCTTAAGATGTGGAATGATCGAGAAGCACTTGCAAATGCTTATAGGCCATGGAAATTATCCCCTTTCCACTTGCTCGTGGTCATTGGAGCATTGTGTCTATGGGGTTGTGCCAAATAGCCAGGGAGATATAATGAAAAATCAGGCTAACAGTGTTGGCCAAAATAAATTCCACAGGATATACAGTTAATACAGGGAATTTCTCAGTTTTATTTGTACTTAAGGCGGGGGAATGTTATAATTTTTTGCCGTACCAATATAAGATATGGGGAGAGATTTCCAACTCTCCAGATCAGCAGAGATCTTACATAACAGGTGAGTAGAGTTAAGGTTATATAGAAGTCCCAGGTTCCATGGAATCTTAATACCCAGATACATGAAAAAGTCCAATATTCAGGTTAGAGGAATATCACTCATTCCATAGTCACGGGACCCACCAAGGCCTAGACAAAGTGCAACATATTTAGTCCAATGCACTATAAAACCTGACATCTCACCGAACGATTTCAGTATGGTGAATATATGAGCTAAGAGGTCAGAAGGGGCAGAAACATGCAATAAATTGTCATTCGCAAAAGCAGTCTACTCTCTTAAGAACCAATGTTAATTCCCCTGAATTGGGCATTGTTTTGCAATAGATGCAAAAGGGAGTTTATGGCCAAGTTAAACAAGAGTGGGGAGAGGGGACAGCAGTGGCGCATACCACAATGCACAATCAAATGATCACTGCAATAGCCATTAAGTAAAAGAGAGGTAGTTGGGGATATGTCTAAATAACAAAGTAGATCAATTAAATTAGGATAAAAGTTCTGTTATTAATCCTGATGAACTGGCTAAACTCGTTTCTCCCTTCCTTGATCCATTACGACCAGGTAGGAGTTATCCCGGGTTTCCAGATGGGGGATAACACCAGATATGCTGTTGATCTTATCCATATCGCAAACTCCAGGAGATCCACTTCTTTTTTGCTCTCCTTAGCTGCTGAAAGAGAGTTTTATGATAGCTGCTCTTGAAGCCTTTGGCATGTCTGGCAACTTTCTCACTGGTGTCCTGGCCCTGTACTCTACCCTCTCTGCTACAGTCCTGATCAATGGTGTACCCTCTGGTCCGGCCCACATCAGTAATGCCAAAAGGCAGGGTTGCCCCCTATAACCTCAGATATTCACCCTTATAAATAAACTGCTCGCTTCCCAAATTGGATCTCATCCTGATATACAAGGTGTGCAGGTGGGCAACACCAATCCCAAAATTTTGCAGATTATATTCTGCTATACCTGACCCAACCGGCAATTTCTCTCCCTAACCTTTTCTCTGTCCTCAGTCTTATAGCACTGTTTAGGGCAAAAAGATTAACTATTCCAAGTCAGAAGCCATGCTGCTTCATGTTCCCCTTTAGGACACAGAAAGTCTCATAATTAATTTCAAGTTCAAATGGCAACCCAAAAACATCAAGTACTTGGGGATTTTCCTGACCTCTCACTACGATTCTATATTTCATGAAAATGCCCTACCTCTGTTATCCAGAATGCAGGCCTATTTGAAATTCTGGAATGGACTTACAATTTCATGACTGGGAAGGATCCTAGCCATCAAGATGAGTATTATACCAAAGTGGCTCAGACCCTCCCCATCGCTGCTCCCGCTTCCTTGCTTGTACTATTCAAAAATCCCTTGCTGCTTTATTTGGAACCACAGACCTCCACAGATTGTAGTTCAAGTCCTAGGATGGTCGGTCTCAGGAGATGGTAGAGGTCTTCCTGAAGTCAAATTCTACTCTCTGGCCTCCCATTTCTTAGGACGCAATATTCCTTCTCTCCTCCTGGTCTCTACCTCCTGGCTTGACATTGAATCAGCCTACAGTATGTTAATTTCCAAGATTTTACCTATCTACTTGACCCCCTCTGCTTCCAAATTGCTCCTCACTATAAAATTGAATACCAAACTCTGGGAGTTTTTCCTCTCTCCAAATGAATTTTACTTCCCCAACATCTCCCTTGACCTCTGTTTGGCACAATCCAGTTTCATCCTGGATCCTTTTCTATGAGGTTCCATTATTGGATGATCAGGGTCAGTGGTCATCTCTGCCAGACCTACAGATGTGTCCTTATACATTATCATGGGCTAAAAGTTGCGGCACAATGTATTAATGCAGGAACATGCGTACGCTCGCTCCCATGACTGTGGACATGCTTTTATTCAAGTTTAGGCTTCCTGGTTGTTGGCGGAGCATAGACCCCCAAACCCTTCCTCTACTGAGTAATAATCTCAGACATGAACCCATGGTCAACAGCTGAAGTTTCCTCTTCAATTATTTCTTTCCACCCCTATGCTGCTGTTCTCTCTTATTTTTGGATGCTTATCATAAAAAGTTCTAATACTGTAGAATAGAAAGTGAATGTGGCCAAAGGACACTACCAAATGCTTTTATGGAATTTAATCTTATCAGTGCATTGTGCGAGTGGGGGTCATGAGCGGACACAACCACTACAGCCACAGCTGGGGTAATATGGGCTGTAGGATTTTGTAATATTCATTAGAGAGGCCACCTGGACACAGGGATTTATGCAAGTGAACCTTTGAAATGGCTGTTATAATCTCATCTAGGGTAATGTCCTCATTAACGGATTCCCACTGTGACAAAGTAAGAGGAGGTAGGTTCACATTTCGCATTAATTCATCAGAATCATCATGATCAACTGTAGAGCAGACTATAAATTAGTATGAGAGTAAAAAAATTTCAAAATGTCCGGGGAAAACAACAATAAGAGTTCCTGTCTGTGGGTTTTCAATTTCTGCAGTAAACCTCCAAGACTTCCCCGTTGTAACCATAGTCAGCAGCAGACAGACAGTTTTATTGAGAGGGGAGATGGTCCTGCAGTGCCCTAGATAGTGAATCATGCAGGGATTTATATTTTTCAGCAACTTGTTCTTTTGCCTGCAGACAAATACGTATGATCAGTAATAACAGTTTTGGATGCGTCCCAGAACAGTGCAGGTCTGTCCCAGGAGTCCAGATTGTTATCTAGGTAGTTCAATCAATTAATTAGTAAGGAATCCACGGAATTACCCAGATTAATAAAGATATCTTGAAAAGCAGCAAAGACTGTATAAATCGGGCTAGTAACAAGGATACTGGGGCATGGTTTGAGATTAAGATATTATGAATATCTGTTCGTTGGACCTGGTAACCAAAGAGTTATTGACTAAAATGGCATCTACTCATGACAAGGAGTGATGTACCCCAGAAAAGAAAGTAAAGGTCCTATCCGTGAGGTTCAGGAGGTACCAGACATCCATGAGCTGAGGAGTGGACTTGAGAGAATGGATATGTTTCCATAAGGAGGAACCAGGAAGTCTAGGGGGAGGTTGTTTATCAAGACGAGGATCAATTTTCGATTTGAAGTCCCCACCAACAACAAGGGGGAAATTAGAACATTGGGGGTAATTCAGAACTGATCGCTCGCTAGCGTTTTTTCCAGCACTGCTATCAGGTCAGAACTGCGCATGCGTATGCACCGCAGTGCGCAGGCGTGTCGCACAGGTACAATGCGGTTTGTTGCTCTGCGATAGGTTTGTGCGAAGAGTCCATTCGCACTGGTGATCACAAGGTGATTGACAGGAAGAAGGCGTTTGTGGGTGGCAACTGAGCATTTTCTGGGAGTGGTTGGAAAAACACAGGCGTGTCCAAGCGTTTGCAGGGCGGGTGTCTGACGTCAATTTCCGGTCCCGGACAGGCTGAAGTGATCGCAGCGGCTGAGTAAGTCCTGGGCAACTCAGAAACTGCACAAAGTTTTTTTTTGTACCGCTCGGCTGCACATGCGATCGCACATTTGCACAGCTAAAATACACTTCCCGGTGGGCAGCGACTATGCGAATGCAGGACTGCAAAAAACAGCTAGCGAGCGATCAGGTCTGAATTACCCCCCTAGTGCTAATACGTGAGTGAGGTCATGCAGGAATTCAGGTAGCAAAGTTAAGCACTTGCCAGGCTTGGTCGCGTGTGATACTAAAATTCATACGGTGAATTTTAACAAAATCATAATAGATGTTTAAAGTGGAGAAAGATAAAGTATCAACCAATCAGCTCCTAAATGCCATGTTACAGGCTGTGTTTGAAAAATAACAGGAGCTGATTGGTTAGCATTGTATCTCTCTCCACTTTATCTCTCTCCATGGCTTAGTAGTGTACATGTGCCCCTAATAACTTTACACAGGTGTACAGGTATGTAAGGCATACACTTGTATGGTTCTGTTACACAAAGTGTGTCGTAATTCTCTTTTTTCTATTTAGTTTGCTACCGGATTTTCACCATGGACCAAAACATGAATCCTGTGGACAAGACAGTGGACATAGAAATCTCGGTAAGATGTCTGTTCTTGTGAAGAGATTTTAATATTAATTGATCAGACACATAAGGCCTGATGGAGAGTCAAACTATGGATATAACTCTGCATAGCATAAGCTTATGGGCCTAATTCCACATGGGCAGTAGTTGTGCGAAAAATTGTACAACTACATCCCTATACACAGGCATGCCGGGGGACGCCCAGCACAGGGCAAGTCTACCCCGCATACCACTCTCCCCTCCCCTCCGCTAACATGTGAACACTTTGGACCCCCCCCCCCCCAATGCTGCAATGCCGCCCCCTAAATGTCACGTCGATGCCCCCTCCAGCTCCACGAGCACCTCTGCCTGTCTCTTAGGCAGAGGCGTTTGCATATGTGAGATGCTGTCGCACTGCAGGAGGGCTTCACCATGCGAACGCATCTTCATGACTTTGGGGGTCATTCCGAGTTGAGCGCTAGCTGCCGTTGTTCGCTGCGTAGCGATCAGTTAAAAAAAACGGCAAACCTGCGCATGCACCGAAATGCGCACGCGCGTCGCACGGGTACAAAGAGCGTTGTGGTTTTGCACAGGTTCTAGCGACGATTCAATTGGCATAGGCGAACGCAAGGAGATTGACAGGAAGTGGGAGTTTATGGGTGTCAATTAACCGTTTTCTGGGAGTGTTTGGAAAAACGCAGGCGTGTCCAGGCGTTTGCAGGGCGGGTATCTGACGTCAATTCTGGGACTTTCGTCGCTGCAATCATGGCACCGCATAAGTAACTACAGGGCTGGTCTTGTTCTGCACAAAATTTGTTTGCAGTCGCTCTGCTACACATGCGTTCGCACTCCTGCAAAGCGAAAATACACTCCCCTGTGGGCGGCGGCTATGCGTTTGCACGGCTGCTAAAAGTAGCTAGCGAGCGATCAACTCGGAATGAGGGCCTTTGTAAAGTGCCTAGAGTCCTTTGGGAGAAAAGTGTTCTATAAATAAAAGGATTATTATTATTAATGAGGAGTTTTCTGGCTTGCTTAAAGCATCAGTCACTGAGAATGACACTGCAAATGGTGTAGTGCACAGTGGGCCTAATTCAGATCTGATCGCAGCAGCAAGTTTGATAGCAATTGGGCAAAATCATGTGCACTGCAGGGGGTGCAGATGTAACATGTGCAGAGAGAGTTAGATTTGGGTGGGTTATTTTGTTTCTGTGCAGGGTAAATACTGGCTGCTTTATTTTTACACTGCAATTTAGATTTCAGTTTAAACACACCCCACCCAAATCTAACTTTCTCTGCACATGTTACATCTGTCCCCCCTGCAGTGCACATGGGGGGTCATTCTGAGTTGTTCGCTCATTATTTTTTTCTCGCAACAGAGGGATTAGTCGCTAATGCGCATGCGCAATGTCCGCAGTGCGACTGCGCCAAGTAAATTTGCTATGCAGTTAGGTATTTTACTCACGGCAATACAAGGTTTTTTCTTCGTTCTGGTGATCGTAATGTAATTGACAGGAAGTGGGTGTTTCTGGGCGGAAACAGGCCGTTTTATGGGTGTGTGTGAAAAAACGCTACCGTTTCTGGGAAAAACGCGGGAGTGGCTGGAGAAACGGAGGAGTGTCTGGGCGAACGCTGGGTGTGTTTGTGACGTCAAACCAGGTACGACAAGCACTGAACTGATCGCACTGGAAGAGTAAGTCTCGGGCTACTCAGAAACTGCACAGAGAAGTCTTTTCGCAATATTGCGAATCTTTCGTTCGCTATTTTGATAAGCTAAGATTCACTCCCAGTAGGCGGCGGCTTAGCGTGTGCAAAGCTGCTAAAAGCAGCTTGCGAGCGAACAACTCGGAATGAGGGCCATGGTTTTGCCCAATTGCTAACAAACTTGCTGCTGCGATCAACTCAGAATTACCCCCCATGTGCCCTGCAGGGGGGGGAAGATATAACATGTGCAGAGAGAGTTAGATTTGGGTGGGGTTTAGACTGAAATCTAAATTGCAGTGTAAAAATAAAGAAGACAGTATTTACCCTGCACAGAAACAATATAACCCACCCAAATCTAACTCTCTCTGCAAATGTTATATCTGCCCCCCCTGCAGTGCACATGGTTTTGCCCATTAGATAATAAATTTGCTGCTGCGATCAGATCTGTATTAGGCCCTGTGTATTCTGATTGCGCAGGAAACAACCTGATTAGTCATCTTGTTTTCCACATACAATAACTTAAATCCATGTTTATCACCTATACCCTATATGATGTCATTGAGTGACACTATGGAAGAAGACAGACTCTCTGGGCATTGTCATACTGTATAAGGATCTTTTCATGCAGAGACGTGAGTGCATACCATTCGCCTGAACACTGAGGCTGATCCAGGGGGGCAATTACACCCGTACCACATGTGTGCACAGAGTTATATGATATTTGCCCATACGCTGAGCTCTAGGCATCTATGTGACAGTACAACTTAAATAGCCCTCATCATCAGCAACACACAGCTCCACCATCCCTGTAATAGGTGCAGGAGGTGTGTCTGGATTCAGACTGATCTTTGCATAGTTGCAGCTTTACAGAGGCCAACTATAGCGATGATGCACTCTCTGTTCCCTTTGTCTATGTAGGAACTCATTGTCGTCACACAGTTACACCAGGTACAAGTGTAGGTGGGACTGCAGGACTTGAGACTCTGAATTGACCATAGATGCTCCACTTGACAGCAAACACAGGGCCTGATTGAGAGGTGGACGCAGTGTACACAGCAGCTGCGTCCAACCCTTGTGTAAATGCTCTAATGCTGCAGTAGGCATCATATGCGAATAGACACCTCCTGCAAGCTTCTCTGATCTGCTGCTTCCTCTGAGAATGCAGCATTTTTATTATCTGCAAAGCATCAGCCATCGGAGTAACCCTCAACTTATGCAGGACGGCCAGTGTATTCATTCTGCCCGGGCCAGGAAATCATGCATTGGAATATGCAATCTGTGGCCTCACCACGCCTACAAAATATGGATGACACACCCCAATTTTAAAAAATGCTCACCGTTAACGCCCTCGTACCATCATGTTTGCGTACGACACTAAATCAGGCCAACAATGCAAAAAAAAAAATTGGAGTTGTGTGGAGTTTTTCATGAGCACCAAGAGCAGTTGTATTGCAATAATGCTGCTGACAATAGTAACATACTGATTTAGTTCATACCTGCCTACTTAATAACTGCTGCCTCCTGCTGGACACGCAATTGCATCATCATAGCCCCACCCCCGCCTTACAATTCCCATGTTACCTGTATTATAAAGTGGGGGGTGGGGCTACAAAGACGGGATTTTCCTCAGATTATGTCATCACCCTACCCATATCTTGTGTGAGCGGATGGTGGTGGGTTGTGAATATGGAGGTGGGGGGAAGTGGGATGCAGGAGGCTTTCCCGGGGGGGCCAAGAGTGTCACCCTATTTTCAGGAGCCTCCCAGCCATTCCAAAAGAGTAGGCAAGTAAGATTTAGTTATTTTCTTTCATTTATGTTTTGATACTGCGCCTATGTAATGTAACTTCTCTCTTTTCTTCATAGACCCCGCAGAAAGTCATTGTAAAAAAAGAATCTAAGCGACAAGGCAAAACCGGCATTAACAGCCTGACCTATGAACTAAGTGATCTTGCAAGGTGGGTGACAAACACACAGGACCTGACGCTGATGTTATCGGAGTGGAGTGATTCTTACATGCTGCTGTGCGTGTGCAAAAATCCCTAAAACTCCATCATCAAGGCACTGTTGCGATTTGGATGCACTTATTTAGAGATGTTTTTGAAAAATGCTCAACCGTTCACAGTGGAGGCGAAACCCCTACGTTATGTAGAGTCTGACCTTCCGACTTGTTAATTATCATAGCAAAGCAGACATTTACTGGGAGGTGAAAGCTCTTAAACTGGAAGGAAAAGTTATTTGGAATGAAAGCATGCTTGCCTACTCTCCCGGAAGCTGCCGGATGCTCACGTTTTTTTGGGTAGCCCCCCGCACCCCCGGAAGATTAGGCAAGTATCCCACATCCTGCTTGCATCCTAGTGATGCACGCAGGATGGGCAGATACTCTCCTGAGTCCGCGGGTCCGTGGAGTGGGGAAGGGTTTAAAATGACACGAATCGTGTAATTTTATCCCCGTCCCCTTCCCGCGGACCCGCGAATCGCTGTGTTTTCCGGGTGTGGGGGCTGGGCTTGATGATGTCACAGCCCGGCCCCGCACCCTGAAGTCTCCTGCAGCGTCTCCTCTCCGGGCTTCTCCCAGAGAGGAGACATTAAAAGTAGGTAAGTATTGATAATGTCGATATTATCTTAAACCATAAATCTATACCTCTAGATACACTTTTACCGTGGAGCCGCTATGGGCGCTAGACTGAATACACGTGCTACGCACTTTGTACGCTATTTGCGTACAGAGTCCCGTACGTGGTACGTACTTGGCGTACACACGCCGCGCTGAGTGTACAGAGTACGCACAGCGCACGCACACACAATTGATAACCTTTAAACCTTGTTAGTGATACTGTTAGGCGCCGGGGTCCGCAGTGTCCGCGCGGCCCGGCGCCTAGCAACTAGGGACGCTGTGCGCGTTCAGCCGCCGGCTTCCTAGCAACGCTAGATGCCGGGCGCGCTGAGCCGCACGGACCCTAGCAACGGGGACGCCACGGGCGGACCGCGTTCCCCGTTGCAGGGTCTAGTTACACACACACGCACACACTTGTCTTCTGGCCGTGCAGCAAGGCAGCTGCACGGCATTAATACCAATCAGGCTCTGAACAGCTGATTGGAGGACTCCCTGCTAAATACCTTCTCAGTGCTTCTCACAGACGCCGGTAATAGCTTCCTGCATGCTGCTTTGGTTTGCTGAACGTCTGTTCCTGTCCTGCTGTATCCGGTCATTCCTGTCCTCAGAAGTTCTGTATCTTGGAGTTGTCATCCCATCCCAAGAAGTCGTTTGGTCCCCTGTTGTCCTCAACGATCACCAGAGAATATCGTGTGGTGTTCGTGAGTTACGGCTCTGCCGTATGTTGCGGCTCAGCTGCTTTATCTTTATATTCTGTTTCGGAGCATTTGCGGAGGGTTCCGCTTCCACAAGTCCTCTCCGGAACTCGGCGGTGCCGGGTAGGAGAGTGGACAAGTGGATATTTTGGTTGTCCTTTTCCCTGGCGGTTTTTCCGCACATATTCTAGTTTTTAGTTTCTTGTAGCCCCTGGCCTGGTTGTTTAGTCAGAGGGCCCCTTGTTATCACCCTGTCTCGGATTTCCCTGTGTCTCCCATTAAGACCTGAGGGGGCATCGGAGTTGGGCAGACATAATCCGCCCTTCAAACGCGGCTGCCATGGGCTCAAGCAACCATAGTCTCGCAGGGGATTTCTGACAGCACGGGCGAGACAACGGAGTTAGGGCGCCAGGGGCTATTTTCCATTCCCGCTCCCTTCCCCAGCATTACGTTCCAGTGCTCCGGTCCTCGCAATAAGATCTCCTCAGACCAGAGTGCTGGAATCATAACATTATTACCGGCCAAACCAAAAAACTAAAATTAAACAGGGTTTAATTTTTTCTCATTCAGTTTTTTTTTAAGTTTTTTGGCCTCATGAATCCGACAGGTTTAGGGCCAAATCCTGGCCAGCTCTTAGTCAATCAGATTCAAGAACTTACTCAGATGGTTCAGGATCTTTCTCTTCGGGTGAGGTCGCAGGAAGATCTTTTGCGAGCCTCCCCAAAGGTAGTCCCTGAACCAAAGATGCATTTGCCCGACCGTTTTTCTGGTGATAGAAAAGATTTTTTTAATTTTAAAGAGTCCTGTAAACTTTATTTTCGTTTAAGACCTACTTCCTCTGGTACTGAATCTCAGCGGGTTGGGATTATTATTTCTTTACTCCAGGGGGATCCTCAGACCTGGGCATTCGGTTTAAGAGCAGAGGATCCTGCGTTGTTGTCAGTAGACGCTTTCTTTAAATCTTTAGGGCTTTTGTATGATGACCCAGATAGAGAGGCGTCCGCTGAAAGTCAGCTGCGCGCTCTCAAACAAGGTAGAAATCCTGCAGAGGTTTATTGTACTGAGTTTCGCCGTTGGTCGAACGACTGTGGCTGGAATGACCCAGCCCTGCGCAGTCAGGTTCGCCTCGGCTTATCAGAGTCTATTAAAGACAGTCTCCTCCAGTACCCCGCTCCTGAGACTCTCGATAAACTCATGGAGCTTTCTATTAAGATTGATCGTCGTCTCAGAGAGCGGAGAGCTGAAAGAGGAACATCTGTAAGGTCAAGTCCTTGTGTTTATTCCATTCCAGAAGATGTCGAGGAGCCCATGCAGATGGGTCTCTCCCGGCTGTCTCCTGAGGAAGAGACCAGAAGGCAAAATTCCGGTCTTTGTTTGTACTGTGGTGGTAAGGGACATTTTGCTTGTAACTGTCCGAACAAGTCGGGAAACGCTTTGACCAGGTGAATTGTGAGGGGGTTCACCTAGGTCTGCAGCTTATCTCCTCGAATAACTCTCTTTTAGTTCCAGTTAAGGTTTCATTTGACAGCCTCAGTTCTTTGGTGTCGGCTTTTGTTGACAGTGGAGCTGCAGGAAACTTTATGGATTTAACTTGGGCTAAGGCCTTAGGCATTCCACAGTTACCATTGGATAGGTGTGTCACCATGCATGGCTTAGATGGGAGTCCGCTTTCCAATGGGGTTATTACCCACCGTACACCTCCCGTAGTACTTACGGTAGGAGCCTTACATTCTGAAAATATCGAATTCTATCTAACACATTGCCCAGCAGTTCCAGTTGTTCTGGGTCACCCTTGGCTGGCCTTTCATAATCCCACCATTGATTGGTGGTCCGGGGAGATTTCCCAATGGGGTACATTTTGTGCTAAGGAGTGTATTTCGTTTCCAGTCAGAGTTGCAGCTATCATTTCAGAACTCATTCCTGGGGAATACCAGGAGTTTGCCGATGTATTCTCCAAAGGCAATGCGGACATTCTGCCTCCCCATCAGCCTTATGATTGTGCTATTGAGCTAGTTCCTGGTGCCGCATTGCCAAAGGGGAGATTATATGCATTGTCCGGGCCAGAAACTTTGGCTATGAATGACTATGTTCAGGATAGCTTACAGAAAGGATTTATTAGACCATCAAAATCCCCTTTGAGTGCTGGTTTTTTCTTTGTGGAGAAGAAGGATGGCTCGCTTAGACCATGCATATATTTTAGAGCCCTGAATAAGATCTCAGTTAAAAACACCTATCCTTTGCCGTTGATTTCTGTACTCTTTGATCAGTTACGTTCTGCTGTGATTTTTTCTAAAATTGACCTGAGAGGAGCTTACAACCTCATCCGAATTAAATCTGGAGATGAGTGGAAGACGGCTTTCAGTACTCATTCGGGTCACTACGAATACCTGGTGATGCCGTTCGGCCTGTCTAATGCTCCAGCAGTTTTTCAAGACCTCATAAATGATGTGCTCCGTGACTTCTTAGGGAAATTCGTGGTCGTTTATTTAGACGACATCTTGATTTTTTCTGAATCGATGGCACAACATATCACCCAGGTGCGTCTGGTTCTTCAAAAGTTACGTGAGAATCATTTATATGCCAAGCTGGAGAAGTGTGAATTTCACGTCACGGAAGTATCTTTTTTAGGGTACATAATTTCCCCTCAGGGATTTTCGATGGAACCTAAGAAGCTCCAGGCCTTCCTTAATTGGGCGCAACCCACCAATTTAAAAGCAATTCAGCGCTTTTTAGGGTTTGCGAATTATTATAGGAGGTTCATTCATTCTTTTTCTGACCTGGTTGCTCCCATTGTAGCTCTGACAAAGAAAGGAGCGGATCCTACCAACTGGTCGCATGAAGCTGAGTTATCCTTCCGGGCCCTGAAACAAGCCTTTGTCTCAGCTCCAGTCCTAAGACATCCTAATCCGGAATTGCCCTTTGTTGTGGAGGTTGATGCCTCAGAAGTTGGAGTGGGGGCCGTCCTTTCTCAAAAGGATCCGGAGTCTCTGGAGTTACATCCTTGTGCCTTTATGTCCAGGAAATTCTCCTCTGCTGAATCCAATTATGACATTGGTAATCGGGAGTTACTGGCGGTAAAGTGGGCTTTTGAGGAGTGGAGGCATTGGCTGGAAGGAGCGAAGCATACTATTTCGGTATTGACTGACCATAAGAACCTGCAATACATTGAATCAGCTAAACGGCTTAATGCCCGGCAGGCACGTTGGGCATTATTTTTTACTCGTTTCAAATTTATAATCACTTTCAGGCCTGGTTCCAAGAATACTAAAGCTGATGCCCTGTCACGTAGCTTTCTTCCGGTTCACAATAACAATCCTGTTGTTACCCCAATACTTCCATCTTCGGTCATCCGGGCAGGCCTCACACAGGATTTATTTACCCAGTTAAACCAACTTCAACATCAAGCTCCTAGATTTACTCCTGCTGGTCGTCTTTACGTTCCTGAATTTTTGAGAGCTACTGTTTTAACTGAATTCCATGACAACAAAGTTTCAGGGCATCCGGGAATCACTAAAACATTGGAGTTAGTCGCTCGCTCAGTATGGTGGCCTAGTATTTCTAAAGACGTTAGGGAATTTGTTTATTCATGTCAGGTTTGTGCACAGCATAAGGTTCTCCGTTCCTTGCCTATAGGGCAACTTATGCCCTTAAGTGTCCCTCTCAGGCCATGGTCTCATATTTCCATGGATTTTGTGGTTGACCTTCCCCTTTCAGCTGGATTCCGAGTCATATGGGTGGTAGTGGACCGTTTTAGTAAAATGGCTCATTTTATTGCTCTTCCCCGATTGCCTTCTGCTCAAGGGTTGGCAGTTTTGTTCCTCCGCCATGTGTTCAGGCTTCATGGGTTGCCCACTGATATTGTTTCTGATCGGGGTCCACAATTCATCGCACAATTCTGGAAATGTTTTTGTGCTTCATTAAAGATGAAACTGTCATTAACATCCGGTTACCACCCACAATCCAACGGGCAAACCGAACGAGTTAACCAGTCATTGAAACAATATCTGCGTTTGTATTCAGCCAAACTCCAGAATGATTGGTCCGAGTTTCTTCCTTTGGCTGAATTTGCTTACAATAATTCTTGTCATTCCTCCACTAAAGGGTCTCCTTTCTTTTCAGTTTTTGGTTTTCACCCCAGAGCTAATTCTTTTTTTCATCATTCTCCAGTCTCCTCGCTGGCATTGACCTCCCATCTCAGAGCAATTTGGAAAAAAGTGCACCTTGCTCTCAGAAAAGCGGCCTTTCGAGAGAAGAAATTTTCTGACAGGCTCCGACGTCCTTGCACTTTTAAGGTGGGAGATAAGGTGTGGTTGTCAACTCGCAACATCAGGCTTCGACAATCCTCGGCTAGACTGGGACCCAAATTTATTGGACCATTTCTTATTATTAAAAGAGTCAACCCAGTTGCCTTTCGGCTACGTTTACCAAGATCTCTCAAGATTGGAAATACGTTTCACTGTTCCCTGTTGAAACAATACGTTTCTTCCAGTAGATTTCCTCGGAGGATCTCTCAGGGTAGATCTCCAGTGGATGTACAGGGACAACAGGAGTTCTTGGTAGAGAAAGTTCTTGATTCCAAATTGTCCCGGGGTCGGCTTTATTTTTTAGTTCACTGGAAAGGCTGTGGTCCGGAGGAAAGGTCTTGGGTCCTAGATAAGGATCTTCATGCCCCTAGGCTCAAGAGGGCATTTTTTCGGGAATTTCCTCAGAAACCTGGCTTTAGGGGTTCCTTGACCCCTCCTCAAGGGGGGGTACTGTTAGGCGCCGGGGTCCGCAATGTCCGCGCGGCCCGGCGCCTAGCAACTAGGGACGCAGTGCGCGTTCAGCCGCCGGCTTCCTAGCAACGCCAGACGCTGGGCGCGCTGAGCCGCACGGACCCTAGCAACGGGGACGCCACGGGCGGACCACGTTCCCCGTTGCAGGGTCTAGTTACAAACACACGCACACACTTGTCTTCTGGCCGTGCAGCAAGGCAGCTGCACGGCATTAATACCAATCAGGCTCTGAACAGCTGATTGGAGGACTCCCTGCTAAATACCTTCCCAGTGCTTCTCACAGACGCCGGTAATAGCTTCCTGCATGCTGCTTTGGTTTGCTGAACGTCTGTTCCTGTCCTGCTGTATCCGGTCATTCCTGTCCTCAGAAGTTCTGTATCTTGGAGTTGTCATCCCATCCCAAGAAGTCGTTTGGTCCCCTGTTGTCCTCAACGATCACCAGAGATATTTTGGTTGTCCTTTTCCCTGGCGGTTTTTCCGCACATATTCTAGTTTTTAGTTTCTTGTAGCCCCTGGCCTGGTTGTTTAGTCAGAGGGCCCCTTGTTATCACCCTGTCTCGGATTTCCCTGTGTCTCCCATTAAGACCTGAGGGGGCATCGGAGTTGGGCAGACATAATCCGCCCTTCAAACGCGGCTGCCATGGGCTCAAGCAACCATAGTCTCGCAGGGGATTTCTGACAGCACGGGCGAGACAACGGAGTTAGGGCGCAAGGGGCTATTTTCCATTCCCGTTCCCTTCCCCAGCATTACGTTCCAGTGCTCCGGTCCTCGCAATAAGATCTCCTCAGACCAGAGTGCTGGAATCATAACAGATACAATGTATTGATATGTTTACACTTTAAACCCTTAGCAGCAAAGTACTGCAACGATGTTATACCTTAAACCTTAAGTAGCGCTGACGGTATAAAGTACCCGCAGTGCGTACACCTTATCAATGCTTATAAACCTTATACAGTTAAATATGCTTTTAAACCCTTGCAGGAAAGTGAGGACACAACACCGATTTGTAGTTGAAATCACAGGGTTCAAAGGCCACCGTGGATTATTTCAAAAGGTAAAACAGTACAAATCATACACTACAGGCTAACAAGATAAATCTAAAACAGAGTAATGGCTACATAGAATGTACATACGTGAGAATGTTCGCAAGCGCAACCCGGACGGTCCTCCGCTTGTCAGGTAGAAAGCGTTCAGAGTCTTCTGACCGGCCAGGCAACAATGAGCTTTTTATACACAACTTACATACATAATACAATGGTCACTGTAATCTCATTGTCCATTGGACACTGAGATGTGTCTTTTCATTACAGGAAAGGTCATAGGTTGTTTTAAAAAGATGGGCGATATCTTTCCCCAACTGCTCTTGTGGGTGGTATCCTCTGGAATCCCGCCGCATACATAATATACAGTAAATACAGTTAATATCTATATTCTACTTTTGCACATAACTATACGCTGGAACATGCGATCTTTCTCTAACCAACACCAGAATGTTACCCTTAAAATACCCTACAGCTGGATACTAGACATCACCTTCTAACCTTTATCTGACCCTTCCTATCATGCAAAGGCGAATCCCTTAGTCCTGGAACTGTTTAAACTATTGATACTCGCTGATGTGGTGCAAGGGAGTTATATCTAAAATGTACAATATTTGGGTTAAATATATAATGTTCTAATAACCCTCTACGCGCTCACAAACTCCACGCGTAAATACCCATACCACGCGCATGATCGCAGGAGCGATCCTACGCAAATTGCGGATATGTGCATGCACGGCGGACTGAGTGCACGCGCAGCGAGCATGTCTATGGGGTTAGTACAGGGTATATGCATTACAATATTTTTCGACTTTGACAGTCCACCCTTTGGCAGTCAACAATAACTGCCACTATCTAAACATTAAACAGAAAAATATACAATACAATATCTACAGATGATTGGATAAAAATATACAATACATTATCCATAGATGAGTGGATGTTAGGAGGAGAGGTGTAGGCGGGAAATGTATGACCTAGTGGGATAGTAAAAGCATGTATGTATGAAATCCGTGTCTGAGGGGCATGTATCATCGTGCCGTAAATGTTCTAGATAAGCTTCGAGGTATTGCGAAGTATACATTAAATCCTTCTCATCCCGTATTAAGGGTCTGTAAGTGGGCCAACAAACACTACCGAGCTCTTTTCGGCTTCTTGTTCCAACAAATGGGGTGCACATTTAGTTGATGATACATGGAGGGGGAACACATGTGAATGCTAATATGTGGATATCACCTGTCGACTATGTGTGTCACTACCTGAAGGTTGTAGAGATGAAGATAAGAAACATATCAAAAAATACATTCCCATAACATTTGCGTAATCATTCTTGGGTGTTGATTGAAGTCTTCTCCGGATGGGTGTGTTTTTGCTGAGGGAAAACAAAGGAGAAACGGGTGAAAGAAACGGACCGTGGAATCACGTCTTATCACAACATTGTTTCTATTGATGGGTCATAAATTAAATCAGTTGCTGTAACAATGCCCCCGCTCCTCAAACTCATCAATTTGGTACCGCGCTTGCACCGCGTTAAAATTCGAACACACCTAAATATCAAACCAATCATTATGACAACTCCCAGGATACAAAGGAGAAACTTTCCTACACTCACGATAACATTTTGAGCCCATTCTCCTAAACCTGAGAACCAATTTCGTGGGTTCAATCATGAGACCCAGTCGGTCAGTTCATTACTCACAGCAGTAAGGGTAAGGTTGTGTCTCCTCCGGAACTCCCACTTCAACTGCAAGATATCGTCCATCTTTTGATCTATGACCTCGGTTGGGTCATCAGTGCTGTTTGTAATGTACGTGCAGCACTTCACACCATACTGAGTTGCCAAAGTGACAGAGTACCCGCCTGTCACCGCTGTGATATAATTGAAAACCATCCTGTGCTGGATCAGTTCCGTTTTGTAAGCTTGCAACTCCCTCCCTGTATACCTGAAGGTGTCATCATACATCTCGGTGATATTATCTATTAGATTCGCTAGCGCGTGGATTTACCTATAATTTATAATTCCTCTGGCGGTACGGGTGATGTCTAATGCGAGAAGGAATTGAATCCCGGTGGATTCGTGGATCAAATCAGAGGCTGCGTGCTCTGTCCTATCTATAAGGTGTCTCTTAATGATGTGTTCATAGTGAGTATGAGTATAAGGAGCTTGAGCATTGCGGTGAACGTCTTTCATCTTATCATGGGTTATGGTCATTACTTCTGGCAACACTCTTCCAATGTAACACAATCCCTCTGAGTTTGGGGAAAGCCACTTATACGCCTTCCTCCCGCATATTAAATATGCATCATCGGGGAGAACATATGGGATAGAATATGACATTACCATATTGCAAACCTTCCAAGTGAAAAATCCTATCCCTAACTCTCTCATCTGTGTAGTACACGTATAAGGCTGTATGATATGCGCACAGTACCCTGGTGATACTTCTCCAACCCGCATGGTCTTACTTCCTAGAGTATACCTGTACCGAAAATACCTTCCACCGTCGGCTATTTGGCGTATAAGTTCAGAGTCTACGGGTATTCTGTCGGCTCTGTGTGAAAATGCCATGGTTTGGTTATTCCATGTCACTTCCCAATTTCCCGGCTTTCGGGAATTGGAAATGTTGAAACATACTAAGGATCTATCTACATGGTACTGGTGGAGCTTCAAACTAGGGGGCCTAGAAATATTAAATTTCTTGTCCACCGGTCTCCCACCCCGTAATTCAAGTACCTCATCTACTGTTAAAGGATACGGTACTAGTCCTGACTTGCTCTGACCTTGAGGTACTTGTGAGCACACCCAGCATTCTGTTTGGTTTAAAACCTTACCCACTAATGAGTGATAATCACTCAATGGATGACGGTCCATGTTGATATTAAGGCTGGACTGACATCTCTGGATGCACCCGTCCTCAACTATATTTTCACAGTTTCTACAAATACAATTTTCCTCAGCCAATAACCCTTCACAGTGCCTCCTAGTTTCTTGACTACCAGATCGTTTTCTGATACTCGCCTTTGCTCGGTGGATGTGTTGCTCTTGGAATTCTACAAATTCGTCCTTGCCATCAGAACCCATTCCAGATCCTTTCTCGACCTCTCTGGTACTCTCACCAAAACAGACTGCTCTGGTCAACAACAGGGTCAACAGGAAAACCCGGAATGCAGTCTCTTGGGGTAAGTCCATCTTGTTAAGGGGAGAGAAAAAGGGAGCAAGATGGGGGGGGGGGGAGGAGGGTAATGGGAGATGGAGAAAATAATAAAAAGGAAAAAGAAATTTGGTGCGACAACCGCCTCTGGTCTTGTAGTTCTCCATGCTCAGGTGCCGTGACAACAGTCCTGCCTCTCAACCTTCCCAGAACAGGCACTCCAGTGATACGATTTCCTCTACACTCTGCTCTTTGTCACAGGCTTTCTCTGGGTCAGCGACCTTCTTACAGTGGGACGAGTGGACCCAAGTCTCTCTCTCGGCAACCTTTAATGCTGTCGTGCTGGTTAGTAAGACTTGGTACGGTCCTTCCCACCTGTCAATGAGGCAACCTGAGTGTAGAAAATTTCGAATCATTACATAATCCCCAGGTTCAATGTCATGACAATTACTGTTTGGTAGGTCAGGAATCACCAGCTTTAGATTTCTGTTTTGATTCCTCAACTGCTTGCTCATCTTAACCAAATATTTTACAGTCACCTCATTATTGCATTTCAAATCATCCTGGGGGTCAATCATTACATGGGGTTGTCGACCAAAAAGAATCTCAAAGGGTGATAGGTTAAGGGGGGACCTGGGAGTGGTTCTGATGCTGTACAATACAAGTGGCAAAGCTTCTGGCCATAACAATCCAGTTTCAGCCATCACTTTGCTCAGCTTGTTCTTAATAGTGCTGTTTACTCTTTCCACTTTCGCACTCGCCTGTGGGCGGTACGGAGTATGCAGCTTACTATTAATTCCCATCAGTTTGCACATAACCTGAAAGACTTCACCTGTAAAATGGGTACCCCTATCGCTTTCAATTATCCTAGGGATACCATATCTGCACACAAATTCCTGCACAATTTTCTTTGCAGTGAACGTAGCAGTATTTGTGGCAGCGGGGAACGCTTCTACCCAATTTGAAAACACATCAATACAAACTAACACATATTTTAAATTTCTGCAGGGTGGCAACTGTATGAAATCAATCTGTTTTACCTGAAAAGGGCCGTCTGTTGGTGGGATATGGGATGGTTCTGTTGGCATTGACTTTCCAATATTCTTCCTCAAGCAGATAAGACATGTCATTGCTCTCTTACCCGCATGAGAAGAGAATCCTGGCGCACACCAGTAGGCTCTCACCAGCTTACACATACCCTCTTTGCCCAGATGAGTCAGACCGTGTGCCGCCTCAGCTAAGCTTGGAAGATATGCTATGGGGGCTAATGGCTTACCCTGTCCATCTGTCCAGAGTCCTGAGGACTCCTGGCCATATCCTTTTGACCTCCAGACTGCCTTTTCCTGTGGAGAACACAAATTTTGCATTTCTCTTAATTTTTGTGTGTTGACGGTATTGAATACCATCAGTTGTGTGCTATCTGTCTGTATGGGGGTGCTGGCTGCTGATTTAGCAGCTTCGTCTGCCCGGCTGTTACCAAGTGACACTGGGTCTTGACTGTAAGTGTGGGCTTTGCATTTGATAACAGCCACTCTGTCAGGTTCCTGTATCGCTGTTAGAAGCCTTTTTATATGGGATGCATGCGCTACAGGTGTGCCGGCTGCCGTCATGAAATTTCTGAGGCGCCATAGGGCCCCGAAATTATGCCCTACTCCAAAGGCATACCTAGAATCTGTATATATATTGGCTGACTTACCCTTAGCCAATTCATACGCTCTGGTTAGGGCGACCAGCTCAGCAACTTGTGCTGAGTGCGGTGGGCCCAGGGGCTCAGCTTCTATGATACCTCTGTCATCTACGATTGCGTATCCAGTACACAAGTCTCCCGAGTCCGTCTGTCTGTGGCAACTACCGTCAGTGTAAAAAGTAAGATCTACGCCTTCCAGTGGGTTGTCACTAATGTCGGGTCTTGCAGTGAAAGTTTGGTTCAGATATTCCATACAATCATGTGTGTCAGTGTCTATACTAAATCCTCCTTCACCATCATTCTCATCCTCCACCCTTTGTGCCTGTCCAGGCACACCTGGGAGATAAGTTGCAGGATTTAGTGCGCTGCATCTCTTTATAGTGATGTTTACAGGGGCCATTAGTGCTAATTCCCACCTTGTAAACCGTGCTGATGAGACATGTCTGGTTTGGGCAGAGTTCAGTAAGGCTGACACTGCATGAGGTGTATGCAGGGGTGTATCTTCCTATTGGCCAGGATGGCACTCGCCAGGGGCGCCAGCCAAGGAGGGGCGCCGTCCAGAGGTGCCACCCGCGGGCAGTAGGTAGATTCACTTTTAGAGGCAGCAGCTATCCCCCCACCCCCGTGTCGTTCCTCACCAGCAGGGATGCCCAGTAATGATCACAGCATGAAGCAGTGGCTACTGGGAGGTGTAGTTTATTTAGAGTTTCTTGTCTGTATTGTGGTGCAGTGGTGGACCCCGGTGCCAATTACAATGGCTGCTGCTGCTGCATTCTTTGATCATTAATGGGCATCCCTGCTGTCGAGGAACTACACGGGAGTGGGTTAATAGCTGCCACCTCTAAAAGTGAATCTACCTAAAAGTGATGCCTTAAATAGTAAAATCAACATGGGGCATATGTGTGTCTGGCACTGTGGGGGCATACGTGTATCTGGCACTGTGGGGGCATACATGTATCTGGCACTGTGAGGGCATACGTGTGTCTGGCACTGTGGGGGCATTTAAATGTCCGGCACTGAAGGGGCATATGAGTGTCTGGCACTGAGGGGGCATATGTGTATCTGGCACTATATTCAGAGGCATTATGTGTATCTGGCACTGCACTACTGGGGTCATTATGTGTAACTGGCACTATACTGGGGGACATTATGTGCATCTTACACTATACTGGGGACATTATGTGTAAGAAGAACTACTGTAGGTATTGTGTTTAAGGCTGTTAATTGTGTGTGTGTGCATGTGTAGGGCGTGTGATTATATATTTATAGTTTGATATCATAATATAAAATTGTGAGGCCACGCCCACTCTCCCAGGAGCATGCACGCCTTCATATAGATAGATAGATAGATATAGGCAGTACTGTATGGCATAATGTGTATAAGGGGTACTACTGTGTAGCATAATGTGAATAATGGCCCTCATTCCGAGTTGATCGGTCGCAAGGCGAATTTAGCAGAGTTACACACGCTAAGCCGCCGCCTACTGGGAGTGAATCTTAGCTTCTTAAAATTGCGACCGATGTATTCGCAATAATGCGATTACTAACTACTTAGCAGTTTCAGAGTAGCTCCAGACTTACTCTGCCTGTGCGATCATTTCAGTGCTTGTCGTTCCTGGTTGACGTCACAAACACACCCAGCGTTCGCCCAGGCACTCCCACCGTTTCTCCGGCCACTCCTGCGTTTTTTCCGGAAACGGTAGCGTTTTCAGCCACACGCCCCTGAAACGCCGTGTTTCCGCCCAGTAACACCCATTTCCTGTCAATCACATTACGTTCGCCGGAGCGAAGAAAAAGCCGTGAGTAAAAATACTTTCTTCATAGTAAAGTTACTTGGCGCAGTCGCAGTGCGAACATTGCGCATGCGTACTAAGCGGATTTTCACTGCGATGCGATGAAAAATACCGAGCGAACAACTCGGAATGAGGGCCAATGTACATTACTGTGCTGTGTAATGTGAGTAAGGCACACTACAGTGGTGTAATTTGAATTGGGGTACTATTGAGTGGCCACGCCCCTTTTTTGGCACACATGCCTTCCCTATTTCAAATATGGTTGGGGCACCAGTCCTTTACTTTGCCAGGGGCGCTCGGACCCATAAATACACCCCTGGGTGTATGAATGGTCAGGTTGTGTCCCAACACTACGTCTTCACTTTTACTCACTAGCAAAGCTATCGCTGCAACACTTCGCAAGCATGTGGGGAGAGACCGCGCTACGGTGTCCAACTGTGCACTGTAGTAAGCTACCGGCCTGCTGGCATCACCATGTCTCTGGGTTAGGAAACCTGCCGCACACCCAGCACTTTCCGTACCGTACAGCTCAAAGGGTTTCCCATAATCTGGCATGCCTAATGCAGGTGCCTGTGATAGGCATTGTTTAAGTCTCTCAAATGCCAGTTCGGACTCATCTGTGTGAGAGCTCCGATCTGGTTTGTTCGAGGAGACCATTTCCTGCAAAGGTAAAGCCAGTATGGAGAACCCTGGGATCCAGTTTCGGCAGTACCCACACATTCCAAGGAAGGTGCGGATCTGCTGCTGGGTTTGTGGCAGAGTCATGTCGCGAATTGCCTGTATTCTATCAGCGGTGAGATGTCTAAGTCCTTGTATCAAGCAATGTCCCAAATATTTTACCTTGGTCTGGCACAACTGTAACTTATCCTTTGAAACCTTGTGTCCCGTATTAGAAAGGTGAAACAGAAGCTGTTTCGTATCTTTCAAGGACGACTCGAGTGAATCTGAACACAGCAGTAAGTCATCTACATACTGTATTAATACTGATCCGCCTTCAGGTTGAAAGGATTGTAAACAGTCATGCAAAGCCTGGGAGAAAATACTTGGGCTGTCAATGAAACCTTGGGGTAGGCGAGTCCAGGTGTACTGTACTCCCCTGTATGTAAATGCAAACAAATATTGGCTGTCAGGGTGCAGAGGGACCGAAAAGAAAGCAGGTCAATGACAGTGAAAAATTTTGCAGTAGGGGGAATTTGCATGAGGATGACAGCTGGATTTTGGCACTACGGGGAATTGGCTCTCAACTATCTTGTTTATCCCCCTTAGATCCTGCACTAGCCTGTAACCCCTCCCCCCACTCTTTTTCACAGGGAATATGGGACTATTGGCAGCGCTGGACGTCCTAACTAGGATGCCCTGTTGTAGCAAGCGCTCTATGACTGGGTACACTCCTAATTCTACTTCTGGCTTCAGAGGATACTGTGGGATTTTTGGAGCTATCCTACCATCTTTTACTTGCACTACTACAGGAGCTACATTTGCCATCAATACAGTGTCCTGTTCATCTTTGGTCCAGAGGGATTCCGGTATCTGGGAGATCATTTCCTCTACCTTGGATGGACATCTGTCTATAACAGCAGAGTGTGACATCAACCTTTGTGGGGTGTCTAACATATCCTGCACTTCCTGAATGTGATTCTTGTGTATATCTAAGAAGACACCCTCAGGAGTACAATATATGACACACCTCATCTTACACAATAAATCTCTCCCAAGTAGATTAGTCGTAGCCGATGCAGTTAGCAAGAAGGAGTGCTTGGTCTGCAAAGGCCCTATCGTAATCTCCGCTGGTCTACTTAAAGGGTAGTGTTGCACTACTCCTGTTATCCCCATTGCTGAAATTGTTTTACCCGTGGTTTTCATACCTACCGTTGAATTTAACACTGACCTGGCCGCCCCTGTATCTACAAGGAAAGGTAGTGATCTACCAGCTACATCAACTGTAACCTCAGGTTCATTTCCAAGGCTAGCAATTAACTTCACTGGCTGCAGACTACAGGTGTGGCCTAACCCCTATTGTATGTTGTGACCCTCCCGCAGCGCGCTGGCAGCTACAATATGTGAGGGGGGTAGCTGAGAATTTCCAGAGGTCTGCCAGTCCCTCCTAGGTGGGTACCTCCTTGTTTCCCCTGCGTGTGGCTCATAATTCCTCCTATGCGATCCCTGATCCCAATTACGTGTTATGCTGTGAGTCATGTTCTGGTCTAGTGCGTCGATATACGTTATGTGTGCCTTTATAATTACAGTTCCGTTCGTAATGTCCTTCCCTCTGGCAATTATAACATTTTACTACATACGACTTACCATCAGGGGTCTGGGGTTTTGGCTGATGCGGCTTCGTTGTCAGGGCTTTTATACTTACTGTCATCAGCTTATCCCCCTGTGACTCCCTGTGCTTAATGATGTTCCGATCGTGCTCGATAGCGGACTCTCTTAATGCGGCCACCGAAATACCTCTCCAGTTAGGTTGAGTGGTTTGTACCCTTGTTCTCAACGTTTCTTTTAAGCCGTCCATTAATACTGATACAGCTACCTCTCTGTGATGTACATTTTCCTTAATGTCCTCGACCCCGGTTTATCTAGCTATTTCCTGCAGTGCTCGATGGAAATATTCAGAAGCAGTTTCACCTTCTTTTTGTCTTATGGAAAATATTTAATTCCACTTGACAACAGTAGGGAAATATACCTAATTGTAGATTGATCTGTCGTACATTCTCCTGAGTGTATACATCAGAGAGAGGTACTTCTATGTCTAATTTACAATCAGCAATGAATTTCACAGGGTCAATATTTGAGGGTAAACATGCCCGTAGCACTGTTCGCCAATCTTTGTTTGTGGGTTCGGTGGCGTTACCTAATTCTCTAATAAACCTCTGACATGCGGCTAGATCCTTTCTGGGATCGGGAAATTCAGACATAATTGTCCTCAATTCTGTCCAGGACCAAGGACAATGCATAGCAATGTTCCTGACGGGAGTGATTCCCTGAGCGTCAGTCTTCCCATTGGGGACTGCGATCACCCTGACAGGATTTAGTTCAATTACATCATTCTGAGTTGCTTCTACAATGTGAGGTGCAATTGTCTCTGCATAATGTACTGTACCGTACTTACCTGTGGACACGATCTCACCTGTCCCTCCGCTTGGGGCCTTTGCTACTGTTTTTACTGGTTGGGCCGTGCCCACTTGTGTGTCCTGTGTGTTGGCTGCTAGAGAGAGTGCCGATATCGTGCTGGGCTCATCTTCTTGCTCGCAGTCCTGAGGGAAGTTTAAGATGGGATACAACTTGCACGGGTTAGCATTAATACATTTATCAAGTTCACTCTTATCATATATTAGCATGCCATTGTCTGTAGCCACTTTCTCCCCTGTAATATACGGTGGTGGTGGTGCAGTTGCTATCAGTTTCCTGCTAGGGTTGGAACCGGCTGCGTGAGCTAGTTCCCTTTGCATATCACCCTCTTGTTGCCATAAATGTAAACAGTTTGAGTGTCTGATCCTTTGTTTTCGGGATTTTAACAGACATATCCTAATCCTTAAATTCTGCAACACCTCTGGATTAAAACTGCCTACCTTAGGGAATGGTTCCCTATCTTCCGCAGTCATACGTTCCCATTCATTGCATAAAACCTCTGCGTGTGATCCATATTTCTCACACATTATGGACCTTGCCGACCCCTTGGGCCGCGGAATATCAACCTGAACCCTGGTTGATCGTCCCTTACTTGAGCAACTGGCCCCCATCTTTTGCAGGTATTGCCTTCTCAGCTAATTCCTACAAAAAAAAACAAATACTCAAAATAAGGCAACGGTGAAAGTTTAACGAGTGCTCTCATCCACTCACGCCCACATTGGCCAATACACCTAAACACTGTCGTCAGCGCCGGTACGTACCCAACCTAGGGCCCCTGTGTAACCTCTATTCACTGGAAATATACGGGAGTGACTTACCCTTCCCAGTAAATATTGGTCGTTGGAGATTTCCTGAGTGACCAGAGAAACTACCTTAAAATAAAAAAATGTTACACAAATCACGCTGCGTGTGCTACACCTAGCGCTTATGATCCTGCGATTTTACGCAAAGGTCGTAAAAGGGTATCACGTTGAGCTAAGTTTTGCACCCACGAACGCGTGGTCCAATCGCACAGCGTATAGGTAACTGTTACTTATCCGCCGTACGACCAATGGAATCGTTTTTCAGGCTGCGAAACCTCAGCCGGAGCGTATCTGAACAGGCCTATATGGGTTCTACGCCAACCACCTGGGCTCCGCTCTCTAAACAAAAACCTCGCTGACCTTTGGTCTGCGGTACTCTATTACTTTGCTCCTTTGTACTTTAATCAATGTTAACGTGAGCAAGCCACTCTCACGCCACCAAGTGTCCACTCACCTGGTGTGGTCTCCTACGGGATCCCGAATTCCCTGGGTCCACAAAACCTTTATTGTTTGCACACTCACGCTCGTTCACTCATATAGACTTTGGTTTTTCTGTACAGAAAATTAACTTTCATTCAGATAAAACAGCCTTAGTTCCAGAGGTAATACAGTAAAAAAGGTTTTTAAACTAAATTATTGGAAACTGATCAATTTGTGCTATTATCGCGTGGCTACCATCTCGCGCCTAAACGAAAACAATGCTATTGTTTGATTTGTACTTAGCGGTCGTACTTTTACGCACGTTGCGTAAACACGCCACGTGTGTATGCCTTTACGTTGCGTACGCAGTCCCGTACTCTGTCCGAGACACGTGTACCAAGGCCGTACGTCCGCAGTACTACAAATCCCACACTTCTATAAATGTAAGTGATATTTAACTATAATCGCTCACTTAACACAACACAGTTTCTTCTGTATAAACCTTTACAACTAGGCCAGGCTGCATGTGCGTCTTACACTTACTTCCTTAAATATTAACTCTATATTTTAACTAAATAGCAACACATTTTCTCAGTAAAGGTCAAAATAAATCTAATAATCGCTACTTATGGCAATAATGCGGGCAGATATGCAAAGTACAAAATATAGGTGTATGTGTGTGTTGTGTGCGCATTTGGCGCCAAACAGAAATTCACAGACTTTAAAAAATAGCTTTGCGTTCTTACCTTACGGATCCCTCCAGCATCCCTACAAACCATACAGGGCAGACGCTTATCTAATCAGCACTAGTGTATCCACCAACCAAGAGAAGGCTTAAGGGGGATACCTTTCCGCCCTTTGCTGATAGATAAAGTCTGCGTAAACCAGCTAGGCTGCGGGTATGAGGAAAAACCGGACGATGCCCCCAATTGATAATGTCGATACTATCTTAAACCATAAAGCTATACCTCTAGATACACTTTTACCATGGAGCCGCTATGGCCGCTAGACTGAATACACATGCTACGCACTTTGTACGCTATTTGCGTACAGAGTCCCGTACGTGGTATGTACTTGGCGTACACACGCCGCGCTGAGTGTACAGAGTACGCACAGCGCACGCACACACAATTGATAACCTTTAAACCTTGTTAGTGATACAATGTATTGATATGTTTACACTTTAAACCCTTAGCAGCAAAGTACTGCAGCGATGTTATACCTTAAACCTTAAGTAGCGCTGACAGTATAAAGTACCCGCAGTGTGTACACCTTATCAATGCTTATAAACCTTATACAGTTAAATATGCTTTTAAACCCTTGCAGGAAAGTGAGGACACAACACCGATTTGTAGTTGAAACCACAGGGTTCTAAGGCCACCGTGGATTATTTCAAAAGGTAAAACAGTGCAAATCATACACTACAGGCTAACAAGATAAATCTAAAACAGAGTAATGGCTACAGAGAATGTACATACGTGAGAATGTTCGCAAGCGCAACCCGGCCGGTCCTCCGCTTGTCAGGTAGAAAGCGCTCAGAGTCTTCTGACCAGCCAGGCAACAATGGGCTTTTTATACACAACTTACATACATAATACAATGGTCACTGTAATCTCATTGTCCATTGGACACTGAGATGTGTCTTTTCATTACAGGAGAAGTCATAGGTTATTTTGAAAAGATGGGCGATGTCTTTCCCCAACTTCTCTTGTGGGTGGTATCCTCTGGATTCCCGCCGTATACATAATATACAGTAAATACAGTTAATATCTATATTCTACTTTTGCACATAACTATACGCTGGAACATGCGATCTTTCTCTAACCAACACTGGAATGTTACCCTTAAAATACCCTACAGCTGGATACTAGACATCACCTTCTAACCTTTATCTGACCCTTCCTATCATGCAAAGGCGAATCCCTTAGTCCTGGAACTGTTTAAACTATTGATACTCGCTGATGTGGTGCAAGGGAGTTATATCTAAAATGTACAATATTTGGGTTAAATATATAATGTTCTAATAACCCTCTACGCGCTCACAAACTCCACGCGTAAATACCCATACCACGCGCATGATCGCAGGAGCGATCCTACGCAAATTGCGGATATGTGCACGCACGGCGGACTGAGTGCTCGCGCAGCGGGCATGTGCATGGGGTTAGTACAGGGTATATGCATTACAATATTTTTCGACTTTAACAGTCCACCCTTTGGCAGTCAACAATAACTGCCACTATCTAAACATTAAACAGAAAAATATAAAATACAATATCTACAGATGATTGGATAAAAATATACGATACATTATCCATAGATGAGTGGATGGTAGGAGGAGAGGTGTAGGTGGGAAATGTATGACCTAGTGGGATAGTAAAAGCATGTATGTCTGAAATCCGTGTCTGAGGGGCATGTATCATCGTGCCGTAAATGTTCTAGATAAGCTTCGAGGTATTGCGAAGTATACATTACATCCTTCTCATCCCGTATTAAGGGTCTGTAAGTGGGCCAACAAACACTACCGAGCTCTTTTCGGCTTCTTGTTCCTACAAATGGGGTGCACATGATGATACATAGTTGATAGTTGATAGTTGATGATACATGGAGGGGGGGACACATGTGAATGCTAATATGTGGATATCACCTGTCAACTATGCGTGTCACTACCTGAAGGTTGTAGAGATGAAGATAAGAAACATATCAAAAAATACATTCCCATAACATTTGCGTAATCATTCTTGGGTGTTGATTGAAGTCTTCTCCGAATGGGTGTGTTTTTGCTGAGGGAAAACAAAGGAGAAACGGGTGAAAGAAACGGACCGTGGAATCACGTCTTATCACAACATTGTCTCTATTGATGGGTCATAAATTAAATCAGTTGCTGTAACAATGCCCCCGCTCCTCAAACTCATCAATTTGGTACCGCGCTTGCACCGCGTTAAAATTCGAACACACCTAAATATCAAACCAATCATTATGACAACTCCTAGGATACAAAGGAGAAACTTTCCTACACTCACGATAACATTTTGAGCCCATTCTCCTAAACCTGAGAACCAATTTCGTGGGTTCAGCCATGAGACCCAGCCGGTCAGTTCATTACTCACAGCAGTAAGGGTAAGGTTGTGTCTCCTCCGGAACTCCCACTTCAACTGCAAGATATCGTCCATCTTTTGATCTATGACCTCGGTTGGGTCATCAGTGCTGTTTGTAATGTACGTGCAGCACTTCACACCATACTGAGTTGCCAAAGTGACAGAGTACCCGCCTGTCACCACTGTGATATAATTGAGAACCATCCTGTGATGGATCAGTTCCGTTTTGTAAGCTTGCAACTCCCTCCCTGTATACCTGAAGGTGTCATCATACATCTCGGTGATATTATCTATTAGATTCGCTAGCGCGTGGATATACGTATAATTTTTAATTCCTCTGGCGGTACGGGTGATGTCTTATGCGAGAAGGAATTGAATCCCAGTGGATTCGTGGATCAAATCAGAGGCTGCGTGCTCTGCCCTATCTATAAGGTGTCTCTTAACTATGTGTTCATAGTGAGTATGAGTATAAGGAGCTTGAGCATTGCGGTGAACGTCTTTCATCTTATCATGGGTTATGGTCGATAGAGTTAGTTTTCTACCTTTTAACACAAGCTATTTACTAATACCTTCAAGCCGTAATGGCCGCTAAACCACGTGCACGTGCTACGCACTCCGTACGCTATTGGCGTACAAAGACCTCGCACGTGGTACGCAAGTTACGTACACACGCTGCGCTGAGTGTACGGAATACACACAGCGAGCGTACACACAGATAATAACCTTTTAAACCTTAAACACAGAGTATGATTATACTGTAAGTCTTAGTATTGAGATACTGTAATGATATACCACTGGTTAACCTGGATATTTAAGCAAGCTGTTTGAGTGATTGAGATACTCAGAAACCCTTTGTACTAGCTAGAGAAACACAGACACCTTGCTGAGGTTCCAACACCTTTACTAACGAGATTTAGCTATGTAAAAAGGGAAAATACAGTTAACAGCTTATACACTACAGCACTAACATAAAACACCTAAACAGAATACTAGACATAAATATACAATAGCGTCTTAATCCTAAACAATAACAGTGAGAGAGAGAGAGTATGGCAAATACAGACAGAGAATAAGTTGGTTACAGAGAACTTACACACGTGGGGAATGATCGCTAGCGCAGTCCTGGAAACCAGCTCTCTAGTTAGTCAATGATGAAAACCTTTGTGGAGAGAAGACTGAGCTGGCCCAGGCTGGCTGTTCTTATATACACAAAGTACAGTACACTACAAGGGGCCCTACAATCTTATTGTTCATTGGACACAGGAATCTGTCTTCGCATTATAACCAAAGGTCATAGGTTTGTTTGAACAGGTGGGCTGTGACTATTTCAAACTGCTCAGGTGGGAGGTATCCTCTGGATTCCCCCTGCATGTGTAATTAAACTGCAAGTACTGTAAATGTCCATAAACTTCTTTTAAACATAACTATACGCTGGAGCGACCGATCTCTTCCTAACCAACACCGGAATGTTTCTAATAAAATACTCTTCGGTTACGTACTAAACACCACCGCTCAGACCCTGTCTGACCCTTCGTATCATGCAAAGAGGAATTCCTTTGTCCCTGAACCAGTTACACTAATCATACTTACAGATATTATTAAAGGGAATATTACCTACAAAACCCGCTATATGGGTTAAATATACTATAAACGAGTCACCCGCTACAAGCTCATAAACTCTACCGTAAATACGCATATACCGCGCGTACTCGCTGGAGCGAGCGTACGCAATTTGCGGACATGTGCACGTACAGCAGACTATATGCACGAGCAGCGGGCATGTGCATGGGGTTAAATATATGGCAATGTGAAGCATGATATTTTTCGACTTTGACAGTCCACCCTTTGGCAGTCATCAATAACTGCCACTTCCTAAACAATTCAAACAGAAAAATATATGTCATCATGTAAATACCTTTTTATGATTGGGTAAAAGGAGGAGAGGAGAAGGTGGGAAAGATATGACCTAGTGAGATAGTAAAGCATGTGAGTATGAATCCATGTCTGAGGGGTCATGTATCATCGTGCCGTACGTGTTCTAAATCAAGCTTCGAGGTATTGCGAAGTATACATTTGAATCCTTCTTATCCCGTATTAAGGGTCTGTGGATGGGCTGTCAAACTCTACCGAGCTCTTTTCGGCTTTTGGTTACAACAAATGGGGTGCACATTAGTTGATGATACATGAATGGGGAGAGTATGTGGATGCTAATATGTGAGAATCACCTGTCGACTATGTGAGATACTACCTGGAGGTTGTAGAGATGAAGATAAGAAACAATCGTTATAAATGCAGTCATAATACTATGTGAATTTTAATAGACAGTCGCCGATTGGGGTCTTGTTGATGTCTTGTCTTGATGTACATGTTGTCTGATGTCTCTCGGTGCTTTTGCTGTAAGTGGCGAACAAAAGCTGTTCCAGTGTCCATAAAATTACAGTCTCTAAAGTATTGGGTTTCCCGTAGGTAGTTAAAGTCACTAAAAGTATTGGGCGTCTGTGACACAGTTCATCAATGGTCTGTATAAAAGAGGTTGTCAAATTCTTCTTCCAAGCGGATGTCTTTGTACTTTGGAGGAAAACAAAGGAGAAACGGGTGAAAGAAACGGACCGTGGAATCACATTTTCATCACTACATTGTCTCTATCGTTGGGTCATAAATTAAATTAGTTGTTATTACAGTGTCCTCGCTCCTCAGACTCATCATTCTGGTACTACCTTTACACTTCGTTAAAGTCCGAACGCATCTAAATATCAGACCAACCAATATGACGACTCCCAGAATACACAAGAGAAATTTCCCTACATCCATTATAATGCCTTGGGCCCATTCTCTTAAACCAGAGAACCAATTTCGTGGGTTCAACCAAGATACCCAACTGGTCAGCTCATTACCCACAGCAGCGAGAGTAAGATTATGTCTCCTTCGAAACTCCCACTTTAATTGCAAAATGTCATCCATCTTTTGGTCTATGACCTCGGCCGGGTCCTCAGTGCTGTTTGTAATATAGGTGCAGCACTTTATACCATACTGAGTTGCTAGGGTAACACAATACCCGCCTGTCACTGCTGTGAGATAATTGAGAATCATCCTATGCTGAACCAGCTCTGTTTTGTAGGCTTGTAACTCTCTCCCAGTATACCTGAACGTGTCGTCATACATTTCGGTGATATTGTCTAACAAGTTTGCTAGCGCAGATATATATCTATAATTTATCACTCCTCTGGCGGTACGAGTGATATCTAACGCGAGTAGGAATTGAATCCCGGTGGATTCATGGATCAAATCAGAGGCCGGATGCTCTGTCCTTTCTATCAGGTGCCGTTTAACGATGTGCTCGTAATGAGTGTGAGTATAAGGAGCTTGGGCACCGCGGTGAATGTTTTTCATTTTGATATGGGATACAGTTATTACTTCAGGCAGTACTTTTCCAATGTAACACAATCCTTCTGAGTTTGGGGCAAGCCACTTATACGCCTTCCTCCTGCATATGAAATATGCATCATCGGGGAGAACATATGGGACTGAGTATGACATTACCATGTTACAAACTTTCCATGTGAAATCTCCTAACCCTAATTCTCCCATCTGTGTAGTACACGTATCCGATTGTATGATATGTGCACAGTATCCTGGTGATACTTCTCCAACTCGCATGGTCCTACTTCCTAGAGTGTACCTATACCGGAAATATTTTCCACTGTTGACTATGTGGCGTATAAGTTCTGTATCTATGGGCATTCTGTCGGCTCTGTGTGAAAAGGTCATGGTTTGATTACTCCATGACACTTCCCAATTTCCCGGCTTTCGGGGATTGGAAATGTTAAAGCATACTAAGGACTTATCCACATGATATTGGTGGAGCTTCAAACTAGGAGGACTAGAGATATTAAATCTCTTGTCCACCGGCCTCCCACCACTTAGCTCAAGTACCTCTCCTATATTTAAAGGGAATGGTACTAGTCCTGATTTGCTATGACCTTGAGGTACTTGAGAGCATACCTAACAGTCTGTCTGGTTTAACACTTTACCCACTAAGGAGTGATAGTCACTCAATGGATGCCGGTCCATGTGGATATTAAAACTGGACTGACATTTCTTGATGCACCCATCCTCAACTATATTGTCACAATGCCTACAGATGCAGTTCTCTTCAGCTAACAATCCTTCACAATTCCTTCTATTGTCAATGCTACCAGATCGTTTTCTGATACTCGCCTTTACTCGGTGATTATGTTGCTCTTGGAAATTTACGCCTCCATCCTGGTCATCAGAACCCATTCCAGATCCTTTCTCGACCTCCATGGTACTCTCACCGAAACAGACTGCTCTGGTCAACATCATGGTCAACAGGAAAATCCGGATCACAGTCTCTTGGGGCAAGTCCATCTTACAGGAGGAGAAGGAGAAATTTGTAATGGGGGTACAAAAAATAATTTGAGGGGAAAGAAAAATGTTACGATGCTTTTGTCCTCTAGTCTTGTTGTTCTTCTTGCTCTGTTGTCATCTTAAAGGTGTTGTCTCTCAATCTTCCAAACGAACATTCCGGTGATACAATATTCCTTCCAAATCTGCGATCTTTCTGTAAGGAGCAAAAATCTTGCATTACCATTTGTCTAACTGATGTGTGACATACCATCTGTAAAGCATGAGAACATGAGAGAGAAGAGAGGAAAAAAAAAAAAAAACGAGAGAGAACAATTCATATATATGTTACATAAAACAACAAACAAAAAAAAAAACATTGTCAGATCTTCCGTTCACCATCAGGCTGTCACACCATCACATCCATTGGTATCTTTGCGCAGTCTCCCCCACCAGTATTTCCACACTGCACCCTTTTGTGCCTGGCCAGGACACACCGATGTCGGTAGGTCACACTGGGGTTAGGTAGACTTCTGCAAAGACCAAGTAGCTATGTGATGTTTTAGTTCTGCCGATGAACGTCAGAGATGGGGAAAAAGAAACATTTACAGATAAATTACAAAGTTTACCCAGCCGTTCCTGTGTCTACAAGGAACTGACCTCCCAATATCATTAACTGTAACCTCAGGTTTACTACCAGTCCTAATGATCAACTTTCCTGACTGCATATTACAGGTGCGGCCCAAACTTCTTCCTAGGCGATTCCTGATTACAATTTCGTGTATCATGACTTTGCTCATGTTTTTGTCTAGGGGGTAACCTTTTGTGGATCTTTAAACCTACAACTTCGTGCAAAATGACCTTCCTTCTGGCAATTATAACATCTTATCACCTTTGACTTACCCACAGGGATCTGAGGCTTCTTACCTCCCTGTGCTTCCCTGTTTCTTTGGATATCATGGTCATGTCGTTGTCTAGGGGGTTGATATGACTTTTGTATATTTCTTGATCTACATTCCCGTGCAAAATGTCCCTCTTTGTGACAATGATAACAAACTATCACATTTGAATTTCTCACAGGGGTTTGGGGCTTAAGCTGGTGTGGCTTCGTTGTCAGGGCTTGTCTACTGATTGTCATTTGCTTACTGCCCTGTGACTCCAGGTGTCTTGTAATGTTCCATTCATGGTCAATAGCAGACTCTCTCAAAACAGCCACCGAGATACCTCTCCAGTTAGGTAGAGAGGTTTGTACCCTTGTTCTCAACACTTCCTTTAAACCATCCATTAATACCTTAACCGCTATATCTCTATGTTGTGCATTTCTCTCAATGTCCGTGATCCCAGTATCTCTAGCCATTACTTGCAGTGCTCGATTAAAATAATTAGAAGTACTTTCTCCTCCTCTTTGTCTTATGGAGAAGATTTTGTTCCACTCGACAACGGCTGGGAAATATACTCCTAACTGTCGGTTGATCTGCTTAATACATTCCTGATTGTGTTCCTCCGTACGAGGTACTTCTGTGTCTAATTTACAATCAGTAATGAATTTCGCAGGGTCAACACTGGAGGGCAAACATGCCCTAAGCACTGTCCGCCAACCTTTGTTGGTGGGTTCTGTGGAGTTTCCTAGTTCTTTAATAAACCTCTGACATGCAACTAGATCTTTCCTAGGATCAGGGAATTCAGACATAATTGCTCCTAATTCTGTCCGGGACCAGGGACGGCGCATTGCACTGTCCCTGGCGGGAATGATTCCCTGAGCGTCAGTCTTCCCATTGGGGACTGTGATCACCCTGACAGGATTAAATTCAACCACATCATCTTGTGTTGGTTCTACAATATGAGATACATTTGTTTGTGCGTGATATATAACACCGTACGTACCTGTGGACACGACCTCACCTGACCCTCCGTTAGGGGGTTCAACTACTGCCTTTACCGATTGGGTCGCGTCCACCTGGATGTCTCGTATGATGGCTGCTGGAAAAGGTGCCGACATCGTGCTGGGCTCACTTTCTTGCTTGTAGTCCTGAGGGAAGTTTAACATGGGGTGCAACTTGCACGGGTTAACAGTTGTACATTTAACAGTTTTACTTTTATCATTGTTACATTTGTTACAATTATTCTTATCATCAATAATACAGTTGCTAAGTGCACAATTATCATATACCAGTGTGCCATTCTCTGTAACCACTTTCTCTCTTGTTGCCATATTTTTCTTAACAAAGTGAGAGTCAGCTGTGTAAGCTAATCCTCCTTGTATTTCACTTTCCCGTTGCCATAACTGTAAACAATCATAATGTCGGATCCGCCTCTTCGCGGACTTAATTAGACATATCCTTTTCTTTAAATTTTGTAACACCTTGGGACTAGAACTGCCTACCCGTGGGAACTTTTCCCCGTCATGCACAGTCATTCTTTACCATTCATTGAAAACCTTTGTGTGTGATTCATCTCGGACCTCCTGGTCTGTATCACACGTTATATACCTTGCCGACCTTATGGGCCGGTTTACTAAATCAACCTGAACCAGGGTTAATCGTCCCTTACCTGAACAACTGGCCCCCATCTTTGCAGGTGTTGCTTTCACTACCTCTGACCTTCAAATCAGGGTCTTCCGCGAACCCTTACAAAACCCAAGTTGCCCGGGGTAAGCCGACGGTGAAAGTTCGACCGAGTGCTTTCACCCACTCTTCGCCCACGTTGGCCAGTACTTCAATCACTGACTCAGAGCTGCTGTACCCAACCTAGGGCCCCTATAAACCTTTATTTACTGGGGCGTGTGGGAGTAGGTTACCCGTCCCCAGCAAGTATCGGTTGTTAGAGAATTCCTGAGTGACCAGCGAACCACCTCCCTTACAATAAAAAAATTACACAAATCACGTTAGAATGTACAAATAGCGTTTATGACCCCTCTAGCGTACGCAAATGGTACTGGGTCAAGTTACAAACTAATGCACACAATTACATGCGGTACAATCGTACTGCACATAAGCAACTAATCTTATGTGTGGAACGACCAACGGAATCGAAAAGTACGGCTGCGAATTCCTTCAGCCAGAGCTTAATGGCCTATATGGGTACCGCACCAACCCTCCTGGGGTTGTGCTTCTTGACTTTATCTTATAGCGGACTTCCTAGTCTGCTGCACCTAGACCTCCTGGTCTGTCTCTGGACCTCCTGGTCCGTGACCTCCTGGTCTGTGTCTACAGTAGACCTCCTAATCTGCTATACTCTAATGCTCTTATTTCAATATTTAACAAGGGATGCCTCCCAAGCCACCACGCGCTGTCACTCTCACGGATGTACCTCACGAGAACTCGACTTCCGGGGGTTCCAACCAAAAATGAGAAACTTATATATATATATATATATACACACTCTTTCACCTCATATACTCTTTACTTTCTTTTCTGTACAGAAAATTCCTTTCATGCAGTATCACAGGCTAGTCCCAGAGGAGTTGCAACTAGAGAAGGATTTAAAATTTTGGACACTTAGATTAACTTGCGCTATTATCGCGTTGCTTCCGTATCGCCTACTAAAACAATACTATCGTGTGATTTGTATTAAGTGGGCGTACCCATACGCTTCGTTGCATAATATACGCTACGTGTGTCGACCCTTGCGTCGCGTACGCTTGTCCCGCCCTTTGTTAGGGACACGTGTACACAGGCCACACACGTCCACAGTAACACAAGTAACACGTTTCTATCAATGCAAATGATATTTAACTGTAATCATTTACCGAGCACCACACAGCCCTCCCTTGAATCTTAGGCAAAGCCGTGTGCGTGTTTTACAAATTACTCCCTTACGTATTAATTTTACTTTTAACAACCAATAACAACAAATCTTTCTCAGCACGCTATCAATGATAAATGGCAAACAGGAAGGCGAGATGTGAAAATACACAGATGAAAATGCAATTCTAAATTAATCTAATAACATACATTGATGTCACACACATATAATATTTACATCTATGTACTAATCACTATTACATCTATGAGACCTTATTCAGTGCTTCTAATTTGCATATGAATGTGCTTTTAACTATCTGTGAAGGCGATTTCTTTCACTGCTGGGAGAAAAAAAAACCAGTTGAGAAGTATCACCAGTTACACAGGTTAATTTGCATCTCAATGGCCCATCTCACAAGTAGCAGATTTAAAACAGACTCTTGAAGGGAGAAAGAGAAAAAAACAACAACTTTGTTTTATTTCTGTGTGTCGTTCTTACATCAAATATTAATTTTACTATTAACTTACATTAAACCCTATCTGAACTATTTATGATTGATTATGATATGGATTAAATAAATGCATTGAAAACTCATTAAATGGTGATTTCTTTTTGACAATGGATGGCTGATTATTCCCGAGTCAACTGAAAATCAGCTATTCAGAAAAAAATTTTTTGACCTTCCCAAAATGGCCGCTGCTCCTCCCCCTTCCACATCCATGAGGGTTACACAAAATGGAGGACAGACCATGCGGCTTCTTTTGTCACAAGGAAAATCATCATTCAAGCCCCTGAAGTTATTTTTTTTTAAGCCTGGGTTAAAAATAAAACTATCAAGCTATGCAGAGCGATTAAAAATACTTTTAAACCTATTTAAACAGACAAGCAATCCAATCTGCGTGTGCAGTTGGCACCAAATAGAAATTAAAACCAGATTCAAAAAGACAATAGCTTAATGTTCTTACCTTCTTTGGATTTCACCAGTATCCCTACAAACCAAGAGAATCAGACGCAGACGCACATCCGATCAGCACTACAAGATACCACCTTTCCGCCCTTTGGTGATCGATAAAGTCTGCGCGTTTTCGCCTGACTGCGGATATGAGGTGGACCGGACTTGCCCCCAATTGATAGAGTCAGTTTTCTACCTTTTAACACAAGCTATTTACTAATACCTTCAAGCCGTAATGGCCGCTAAACCACATGCACGTGCTACGCACTCCGTACGCTATTGGCGTACAAAGACCTCGCACGTGGTACGCAAGTTACGTACACACGCTGCGCTGAGTGTACGGAATACACACAGCGAGCGTACACACAGATAATAACCTTTTAAACCATAAACACAGAGTATGATTATACTGTAAGTCTTAGTATTGAGATACTGTAATGATATACCACTGGTTAACCTGGATATTTAAGCAAGCTGTTTGAGTGATTGAGATACTCAGAAACCCTTTGTACTAGCTAGAGAAACACAGACACCTTGCTGAGGTTCCAACACCTTTACTAGCGAGATTTAGCTATGTAAAAAGGGAAAATACAGTTAACAGCTTATACACTACAGCACTAACATAAAACACCTTGTAGTCTGCTCCGATGCTCTTGCACTGACTAATTATTGAATTTCTTTTGATGTTTATTGGGGTTCCGTGAAACTTGTCTATACTATATATTGGGCTATCAGAGCACTGCACAGCGAACACGGGCACATCCGTGGGTCGGACAAATGCCGACCATAAGCTGATGCAGCTGTGATACCCATAATAATATACTTTATATTTTTAATATACATTGGGGTATTGGAGTGCTGCACAGTGAACACAGGAATACCCGTGGGTCGGACAAACGCTGACTAAAAGTTGATGCCAATATTGATTAGTATTAATACTGCTAGAGTACTGTTACCTACGTCAGGATTAGACTTTAACATACTAGAGAGAGTGTGATAGTGGTGTAGTTCTAAGCACCAGAAATTAGAAAATAATCTGCATATCAGATTACTGCTGATTTATCTATAGATTCTTGGTGCGATATCACACCTTTATATTTAATTGTCATACAAATTTATACATCGATCTGCATACACAGCCTCCAGCAGATGCAGGCTTAGCGGTCTATGTATGTGTAGAATTTCAGTGCAGGCTCAGTGGTCTGTGCATATGTAGAATTTCAGTGCAGGCACAGCGGTCTGTGCATGTGTAGGATTTTAGTTTGCCTCACAACACATATTGGACGTGTCCCATGTGCCTATTATATTATCATTGCTCCTGACAATTTCTATGGCACTCAAGACAATTTGACACTACATAATTGGCAGGGCAATATGCACAAAAATCAATATTGAGGAGATTTAGATCCAATAGGCACAGGGTACCCCACAGTCATTCCTTGATCTATTACAACAGCATAGTATCAGGAACAATAAATATACTGTCAATGAGATCATTGTGGATCAACTCACGGATCTGGTGCAGCAGTATTATACAAACATAGGAATTTGTTACATGAGCATACACGGTCCCTTGCAATACAAAGTTACACAACTGACAATGGCCAGTGGCCGGTGATTGCTGAACAATCTAGCTTGATCAATCACATATATCAGAATTGTCCTGTGTGCAGATTCTGCATACTGATTACCATCACTGCCCTTGTTAAATTTTAGGATATCCAAGACAGCCTATCATTATATAAATACCAGGGCAATATTAATGTGAATCAGTATAAAGGAGATATACACCAATAAAGCACTGGGCAATTCATAGTCATTGTGTGATTCACTAACACACTATACAGGGCTCTCTGTACATACAGCCGCAATTGATACAGGCTTAATGGTCTATATGTCTGCAGCAGTGTAATTTGCGTTATAAATAACTATCAGACGGGCTCAATGGTCTGTGTGTCTGTGGCAGTTTATTTCGTGTCATAAACAACAATAGACGTATCATATGTATAGAATACTCACACCAGTAATATAAGAAAACACAATACCAGCAACTCATGGGATAGAGGTTTAATGAATACATACAGATACTGTCATCTGCCCAGTGTTGTCAGTGTCATCAATATTTTTACCTGTATCAGTCGTTACAGTAGAATTACTAGGGCACCGTTCATGTAAAGTGATACACAATATTTGTGGGTCTGTGGGGTGTGGGGCACATTGTGACCAGTCCCGAGACTTAGCATATTAGCATATAAATTCCCGCGTATATCTCTTTTTACTGACGCAGGAATAGCAGTCTGTGGATCTGCAGCAGTCGACTTTATAGATAGCAATTGGCATCCTACCATTATGGCAAATGAACATCTGGTATCTCACGCTAAAATTTGAATTCTAAAATACCCAACTAATATAGACAACTGTAATAAGTGGGATTAATAGAAATAACGGAGTCTATTCTTACCCGATATAACACATCTCTACCCAATATATGGTGGGTTATAAAAGGATCGGTACCCTTAAAATACAAGTGATTGGGTCTTTTCTCTATCAAGGGTATATAACATATGTTAAATACATTAAATATATTTCAAAACACCCTAATAGAGAGTCAGTGCAATCAGAGGAGCAGACACATTTTTTACTTCTTATCACGTCTATATCTTTGAGCACATAGTTGGATTCTTTATTCAATTTTTAACCCTATTTTTCGCACACGGTCCGAAATATCGGTCTTTTAATACAATATAATAATAAAAGTTAAATTTTATCTTAATTTAGTGCACCTAGCAGTACAACCCCATTCTCTTTTTGTTCAACAGGTGTTATACATGGTTGTCTTAGGTAGCACCCCCGATACGAGATTATAGGATCTTTCCAGACATTATAATCGGGGTTCTGTTCAGATATCCTATATGGCATTTGGAGAGTGCAGATTTTTCTTTGTTTCTTGTTGTCGGATTACTAGCTAGAGAAACACAGACACCTTGCTGAGGTTCCAACACCTTTACTAACGAGATTTAGCTATGTAAAAAGGGAAAATACAGTTAACAGCTTATACACTACAGCACTAACATAAAACACCTAAACAGAATACTAGACATAAATATACCATAGCGTCTTAATCCTAAACAATAACAGTGAGAGAGAGAGAGTATGGCAAATACAGACAGAGAATAAGTTGGTTACAGAGAACTTACACACGTGGGGAATGATCGCTAGCGCAGTCCTGGAAACCAGCTCTCTAGTTAGTCAATGATGAAAACCTTTGTGGAGAGAAGACTGAGCTGGCCCAGGCTGGCTGTTCTTATATACACAAAGTACAGTACACTACAAAGGGCCCTACAATCTTATTGTTCATTGGACACAGGAATCTGTCTTCGCATTATAACCAAAGGTCATAGGTTTGTTTGAACAGGTGGGCTGTGACTATTTCAAACTGCTCAGGTGGGAGGTATCCTCTGGATTCCCGCTGCATGTGTAATTAAACTGCAAGTACTGTAAATGTCCATAAACTTCTTTTAAACATAACTATACGCTGGAGCGACCGATCTCTTCCTAACCAACACCGGAATGTTTCTAATAAAATACTCTTCGGTTACGTACTAAACACCACCGCTCAGACCCTGTCTGACCCTTCGTATCATGCAAAGAGGAATTCCTTTGTCCCTGAACCAGTTACACTAATCATACTTACAGATATTATTAAAGGGAATATTACCTACAAAACCCGCTATGTGGGTTAAATATACTATAAACGAGTCGCCCGCTACAAGCTCATAAACTCTACCGTAAATACACATATACCGCGCGTACTCGCTGGAGCGAGCGTACGCAATTTGCGGACATGTGCACGTACAGCAGACTATATGCACGAGCAGCGGGCATGTGCATGGGGTTAAATATATGGCAATGTGAAGCATGATATTTTTCGACTTTGACATGGTCATTACTTCTGGCAACACTCTTCCAATGTAACACAATCCCTCTGAGTTTGGGGCAAGCCACTTATACGCCTTCCTCCCGCATATGAAATATGCATCATCGGAGAGAACATATGGGACAGAATATGACATTACCATATTGCAAACCTTCCAAGTGAAAAATCCTATCCCTAACTCTCTCATCTGTGTAGTACACGTATCAGGCTGTATGATATGCGCACAGTACCCTGGTGATACTTCTCCAACCCGCATGGTCTTACTTCCTAGAGTATACCTGTACCAAAAATACCTTCCACCGTCGGCTATTTGGCGTATAAGTTCAGAGTCTACGGGTATTCTGTCGGCTCTGTGTGAAAATGCCATGGTTTGGTTATTCCATGTCACTTCCCAATTTTCCGGCTTTCGGGAATTGAAAATGTTGAAACATACTAAGGATCTATCTACATGGTACTGGTGGAGCTACAAACTACGGGGCCTAGAAATATTAAATTTCTTGTCCACCGGTCTCCCACCGCGTAATTCAAGTACCTCATCTACTGTTAAAGGATACGGTACTAGTCCTGACTTGCTCTGACCTTGAGGTACTTGTGAGCACACCCAGCATTCTGTTTGGTTTAAAACCTTACCCACTAATGAGTGATAATCACTCAATGGATGACGGTCCATGTTGATATTAAGGCTGGACTGACATCTCTGGATGCACCCGTCCTCAACTATGTTTTCACAGTTTCTACAAATACAATTTTCCTCAGCCAATAACCCTTCACAGTGCCTCCTAGTTTCTTGACTACCAGATCGTTTTCTGATACTCGCCTTTGCTCGGTGGATGTGTTGCTCTTGGAATTCTACAAATTCGTCCTTGCCATCAGAACCCATTCCAGATCCTTTCTCGAATTCTCTGGAACTCTCACCGAAACAGACTGCTCTGGTCAACAACAGGGTCAACAGGAAAACCCGGAATGCAGTTTCTTGGGGTAAGTCCATCTTGTTAAGGGGAGAGAAAAAGGGAGCAAGAAGGGGGGGGGGGAAGGAGGGTAATGGGAGATGGAGAAAATAATAAAAAGGAAAAATAAATTTGGTGCGACAACCGCCTCTGGTCTTGTAGATCTCCGTGCTCAGGTGCCGTGACAACAGTCCTGCCTCTCAACCTTCCCGGAACAGGCACTCCAGTGATACGATTTCCTCTACACTCTGCTCTTTGTCACAGGCTTTCTCTGGGTCAGCGACCTTCTTACAGTGGGACGAGTGGACCCAAGTCTCTCTCTCGGCAACCTTTAATGCTGTCGTGCTGGTTAGTAAGACTTGGTACGGTCCTTCCCACCTGTCAATGAGGCAACCTGAGCGTAGAAAATTTTGAATCATTACATAATCCCCAGGTTCAATGTCATGACAATTACTGTTTGGTAGGTCAGGAATCACCAGCTTTAGATTTCTGTTTTGATTCCTCAACTGCTTGCTCATCTTAACCAAATATTTTACAGTCACCTCATTATTGGATTTCAAATCATCCTGGGGGTCAATCATTACATGGGGTTGTCGACCAAAAAGAATCTCAAAGGGTGATAGGTTAAGGGGGGACCTGGGAGTGGTTCTGATGCTGTACAATTCAATTGGCGAAGCTTCTGGCCATAACAATCCAGTTTCAGCCATCACTTTGCTCAGCTTGTTCTTAATTGTGCTGTTTACTCTTTCCACTTTCGCACTCGCCTGTGGGCGGTACGGAGTATGCAGCTTACTATTAATTCCCATCAGTTTGCACATAACCTGAAAGACTTCACCTGTAAAATGGGTACCCCTATCGCTTTCAATTATCCTAGGGATACCATATATGCACACAAATTCCTGCACAATTTTCTTTGCAGTGAACGTAGCAGTATTTGTGGCAGCGGGGAATGCTTCTACCCAATTTGAAAACACATCAATACAAACTAACACATATTTTAAATTTCTGCAGGGTGGCAACTGTATGAAATCAATCTGTATTACCTGAAAAGGGCCGTCTGATGGCGGGATATGGGATGGTTCTGTTGGTATTATCTTTCCAATATTCTTCCTCAAGCAGATAAGACATGTCATTGCTCTCTTACCCACATGAGAAGAGAATCCTGGCGCACACCAGTAGGCTGTCACCAGCTTACACATACCCTCTTTGCCCAGATGAGTCAGACCATGTGCCGCCTCAGCTAAGCTTGGAAGATATGCTCTGGGGGCTAATGGCTTACCCTGTCCATCTGTCCAGAGTTCTGAGGACTCCTGGCCATATCCTTTTGACCTCCAGACTGCCTTTTCCTGTGAACACAAATTTAGCATTTCACTTAATTTTTGTGTGTTGACGGTATTGAATACCATCAGTTGTGTGCTATCTGTCTGTATGGGGGTGCTGGCTGCTGATTTAGCAGCTTCGTCTGCCCGGCTGTTACCAAGTGACACTGGGTCTTGACTGTAAGTGTGGGCTTTGCACTTGATAACAGCCACTCTGTCAGGTTCCTGTATCGCTGTTAGAAGCCTTTTTATATGGGATGCATGCGCTACAGGTGTGCCGGCTGCCGTCATGAAATTTCTGAGGCGCCATAGGGCCCCGAATTCATGCACTACTGCAAAGGCATACCTAGAATCTGTATATATATTGGCTGACTTACCCTTAGCCAATTCACACGCTCTGGTTAGGGCAACCAGCTCAGCAACTTGTGCTGAGTGCGGTGGGCCCAGGGGCTCAGCTTCTATGATACCTCTGTCATCTATGACTGCGTATCCAGTACACAAGTCTCCCGAGTCCATCTGTCTGTGGCAACTACCGTCAGTGTAAAAAGTAAGATCTACGCCTTCCAGTGGGTTGTCACTAATGTCGGGTCTTGCAGTGAAAGTTTGGTTCAGATATTCCATACAATCATGTGTGTCAATGTCTATACTAAATCCTCCTTCACCATCATTCTCATCCTCCACCCTTTGTGCCTGTCCAGGCACACCTGGGAGATAAGTTGCAGGATTTAGTGCGCTGCATCTCTTTATGGTGATGTTTACAGGGGCCATTAGTGCTAATTCTCACCTTGTAAACCGTGCTGATGAGACATGTCTGGTTTGGGCAGAATTCAGTAAGGCAGACACTGCATGAGGTGTACGAATGGTCAGGTTGTGTCCCAACACTACGTCTTCACTTTTACTCACTAGCAAAGCTATCGCTGCAACACTTTGCAAGCATGTGGGGAGAGACCGCGCTACGGTGTCCAACTGTGCACTGTAGTAAGCTACCGGCCTGCTGGCATCACCATGTCTCTGGGTTAGGACACCTGCCGCACACCCAGCACTTTCCGTACCGTACAACTCAAAGGGTTTCCCATAATCTGGCATGCCTAATGCAGGTGCCTGTGATAGGCATTGTTTAAGTCTCGCAAATGCCAGTTCGGACTCATCTGTGTGAGAGATCCGATATGGTTTGTTCGAGGAGACCATTTTCTGCAAAGGTAAAGCCAGTATGGAGAACCCTGAGATCCAGTTTCGGCAGTACCCACACATTCCAAGGAAAGTGCGGATCTGCTGCTGGGTTTGTGGCAGAGTCATGTCGCGAATTGCCTGTATTCTATCAGCGGTGAGATGTCTAAGTCCTTGTGTCAAGCAATGTCCCAATATTTTACCTTGGTCTGGCACAACTGTAACTTATCCTTTGAAACCTTGTGTCCCGTATTAGAAAAGTGAAACAGAAGCTGTTTCGTGTCTTTCAAGGATGACTCGAGTGAATCTGAACAAAGCAGTAAGTCATCTACATACTGTATTAATACTGATCCGCTCTCAGGTTGAAAGGATTGTAAACAGTCATGCAAAGCCTGGGAGAAAATACCTGGGCTGTCAATGAAACCTTGGGGTAGGCGAGTCCTGTATGTAAATGCAAACAAATATTGGCTGTCAGGGTGCAGAGGGACCGAAAAGAAAGCAGAACAGAGGTCAATGACAGTGAAAAATTTTGCAGTAGGGGGAATTTGCATGAGGATGACAGCTGGATTTGGTACTACGGGGAATTGGCTCTCAACTATCTTGTTTATCCCCCTTAGATCCTGCACTAGCCTGTAACCCCTCCCCCCACTCTTTTTCACAGGGAATATGGGACTATTGGCAGTGCTGGACGTCCTAACTAGGATACCCTGTTGTAGCAAGCGCTCTATGACAGGGTACACTCCTAATTCTACTTCTGGCTTCAGAGGATACTGTGGGATTTTTGGAGCTATCCTACCATCTTTTACTTGCACTACTACAGGAGCTACATTTGCCATCAATCCAGTGTCTTGTCCATCTTTGGTCCAGAGGGATTCCGGTATCTGGGAGATCATTTCCTCTACCTTGGATGGACATCTGTCTATAACAGCAGAGTGTGACATCAACCTTTGTGGGGTGTCTAACATATCCTGCACTTCCTGAACGTGATTCTCGGGTATATCTAAGAAGACACCCTCAGGAGTACAATATATGACACACCTCATCTTACACAATAAATCTCTCCCAAGTAGATTAGTCAGAGCCGATGCAGCTAGCAAGAAGGAGTGCTTGGTCTGCAAAGGCCCTATCGTAATCTCCTCTGGTCTACTTAAAGAGTAGTGTTGCACTACTCCTGTTTCCCCCATTGCTGAAATTGTTTTACCCGTGGTTTTCATACCTACCGTTGAATTTAACACTGACCTGGCCGCCCCTGTATCTACAAGGAAAGGTAGTGATCTACCAGCTACATCAACTGTAACCTCGGGTTCATTTCCAAGGCTAGCAATTAACTTCACTGGCTGCAGACTACAGGTGTGGCCTAACCCCTATTGTATGTTGTGACCCTCGCGCAGCGCGCTGGCAGCTACAATATGTGAGGGGGGTAGCTGAGAATTTCCAGAGGTCGGCCAGTCCCTCCTAGGTGGGTACCTCCTTGTTTCCCCTGCGTGTGGCTCATAATTCCTCCTATGCGATCCCTGATCTCAATTACGTGTGTTATGCTGTGAGTCATGTTCTGGTCTTTGGGGTCGATATACGTTATATGTGCCTTTATAATTACAGTTCCGTGCGTAATGTCCTATCCTCTGGCAATTATAACATTTTACTACATACGACTTACCATCAGGGGTCTAGGGTTTTGGCTGATGCGGCTTCGTTGTCAGGGCTTTTATACTTACTGTCATCAGCTTATCCCCCAGTGACTCCCTGTGCTTAATGATGTTCCGATCGTGCTCGATAGCGGACTCTCTTAATGCAGCCACCGAAATACCTCTCCAGTTAGGTTGAGTGGTTTGTACCCTTGTTCTCAACGTTTCTTTTAAGCCGTCCATTAATACTGATACAGCTACCTCTCTGTGATGTACATTTTCCTTAATGTCCTCGACCCCGGTGTATCTAGCCATTTCCTGCAGTGCTCGATGGAAATATTCAGAAGCAGTTTCACCTTCTTTTTGTCTTATGGAAAAGATTTTATTCCACTTGACAACAGTAGGGAAATATACTCCTAATTGTAGATTGATCTGTCGTACATTCTCCTGAGTGTATTCATCAGTGAGAGGTACTTCTATGTCTAATTTACAATCAGCAATGAATTTCACAGGGTCAATATTTGAGGGTAAACATGCCCGTAGCACTGTTCGCCAATCTTTGTTTGTGGGTTTGGTGGCGTTACCTAATTCTCTAATAAACCTCTGACATGCGGCTAGATCCTTTCTGGGATCGGGAAATTCAGACATAATTGTCCTTAATTCTGTCCGGGACCAAGGACAATGCATAGCAATGTTCCTGACGGGAGTGATTCCCTGAGCGTCAGTCTTCCCATTGGGGACTGCGATCACCCTGACAGGATTTAGTTCAATTACATCATTCTGAGTTGCTTCTACAATGTGAGGTGCAATTGTCTCTGCATAATGTACTGTACCGTACTTACCTGTGGACACGACCTCACCTGACCCTCCGCTAGGGGCCTTTGCTACTGTTCTTACTGGTTGGGCCGTGCCCACTTGTGTGTCTTGTATGGTGGCTGCTAGAGAGAGTGCCGATATCGTGCTGGGCTCATCTTTTTGCTCGCAGTCCTGAGGGAAGTTTAAGATGGGATACAACTTGCACGGGTTAGCATTAATACATTTATCAAGTTCACTCTTATCATATATTAGTATGCCATTGTCTGTAGTCACTTTCTCCCCTGTAATATACGGTGGTGGTGGTGCAGTTGCTATCAGTTTCCTGCTAGGGTTGGAAACGGCTGTGTGAGCTAGTTCCCTCTGCATATCACCCTCTTGTTGCCATAAATGTAAACAGTTTGAGTGTCTGATCCTTTGTTTTCGGGATTTTAACAGACATATCCTAATCCTTAAATTCTGCAACATCTCTGGATTAAAACTGCCTACCTTAGGGAATGGTTCCCTATCTCCCACAGTCATACGTTCCCATTCATTGCATAAAACCTCTGCGTGTGATCCATATTTCTCACACATTATGTACCTCGCCGACCCCTTGGGCCGCGGAATATCAACCTGAACCCTGGTTGATCGTCCCTTGCTTGAGCAACTGGCCCCCATCTTTTGCAGGTATTGCCTTCTCAGCTAATTCCTACAAAAAACAAAATACTCAAAATAAGGCAACAGTGAAAGTTCAACGAGTGCTCTCACCCACTCACGCCCACGTTGGCCAATACACCTAAACACTGTCGTCAGCGCCGGTACGTACCCAACCTAGGGCCCCTTTGTAACCTCTATTCACTGGAAATATACGGGAGTGACTTACCCTTCCCAGTAAATATTGGTCGTTGGTGATTTCCTGAGTGACCAGAGAAACTCCCTTAAAATAAAATAAAAATGTTACACAAATCACGTTGCGTGTGCTACACCTAGCGCTTATGATCCCGCGATTTTACGCAAAGGTCGTAAAAGGGTATCACGTTGAGCTAAGTATTGCACCCACGAACGCGCGGTCCAATCGCACAGCGTATAGGTAACTGTTACTTATCCGCCGTACGACCAATGGAATCGTTTTTCAGGCTGCGAAACCTCAGCCGGAGCGTATCTGAAAGGGCCTATATGGGTTCTACGCCAACCACCTGGGCTGCGCTCTCTAAACAAAAACCTTGCTGACCTTTGGTCTGCGGTACTCTATTACTTTGCTCCTTTGTACTTTAATCAATGTTAACGTGAGCAAGCCACTCTCACGCCACCAAGTGTCCACTCACCTGGTGTGGTCTCCTACGGGATCCCGAATTCCCTGGGTCCACAAAACCTTTATTGTTTGCACACTCACGCTCGTTCACTCATATAGACTTTGGTTTTTCTGTACAGAAAATTAACTTTCATTCAGATAAAACAGCCTTAGTTCCAGAGGTAATACAGTAAAAAAGGTTTTTAAACTAAATTATTGGAAACTGATCAATTTGTGCTATTATCGCGTGGCTACCGTCTCGCGCCTAAACTAAAACAATGCTATTGTTTAATTTGTACTTAGCGGTCATACTTTTACGCCCATTGCGTAAATACGCCACGTGTGTATGCCTTTACGTTGCGTACGCAGTCCCGTACTCTGTCCGAGACACGTGTACAAAGGCCGTACGTCCGCAGTACTACAAATCCCACACTTCTATAAATGTAAGCGATATTTAACTATAATCGCTCACTTAACACAACAAAGTTTCTTCTGTATAAACCTTTACAACTAGGCCAGGCTGCGTGTGCGTCTTACACTTACTTCCTTAAATATTAACTCTATATTTTAACTAAATAGCAACACATTTTCTCAGTACAGGTCAAAATGAATCTAATAATCGCTACTTATGGCAATAATGCGGGCAGATATGCAAAGTACAAAATATAGGTGTATGTGTGTGTTGTGTGCGCATTTGGCGCCAAACAGAAATTCACAGACTTTAAAAAAAATAGCTTTGCGTTCTTACCTTACGGATCCCTCCAGCATCCCTACAAACCATACAGGGCAGACGCTTATCTAATCAGCACTAGTGTATCCACCAACCAAGAGAAGGCTTAAGGGGGATACCTTTCCGCCCTTTGCTGATAGATAAAGTCTGCGTAAACCTGCTAGGCTGCGGGTATGAGGAAAAACTGGACGATGCCCCCAATTGATAATGTCGATATTATCTTAAACCATAAAGCTATACCTCTAGATACACTTTTACCGTGGAGCCGCTATGGCCGCTAGACTGAATACACGTGCTACGCACTTTGTACGCTATTTGCGTACAGAGTCCTGTACGTGGTACGTACTTGGTGTACACACGCCGCGCTGAGTGTACAGAGTATGCACAGCGCACGCACACACAATTGATAACCTTTAAACCTTGTTAGTGATACAATGTATTGATATGTTTACACTTTAAACCCTTAGCAGCAAAGTACTGCAACAATGTTATACCTTAAACCTTAAGTAGCGCTGACGGTATAAAGTACCCGCAGTGCGTACACCTTATCAATGCTTATAAACCTTATACAGTTAAATATGCTTTTAAACCCTTGCAGGAAAGTGAGGACACAACACCGATTTGTAGTTGAAACTACAGGGTTCTAAGGCCACCGTGTATTATTTTAAAAGGTAAAACAGTACAAATCATACACTACAGGCTAACAAGATAAATCTAAAACAGAGTAATGGCTACAGAGAATGTACATACATGAGAATGTTCGCAAGCGCAACCCGGCCGGTCCTCCGCTTGTCAGGTAGAAAGCGTTCAGAGTCTTCTGACCGGCCAGGCAACAATGGGCTTTTTATACACAACTTACATACATAATACAATAGTCACTGTAATCTCATTGGACACTGAGATGTGTCCTTTTCATTACAGGAGAGGTCATAGGTTGTTTTGAAAAGATGGGCGATGTCTTTCCCCAACTGCTCTTGTGGGTGGTATCCTCTGGGTTCCCGCCGCATACATAATATACAGTAAATACAGTTAATATCTATATTCTACTTTTGCACATAACTATATGCTGGAACATGCGATCTTTCTCTAACCAACACCGGAATGTTACCCTTAAAATACCCTACAGCTGGATACTAGACATCACCTTCTAACCTTTATCTGACCCTTCCTATCATGCAAAGGCGAATCCCTTAGTCCTGGAACTGTTTAAACTATTGATACTCGCTGATGTGGTGCAAGGGAGTTGTATCTAAAATGTACAATATTTGGGTTAAATATATAATGTTCTAATAACCCTCTACGCGCTCACAAACTCCGCCGTAAATACCCATACCACGCGCATGATCGCATGAGCGATCCTACGCAAATTGCGGATATGTGCACGCACGGCGGACTGAGTGCTCGCGCAGTGGGCATGTGCATGGGGTTAGTACAGGGTATATGCATTACAATATTTTTCGACTTTGACAGTCCACCCTTTGGCAGTCAACATTAACTGCCACTATCTAAACATTAAACAGAAAAATATACAATACAATATCTACAGATGATTGGATAAAAATATACAATACATTATCCATAGATGAGTGGATGGTAGAAGGAGAGGTGTAGGCGGGAAATGTATGACCTAGTGTGATAGTAAAAGCATGTATGTATGAAATCCGTGTCTGTGGGGCATGTATCATCGTGCCGTATATGTTCTAGATAAGCTTCGAGGTATTGCGAAGTATACATTAAATCCTTCTCATCCCGTATTAAGGGTCTGTAAGTGGGCCAACAAACACTACCGAGCTCTTTTCGGCTTCTTGTTCCAACAAATGGGGTGCACATGATGATACATAGTTGATAGTTGATGATACATGGAGGGGGGACACATGTGAATGCTAATATGTGGATATCACCTGTCGACTATGTGTGTCACTATCTGAAGGTTGTAGAGATGAAGATAAGAAACATATCAAAAAATACATTCCTATAACATTTGCGTAATCATTCTTGGGTGTTGATTGAAGTCTTCTCCGGATGGGTGTGTTTTTGCTGAGGGAAAACAAAGGAGAAACGGGTGAAAGAAACGGACCGTGGAATCACGTCTTATCACAACATTGTCTCTATTGATGGGTCATAAATTAAATCAGTTTCTGTAACAATGCCCCCGCTCCTCAAACTTATCAATTTGGTACCGCGCTTGCACCGCGTTAAAATTCGAACACACCTAAATATCAAACCAATCATTATGACAACTCCTAGGATACAAAGGAGAAACTTTCCTACACTCACGATAACATTTTGAGCCCATTCTCCTAAACCTGAGAACCAATTTCGTGGGTTCAGCCATGAGACCCAGCCGGTCAGTTCATTACTCACAGCAGTAAGGGTAAGGTTGTGTCTCCTCCGGAACTCCCACTTCAACTGCAAGATATCGTCCATCTTTTGATCTATGACCTCGGTTGGGTCATCAGTGCTGTTTGTAATGTACGTGCAGCACTTCACACCATACTGAGTTGCCAAAGTGACAGAGTACCCGCCTGTCACCGCTGTGATATAATTGAGAACCATCCTGTGCTGGATCAGTTCTGTTTTGTAAGCTTGCAACTCCCTCCCTGTGTACCTGAAGGTGTCATCATACATCTCGGTGATATTATCTATTAGATTCGCTAGCGCGTGGATATACCTATAATTTATAATTCCTCTGGCGGTACGGGTGATGTCTTATGCGAGAAGGAATTGAATCCCAGTGGATTCGTGGATCAAATCAGAGGCTGCGTGCTCTGTCCTATCTATAAGGTGTCTCTTAACGATGTGTTCATAGTGAGTATGAGTATAAGGAGCTTGAGCATTGCGGTGAACGTCTTTCATCTTATCATGGGTTATGGTCATTACTTCTGGCAACACTCTTTCAATGTAACACAATCCCTCTGAGTTTGGGGCAAGCCACTTATACGCCTTCCTCCCGCATATGAAATATGCATCATCGGGGAGTACATATGGGACAGAATATGACATTACCATATTGCAAACCTTCCAAGTGAAAAATCCTATCCCTAACTCTCTCATCTGTGTAGTACACGTATCAGGCTGTATGATATGCGCACAGTACCCTGGTGATACTTCTCCAACCCGCATGGTCTTACTTCCTAGAGTATACCTGTACCGAAAATACCTTCCACCGTCGGCTATTTGGCGTATAAGTTCAGAGTCTACGGGTATTCTATCGGCTCTGTGTGAAAATGCCATGGTTTGGTTATTCCATGTCACTTCCCAATTTCCCGGCTTTCGGGAATTGGAAATGTTGAAACATACTAAGGCTCTATCTACATGGTACTGGTGGAGCTTCAAACTAGGGGGCCTAGAAATATTAAATTCTTGTCCACCGGTCTCCCACCCCGTAATTCAAGTACCTCATCTACTGTTAAAGGATACGGTACTAGTCCTGACTTGCTCTGACCTTGAGGTACTTGTGAGCACACCCAGCATTCTGTTTGGTTTAAAACCTTACCCACTAATGAGTGATAATCACTCAATGGATGACGGTCCATGTTGATATTAAGGCTGGACTGACATCTCTGGATGCACTCGTCCTCAACTATGTTTTCACAGTTTCTACAAATACAATTTTCCTCAGCCAATAACCCTTTACAGTGCCTCCTAGTTTCTTGACTACCAGATCGTTTTCTGATACTCGCCTTTGCTCGGTGGATGTGTTGCTCTTGGAATTCAACAAATTCGTCCTTGCCATCAGAACCCATTCCAGATCCTCTCTCAAATTCTCTGGTACTCTCACCGAAACAGACTGCTCTGGTCAGCAACAGGGTCAACAGGAAAACCCGGAATGCAGTCTCTTGGGGTAAGTCCATCTTGTTAAGGGGAGAGAAAAAAGGAGCAAGAAGAGGGGGGGGGAGGATGGTAATGGGAGATGGAGAAAATAATAAAAAGGAAAAAGAAACTTGGTGCGACAACCGCCTCTGGTCTTGTAGTTCTCCATGCTCAGGTGCCGTGACAACAGTCCTGCCTCTCAACCTTCCCGGAACAGGCACTCCAGTGATACGATTTCCTCTACACTCTGCTCTTTGTCACAGGCTTTCTCTGGGTCAGCGACCTTCTTACAGTGGGACGAGTGGACCCAAGTCTCTCTCTCGGCAACCTTTAATGCTGTCGTGCTGGTTAGTAAGACTTGGTACGGTCCTTCCCACCTGTCAATGAGGCAACCTGAGCGTAGAAAATTTCGAATCATTACATAATCCCCAGGTTCAATGTCATGACAATTACTGTTTGGTAGGTCAGGAATCACCAGCTTTAGATTTCTGTTTTGATTCCTCAACTGCTTGCTCATCTTAACCAAATATTTTACAGTCACCTCATTATTGCATTTCAAATCATCCTGGGGGTCAATCATTACATGGGGTTGTCGACCAAAAAGAATCTCAAAGGGTGATAGGTTAAGGGGGGACCTGGGAGTGGTTCTGATGCTGTACAATACAAGTGGCAAAGCTTCTGGCCATAACAATCCAGTTTCAGCCATCACTTTGCTCAGCTTGTTCTTAATAGTGCTGTTTACTCTTTCCACTTTCGCACTTGCCTGTGGGCGGTACGGAGTATGCAGCTTACTATTAATTCCCATCAGTTTGCACATAACCTGAAAGACTTCACCTGTAAAATGGGTACCCCTATCGCTTTCAATTATCCTATGGATACCATATATGCACACAAATTCCTGCACAATTTTCTTTGCAGTGAACGTAGCAGTATTTGTGGCAGGGGGGGAATGCTTCTACCCAATTTGAAAACACATCAATACAAACTAACACATATTTTAAATTTCTGCACGGTGGCAACTGTATGAAATCAATCTGTATTACCTGAAAAGGGCCATCTGTTGGCGGGATATGGGATGGTTCTGTTGGTATTAACTTTCCAATATTCTTCCTCAAGCAGATAAGACATGTCATTGCTCTCTTACCCGCATGAGAAGAGAATCCTGGCGCACACCAGTAGGCTCTTACCAGCTTACACATACCCTCTTTGCCCAGATGAGTCAGACCGTGTGCCGCCTCAGCTAAGCTTGGAAGATATGCTCTGGGGGCTAATGGCTTACCCTGTCCATCTGTCCAGAGTCCTGAGGACTCCTGGCCATATCCTTTTGACCTCCAGACTGCCTTTTCCTGTGGAGAACACAAATTTTGCATTTCACTTAATTTTTGTGTGTTGACGGTATTGAATACCATCAGTTGTGTGATATCTGTCTGTATGGGGGTGCTGGCAGCTGATTTAGCAACTTCGTCTGCCCAGCTGTTACCAAGTGACACTGGGTCTTGACTGTAAGTGTGGGCTTTGCACTTGATAACAGCCACTCTGTCAGGTTCCTGTATCGCTGTTAGAAGCCTTTTTATATGGGATGCATGCGCTACAGGTGTGCCGGCTGCCGTCATGAAATTTCTGAGGCGCCATAGGGCCCCGAAATCATGCACTACTCCAAAGGCATACCTAGAATCTGTATATATATTGGCTGACTTACCCTTAGCCAATTCACACGCTCTGGTTAGGGCGACCAGCTCAGCAACTTGTGCTGAGTGCGGTGGGCCCAGGGGCTCAGCTTCTATGATACCTCTGTCATCTACGACTGCGTATCCAGTACACAAGTCTCCCGAGTCCGTCTGTCTGTGGCAACTACCGTCAGTGTAAAAAGTAAGATCTACGCCTTCCAGTGGGTTGTCACTAATGTCGGGTCTTGCAGTGAAAGTTTGGTTCAGATATTTCATACAATTATGTGTGTCAGTGTCTATACTAAATCCTCCTTCACCATCATTCTCATCCTCCACCCTTTGTGCCTGTCCAGGCACACCTGGGAGATAAGTTGCAGGATTTAGTGCGCTGCATCTCTTTATGGTGATGTTTACAGGAGCCATTAGTGCTAATTCTCACCTTGTAAACCGTGCTGATGAGACATGTCTGGTTTGGGCAGAGTTCAGTAAGGCTGACACTGCATGAGGTGTATGAATGGTCAGGTTGTGTCCCAACACTACGTCTTCACTTTTACTCACTAGCAAAGCTATCGCTGCAACACTTCGCAAGCATGTGGGGAGAGACCGCGCTACGGTGTCCAACTGTGCACTGTAGTAAGCTACAGCGGTGAGATGTCTAAGTCCTTGTGTCAAGCAATGTCCCAAATATTTTACCTTGGTCTGGCACAACTGTAACTTATCCTTTGAAACCTTGTGTCCCGTATTAGAAAGGTGAAACAGAAGCTGTTTCGTGTCTTTCAAGGACGACTCGAGTGAATCTGAACACAGCAGTAAGTCATCTACATACTGTATTAATACTGATCCGCTCTCAGGTTGAAAGGATTGTAAACAGTCATGCAAAGCCTGGGAGAAAATACTTGGGCTGTCAATGAAACCTTGGGGTAGGCGAGTCCAGGTGTACTGTACTCCCCTGTATGTAAATGCAAACAAATATTGGCTGTCAGGGTGCAGAGGGACCGAAAAGAAAGCAGAACAGAGGTCAATGACAGTGAAAAATTTTGCAGTAGGGGGAATTTGCATGAGGATGACAGCTGGATTTGGCACTACGGGGAATTGGCTCTCAACTATCTTGTTTATCCCCCTTAGATCCTGCACTAGCCTGTAACCCCTCCCCCCACTCTTTTTCACAGGGAATATGGGACTATTGGCAGTGCTGGACGTCCTAACTAGGATACCCTGTTGTAGCAAGCGCTCTATGACTGGGTACACTCCTAATTCTACTTCTGGCTTCAGAGATACTGTGGGATTTTTGGAGCTATCCTACCATCTTTTACTTGCACTACTACAGGAGCTACATTTGGCATCAATCCAGTGTCTTGTCCATCTTTGATCCAGAGGGATTCCGGTATCTGGGAGATAATTTCCTCTACCTTGGATGGACATCTGTCTATAACAGCAGAGTGTGACATCAACCTTTGTGGGGTGTCTAACATATCCTGCACTTCCTGAACGTGATTCTCGGGTATATCTAAGAAGACACCCTCAGGAGTACAATATATGACACACCTCATCTTACACAATAAATCTCTCCCAAGTAGATTAGTCAGAGCCGATGCAGCTAGCAAGAAGGAGTGCTTGGTCTGCAAAGGCCCTATCGTAATCTCCTCTGGTCTACTTAAAGGGTAGTGTTGCACTACTCCTGTTACCCCCATTGCTGAAATTGTTTTACCCGTGGTTTTCATACCTACCGTTGAATTTAACACTGACCTGGCCGCCCCTGTATCTACAAGGAAAGGTAGTGATCTACCAGCTACATCAACTGTAACCTCGGGTTCATTTCCAAGGCTAGCAATTAACTTCACTGGCTGCAGACTACCGGTGTGGCCTAACCCCTATTGTATGTTGTGACCCTCCCGCAGCGCGCTGGCAGCTACAATATGTGAGGGGGGTAGCTGAGAATTTCCAGAGGTCTGCCAGTCCCTCCTAGGTGGGTACCTCCTTGTTTCCCCTGCGTGTGGCTCATAATTCCTCCTATGCGATCCCTGATCCCAATTACGTGTGTTATGCTGTGAGTCATGTTCTGGTCTAGGGGGTCGATATACGTTATGTGTGCCTTTATAATTACAGTTCCGTGCGTAATGTCCTTCCCTCTGGCAATTATAATATTTTACTACATATGACTTACCATCAGGGGTCTGGGGTTTTGGCTGATGCGGCTTCGTTGTCAGGGCTTTTATACTTACTGTCATTAGCTTATCCCCCTGTGACTCCCTGTGCTTAATGATGTTCCGATCGTGCTCTATAGCGGACTCTATTAATGCAGCCACCGAAATACCTCTCCAGTTAGGTTGAGTGGTTTGTACCCTGGTTCTCAACGTTTCTTTTAAGCCGTCCATTAATACTGATACAGCTACCTCTCTGTGATGTACATTTTCCTTAATGTCCTCGACCCCAGTGTATCTAGCCATTTCCTGCAGTGCTCGATGGAAATATTCAGAAGCAGTTTCACCTTCTTTTTGTCTTATGGAAAAGATTTTATTCCACTTGACAACAGTAGGGAAATATACTCCTAATTGTAGATTGATCTGTCGTACATTCTCCTGAGTGTATTCATCAGTGAGAGGTACTTCTATGTCTAATTTACAATCAGCAATGAATTTCACAGGGTCAATATTGGAGGGTAAACATGCCCGTAGCACTGTTCGCCAATCTTTGTTTGTGGGTTTGGTGGCGTTACCTAATTCTCTAATAAACCTCTGACATGCGGCTAGATCCTTTCTGGGATCGGGAAATTCAGACATAATTGTCCTCAATTCTGTCCGGAACCAAGGACAATGCATAGCAATGTTCCTGACGGGAGTGATTCCCTGAGCGTCAGTCTTCCCATTGGGGACTGCGATCACCCTGACAGGATTTAGTTCAATTACATCATTCTGAGTTGCTTCTACAATGTGAGGTGCAATTGTCTCTGCATAATGTACTGTACCGTACTTACCTGTGGACACGACCTCACCTGACCCTCCGCTAGGGGCCTTTGCTACTGTTCTTACTGGTTGGGCCGTGCCCACTTGTGTGTCTTGTATGGTGGCTGCTAGAGAGAGTGCCGATATCATGCTGGGCTCATCTTCTTGCTCGCAGTCCTGAGGGAAGTTTAAGATGGGATACAACTTGCACGGGTTAGCATTAATACATTTATCAAGTTCACTCTTATCATATATTAATATGCCATTGTCTGTAGCCACTTTCTCCCCTGTAATATACGGTGGTGGTGGTGCAGTTGCTATCAGCTTCCTGCTAGGGTTGGAACCGGCTGTGTGAGCTAGTTCCCTCTGCATATCACCCTCTTGTTGCCATAAATGTAAACAGTTTGAGTGTCTGATCCTTTGTTTTCGGGATTTTAACAGACATATCCTAATCCTTAAATTCTGCAACACCTCTGGATTAAAACTGCCTACCTTAGGGAATGGTTCCCTATCTTCCGCAGTCATACGTTCCCATTCATTGCATAAAACCTCTGCGTGTGATCCATATTTCTCACACATTATGTACCTCGCCGACCCCTTGGGCCGCGGAATATCAACCTGAACCCTGGTTGATCGTCCCTTGCTTGAGCAACTGGCCCCCATCTTTTGCAGGTATTGCCTTCTCAGCTAATTCCTACAAAAAAATACTCAAAATAAGGCAACGGTGAAAGTTCCACGAGTGCTCTCACCCACTCACGCCCACGTTGGCCAATACACCTAAACACTGTCGTCAGCGCCGGTACGTACCCAACCTAGGGCCCCTGTGTAACCTCTATTCACTGGAAATATACGGGAGTGACTTACCCTTCCCAGTAAATATTGGTCGTTGGAGATTTCCTGAGTGACCAGAGAAACTCCCTTAAAATAAAAAAAAAATGTTACACAAATCACGTTGCGTGTGCTACACCTAGCGCTTATGATCCCGCGATTTTAAGCAAAGGTCGTAAAAGGGTATCACTTTGAGCTAAGTATTGCACCCACGAACGCGCGGTCCAATCGCACAGCGTATAGGTAACTGTTACTTATCCGCCGTACGACCAATGGAATCGTTTTTCAGGCTGCGAAACCTCAGCCGGAGCGTATCTGAATGGGCCTATATGGGTTCTACGCCAACCACCTGGGCTGCGCTCTCTAAACAAAAACCTCGCTGACCTTTGGTCTGCGGTACTCTATTACTTTGCTCCTTTGTACTTTAATCAGTGTTAACGTGAGCAAGCCACTCTCACGCCACCAAGTGTCCACTCACCTGGTGTGGTCTCCTACGGGATCCCGAATTCCCTGGGTCCACAAAACCTTTATTGTTTGCACACTCACGCTCGTTCACTCATATAGACTTTGGTTTTTCTGTACAGAAAATTTACTTTCATTCAGATAAAACAGCCTTAGTTCCAGAGGTAATACAGTAAAAAAGGTTTTTAAACTAAATTATTGGAAACTGATCAATTTGTGCTATTATCGCGTGGCTACCGTCTCGCGCCTAAACTAAAACAATGCTATTGTTTAATTTGTACTTAGCGGTCATACTTTTACGTCCGTTGCGTAAATACGCCACGTGTGTATGCCTTTACGTTGCGTACGCAGTCCCGTACTCTGTCCGAGACACCTGTACAAAGGCCGTACGTCCGCAGTACTACAAATCCCACACTTCTATAAATGTAAGCGATATTTAACTATAATTGCTCACTTAACACAACAAAGTTTCTTCTGTATAAACCTTTACAACTAGGCCAGGCTGCGTGTGCATCTTACACTTACTACCTTAAATATTAACTCTATATTTTAACTAAATAGCAACACATTTTCTCAGTACAGGTCAAAATGAATCTAATAATTGCTACTTATGGCAATAATGCGGGCAGATATGCAAAGTACAAAATATAGGTGTATGTGTGTGTTGTGTGCGCATTTGGCGCCAAACAGAAATTCACAGACTTTAAAAAATAGCTTTGCGTTCTTACCTTACGGATCCCTCCAGCATCCCTACAAACCATACAGGGCAGACGCTTATCTAATCAGCACTAGTGTATCCACCAACCAAGAGAAGGCTTAAGGGGGATACCTTTCCGCCCTTTGCTGATAGATAAAGTCTGCGTAAACCTGCTAGGCTGCGGGTATGAGGAAAAACTGGACGATGCCCCCAATTGATAATGTCGATATTATCTTAAACCATCAAGCTATACCTCTAGATACACTTTTACCGTGGAGCCGCTATGGCCGCTAGACTGAATACACGTGCTACGCACTTTGTATGCTATTTGCGTACAGAGTCCTGTACGTGGTACGTACTTGGCGTACACACGCCGCGCTGAGTGTACAGAGTACGCACAGCGCACGCACACACAATTGATAACCTTTAAACCTTGTTAGTGATACAATGTATTGATATGTTTACACTTTAAACCCTTAGCAGCAAAGTACTGCAACAATGTTATACCTTAAACCTTAAGAAGCGCTGACGGTATAAAGTACCCGCAGTGCGTACACCTTATCAATGCTTATAAACCTTATACAGTTAAATATGCTTTTAAACCCTTGCAGGAAAGTGAGGACACAACACCGATTTGTAGTTGAAACCACAGGGTTCTAAGGCCACCGTGGATTATTTCAAAAGGTAAAACAGTACAAATCATACACTACAGACTAACAAGATAAATCTAAAACAGAGTAATGGCTACAGAGAATGTTCGCAAGCGCAACCCGGCCGGTCCTCCGCTTGTCACGTAGAAAGCGTTCAGAGTCTTCTGACCGGCCAGGCAACAATGGGCTTTTTATACACAACTTACATACATAATACAATGGTCACTGTAATCTCATTGGACACTGAGATGTGTCTTTTCATTACAGGAGAGGTCATAGGTTGTTTTGAAAAGATGGGCGATGTCTTTCCCCAACTGCTCTTGTGGGTGGTATCCTCTGGATTCCCGACGCATACATAATATACAGTAAATACAGGTAATATCTATATTCTACTTTTGCACATAACTATACGCTGGAACATGCGATCTTTCTCTAACCAACACCGGAATGTTACCTGTCACGAACCGGTCTCTCACCTTTGCGGGTTCTGGGGTTCATCCGTTGCCAGTGCGGTTGCTCGCGGTGCTGTGCGCCCGTGTGGGGACGCGGCGTGGTCAGTGGCGCGGGTGGTGCGGAGTCTGGGGGCTGTGGGTGCGGGGACCAGGTGGCCTAGGGCACTGCGGTGTGTCTGCTGTATGGGAGGTGGCCATGTTGGAGACCAGGTGGGTGGTGCAGAGCACTTGTGGGGGCGCCTGTGGGCAGGTGTAAGCCAATCCCGTGCTTGTGCTGCCTTTAAGTAGGCTGGGGTTATGTTACTCTGGGCCAGTGCTTTGTTGTATCAACGCTGTGCTCTAGCTCTGAGCTCTCTCCGTGCATTCCGTGTGATTCCCGTGGTCCGTTCCCAGAGGTCCGTCTGCAGCCTTCACTGCTAAAAGATCCACCGGCTCCCCGCTGTGCTGTCAGTTAATCACGCATCTACTGGTAACAATTGGATTCCTAGAGTCTTGCATGAGGAAACCCTGTCTGCCTGCTTTCAACCATACAGAGTTTGGAGGATTCCACTAACTTCAGCTGTTCGTTTGTTCTGCTCTGCATTTAACCCGTTCATCACTTATATCATCTGCTACACTCTCACAGTGATCTCCGGAACTCGCAAGTAACCAAATTTAGTACTTTTACTTTCTATGTTGCCATTACAAGGATAATTCTTCACAGTCTCTCAGTTACCTCTCAAAACTTCATTGCAAATCCTCACAGTTATTTCTTCATGTCTGCATTATCCAGTTAAACACATTCTACAGTTCAGCATCAAAGCTTGTTTATATTTGGACAATTAAACATTTATTCTCCAGCCTGTTTTAAACGCAATTCCATGAACATTTCTTTTATTTTTTCTTTAAGATATATCCTGCATATTATTTCTATTATTCATGCAATACGTCAGTATACTATGGTGATTAATAACTTGCCATTTACCACTTTACTGAATTGTTATTTTCAATAAATATATGAAACAGAACTTTCTTCGTCCTCCCTGCTTTCTTCATACCCCAGCACCTACACCTGTGGTTGGTCCCGGGTTAACGGATTCACAAAAACACCCGGACCTGACAGTAAGCACTGGCCACATAGATCCGTCAAGTGACCAATTCGCAGGAGGCGGTGCTACGTCAGATATCCTTTCCCGTCTGGAAAACCAGGAGTCTATACAGACACAAATAGTGCAGTTTATGCAAACTATGGCAGACCGTTTAGAGACTCTTCATGCGGCTATTAAAACGTCTCAAGTCCAGATTCCAACTCCGGTTGTCCCAGTTACCACTACAGCTTCTCCTGTGACGCTGCCTACGTCCCGCTTGCAGTTACCCTCTCCGAGTAAGTTTGACGGAACTCCAAAACTTTGCAGAGGATTCCTGAATCAATGCGAGATCCAGTTCGAACTGTTGTCCGCCAGTTTCCCATCAGCTCGTTCTAAGGTTGCATATATTATTGCCCTCCTCTCCGGTCAGGCTCTGGAGTGGGCATCACCATTATGGGAAAGAGGTGATCCTATCCTCTCTAATTACAAGGAGTTCGTATCATCCTTCCGGAGAATCTTTGACGAACCAGGCAGGACCACCTCAGCATCTTTGGAGATTCTCCGTCTACGTCAAAGTTTACGTCCTGTCAGTCAATACATTATTCAGTTTCGCACGTTGTCTTCAGAGTTAAACTGGAATGAGGAGGCCCTGATCACCGCGTTTTGGAATGGACTTTCAGAGAGAATCAAGGATGATTTAACTATCCGGGATGTGCCAACTAAACTGGATGAATTGATTTCTCTCTGTAACAAACTTGACCTCCGCTACAGGGAGCGAAGTTTAGAGAAATCCAGGGCAGAGCGATCCAGTCCACATTATCATCCTAGGCCTCGACAAGATTCTTCATCACAGTCTCCGGTAACGACAGAAGAACCTATGCAGATTGGGCGCTCTCGCCTCATAGAGGTGGAACGACTTCGTCGTCGACAGGGTAACCTCTGCATGTACTGTGGGTCCTCCGAACATTTAGTTAAATTCTGCAAACTCCGACCGGGAAACTCTCGCTCCTAGCTTATTCAAGAGAGGTTAAGCAAGGAGTTACTTTAGAATCACGTTCTGGGAAAGAGCCGACCTTGTCTATTCAATTAGAAGTTCCAAATCTACAGTGAAAGTTTCAGCTCTCCTAGATTCCGGGGCAGCCGAGAACTTCATCTCCTCAGCCTTTGTCTTACGGTCTAAAGTTCAAACCATGCCTCTGGAAGCAGCAGTTGCTGTTACAGCAGTGGATGGAAGTCGAATTCCAGATGGTATAATTACTCATCGAACCGTATGTCTCAAGATGAAAGTTGGTGTGCTCCATTCCGAATACGTCTCCTTCTACGTGATTCCCAAAGCCTCTCAAGATGTGATACTTGGTTTACCTTGGCTGCAGAAACATAATCCTCAACTTAATTGGCAAACCATGGAAGTCCTTTCGTGGGGTAAATCTTGTACCAAGGACTGTTTAGCCTCAATTGTACCTCTCCGGTCAATTAGCCTTCCCGACCTACCTCCGGTGTATCAATCCTTTGCGGATGTTTTCAGTAAACAAGCAGCAGACTCTCTACCTCCTCATCGCGAATGGGACTGCCCAGTCGTCCTGGTTCCGGGTAAAACCCCTCCTAGGGGACGAATTTATCCGCTATCCATCCCAGAGACGCAAGCTATGTCTGACTATATACAGGAAAATCTAACCAAAGGATTTATCAGACCATCTTCTTCACCTGCAGGAGCCGGATTCTTTTTCGTTAAGAAGAAGGACGGTGGGTTATGACCATGCATAGATTACCGTGGACTCAATGAGATCACTGTGAAAAACAAGTACCCATTACCCTTAATTCCAGAATTATTTGATCGGGTAAAGGGAGCTACTGTGTTTACAAAATTGGATCTCCGAGGGGCCTACAATTTAATCCGCATCCGGGCAGGGGACGAGTGGAAGACTGCTTTTAATACCCGGGATGGGCATTACGAATACCTTGTAATGCCTTTTGGTCTTTGTAATGCACCTGCAGTTTTTCAAAGCTATGTGAATGAACTTTTTCGTGATCTGCTCTACAAGTGTCTAGTAGTGTACCTGGATGATATCCTAATATTCTCTAAGGATCTAAAGTCTCACCGTCACCAAGTTAAAGAGGTACTGACACGTCTGAGGGAAAATCAACTTTATTGTAAGTTAGAGAAGTGCACCTTTGAAGTATCTTCCATACCTTTCCTTGGTTACATCATTTCTGGATCAGAGCTATGTATGGATCCCGGTAAGGTACAAGCTATCCGAGATTGGTCCACTCCTACAACTCTCAAGGGGATTCAGCGATTTCTTGGCTTTGCTAATTTCTATAGGAGATTCATTAAGAATTATTCTTCGTTAGCTGCTCCCATCACAGCCCTAACTCGCAAGGGAGCAAATCCTACGAACTGGTCTTCTGAAGCAATCAAAGCCTTCTCTGATTTAAAGCAAGCTTTTGGGTCAGTACCCATTCTTCGACAGCCTGATTTGAATCGTCCCTTTCTACTAGAGGTGGATGCATCTACAGAAGCAGTAGGAGCTGTGTTGTCACAAGTTTTTGAAGATAAAAAGGTCCATCCCTGCGGATATTTCTCCCGTAAGTTCCTCCCGGCAGAACGTAATTATGCAATCGGTGAGCAAGAATTACTTGCCATCAAGTTGGCATTTGAGGAGTGGAGATACCTTCTAGAAGGAGCACAACATCGCATTACAGTGTATACTGATCATAAGAATCTTCTGTATCTGCAGTCAGCTCAGTGTTTGAATCCACGACAAGCTCGATGGGCGCTTTTCTTTACACAATTTGATTTCAAGCTCACCTATCGTCCAGGGTCTCAGAACAAAAAGGCAGATGCCCTTTCCCGGTCCTTTGCTTCTTCTGAATTAAATGATGCTACCACGAATCAAGCCATTGTGAATCCTACGTCCTTTTTAATGACTCGAACCTCTCCAGTTCCTCCGCCTGGCAAAACCTTTGTCACCACAAATCTTCGTAAACGGCTGCTTACCTGGGCTCACTCCTCTTCCTTCATGGGTCATCCTGGGGTTCTAAAGACTCTCAAATTTATTCAACAGTCTTATTGGTGGCCACGTCTCAAAGCCGATGTCCAAGAGTTTATAGCAGCATGTCCTAAATGTGCCCAACATAAGAGTCCAAGAAGTTCTCCACCAGGTTTATTACATCCATTGTCCATACCCAAACAACCATGGACTCATATCTCAATGGATTTCGTGACCGATCTACCTCCATCAAAAGGGCAAAATACCATTTGGGTGATAGTGGATCGATTTTCGAAAATAGCACATTTCATTCCATTAACTGGGTTACCATCAGCCCCTTTACTAGCCAGATTGTTCATCTCTGAAATCTTCAAGTTGCATGGCCTTCCTCGAGAGATCATCTCTGATCGGGGAACACAGTTTGTGGCCAAGTTTTGGAGGTCGCTTTGTTCATCTTTAAATGTCAAGTTGAATTTTTCTTCTGCATATCATCCTCAGACAGATGGACAAACTGAGAGTCAACCAAGACCTTGAAACATTTCTCCGGCTATATATATCGTCCTCACAGGATGATTGGGTTGACTACCTTCCATTGGCAGAATTTGCTCATAATAATCTCTTCCATTCATCTTCAGAATCTATGCCCTTTTATATTAACTTCGGCTTTCATCCTCGTGTGCCAGAGTTCCATCCATTGCCAGCCCTAGAGGTTCCAGCGGCAGATCAAGAGCTTCAACGTCTATCTAGAATCTGGAGTTGTGTACGTAAGTCCTTGGTCAAAACTTCTGCTCGTTATAAATCTTTTGCAGATAGAAAACGTAAAGCTCTACCGAATTACAAAGTGGGAGACCAAGTTTGGATTTCTACGCGCAATCTCAGGTTCAAAGTTCCTTCTAAGAAATTTGCTCCCAAGTTTATTGGTCCATTTCCCATTGTAAAGGTACTCAACCCTGTGTCATACAAAGTCAAGTTGCCACCGTCTTTGAGAATTCCTAACGCCTTTCATACATCTTTACTGAAGCCTTTGATTCTCAATAAGTTCCGTACTACCCAGTCCAAATCTCCTAAAGTTCACTCTTTGCAGAATGAGGAATTTGAAGTTAAAGAGATTGTGGACTCACGTTCCCGATATGGACGTTTACAGTTTCTGGTCGACTGGAAGGGTTACGGTCCGGAGGAGAGATCCTGGGTTTTCTCTGAAGATGTTCATGCTCCAAGACTGGTGCAGAAATACTTCTCCAAAAATCCTGACAAGGTTCAAAGGTGTTCGGAGACCACCCGTAGAAGAGGGGGTACTGTCACGAACCGGTCTCTCACCTTTGCGGGTTCTGGGGTTCATCCGTTGCCAGTGCGGTTGCTCGCGGTGCTGTGCGCCCGTGTGGGGACGCGGTGTGGTCAGTGGCGCGGGTGGTGCGGAGTCTGGGGGCTGTGGGTGCGGGGACCAGGTGGCCTAGGGCACTGCGGTGTGTCTGCTGTATGGGAGGTGGCCATGTTGGAGACCAGGTGGGTGGTGCAGAGCACTTGTGGGGGCGCCTGTGGGCAGGTGTAAGCCAATCCCGTGCTTGTGCTGCCTTTAAGTAGGCTGGGATTATGTTACTCTGGGCCAGTGCTTTGTTGTATCAACGCTGTGCTCTAGCTCTGAGCTCTCTCCGTGCATTCCGTGTGATTCCCGTGGTCCAGATATCGCCTCCGTTCCCAGAGGTCCGTCTGCAGCCTTCACTGCTAAAAGATCCACCGGCTCCCCGCTGTGCTGTCAGTTAATCACGCACCTACTGGTAACAATTGGATTCCCAGAGTCTTGCATGAGGAAACCCTGTCTGCCTGCTTTCAACCATACAGAGTTTGGAGGATTCCACTAACTCCAGCTGTTCGTTTGTTCTGCTCTGCATTTAACCCGTTCATCACTTATATCATCTGCTACAGTCTCACAGTGATCTCCGGAACTCGCAAGTAACCCAATTTAGTACTTTTACTTTCTATGTTGCCATTACAAGGATAATTCTTCACAGTCTCTCAGTTACCTCTCAAAACTTCATTGCAAATCCTCACAGTTATTTCTTCATGTCTGCATTATCCAGTTAAACACATTCTACAGTTCAGCATCAAAGCTTGTTTATATTTGGACAATTTAACATTTATTCTCCAGCCTGTTTTAAACGCAATTCCATGAACATTTCTTTTATTTTTTCTTTAAGATATATCCTGCATATTATTTCTATTATTCATGCAATACGTCAGTATACTATGGTGATTAATAACTTGCCATTTACCACTTTACTGAATTGTTATTTTCAATAAATATATGAAACTGAACTTTCTTCGTCCTCCCTGCTTTCTTCATACCCCAGCACCTACACCTGTTGTTGGTCCCGGGTTAACGGATTCACAAAAACACCCGGACCTGACATTACCCTTAAAATACCCTACAGCTGGATACTAGACATCATCTTCTAACCTTTATCTGACCCTTCCTATCATGCAAAGGTGAATCCCTTAGTCCTGGAACTGTTTAAACTATTGATACTCGCTGATGTGGTGCAAGGGAGTTGTATCTAAAATGTACAATATTTGGGTTAAATATATAATGTTCTAATAACCCTCTACGCGCTCACAAACTCCGCCGTAAATACCCATACCACGCGCATGATCGCAGGAGCGATCCTACGCAAATTGCGGATATGTGCATGCACGGCGGATTGATGTGCATGGGGTTAGTACAGGGTATATGCATTACAATATTTTTCGACTTTGACAGTCCACCCTTTGGCAGTCAACATTAACTGCCACTATCTAAACATTAAACAGAGAAATATACAATATAATATCTACAGATGATTGGATAAAAATATACAATACATTATCCATAGATGAGTGGATGGTAGGAGGAGAGGTGTAGGCGGGAAATGTATGACCTAGTGGGATAGTAAAAGCATGTATGTATGAAATCCGTGTCTGAGGGGCATGTATCATCGTGCCGTATATGTTCTAGATAAGCTTCGAGGTATTGCGTAGTATACATTAAATCCTTCTCATCCCGTATTAAGGGTCTGTAAGTGGGCCAACAAACACTACCGAGCTCTTTTCGGCTTCTTGTTCCAACAAATGGGGTGCACATGATGATACATAGTTGATAGTTGATAGTTGATGATACATGGAGGGGGGACACATGTGAATGCTAATATGTGGATATCACCTGTCGGCTATGTGTGTCACTATCTGAAGGTTGTAGAGATGAAGATAAGAAACATATCAAAAAATACATTCCTATAACATTTGCGTAATCATTTTTGGGTGTTGATTGAAGTCTTCTCCGGATGGGTGTGTTTTTGCTGAGGGAAAACAAAGGAGAAACGGGTGAAAGAAACGGACCGTGGAATCACGTCTTATCACAACATTGTCTCTATTGATGGGTCATAAATTAAATCAGTTGCTGTAACAATGCCCCCGCTCCTCAAACTCATCAATTTGGTACCACGCTTGCACCGCGTTAAAATTCGAACACACCTAAATATCAAACCAATCATTATGACAACTCCTAGGATACAAAGGAGAAACTTTCCTACACTCACGATAACATTTTGAGCCCATTCTCCTAAACCTGAGAACCAATTTTGTGGGTTCAACCATGAGACCCAGCCGGTCAGTTCATTACTCACAGCAGTAAGGGTAAGGTTGTGTCTCCTCCGTCACTCCCACTTCAACTGCAAGATATCGTCCATCTTTTGATCTATGACCTCGGTTGGGTCATCAGTGCTGTTTGTATGTACGTGCAGCACTTCACACCATGCTGAGTTGCCAAAGTGACACAGTACCCGCCTGTCACCGCTGTGATATAATTGAGAACCATCCTGTGCTGGATCAGTTCCGTTTTGTAAGCTTGCAACTCCCTCCCTGTATACCTGAAGGTGTCATCATACAGCTCGGTGATATTATCTATTAGATTCGCTAGCGCGTGGATATACCTATAATTTATAATTCCTCTGGTGGTACGGGTGATGTCTAATGCGAGAAGGAATTGAATCCCGGTGGATTCATGGATCAAATCAGAGGCTGCGTGCTCTGTCCTATCTATAAGGTGTCTCTTAACGATGTGTTCATAGTGAGTATGAGTATTAGGAGCTTAAGCATTGCGGTGAACGTCTTTCATCTTATCATGGGTTATGGTCATTACTTCTGGCAACACTCTTCCAATGTAACACAATCCCTCTGAGTTTGGGGCAAGCCACTTATACGCCTTCCTCCCGCATATGAAATATGCATCATCGGGGAGAACATATGGGACAGAATATGACATTACCAAATTGCAAACCTTCCAAGTGAAAAATCCTATCCCTAACTCTCTCATCTGTGTAGTACACGTATCAGGCTGTATGATATGCGCACAGTACCCTGGTGATACTTCTCCAACCCGCATGGTCTTACTTCCTAGAGTATACCTGTACCGAAAATACCTTCCACCGTCGGCTATTTGGCGTATAAGTTCAGAGTCTATGGGTATTCTGTCGGCTCTGTGTGAAAATGCCATGGTTTGGTTATTCCATGTCACTTCCCAATTTCCCGGCTTTCGGGAATTGGAAATGTTGAAACATACTAAGGATCTATCTACATGGTACTGGTGGAGCTTCAAACTAGGGGGCCTAGAAATATTAAATTTCTTGTCCACCAGTCTCCCACCCCGTAATTCAAGTACCTCATCTACTGTTAAAGGATACGGTACTAGTCCTGACTTGCTCTGACCTTGAGGTACTTGTGAGCACACCCAGCATTCTGTTTGGTTTAAAACCTTACCCACTAATGAGTGATAATCACTCAATGGATGAAGGTCCATGTTGATATTAAGGCTGGACTGACATCTCTGGATGCACCTGTCCTCAACTATGTTTTCACAGTTTCTACAAATACAATTTTCCTCAGCCAATAACCCTTCACAGTGCCTCCTAGTTTCTTGACTACCAGATTGTTTTCTGATACTCGCCTTTGCTCGGTGGATGTGTTGCTCTTGGAATTCTACAAATTCGTCCTTGCCATCAGAACCCATTCCAGATCCTTTCTCGACCTCTCTGGTACTCTCACCGAAACAGACTGCTCTGGTCAACAACAGGGTCAACAGGAAAACCCGGAATGTAGTCTCTTGGGGTAAGTCCATCTTGTTAAGGGGAGAGAAAAAGGGAGCAAGAAGGGGGGGGGAGGAGGAGGGTAATGGGAGATGGAGAAAATAATAAAAAGGAAAAATAAATTTGGTGCGACAACCGTCTCTGGTCTTGTAGTTCTCCGTGCTCAGGTGCCGTGACAAACAGTCCTGCCTCTCAACCTTCCCGGAACAGGCACTCCAGTGATACGATTTCCTCTACACTCTGCTCTTTGTTACGGGCTTTCTCTGGGTCAGCGACCTTCTTACAGTGGGACGAGTGGACCCAAGTCTCTCTCTCGGCAACCTTTAATGCTGTCGTGCTGGTTAGTAAGACTTGGTACGGTCCTTCCCACCTGTCAATGAGGCAACCTGAGCGTAGAAAATTTTGAATCATTACATAATCCCCAGGTTCAATGTCATGACAATTACTGTTTGGTAGGTCAGGAATCACTGGCTTTAGATTTCTGTTTTGATTCCTCAACTGCTTGCTCATCTTAACCAAATATTTTACAGTCACCTCATTATTGCATTTCAAATCATCCTGGGGGTCAATCATTACATGGGGTTGTCGACCAAAAAGAATCTCAATGGGTGATAGGTTAAGGGGGGACCTGGGAGTGGTTCTGATGCTGTACAATACAAGTGGCAAAGCTTCTGGCCATAACAATCCAGTTTCAGCCATCACTTTGCTCAGCTTGTTCTTAATAGTGCTGTTTACTCTTTCCACTTTCGCACTCGCCTGTGGGCGGTACGGAGTATGCAGCTTACTATTAATTCCCATCAGTTTGCACATAACCTGAAAGACTTCACCTGTAAAATGGGTACCCCTATCGCTTTCAATTATCCTAGGGATACCATATCTGCACACAAATTCCTGCACAATTTTCTTTGCAGTGAACGTAGCAGTATTTGTGGCAGCGGGGAACGCTTCTACCCAATTTGAAAACACATCAATACAAACTAACACATATTTTACATTTCTGCAGGGTGGCAACTGTATGAAATCAATCTGTATTACCTGAAAAGGGACGTCTGTTGGCGGGATATGGGATGGTTCTGTTGGTATTAACTTTCCAATATTCTTCCTCAAGCAGATAAGACATGTCATTGCTCTCTTACCCGCATGAGAAGAGAATCCTGGCGCACACCAGTAGGCTCTCACCAGCTTACACATACCCTCTTTGCCCAGATGAGTCAGACCGTGTGCCGCCTCAGCTAAGCTTGGAAGATATGCTCTGGGGGCTAATGGCTTACCCTGTCCATCTGTCCAGAGTCCTGAGGACTCCTGCACATATCCTTTTGACCTCCAGACTGCCTTTTCCTGTGGAGAACACAAATTTTGCATTTCACTTAATTTTTGTGTGTTGACGGTATTGAATACCATCAGTTGTGTGATATCTGTCTGTATGGGGGTGCTGGCTGCTGATTTAGCAGCTTCGTCTGCCCGGCTGTTACCAAGTGACACTGGGTCTTGACTGTAAGTGTGGGCTTTGCACTTGATAACAGCCACTCTGTCAGGTTCCTGTATCGCTGTTAGAAGCCTTTTTATATGGGATGCATGCGCTACAGGTGTGCCGGCTGCCGTCATGAAATTTCTGAGGGGCCATAGGGCCCCAAAACCATGCACTACTCCAAAGGCATACCTAGAATCTGTATATATATTGGCTGACTTACCCTTAGCCAATACACACGCTCTGGTAAGGGCGACCAGCTCAGCAACTTGTGCTGAGTGCGGTGGGCCCAGGGGCTCAGCTTCTATGATACCTCTGTCATCTACGACTGCGTATCCAGTACACAAGTCTCCCGAGTCCGTCTGTCTGTGGCAACTACCGTCAGTGTAAAAAGAAAGATCTACGCCTTCCAGTGGGTTGTCACTAATGTCGGGTCTTGCAGTGAAAGTTTGGTTCAGATATTCCATACAATCATGTGTGTCAGTGTCTATACTAAATCCTCCTTCACCATCATTCTCATCCTCCACCCTTTGTGCCTGTCTGGGAGATAAGTTGCAGGATTTAGTGTGCTGCATCTCTTTATGGTGATGTTTACAGGGGCCATTAGTGCTAATTCCCACCTTGTAAACCGTGCTGATGAGACATGTCTGGTTTGGGCAGAGTTCAGTAAGGCTGACACTGCATGAGGTGTATGAATGGTCAGGTTGTGTCCCAACACTACGTCTTCGCTTTTACTCACTAGCAAAGCTATCGCTGCAACACTTCGCAAGCATGTGGGGAGAGACCGCGCTACGGTGTCCAACTGTGCACTGTAGTAAGCTACCGGCCTGCTGGCATCACCATGTCTCTGGGTTAGGACACCTGCCGCACACCCAACACTTTCCGTACCGTACAACTCAAAGGGTTTCCCATAATCTGGCATGCCTAATGCAGGTGCCTGTGATAGGCATTGTTTAAGTCTCTCAAATGCCAGTTCGGACTCATCTGTGTGAGAGATCCGATCTGGTTTGTTCGAGGAGACCATTTTCTGCAAAGGTAAAGCCAGTATGGAGAACCCTGGGATCCAGTTTCGGCAGTACCCACACATTCCAAGGAAAGTGCGGATCTGCTGCTGGGTTTGTGGCAGAGTCATGTCGCGAATTGCCTGTATTCTATCAGCGGTGAGATGTCTAAGTCCTTGTGTCAAGCAATGTCCCAAATATTTAACCTTGGTCTGGCACAACTGTAACTTATCCTTTGAAACCTTGTGTCCCGTATTAGAAAGGTGAAACAGAAGCTGTTTCGTGTCTTTCAAGGATGACTCGAGTGAATCTGAACACAGCAGTAAGTCATCTACATACTGTATTAATACTGATCCTCTCTCAGGTTGAAAGGATTGTAAACAGTCATGCAAACCCTGGGACAAAATACTTGGGCTGTCAATGAAACCTTGGGGTAAGGGAGTCCAGGTGTACTGTACTCCCCTGTATGTAAATGCAAACAAATATTGGCTGTCAGGGTGCAGAGGGACCGAAAAGAAAGCAGAACAGAGGTCAATGACAGTGAAAAATTTCGCAGTAGGGGGAATTTGCATGAGGATGACAGCTGGATTTGGCACTACGGGGAATTGGCTCTCAACTATCTTGTTTATCCCCCTTAGATCCTGCACTAGCCTGTAACCCCTCCCCCCACTCTTTTTCACAGGGAATATGGGACTATTGGCAGTGCTGGACGTCCTAACTAGGATGCCCTGTTGTAGCAAGCGCTCTATGACTGGGTACACTCCTAATTCCACTTCTGGCTTCAGAGGATACTGTGGGATTTTTGGAGCTATCCTACCATCTTTTACTTGCACTACTACAGGAGCTACATTTGCCATCATTCCAGTGTCTTGTCCATCTTTGGTCCAGAGGGATTCCGGTATCTGGGAGATCATTTCCTCTACCTTGGATGGACATCTGTCTATAACAGCAGAGTGGGACATCAACCTTTGTGGGGTGTCTAACATATCCTGCACTTCCTGAACGTGATTCTCGGGTATATCCAAGAAGACACCCTCAGGAGTACAATATATGACACACCTCATCTTACACAATAAATCTCTCCCAAGTAGATTAGTCGGAGCCGATGCAGCTAGCAAGAAGGAGTGCTTGGTCTGCAAAGGCCCTATCGTAATCTCCGCTGGTCTACTTAAAGGGTAGTGTTGCACTACTCCTGTTACCCCCATTGCTGAAATTGTTTTACCCGTGGTTTTCATACCTACCCTTGAATTTAACACTGATCTGGCCGCCCCTGTAGCTACAAGGAAAGGTAGTGATCTACCAGCTACATCAACTGTAACCTCGGGTTAATTTCCAAGGCTAGCAATTAACTTCACTGGCTGCAGACTACAGGTGTGGCCTAACCCCTATTGTATGTTGTGACCCTCCCGCAGCGCGCTGGCAGCTACAATATGTGAGGGGGGTAGCTGAGAATTTCCAGAGGTCTGCCAGTCCCTCCTAGGTGGGTACCTCCTTGTTTCCCCTGCGTGTGGCTCATAATTCCTCCTATGCGATCCCTGATCCCAATTACGTGTGTTATGCTGTGAGTCATGTTCTGGTCTAGGGGGTCGATATACGTTATGTGTGCCTTTATAATTACAGTTCCGTGCGTAATGTCCTTCCCTCTGGCAATTATAACATTTTACTACATACGACTTACCATCAGGGGTCTGGGGTTTTGGCTGATGCGGCTTTGTTGTCAGGGCTTTTATACTTACTGTCATCAGCTTATCCCCCTGTGACTCCCTGTGCTTAATGATGTTCCGATCGTGCTCGATAGCGGACTCTCTTAATGCAGCCACCGAAATACCTCTCCAGTTAGGTTGAGTGGTTTGTACCCTTGTTCTCAACGTTTCTTTTAAGCCGTCCATTAATACTGATACAGCTACCTCTCTGTGATGTACATTTTCCTTAATGTCCTCGACCCCGGTGTATCTAGCCATTTCCTGCAGTGCTCGATGGAAATATTCAGAAGCAGTTTCACCTTCTTTTTGTCTTATGGAAAAGATTTTATTCCACTTGACAACAGTAGGGAAATATACTCCTAATTGTAGATTGATCTGTCATACATTCTCCTGAGTGTATTCATCAGTGAGAGGTACTTCTATGTCTAATTTACAATCAGCAATGAATTTCACAGGGTCAATATTGGAGGGTAAACATGCCCGTAGCACTGTTCGCCAATCTTTGTTTGTGGGTTCGGTGGCGTTACCTAATTCTCTAATAAACCTCTGACATGCGGCTAGATCCTATCTGGGATCGGGAAATTCAGACATAATTGTCCTCAATTCTGTCCGGGACCAAGGACAATGCATAGCAATGTTCCTGACGGGAGTGATTCCCTGAGCGTCAGTCTTCCCATTGGGGACAGGATTTAGTTCAATTACATCATTCTGAGTTGCTTCTACAATGTGAGGTGCAATTGTCTCTGCATAATGTACTGTACCGTACTTACCTGTGGACACGACCTCACCTGTCCCTCCGCTAGGGGCCTTTGCTACTGTTCTTACTGGTTGGGCCGTGCCCACTTGTGTGTCTTGTATGGTGGCTGCTAGAGAGAGTGCCGATATCGTGCTGGGCTCATCTTCTTGCTCGCAGTCCTGGGGGAAGTTTAAGATGGGATACAACTTGCACGGGTTAGCATTAATACATTTATCAAGTTCACTCTTATCATATATTAGTATGCCATTGTCTGTAGCCACTTTCTCCCCTGTAATATACGGTGGTGGTGGTGCAGTTGCTATCAGTTTCCTGCTAGGGTTGGAACCGGCTGCGTGAGCTAGTTCCCTTTGCATATCACCCTCTTGTTGCCATAAATGTAAACAGTTTGAGTGTCTGATCCTTTGTTTTCGGGATTTTAACAGACATATCCTAATCCTTAAATTCTGCAACACCTCTGGATTAAAACTGCCTACCTTAGGGAATGGTTCCCTATCTTCCGCAGTCATACGTTCCCATTCATTGCATAAAACCTCTGCGTGTGATCCATATTTCTCACACATTATGTACCTCGCCGACCCCTTGGGCCGCGGAATATCAACCTGAACCCTGGTTGATCGTCCCTTACTTGAGCAACTGGCCCCCATCTTTTGCAGGTATTGCCTTCTCAGCTAATTCCTACAAAAAAACCAAAATACTCAAAATAAGGCAACGGTGAAAGTTCAGCGAGTGCTCTCACCCACTCACGCCCACGTTGGCCAATACACCTAAACACTGTCGTCAGCGCCAGTACGTACCCAACCTAGGGCCCCTGTGTAACCTCTATTCACTGGAAATATACGGGAGTGACTTACCCTTCCCAGTAAATATTGGTCATTGGAGATTTCCTGAGTGACCAGAGAAACTCCCTTAAAATAAAAAAAAGTTACACAAATCACGTTGCGTGTGCTACACCTAGCGCTTATGATCCCGCGATTTTACGCAAAGGTCGTAAAAGGGTATCACGTTGAGCTAAGTATTGCACCCACGAACGCGCGGTCCAATCGCACAGCGTATAGATAACTGTTACTTATCCGCCGTACGGCCAATGGAATCGTTTTTCAGGCTGCGAAACCTCAGCCGGAGCGTATCTGAATGGGCCTATATGGGTTCTACGCCAACCGCCTGGGCTGCGCTCTCTAAAAAAAAACCTTGCTGACATTTGGTCTGCGGTACTCTATTACTTTGCTCCTTTGTACTTTAATCAATGTTAACGTGAGCAAGCCACTCTCACGCCACCAAGTGTCCACTCAGCTGGTGTGGTCTCCTACGGGATCCCGAATTCCCTGGGTCCACAAAACCTTTATTGTTTGCACACTCACGCTCGTTCACTCATATACACTTTGGGTTTTCTGTACAGAAAATTAACTTTCATTCAGATAAAACAGCCTTAGTTCCAGAGGTAATACAGTAAAAAAGGTTTTTAAACTAAATTATTGGAAACTGATCAATTTGTGCTATTATCGCGTGGCTACCGTCTCGCGCCTTAACTAAAACAATGCTATTGTTTGATTTGTACTTAGCGGTCATACTTTTACGCACGTTGCGTAAACACGCCACGTGTATGCCTTTACGTTGCGTACGCAGTCCCGTACTCTGTCCGAGACACGTGTACAAAGGCCGTACGTCCGCAGTACTACAAATCCCACACTTCTATAAATGTAAGCGATATTTTACTATAATCGCTCACTTAACACAACACAGTTTCTTCTGTATAAACCTTTACAACTAGGCCAGGCTGCGTGTGCGTCTTACACTTACTTCCTTAAATATTAACTCTATATTTTAACTAAATAGCAACAAATTTTCTCAGTACAGGTCAAAATGAATCTAATAATCGCTACTTATGGCAATAATGCGGGCAGATATGCAAAGTACAAAATATAGGTGTATGTGTGTGTTGTGTGCGCATTTGGCGCCAAACAGAAATTCACAGACTTTAAAAAATAGCTTTGCGTTCTTACCTTACGGATCCCTCTAGCATCCCTACAAACCATACAATGCAGACGCTTATCTAATCAGCACTAGTGTATCCACCAACCAAGAGAAGGCTTACGGGGGATACCTTTCCGCCCTTTGCTAATAGATAAAGTCTGCGTAAACCTGCTAGGCTGCGGGTATGAGGAAAAACCGGACGATGCCCCCAATTGATAATGTCGATATTATCTTAAACCATAAAGCTATACCTCTAGATACACTTTTACCGTGGAGCCGCTATGGCTGCTAGACTGAATACACGTGTTACGCACTTTGTAAGCTATTTGCGTACAGAGTCCCGTACGTGGTACGTACTTGGCGTACACACACCGCGCTGAGTGTACAGAGTACGCACAGCGCACGCACACACAATTGATAACCTTTAAACCTTGTTAGTGATACAATGTATTGATATGTTTACACTTTAAACCCTTAGCAGCAAAGTACTGCAACAATGTTATACCTTAAACCTTAAGTAGCGCTGACGGTCTAAAGTACCCGCAGTGCGTACACCTTATCAATGCTTATAAACCTTATACAGTTAAATATGCTTTTAAACCCTTGCAGGAAAGTGAGGACACAACACTGATTTGTAGTTGAAACCACAGGGTTCTAAGGCCACCGTGGATTATTTCAAAAGGTAAAACAGTACAAATCACACACTACAGGCTAACAAGATAAATCTAAAACAGAGTAATGGCTACAGAGAATGTACATATGTGAGAATGTTCGCAAGCGCAACCCGGCCGGTCCTCCGCTTGTCAGGTAGAAAGCGTTCAGAGTCTTCTGACCGGCCAGGCAACAATGGGCTTTTTATACACAACTTACATACATAATACAATGGTCACTGTAATCTCATTGTCCATTGAACACTGAGATGTGTCTTTTCATTACAGGAGAGGTCATAGGTTGTTTTGAAAAGATGGGCGATGTCTTTCCCCAACTGCTCTTGTGGGTGGTATCCTCTGGATTCCCGACGCATACATAATATACAGTAAATACAGTTAATATCTATATTCTACTTTTGCACATAACTATACGCTGGAACATGCGATCTCTTTCTAACCAACACCGGAATGTTACCCTTAAAATACCCTACAGCTGGATACTAGACATCACCTTCTAACCTTTATCTGACCCTTCCTATCATGCAAAGGCGAATCCCTTAGTCCTGGAACTGTTTAAACTATTGATACTCGCTGATGTGGTGCAAGGGAGTTATATCTAAAATGTACAATATTTGGGTTAAATATATAATGTTCTAATAACCCTCTACGCGCTCACAAACTCCGCCGTAAATACCCATACCACGCGCATGATCGCAGGAGCGATCCTACGCAAATTGCGGATATGTGCATGCACGGCGAACTGAGTGCACGCGCAGCGGGCATGTGCATGGGGTTAGTACAGGGTATATGCATTACAATATTTTTCGACTTTGACAGTATGAATTAAAGGAATTAGAGGAATAAAGACATTTTCACCTTTGCCGAGTCCTGTAAATATCGTGGCCTCTATAACATTTCTTTGAAGAGATTTCACTTTCAGTGTCTCTTGCATTGATGATGCCAATACATTTTGTTTTTGTTATGGCTCAGCTTTAACTTGACGGATTGAGATGAAGCAAAGTGCCGATCATTTCTACAAATTTCCACTTCAAAATGAGGCATTTCTCATGACAATCAGACAGAACTTTCTTATATTAGTATAGATTAAGAGGCTGTTTCTCCGTTTGGAGCATGCTTGCCTATTCTTCCGGATCCTGCGAGAGAGTCCTGATTTTGGGGTTGTCACCCGCTGAATGGGTTTGTTGGGTGAACTATATTTATGTCGACCACTATTGGTCGACAGGCACTAGGACGGCACATGGAAAATGTCGGCATGGAAAACGGTCGACATGGAAAAAGGTTGACATGCATTTTTTAGTTTTTTTTTGTGTTGTTTTCTTCGTAGAGTGACCGGGAACACCAATTAGTGCACCGTGTCCCCTCACATGGGTCGCTGTGCTCACCATGCTTTGGGCAAGATTCCTCGCTCCGCTAATGCTGCACTCGACACAGGTTACTATTCCCAATTGTAGTCCACGTGGATAGTAAAGTATAAAAAAGTTCAAAAAATGAAAAAAATGTGAAAAACCCATGTCAACCTTTTATAGGTGTCGACAAATAGTGGTTGACCTATTGAGTGTCAACCTAATTATCTAATTAAAGTTGATCTACGGACCATATACCGCCACCCACACGCCCGGAAGAGTAGGCATTCAATCCTAGTGAAGTGTGTAGAACAGTAACAGGAATCCAGGTTTGTGTGAAGGTGGTGGGGCCTAGAGATGTGATTCTATGTTAATTGCATAATTTAGGTCCCACTTCTATTAAAATCATAGCACTTTGTCACAAGTGGGTGTGGCATAATAAAAATCTCCAGCCCCGCCCACTATACCAGCCTACCTGCTTGTCCTCTCCTCCCGAAGGAGGACATGTAGGTAAGTATGGTTTGGAGCAAATAAAAAAAAAAGCAAGTGCAAAGGAAGCAAATACATTTATTTTATTTCTGCATGCAGGGTAAATACAGGCTGCTTTTGCATGTAGCCCACAAATACTGGACAGACATATTTTAACACGGCCATTTAGATTTGAGTTTGGACATGCCCGTCTGACATCTAATTCTTTCATCTACACTGCAGTACCTGCAGTGGCTTTGCTCACAACTTATGATCACCCCCCAAAGCTGTAATACTGTAATATGGATATATCAGATTTACAATATACTTGGATTGTTAAAACTGTAATAAACTGAAAGGCATTAAATAGAGTGTTACTCAGATGTGGTAAACTATATACCTTTTGTTTGACAGTTTGGGAGAATGGACCATATCAGCAAAGTATGATGGCGCAGATATGCAGAATTACGTCACACACTTTGAAGTGAAGGAATACGGTATGTTGTGTGATGATGTACAGTACATGGTATAACTAGGGTAATAAAGATCAAAGTACTGTATCAGTCAAATTAAATAGTTTATACCTTCTCTCAATTGCATTAATTCCACAAAGGGTAGTCAATCTATCTGATGATTTGTTTACCTGTTCGATTAGATAGATAGATAGATAGATAGATAGATAGATAGATAGATAGATAGATAGATAGATAGAAAAAAACCCTCTTTCACGCGCTTCGAGAGCAGCACCTCACGGTGGATATAAAAAAATATAATTGTCCTCAAAGAAGTCCATAAAGGTCTCAAAGACAAGTGTCCAAGTGTTCAAATGTGTTCTTGCAGGACTTGGTTGGAATCCCAGCATGGGACCGTTGTTGGATGGAACTTTTAAGCCAACGTTTGGTTAAACTCAGTCAAGTATTTATCTCGAAGGTACCCTCATACCAGAGCAGACACACAAAATATGGCACCAAAGGCCTTCAATTAATAGAACATCTGATATTTATTCATGATATTCAATAAAATGTTTGTACAATATAAAGATTTGGATCACACATCATAAAAAAGAGGTGTTTTGTATGGAACCAATGCTGCACCGAAACAGGTGTAATGATATGCAACCCACCACCCTAGAATGTGAGCTCCGTGGTGGAAGCTCTCAATGCAGACAATGCGTCCAATCACCTTTACAACCCTACGCGTTTCTTCTTACAAAGGACTTCCTCAGGGGTAATATCTAAGCATAAAAATAGGTGGGTAACCATAGTTTCCACCAGCCAGAGGACCTGTCCTTGGGCGGATCAATAAGGTCAAAGAAAAAAAGTAGCTACAGACTCCATCGGCTAGGAGGGCTGCATTTAGGTAAAGTGGCGGAACCACACAATTGAGTAAAAGATGGAATGATCCCTAGTGGTGATCACTGGCCAAACATGTTCCCTAAAGGGTCAAAGGCACGGAGAGATCCTTCTGAGGGCATAAGCACCAGTAGAGATCATAATCCTCCTGTGGCTGCAGTGGAAATGCCTATATATATATATATATAGAGAGAGAGAAAGAAAAGGGGGTTCCCAATTGCACTGAGTATCACAAGCAGCACTGCTAGATGAGCCTTCTGTTAGCAAAGGTTCAGAAACAACACTAACAACACAGATCAGAGGGCGCTACAGATAGAACACGATCCTAATCTCAACCATTCGTATTATGGCCCTCATTCCGAGTCGTTCGCTCGTTCTTTTTTTTCGCATCGCAGTGAAAATCAGCTTAGAGCGCATGCGCAATGTTCGCACTGCGACTGCGCTAAGTAATTCTGCTATGAAGAAAGGATTTTTACTCACGGCTTTTTGTTCGCACCGGCGAACGTAGTGTGATTGACAGGAAATGGGTGTTACTGGGCGGAAACACAGCGTTTTATGGGCGTGTGGCTGAAAACGCTACCGTTTCCGGAAAAAACGCAGGAGTGGCCGGAGAAACGGGGGAGTGTCTGGGCGAACGCTGGGAGTGTTTGTGACGTCAAACCAGGAACGACAAGCACTGAACTGATCGCACAGGCAGAGTAAGTCTGGAGCTACTCTAAAACTGCTAAGTTTTTTTTGTTCGCAATATTGCGTAAACTTCGTTCGCACTTTTAAGATGCTAAGATACACTCCCAGTAGGCGTAGACTAAGCGTGTGTAACTCTGCTAAATTCGCCTTGCGACCGATCAACTCGGAATGAGGGCCTATAATAAATACTTTAGAACATTTGCTTAAAAATGTATTTACAATATCAATAAAACAAACTCATTTCATAATGATAAAATATCAGGACAATAATCAGATCTGAAAAATTGTCCTGATATTTTATCATTATGAAATGAGTTTGTTTTATTGATATTGGGGGTGATTCCAAGTTGATTGAAGCAGGAACGTTTTTAGCAGTTTGGCAAAACCATGTGCACTGCAGGGGAGGCAGATATAACATGTGCAGAGAGAGATAGATTTGGGTGGGGTGTGTTCAATCTGCAATCTAAATTGCAGTGTAAAAATAAAGCAGCCAGTATTTACCCTGCACAGAAACAAAATAACCCACCAAAATCTAACTCTCTCTGCACATGATATATCTGCCCCCCCCCCCCACCCCCCCTGCAGAGCACATGGTTTTGCCCAACTGCTAAAAAATTTCCTGCTGCGATCAACTTGGAAATACCCCCATTGTGAATACATTTTTAAGCAAATGTTCTAAAGTATTTATTATAATACGAATGGTTGAGATTAGGATCATGTTCTATCTTCAGCGCCCTATGACCTGTGTTGTAAATATATTTTTCTCTTACGTCCTAGAGGATGCTGGGGACTCCGTAAGGACCATGGGGTATAGACGAGCTCTGCAGGAGACATGGGCACTCTAAGACTTTAGATGGGTGTGAACTGGCTCCTCCCTCTATGCCCCTCCTCCAGACCTCAGTTAGATCCTGTGCCTAGAGGAGACTGGATGCACTACAGGGGAGCTCTACTGAGTTTCTCTGAAAAGACTTTTGTTAAGTTTTTTATTTTCAGGGAGCACTGCTGGCAACAGGCTCCCTGATTCGTGGGACTGAGGGGAGAGAAGCAGACCTACTTTCCTGGACTGATGGGCTCTGCTTCTTAGGCTACTGGACACCATTAGCTCCAGAGGGTCGGAACACAGGTGTCGTCCTTGCTGTTCGTCCCAGAGCCGCGCCGCCGTCCTCCTCACAGAGCCGGAAGATAGAAGCCGGGTAAGTATAGGAAGCAAGAAGACTTCAAAGGCGGCAGAAGAGTTCAGATCTTCATTAGGTACCGCGCAGTGGTCGCACTGCGCGCCATTGCTCCCACAACACACACAGGCACAGCAAGGGTGCAGGGCGCAGGGGGGGCGCCCTGGGCAGCAATTTTTACCTCACATAAGACTGGCACACATATATAGATACTGCGGAGGCAGTATATAATAAATCCCCTGCCAGTATAATAAAAAATAGCGGGACCGAAGCCCGCCGTCGAGGGGGCGGAGCTTGATCCTCCAGCACTAACCAGCGCCATTTTCTCCACAGCATGCTGCAGAGAAGCTGCTCCCGGACTCTCCCCTGCTGAACAAGTAACAGGGGGCAAAAACGAGGGGGGCACATTTATTTGGTGCTAATTGTATATATAAAGCGCTGTACAGGCTGGGACTTTGTTTCAGTATCTATTGGCGCTGGGTGTGTGCTGGCATACTCTCTCTATCTCTCCAAAGGACCTTATAGTGGGTCTGTCCCCATATTCATATATCCCAGTGTGTGTGGGGGTGTCAGTACGTGTGTGTCGACATGTCTGAAGCGGAAGGCTCGTCTAGGGAGGAAGCAGAGCGGATGGTGGTGGTGACTCCGTCGGCACAGCCGACACCTGATTGGTTGGACATGTGGAATGTTTTAAATGCTAATGTGGCTTTATTACATAAGATATTGGACAAAGCAGAGTCCAAAGACAAAGCAGGGAGTCAATCCATGGCTTTTACTGTGTCACAAGACCCTTCAGGGTCCCATAAACGTCCCTTTACCCAGATAGCAGACACTGATACCGACACGGATTCCGACTCCAGTGTCGACTATGATGATGCAAGGTTGCACCCAAGAGTGGCCAACAGTATTCAATATATGATTATTGCAATAAAAGATGTTTTGCATATCACAGAGGACCCCTCTGTCCCTGGCACAAGGGTCTGCAAGTTTAAGGAAAAGAAACCTGAGGTAACGTTTCCCCCATCTCATGAGCTGAACGCTTTATTTGAAAAAGCTTGGGAAACTCCAGACAAGAGACTGCAGGTTCCCAAGAGAATTATTCTGGCATATCCTTTCCCCTCAAAGGACAGGTTACGGTGGGAATCCTCACCCACGGTGGACAAGGCCTTGATGCGCTTGTCCAAAAAGGTGGCGCTACCGTCCCCGGACACGGCGGCCCTAAAGGATCCTGCGGATCTCAGGCAGGAAACTACCTTAAAATCAATTTATGCGACTACGGGAGCCCTGCTCAGACCTGCAGTAGCGTCGGCATGGGTGGGTAACGCAATTGCAGCTTGGGCAGATAACTTGTCATCTGACATTGACACCCTAGATAAAGATAGTATTTTGTTGACCTTAGGTCACATCAAGGACACAGCGTTATATATGAGAGAGGCTGCGAGAGATATTGGGCTTTTGGGTTCAAGAGCCAATGCCATGACAGTTTCTGCTAGAAGGTCCCTGTGGACCCGTCAATGGACAGGTGATGCTGACTCAAAGAGACATATGGAGGCTTTGCCTTATAAGGGTGAAGTTTTATTTGGGGAGGGCCTCGCGGACCTGGTTTCCACAGCTACCGCGGGTAAGTCTTCTTTTTTGCCTTACGTTCCCCCACAGCAAAAGAAAACACCTCAATACCAGATGCAGTCCTTTCGGTCTCATAAGTTCAGAAAGGAGCGTGGCTCTTCCTTCCTCGCCAGAGGTAGAGGGAAAAGAACACCAGCTACGGCTAGTTCCCAGGAACAAAAGTCCTCCCTGGCCTCTACCAAATCCACCGCATGACGCTGGGGCTCCGCTACGGGAGTCCGCACTGGTAGGGGCACGTCTTTGACTCTTCAGCCAAGTCTGGGTTCAGTCGGATTTGGATCCTTGGGTGGTCGGAATTGTATCCCAAGGCTACAAACTGGAGTTCGAAGATGTGCCTCCACACCGATTTTTCAAATCGGCCTTGTCAGCTTCTCCCCCAGAGAGGGAAATAGTTTCAGCTGCCATACAAAAGCTGTGTCAACAGCAAGTGATTATCAAGGTTCCTCTAGTGCAACAGGGGAAAGGGTTTTATTCAACCCTATTTGTGGTCCCGAAGCCGGATGGCTCGGTCAGACCAATTCTGAATCTAAAATCCCTAAACCTATATTTGAAGAGGTTCAAATTCAAGATGGAATCTCTCTGGGCAGTGATCTCCAGCCTGGAAGGGGGGGATTTTATGGTGTCACTAGACATAAAGGATGCATACCTTCATGACCCCATATATCCTCCTCATCAGGCGTACCTGAGATTCGCTGTGCAGGATTGTCATTACCAGTTTCAGACGTTTACGTTTGGGCTTTCCACGGCACCGAGAATTTTCACCAAGGTAATGGCGGAAATTATGGTTCTCCTGCGCAAGCAGGGGTTCACAATTTTCCCATACTTGGACGATCTCCTGATAAAGGCAAGATCAAGAGATCAGTTACTAAAAAGCGTGTCTCTCTCCCTGAGAGTACTACAACAACACGGCTGGATTCTAAATCTACCAAAGTCGCAGTTGGTTCCGACAACTCGGCTGTCATTTTTGGCCATGATTCTGGACACGGAAAAAAAGAGTGTTTTTCTCCCAATGGAAAAAGCCCAGGAACTCCAGAACATGGTAAAGGACCTGCTGAAGCCAAAAAGAGTGTCAGTTCATCAATGCACTCGAGTATTGGGAAAGATGGTGGCGGCCTACGAGGCCATTCCGTTCGGCAGGTTCCATGCAAAAACTTTTCAGTGGTACCTTCTGGACAAGTGGTCAGGGTCCCATCTACAGATGCATCGGAGGATAAGCCTGTCCCCCAGGGCCAGGGTCTCTCTCCTGTAGTGGCTCCAGAGTACTCACCTTCTAGAGGGTCGCAGGTTCGGCATTCAAGATTGGGTTCTTGTGACCACGGACGCGAGCCTCCGAGGATGGGGAGCAGTCACACAAGAAAACATTTTTCAGGGAATATGGTCAAGCCAGGAGGCTTGTCTACATATCAATGTGCTGGAATTAAGGGCCATATACAACGGCCTGCATCAGGCGGAGAATCTTCTACGCAACCTACCCGTTCTGATCCAGTCAGACAACGTCACAGCCGTGGCGCATGTAAACCGCCAGGGCGGGACAAGGAGCAGAGCAGCAATGGCAGAAGCCACCAGGATTCTTCGCTGGGCGGAAAATCATGTAAGCGCTCTGTCAGCGGTCTTCATTCCGGGAGTAGACATCTGGGAAGCAGACTTCCTCAGCAGGCAGGAGAGTGGGGACTTCATCAAGAGGTCTTTGCAGAGGTAACAAGTCGTTGAGGACTTCCTCAAATAGACATGATGGCGTCACGCCTCAACAGAAAGCTTCGGACGTATTGTTCCAGGTCGAGGGACCCTCAGGCAGTGGCGGTGGACGCCCTGGTGACACCGTGGGTGTTTCAGTCGGTCTATGTGTTCCCTCCACTTCCACTTATCTCAAAAATATTGAGAATCATATGACGAACAAGAGTGCAGACAATACTCATTGTTCCAGATTGGCCTCGATGGGCCTGGTATTCAGATCTTCAGGAAATTATCACAGAAGATCCGTGGCCTCTTCCTCCCAGGGAGGACCTGTTACAACAGGGGCCCTGTGTGTTCCAAGACTTACCGCGGTTACGTTTGACGGCATGGCGGTTGAACACCAGATCCTAGCTAGGAAAGGTATTCCGGGGGAAGTCATCCCTACTCTAATCAAAGCTAGGAAGGAGGTGACGACGAAGCACTATCACCGTATCTGGAGAAAATATGTGTCTTGGTGTGAAGCCAAGAATGCTCCTCCGGAAGATTTTCAGCTGGGTCGTTTCCTCCATTTTCTACAGGAGTGGATATGGGCCTAAAGTTAGGCTCCATTAAGGTGCAGATTTCGGCCTTATCTATATTCTTTCAGAAGGAATTGGCTTCTCTCCAAGAAGTCCAGACTTTTGTAAAGGGAGTGCTGCACATCCAACCTCCTTTTGTGCCCCCAGTGGCACCGTGGGACCTTAACGTGGTGTTACAGTTCCTTAAATCACACTGGTTTGAACCTCTTCAAACAGTTGAATTAACATTTCTCACTTGGAAAGTGGTCATGTTGTTGGCCTTGGCATCTGCGAGGCGGGTGTCCGAATTGGCGGCATTGTCTCACAAGAGCCCCTATCTGATTTTCCATGTGGATTGAGCAGAGTTGAGGACTCGTCCTCAATTTCTGCCTAAAGTGGTTTCATCGTTTCATATGAACCAACCTATTGTGGTGCCTGTGGCTACGGGTGCTTTGGAGGATTCCAAGTCCCTTGATGTAGTCAGGGCCTTGAAAGTTTATATAGCCAGAACGGCTAGGGTTAGGAAAACAGAGGCACTGTTTGTCCTGTATGCAGCCAACAAGGTTGGCGCTCCTGCTTCTAAGCAGACTATTGCCCGCTGGATCTGTAACACGATTCAGCAGGCTCATTCTACGGCTGGATTGCCGGTTCCAAATTCGGTAAAGGCCCATTACACTAGGAAGGTGGGCTCTTCTTGGGCGGCTGCCCTAGGCGTCTCGGCATTACAGCTTTGCCTAGCAGCTGCTTGGTCGGGTTCAAACACTTTTGCAAAATTCTACAAGTTTGATACCCTGTGTCACAACTGAGGGCCTGAGCTGACGGGAGGCAGCCTCAGTTGTAGGGGTTGAGATGTACCGGAACCTGGGAGGTTGTATCAGACCCCTGGACATGTAAGTAACATGAATAATAACTGCCCGAAGGCGTGACCACGACAACTTGGATAAAAGTCAATGATGTTTATTATGACAACTCCGCAACACAGCAGCAGTAAAAGAAAATGTAAAAGTCAGCAAAGAATAAATACAGTTCCTGGGTACTACAGGATGGCAGGAGCCACAGGGCACTGGTAGTTTGAGATAGTTCTTATAATCTTCTAGATGGAAAGTCCTTACCAGGCCCGACTGTAGCAATGGAGATAACCCAGGATTGTGCCAGCTGGTGTTCCAGGAAAAGCTGGGTTGCTGAAGATAAAACGGCTGCTGTGGATACTGGCTGGAACCAGTTAAATAATAAATGAACTTGGGAGCGATGAAATATGAACTGAAATGTAGAACTTGAGAGCGGAGAAATAATAATACCGGTGGAGAGTGGTAAAGTGTAGAAAGGACACCGGCCCTTTAAGAGAAGCTGTACTCTGCTGGAAGCTGAGCTGGAAGCAGGTAATGTTGTAGCTGGAAACAGATGAATCCACAATGGATTGGAGAGTCAGGCTACACCGCAGGTGGAATGCTGGTGCGGGTCTCTATGGTGGAAGTCTTGAGACAGGAGCTGGAACCTGGAAGACAATCACAGGAGAGAGACAAACAGGAACTAGGTTTGACAACCAAAGCACTGACGCCTTCCTTGCTCAGGCACAGTGTATTTATACCTGCAGCAAGGAAGGGATTGGCTAGGCAATTATGCAGATTATCAATACTGAGAACAGATTGGTGGAAATGATCAGCTGACAGAATCCAAGATGGCTGCGCCCATGCAGACACTTGGAGGGAAGTTTGGTTTGTAATCCATGTGGTAATGAAAACAGTAATGGCGGCGCCGGCCACCGGAGACAGGAGGCGCCAGGCTGACAGATGCACATCCAACCACGCGGATACAGCGGAGGCCGCGGCTGACGTAATCGCCACTCAGACACTCTGCATGCAGAAGTTCAGGGACGGCGGCGGAGGCCGCGGGAGACACCATGCCAGGTGTAATATGGCGTTTACTGTGACAGCATCCCAGAGTGACAGGAGAGGATACAGGAATGTACACATCAGGATAACAGATGGGATCCGGTCCTGGAGTGCTGAGCCAGCCTTAGGAGGCATCTGATGGGTAAGAAATGGCGTCCAGATACCCGGATCGTGACAGCACCCCCCCTTTAGGAGTGGCCCCAGGACACTTCTTTGGCTTTTGAGGAAACTTGGAATGGAATCTCCGGACCAAGGCAGGAGCATGGACATCAGAAGCATTGGTCCATGAACGTTCCTCAGGACCATAACCCTTCCAGTCAATAAGATATTGTAGTTGACCGTAACGGTGACGTGAGTCCAGGATCTTGGCCACTTCATACTCAACGCCTCGTTGAGTTTGGACTTTCGGAGTTGGAGGAAGTGAGGAATGAAACCGATTCAAGATCAGCGGTTTCAACAGGGAATCATGGAATGTCCTGGGTATTTTTAAGAAGGGAGGCAACTGGAGTCTGTAAGCAACAGGATTGATGACTTGTTCAATCTTGAAAGGACCGATATAGCGAGGTGCAAACTTCATACTGGGAACTCTTAACCTCAAATTCTTCGTGGATAACCATACCCGATCACCCACCTTGAGAGCAGGAACTGCTCGACGCTTCTTATCCGCAAACTTCTTGTACCTGAACGATGCCTTGAGTAGAGCTGATCGTACGCTCTTCCAGATATTGGCAAACTGATGCAAGGTGATATCCACTGCGGGAACAGAAGTTGCTGGAAGCGGTTGGAACTCAGGGACTTTAGGGTGGAATCCAAAGTTAGTGAAGAATGGTGTTGAAGCAGATGAAGAATGATACTGGTTGTTATGACAGAACTCGTCCCAGGGAAGTAATTGAACCCAGTCATCTTGAGAGGAGGACACATAGATGCGGAGGAAGGCCTCCAAGTCCTGATTCACCCTCTCGGTTTGACCATTGGTCTGAGGATGGTAAGCCGTGGAAAACTTTAGCTTGACTTGGAGGACTTGACATAAACTTCGCCAGAATTTGGCTGTGAATTGAACTCCTCGATCTGAGATAATTTCTTCAGGAAGACCGTGGAGTCGGAAGATCTCTTGTATGAATACTTGAGCCAACTTGGAAGCTGACGGAAGACCGGTGAGAGGAATGAAGTGTGCCATCTTGGTGAACCGGTCAACTACCACCCAGATGGTATTGAACTTGTTGCACATGGGTAAATCTGTAATAAAATCCATCGACAAATGGGTCCAAGGTCGACGGGGAACAGATAGTGGAACCAGTTGCCCCGCAGGCGACTGGCGGGATACCTTATGTTGAGCACACTTTGGGCAAGATGCAATAAACTCCAAGACGTCCTTTTTCAGAGTTGGCCACCAATAGGACCTAGAGATAAACTCCAGGGTTTTTTGGATACCTGTATGTCCGGCAAAACGGGAAGCATGGGCCCAATGCATGAGCTTCTTCCTTAGCATCGGTTTCACAAAACTTTTCCCTGATGGGGGCGTAGAGTCCATCCCTACCGTGGAGAATGCCAACGGATTTATAATAGGATGCTTGTCTGAAGACTCTGACTCATTTTCTTGCTCCCATGAGCGGGAAAGGGCATCGGCCTTGCGATTCTGAGAGCCCGGACAGAACTGGAGTTTAAAGTCGAACCTGGAAAAGAAAAGTGCCCATCTGGCCTGACGAGGGTTGAGACATTGTGCGCCTTTCAGATATAAAAGGTTCTTGTGGTCTGTAAGTATGGTGATTGAATGAGAAGCTCCCTCCAACAGATACCTCCACTCTTCTAGAGCGAGCTTGATGGCTAGCAACTCCTGGTCGCCAATGGCATAGTTGCGCTCAGCTGGGGAGAACTTCCGGGAGAAGAAACTGCAAGGGTGTAAATGGCCATCTTTAGCCCTCTGAGATAACACCGCTCCTACTCCAACGGAGGAGGCATCCACCTCTAAGATGAAAGGAGAGTCGATGTCAGGCTGTTTCAGAACAGGCGCAGAGATGAACCTTTGTTTTAAAAGATGAAATGCTTGCATGGCTTCTTCAGACCACTTGGACGGGTTAGCACCCTTCTTAGTGAAAGCAGTAATAGGCGCCACAATGGTGGAAAAGTCTCGTATAAACTTTCGGTAATAGTTGGCGAACCCTAAGAACCTCTGGACCCCTTTGAGGGTTAAGGGTACCGGCCAATTTTGGATTGCTTGTAGTTTCTCAGGATCCATCTCTAGTCCGGAACCGGACACAATGTACCCTAGAAACGGAATGGACTTGACTTCAAAGATGCATTTTTCTAATTTGCAATAGAGATGATTGACACGGAGACGGGACAGAACCTCTTTAACCCAAAAACGATGTTCCTCTAAATCGTTGGCAAAAATTAGGATATCGTCTAGATAGACCACGACATGACGGTATAGAATGTCTCTGAAGATCTCATTGACAAAATGCAGGAAGACAGCTGGAGCATTGCTCAATCCGAAGGGCATGACGAGGTACTCATAATATCCGTCACGGGTGTTAAAGGCGGTCTTCCACTCGTCACCCTCACGGATACGGATGAGATTGTATGCACCTCTCAAGTCCAGCTTTGTAAAGATGGTAGCTCCGCTAACTCTGTCAAAGAGCTCAGTAATCAGGGGTAAAGGATAACGGTTCTTGATGGTAATGTCGTTCAAACCTCTGTAATCGATGCACGGCCGCAGACCACCATCTTTCTTTTTTACAAAAAAGAAGTCTGCGCCGGCTGGAGAAGAAGAAGGTCGAATGAACCCCTTTGCTAGGTTCTCTTTAATATATTCCTCCATAGAATGCGTCTCAGGCAGAGACAACGGATAAGTTCGGCCTCGAGGTGGAACCTTCCCTGGAACGAGATCAATCGGGCAGTCCCATTCTCTATGAGGAGGAAGGATATCAGCAGAAGCTTTACTGAACACATCCGTGAAATCTTGATATAGAGGAGGTGGAACATCAGACGACCTGGGGGAGGAAGAACAGACAGGCAATACTTTAAACAAACATGTCTCAGCACAGGAGGAACCCCATGCCAGGATTTGCGTAGTCGTCCAATCAATTGTAGGATTGTGAAGACGGAGCCATGGAAGGCCCAGGACCACAGGATGTGTGGCTCTTGGAATCACTAAAAAAGAAATAAGTTCGGAATGAAGAACTCCCACTCTCAGACGAACTGGTAGAGTCCTTAAAGAAATAACTGCATCAAAAATTTTGCTGCCATCCACGGCAGTTAAAGAAATGGACGAAGGAAGTCTCTCGGTGGGTAGGGACCACCGTTTAACATAGGCTTCGGTAATAAAGTTCCCAGCTGCTCCGGAATCAAGGAGGGCAATGACGTTCCGATAACATTGAGCAACTTGAAGCGAGACTGGGAGATTACAATCTTGAGGAGATGGAGAGGAGATCATTACTCCTAGCCGGCCCTCTCCTTGGCGAGCTAGGATTTGGAGTTTCCCGGACGTTTGGGACAGGCATTAATGGTGTGAGACGGAGCTGCACAATAGAGACAGAGAGACTCGGAGAGACGTCTTCGGCGCTCAGCAGGAGTTAAACGGGAACGGCCAAGTTGCATGGGCTCATCTTTAGATGGTGACAGTTGACGAGGAGGAGGAGCAGAAGATTTTGGAGCAGATGATCTTCCACGCTCAGTTGCTCTCTCTCTGAAACGTAAATCAACTTTCGTGCAGAGTGAGATTAGCTCATCTAACTTAGAAGGTAAGTCTCTGGTAGCTAACTCATCTTTAATACGCTCAGATAAGCCATGCCAGAATGCAGCATACAGGGCCTCGTCGTTCCATGCCAGTTCGGATGCCAGGATCTGGAACTGTATCAGATATTGTCCTACAGTACGTGACCCCTGGCGTAAACGGAGAATCTCGGATGAAGCTGAGGTTACCCGGCCTGGCTCGTCGAAGATGCGCCTGAATGTTGACACGAAGGCAGTGTAGGAAGATAGAAGGGTGTCGGACCTCTCCCATAACGGTGATGCCCAATCAAGGGCTGAGCCACTGAGAAGAGAAATAATGTAGGCAATTTTTGTACGGTCACTGGGAAAATTGCCAGGTTGTAGCTCAAACTGAATCTCACACTGGTTGAGAAATTCCCTGCAGAATCTTGGAGATCCGTCAAATTTTGCTGGCGTTGGAAGATGAAGACGTGGAGCAGAAATGGGTAAGGTGGGTGGGGTTATAGCTGGAGTCCCTGTGGTTGACGCACCAGACGCGCCTGATCCACGGAGAGTTGTCTGAATCCCATCCAGCCGAGTAGAGAGATCCTGGAGACAGCGGATGATGTGGCCCTGTGCAGCCTCCTGATGTTCTAGTCGGGCTGCCAGTTCTTGCATCGGCCTGGCCTCTTGATCCTGGTCTCCGGCTGGATTCATTAGGTCAGTGCTTACTGTCACAACTGAGGGCCTGAGCTGACGGGAGGCAGCCTCAGTTGTAGGGGCTGAGATGTACCGGAACCTGGGAGGTTGTATCAGACCCCTGGACATGTAAGTAACATGAATAATAACTGCCCAAAGGCGTGACCACGACAACTTGGATAAAAGTCAATGATGTTTATTATGACAACTCCGCAACACAGCAGCAGTAAAAGAAAACGTAAAAGTCAGCAAAGAATAAATACAGTTCCTGGGTACTACAGGATGGCAGGAGCCACAGGGCACTGGTAGTGTGAGATAGTTCTTATAATCTTCTAGATGGAAAGTCCTTACCAGGCCCGACTGTAGCAATGGAGATAACCCAGGATTGTGCCAGCTGGTGTTCCAGGAAAAGCTGGGTTGCTGAAGATAAAATGGCTGCTGTGGATACTGGCTGGAACCAGACTGTTGTTAGCACGGAGTGGATACTGGCTGGAACCAGTTAAATAATAAATGAACTTGGGAGCGATGAAATATGAACTGAAATGTAGAACTTGAGAGCGGAGAAATAATAATACCGGTGGAGAGTGGTAAAGTGTAGAAAGGACACCGGCCCTTTAAGAGAAGCTGTACTCTGCTGGAAGCTGAGCTGGAAGCAGGTAATGTTGTAGCTGGAAACAGATGAATCCACAATAGATTGGAGAGTCAGGCTACACCGCAGGTGGAATGCTGGTGCGGGTCTCTATGGTGGAAGTCTTGAGACAGGAGCTGGAACCTGGAAGACAATCACAGGAGAGAGACAAACAGGAACTAGGTTTGACAACCAAAGCACTGACGCCTTCCTTGCTCAGGCACAGTGTATTTATACCTGCAGCAAGGAAGGGATTGGCTAGGCAATTATGCAGATTATCAATACTGAGAACAGATTGGTGGAAATGATCAGCTGACAGAATCCAAGATGGCTGCGCCCATGCAGACACTTGGAGGGAAGTTTGGTTTGTATTCCATGTGGTAATGAAAACAGTAATGGCGGCGCCGGCCACCGGAGACAGGAGGCGCCAGGCTGACAGATGCACATCCAACCACGCGGACACAGCGGAGGCCGCGGCTGACGTAATCGCCACTCAGACACTCTGCATGCAGAAGTTCAGGGACGGCGGCGGAGGCCGCGGGAGACGCCATGCCAGGTGTAATATGGCGTTTACTGTGACAGCGTCCCAGAGTGACAGGAGAGGATACAGGAATGTACACATCAGGATAACAGATGGGATCCGGTCCTGGAGCGCTGAGCCAGCCTTAGGAGGCATCTGATGGGTAAGAAATGGCGTCCAGATACCCGGATCGTGACACCCTGGCTGATGAGGACCTCATGTTTGCTCAATCGGTGCTGCAGAGTCATCCGCACTCTCCCGCCCGGTCTGGAGCTTTGGTATAAACCCCATGGTCCTTACGGAGTCCCCAGCATCCTCTAGAACGTAAGAGAAAATAAGATTTTAAACCTACCAGTAAATCTTTTTCTCCTAGTCCGTAGAGGATGCTGGGCGCCCGTCCCAGTGCGGACAAATTCTGCAAGGCTTGTATATAGTTGTTGCTTACATAAGGGTTATGTTACAGTTGTGATCAGTCTCTGGCTGATGCTGTTTTGTTCATGCTGTTAACTGGTTTAGTATATACCATGTTGTAAGGTGTGTATCGTGTGGGCTGGTATGTATCTCGCCCTTAGATTAACAAAAATCCTTTCCTCGTACTGTCCATCTCCTCTGGGCACAGTTCTATAACTGAGGTCTGGAGGAGGGGCATAGAGGGAGGAGCCAGTTCACACCCATCTAAAGTCTTAGAGTGCCCATGTCTCCTGCGGAGCCCGTCTATACCCCATGGTCCTTACGGAGTCCCCAGACTAGGAGAAAAAGATTTACCGGTAGGTTTAAAATCTTATTATATATATATATATATATATATATATATGCTCCAATGTATTCATTGGAGCAGTTAATTTGGAGTTGATTAATTTGGAGCAGTTTTCATGAAAAACCGCTCCAAAGCCTTTAAGTGTCATTCTTTTAGTAACACACATCACATTCCCCATACTTATAATGGGAAATTTTGGCAAATTTATGATGGCAACTTTACAAAAAAAATTAAAAATAAACACTGCAGTGCTGCCCTGTGATCATTTTGCCAGCTCAGGTGAATTCACAGGGCAGCACTGCGATGTACAGCCCTTTGCCCAGCTTACTCTGCCCCTGGCAGAGGGGATAATGTCATTAGGTCGACCACACTTAGGATGACAGTCATTAGGTCGACCACTATTGGTTGCTAGGTTGACATGAACAAGGTCGACGTGGAAAAAGGTCGACATGAGTTTTTCACTTTTTTTCACTTATTGAACTTTTTCATATTTTACGATCCACGTGGACTACGATTGGGAATAGTAACCTGCGCGAGGGGACACGGTGTAGTAATTGGGGTTCCCCGTCACTTTCCGAAGAAAACAACACCGAAAAAAACAAAAACTCATGTCAACCTTTTTCCACGTCGACCTAGTGACCATGTCGACCTAATGCATGTTGACCAATAGTGGTCGACCTAATGACTGTTGACCTAAGTGTGGTGGACCTAATGACCCATACCATGGCAGAGAAAGCTGTGCAGGGACCCAGCTTCAGTGATCAGCTCCGTGCGTCCGATGGACGCCCAAGCTGATCACAGTGTAAAAAAATAAATAAATAAAATAAAAAACATACTTACCCGACCGGGGAGCCGAGGATCGGTGCTCCGGTGAGCGCTGCCGGGCGCCGGGTCCTACATATGCTGCGTTGTGACCCCTATGCAGTAAAGTGACGCTGCAAAGCGGCAGCTCACTTTACAGCACCGGGAGTCACAGCACAGAAGAAGCACCCGGACAGGTAAGTATAAAATCCGGGGTAGAGGGGGCTTTTTGTCGGCGGTGGCACTAGCGCAGTAGGACATCAGGGTGTTTTTTACGAAAAGCTCGGTCTCTGCATGCGATAATTGATACATTCATGTAATGTACTCAATTATCGAAGTGCGAGTTTGCTCGAGTTTATCACCTGTCATCTGCATCATCAGTTACGGATGGTGATAAATAGACCCCTTAGTTTTTAAAAGATTTGTTAGTGAGATAAGAATGATCTGTCTGTACAAATGAGAATCACCAATCCAGTGACCTTTCTCCATCTACCTTGAATAACTAGAAGTTTTTATTTAATAATCTGTATAAGAGAGGAGGAGGCCCGTGTGCAGCCTCATCCGTTCGGGCCCCCTCCTATTTGCAGGCAGCACTGAGAGTCTGAGCACTGGAAGGCTCAGACTCTACTGCTCATGCGCAGATCTCCGTGAAAGTAGCCGCTGTGCCATTTTCACAGAGTTTTAACAGCGCTGCTGACATCGGCACGGGACTCTGGAGGGGTAAGTGTTCCAAAAATGGGTGCAGCGTGTGCGGTGTGGGCCACTCCTGGACTCAGGGCCCCATTTGCAACACACACACATACACACACACACACACACACACACACACACACTGCACCCATTATAAATACGTCACTATTATCATTGATGATTGATAAGTTATCACCTTTCAAATTGCTGCTACAAGCACATTGTCTGTTACTTTCTCATACGTCCTAGAGGATGCTGGGGTCCACTTCAGTACCTTGGGGTATAGACGGTTCCGCAGGAGCCATGGGCACTTTAAGACTTTTTAAGGGTGTGAACTGGCTCCTCCCTCTATGCTCCTCCTCCAGACTGCAGTTTTAGAAATGTGCCCAGGCAGACTGGATGCACTCAAGGGGAGCTCTACTGAGTTTCTCTGGAAAGACTTATGTTAGGTTTTTATTTTCAAGGAGGACTGCTGGCAACAGTCTCCCTGCTTCGTGGGACTGAGGGAACAGAAGTAGGAACCAACTTCCTGAAGAGTTTCATGGCTCTGCTACTGGCTGACAGGACACCATTAGCTCCTGAAGGGAACTGAACGCTAGCCGTGCCTAGATGCTCACTCCCACAGCACGCCGTCACCCCCCTCACAGAGCCAGAAGTCAGAAGACAGGTGAGTGTTAGACAGATCTTCAATCAAGGTGACGGCTAAAGGTACAGCGCGGCTGGCGGGAGCGCAGCGCGCCATGTTGCCCACACATACACAGGCACTGCAGGGTGCGGGGGGGGGGGGGGCTCCCCTGGGCAGCATGATACTTTATAAAACTGGCTGAAAAGGGGCATAAGATGCCAAGGCACAGTCCTACCCGCGCCAGTATAAAAATTTACCTCAGAAATACTGAGGAGAAACGCGCCATTACGGGGGGCGGAGCTTCCTCCTCAGTCAGCCAGCACACTGCTCAGCGCCATTTTCTCTCTCTCCTCAGGCTACAGAGAAAACGCTGGTCCTCCTACACTACTGAATACAAGTATCAGGGTGCAAAACAGGGGGGGGGGGCACAGTGAAATTGGTGCTTTATATTGTGTATTGACATTATAAAAAAGCGCTGCATTTCATTGGGCATTTTATGTTTCACAGGCATTGTGTTACTGGCGCTGGGTTTGTGAACTGGCTGCTCCTATCTGTGTCCTTCTGACAGATTTTACTGTGGGTCTGTCCCCTATAAGTCCCGAGTGTCTGTGGTGTGTTTGTGCACGTGTGTGACATGTCTGAGACAGGGAGTCCTTCCTCTGAAGGAGCCATTTTAGGGACACAGAGTTGTATTGTGGTGGCGCTGCCGGCACACCACGAGCCTGAATGGGTGAAAGAAATACAAAATAGTGTGAATCATATCAGTAGGAGATTAGATAAGTCTGAGTCTCATGCAGAAAGCTGCAGAAAATCAGTGGAAGATGTGATTTTTCATAGTTCTGCCTTTCATCCGCAGGCGACCCCTCTGGGTCACATAAGAAATTGCAAACATTGTACATACTGATACCGACACGGACTCTGATTCCTGTGTCGACGATAGTGATTCCAGGGGGATAGATCCCAAATTGTCAAAAAGCGTACAATATATGATTGTTGTTTTAAAGGAGGTCTTAAAGTTACAGAAGCCCCTACTGTACCTCAGGAGAAGGCTTATTTCTATAAGGAAAAGAAATGTAAGGTAACTTTCCCTCCTTCCCTCAAGCTAAATACTCTTTTTGAGGGAGTTTGGGTAAATCCTGAAAAGAAATGTCATGTTCCCTAAAGGATTCAGGTTGCTTATCCTTTCCCATTAGAGGACAGGAAAAGATGGGAATCACCCCCAGTGTTAGACAGTGCTATGTCAAGGTTAAAAAAAAAAGAAAAAAAAAAGGTGATTCTCCCTGCACCTGGGACGGCTTCACTAAAGGAACCGGCAGACCGCAAAATGGAGACTACGTTAAAATCTATTTATGTGGCCAATGGTATGCTGCTCAGACCCACCATTGCTTGCGCGTGGGGGAGTCGTGCTATCGAAAATACTCCTAAGTTAGGTCATATCAAAGACGCTGCTGCATACATGCTAGAAGCTATGAAAGATATTGGACTCATGGGTTCAACAGCCGCTACCATGGCAGTATCGGCTCGGAGGGCGTTGTGGATTCGCCAGTGGAATGCTGATGCAGATTCCAAAAGAAATATGGAGGCTCTCCCGTATAAAGGTGAGGCATTATTTGGTGATGGGCTGGATGCGTTAGTCTCGGCGGCTACCGCAGGTAAGTCGACATTCTTGCCTTATGCTCCTGCACCGGCGAAAAAGACACATCACTCTCACATGCAGTCCTTTCGGCCCAACAAATACAAAAAGGCCAAAGGTTCCCCCTTCTTTGCAGGTAGGGGAAGGGGAAAAGGAAAGACGTCTGCAGCGTCTCCAGGTTCCCAGGAGCAGAAGTCAACCCCTGCTTCTGCTAAATCTGCAGCATAACGTTGGGGCTCCCTTGCGGGAGTCTGCTCGGGTGGGGGCGCGTCTGAAACTGTTCAGTCAAAGTTGGATTCAATCTGGCCTGGACCCATGGGTTTTACAAATAGTGTCCCAGGGGTACAAATTGGAGTTTCAAGACGTCCCCCCCATGCCGATTTTTCAAATCGACCTTGCCAGCTTCTCTTCCGGGAAGAGAGGCAGTGACAACGGCAATTCAAAAATTATGTCAGGATCAGGTCATAGTCCTGGTACCATTGTCACAACAAGGAGAAGGTTTTATTCAAGCCTATTTGTAGTTCCGAAGCCGGACGGCTCGGTCAGACCCATTTTAAACCTAGAAAATCTGAATCTCTACCTGAAAAGGTTCAAGTTCAAGATGGAATCTCTGAGGGTAGTGATTTCCAGTCTGGAGGAAGGGGACTTCATGGTGTCAGTAGACATAAAGAATGCTTACTTGCATGTTCCCATTTATCCTCCTCACCAGGCTTATCTGAGATTCGCGGTACAGGATTGCCATTACCAGTTCCAGACGTTGCTTTTCGGTCTCTCCACGGCACCGAGGGTGTTCACCAAGGTGATGGCGGAAATGATGGTCCTCCTTCGTTAAAGAGGAGTCAATATAATTCCTTATCTAGATGATCTCCTGATAAAAGCGAGATCCAGGGAACAGTTGCTGCAGTACATCACACTCTCCCTGTCAATGCTCCAACAACACGGTTGGATCATGAATTTTCCAAAGTCGCAGTTGGAACCGACGACAAGATTGTCCTTTCTGGGGATGATGCTGGACACAGAAGTACAGAGAGTATTTCTTCCAGTGGAAAAGGCTCTGGAAATCCAGAGAATGGTCAAACAAATATTGAAACCAACAAGTGTGTCGATCCATCAATGCATTCGGTTGTTGGGAAAAATGGTAGCGGCCTACGAGGCCATACATTTTGGCAGATTCCATGCCAGAGTATTCCAGTGGGACCTGTTGGACAAGTGGTCCGGATCCCACCTACACATGCACCGGAAGATAATTCTGTCGTCCAAAGCCAGGATTTCGCTCCTGTGGTGGCTACACAGTTCTCACCTACTAGAGGGACGCAGGTTCGGGATTCAGGACAGGGTCCTGGTAACCACGGATGCAAGTCTCCGAGGCTGGGGAGCTGTCACTCAGGGGGAAAGCTTCCAAGGAAAATGGTCAAGTCAGGAAGCCTGCCTTTACATAAACGTTCTGGAGTTGAGAGCCATTTACAACGGCCTTCTACAAGCGGTACATCTTCTTTAAGATCATCCCGTACAGATCCAGTCGGACAATGTAACAGCAGTCGCGTACATAAACAGGTAAGGCGGAACAAAAAGCAGAGCAGCAATGGCAGAGGTGACAAGGATTCTCCTCTGGGCAGAAAGGCATGTAAGAGCTCTGTCGGCAATTTTCATTCCGGGAGTGGACAACTGTGAAGCAGACTTCCTCAGCAGACACGATCTCCATCCAGGAGAGTGGGGCCTCCACCAAGAAGTCTTCGCAGAGGTGACAAGTCTTTGGGGAGTTCCTCATGTAGACATGATGGCATCTCGTCTCAACAAGAAGCTTCAGAGATACTGTTCCAGGTCGAGAGACCCACAAGCAATAGCAGTGGATGCACTGGTGGTCCAGTGGGTGTTTCGGGCGGTGTATGTCTTCCCTCCACTTCCACTGATTCCAAAAGTTCTCAAGATAATAGGAAGAACAACGGTACGAGCAATCTTCATTGTCCCAGACTGGCCAAGGAGAGCTTGGTATCCAGATCTTCAGGAGTTGCTCATAGAAGATCCTCGGCCTCTTCCTCTTCGCGAGGACCTGCTACAGCAGGGGCCGTGCGTGTATCAAGACTTACCGAAGCTACGTTTGACGGCATGGCGATTGAGCACCGAATCCTAGCCCGAAAGGGTATTCCCAAGAAAGTCATCTCCACGCTTATTCAGGCCAGGAAAGGAGTAACGTCTAAACATTACCACCGTATTTGGAGAAAATATGTGTCTTGGTGTGAAGCCAAGAAGGCTCCTACGGAAGAGTTTGAATTGGGACATTTTCTCCATTTTCTGCAGGCTGGTGTAGATGCGGGCCTTAGATTGGGGTCAATCAAGGTTCAGATTTCGGCCTTATCAGTTTTCTTTCAAAAACAATTGGCCTCCTTTCCAGAAGTTCAGCCCTTCGTGAAAGGGGTTCTGCACATCCAGCCTCCATTTGTGCCTCCAGTGGCACCATGGGACCTTAATGTGGTGTTGCAGTTCCTTCAATCGGATTGGTTTGAAATTGAAGTTTCTCACTTGGAAAGTGGTGATATTTTTGGCCTTGGCATCTGCAAGGCGGGTGTCTGAGTTTGGGGCCTTGTCTCACAAGAGCCCTTACCTGATCTTCCATGAAGATAGGGCGGAGTTAAGAACTCGCCAACATTTTCTTCCAAAGGTGGTTTCATCTTTCCACATAAACCAAACTATTGTGGTGCCAGTGGCTACTGTCAAAGTCTCTAGATGTGGTTAGAGCTTTAAAAATTTATGTTGCTAGGACAGCTCGGATTCGGAAAACAGAGGCTCTGTTTGTCCTGTATGCTCCCAACAAGATTGGGGTGTCCTGCTTCAAAGCAGACTATTGCGCGCTGGATCAGAGGGACAATTCAGCACGCTCACTCTATGGCTGGATTGCCGATACCGACGTCGGTGAAGGCCCATTCTACTAGAAAAGTGGGCTCATCCTGGACGGCTGCCCGGGAAGTCTCGGCTTTACAACTTTGCCGAGCAGCTACTTGGTCAGGGTCAAACACATTTGCTAAATTTTATAAGTTTGACACTTTGGCCGATGAAGATCTCAAGTTTGGTCAATCGGTGCTGCAGGGTCATCCGCACTCTCCCGCCCTTACTGGAGCTTTGGTATAACCCCATGGTACTGAAGTGGACCCCAGCATCCTCTAGGATGTATGAGAAAACAGGATTTTAATACCTACCGGTAAATCCTTTTCTCCTAGTCCGTAGAGGATGCTGGGCACCCGACCCAGTGCGTACTTTACCTGCAGTTTTGTTCATTAGAGTTACACAAGTTGTGTTTCATTTGTTTTCAGCATGTTGCTGTAAATGGTTCATGCCTGTTGGCGTGTGTTATGTTGAATGCCATGTTGTGCGGCATGGTTGAGGTGTGAGCTGGTATGAATCTCACCATTAGTATAAAGTAAATCCTTTCCTCGAAATGTCCGTCTCCCTGGGCACAGTTCGTATAACTGAGGTCTGGAGGAGGGGCATAGAGGGAGGAGCTAGTTCACACCCTTGAAAAGTCTTAAAGTGCCCATGGCTCCTGCGAAACCGTCTATACCCCATGGTACAGAAGTGGACCCCAGCATCCTCTACGGACTAGGAGAAAAGGATTTACCGGTAGGTATTAAAATCCTGTTTTATTGATATACAAGAATTAACTGAAGCGCTGCCTTTTAATAATCATCATCCAAAATAAAACTAGGATAATACTAACATCACGTTTTCTTTCTCTACCTCAGTCCTGCCAAGTTTTGAGATTAAGCTTGAAAAAACTCAAAATGTTTTTTACTTGGACGATAAAGAACTAAAAGTAAAAATCTCTGCACAGTGAGTCAACATTATTCATGTAGTACAATTATTTGAATGTAATTTATCTGTGTGATGTGGTGATCACTGATATATATACAGGAGGTGTCTGTGTGTACTAGTGATCAGTGATATATGTACAGGAGATGTCTGTGTGATCTAGTGATCAGTGATATATGTACAGGATGTATTTGTGTGTACTAGTGATCAAGGATATATGTACAGGAGGTGTCTGTGTGTACTAGTGATCAGTGATATATGTACAGGAGGTGTCTGTGTGTTCTAGTGATCAGTGATATATGTACAGGAGGTGTATGTGTGTACTAGTGATCAGTGATATATGTACAGGAGGTGTCTGTGTGTACTAGTGATCAGTGATATATGTACAGGAGGTGTCTGTGTGTACTAGTGATCAGTGATATATGTACAGGAGGTGTCTGTGTGTCCTAGTGATCAATGATATATGTACAGGTGGTGTCTGTGTGTACTAGTGATCAGTGATATATGTACAGGAGGTGTCTGTGTGTACTAGTGATCAATGATATATGTACAGGTGGTGTCTGTGTGTACTAGTGATCAGTGATATATGTACTGGAGGTGTCTGTGTACTAGTGATCAGTGATATATGTACAGTAGGTGTCTGTGTGTACTAGTGATCAGTGATATATGTACAGGAGGTGTCTGTGTGTTCTAGTGATCAGTGATATATGTAGAGGAGGTGTCTGTGTTCAAGTGATCAGTGATATATATATATATATATATATATATATAATATATATATAGTACTTTCCATAAACTAGAGAATCCCACAGGAACCAAGCTCAGGATAGACCAGCACACTATTCAGTCACGAGAAAATCTTTTTATATCAGTAAAGTGCAAAGACTCCAATGCAAACATGCAGCACAAGTATTTTTAGCAGCAAAGTGTGATATGCAATAGTATACTCAACATCCCAACAGCCGTTTCGTATGCCTTCGTCAGGGGAATAATAAGCTCAGCATATTGCCAAAGCACTGCTCGTCCTGAAGTGCAACAGAATAAAGTGCCATGTGCCCAAAAGCTGCATTACACCAGCAGCCTATTTAAACCCAGTGCATAATTACCCGATTGCCAGCTGTCCCCACCGGCCACACGTGGGGAACAGACAGACGTCATTCGGACGCGCCGCTGTGAGCCGCGCTCCGGTCGTGACGTCAGAGGACTGGCGTGCCCGCACCTCCCTGCACACAAGGTGCCAGGCCGCGTCACACCGCCACTCCCCCTGGAGAGTCTAAGCCCACTTTATTCTGTTGCACTGCAGGACGAGCAGTGCTTTTGCAATATGCTGAGCTTATTATTCCCCTGACGAAGGCATACGAAACGGCTGTTGGGATGTTGAGTATACTATTGCATATCACACTTTGCTGCTAAAAATACTTGTGCTGCATGTTTGCATTGGAGTCTTTGCACTTTACTGATATAAAAAGATTTTCTCATGACTGAATAGTGTGCTGGTCTATCCTGAGCTTGGTTCCTGTGGGATTCTCTAGTTTATGGACAGTACTGTATTATTCATCTGACCTGGCACCTATACACTGACTTGGAAGTGTGCTGCGGCTATTTTCGTGGAAATTTATATATATATATATATATATATACATACATACAATAGGTGTCTGTGTGATCTAGTGATCAGTGATATATGTACAGGAGGTGTCTGTGCGATATAGTGATCAGTGATATATGTACAGGAGGTGTCTGTGTGTACTAGTGATCAGTGATATATGTACAGGAGGTGACTGTGTGTACTAGTGATCAGTGATATATGTACAGGAGGTGTCTGTGTGTACTAGTGATCAGTGATATATGTACAGGAGGTGTCTGTGTGTACTAGTGATCAGTGATATATGTACAGGAGGTGTCTGTGTGATCTAGTGATCAGTGATATGTGTACAGGAGGTGTCTGTGTGTACTAGTGATCAGTGATATATGTACAGGAGGTGACTGTGTGTACTAGTGATCAGTGATATATGTACAGGAGGTGTCTGTGTGTACTAGTAATCAGTAATATATGTACAGGAGGTGTCTGTGTGTTCTAGTGATCAGTGATATGTGTACAGGAGGTGTCTGTGTGTACTAGTGATCAGTGATATATGTACAGGAGGTGACTGTGTGTCCTAGTGATCAGTGATATGTGTACAGGAGGTGTCTGTGTGATCTAGTGATCAGTGATATATGTACAGGAGGTGTCTGTGTGTACTAGTGATCAGTGATATATGTACAGGAGGTGACTGTGTGTACTAGTGATCAGTGATATGTGTACAGGAGATGTCTGTGTACTAGTGATCAGTTATATGTGTACAGGAGGTGTCTGTGTGTTCTAGTGATCAGTGATATATGTACAGGAGGTGTCTGTGTGTACTAGTGATCAGTGATATATGTACAGGAGGTGTCTGTGTGTACTAGTGATCAGTTATATGTGTACAGGAGGTGTCTGTGTGTTCTAGTGATCAGTGATATGTACAGGAGGTGTCTGTGTGATCTAGTGATCAGTGATATATGTACTGATGTGGTATGGAGGGTCGACACTAACTAGGTCGACAGGGTCTCAAGGTCGACAGGTCAAAATGTCGACATGAGTTTTTTTTAAAAAAAAATTGTATTGTTTTCTCTGTACAATGACCGGGAACCCCAATTAGTGCACCGTGTCCCCTTGCAGGTGCCTCGCTCTGCTACCACTACGCTGGGCACAGGTTACTATTCCCAATCAGAGTCCGCGTGGATCGTTAAGTATGAAAAAGTTCAAAAAAAGAAAAATGTGAAAAACTCATGTCAACCTTTTGACATGTCAATCTAGAGACCCTGTCGACCAATAGTGGTCGACCTAGACACTGTTGACCTAGTTACTGTCAACCTAGAGACCGTATTCCATATGCACAGGAGGTGTCTGTGTGTACTAGTGATCAGTGATATATGTACAGGAGGTGTCTGTGTGTACTAGTGATCAGTGATATATGTACAGGAGGTGTCTGTGTGTACTAGTGATCAGTGATATATGTACAGGAGGTGTCTGTGTGTACTAGTGATCAGTGATATATGTACAGGAGGTGTCTGTGTGTACTAGTGATCAGTCATATATGTACAGGAGGTGTCTGTGTGTACTGGGGATCAGTGATATATGTACAGGAGGTATCTGTGTGTACTAGTGATCAGTGATATATGTACAGGAGGTGTCTGTGTGTACTAGTTATCAGTGATACATGTACAGGTGGTGTCTGTGTGATCTAGTGATCAGTGATATATGTAAAGGAGGTGTCTGTGTGTCCTAGTGATCAGTGATATATGTACAATAGGTGTCTGTGTGTACTAGTGATCAGTGATATATGTACAATAGGTGTCTGTGTGTACTCGTGATCAGTGATATATGTACAGGAGGTGTCTGTATGTACTAGTGATCATTGATACATGTACAGGATGTGTCTGTGTGCACTAGTGATCAGTGATATATGTACAGTAGGTGTCTGTGTGTTGTAGTGATCAGTGATATATGTACTGGAGGTGTCTGTGTGTCCTAGTGATCAGTGATATATGTAGAGGAGGTGTCTGTGTGTCCTAGTGATCAGTGATACATGTACAGGGGGTGTCTGTGTGATCTAGTGATCAGTGATATATGTACAGGAGGTATCTGTGTGATTTAGTGATCAGTGATACATGTACAGGTGGTGTCTGTGTGATCTAGTGATCAGTGATATATGTAAAGGAGGTGTCTGTGTGTCCTAGTGATCAGTGATATATGTACAGGAGGTGTCTGTGTCCTAGTGATCAGTGATATATGTACAGGATGTGTCTGTGTCCTAGTGATCAGTGATATATGTACAGGAGGTGTCTGTGTGTCCTATTGATCAGTGATATATGTACAGTTGGTGTCTGTGTGTACTAGTGATCAGTGATATATGTACAGGAGGTGTCTGTGTGTACTAGTTGACAATGCTAAATTACTTTGTCGTATAAACAACCCTTATGAAGCTAAGACCACTGTACGCTGTTTACTTAAGAAATACCGTAATGATACGCTATTTGCGTAACGATCGCTCAGCCGTAGGCGAGACGCTCAAGCGTCACGTTCGCTCACGGCCCAGTGATCACAGGACACGTTATTGGTTATGTCTAGGGGAAAGATTCGCTGTAACGTAGCATACGCTAGAGACCACGAGGAGGTCACCAGCGGTGCAGACGCTCACAACACTATACCTTGATATTAAACCTTATACCGATGAAACACACAGAATACCTTAATGTGAGTACAGGGTGTAAATGCAACCTTGTGTAACCTGGCTACCTACAAAGCTGCTTGGGCGTCACCGACGCTCAAGTGAACACTTAACACTATAGTAAATACACTGATACTGGTTTAGGTTTCCAAGGCCTATTAACTGTATTATATCTAATATACTTGTAAAAAAGGGGGTAACAGTACATATGATACGCTACAATATAACAGACTTCCTAACCACAGAACTAAACAATAAATACAAAAAGACAATACTACGCTGACCTAAATGCAATACAATACAATAATACTATGAAGTATTCAAGAGAAAAGAGGAGAGGGAGAGATAGAGAGAGAAAGAGAGATATTGGCTCGCAGAAAGACAATGATTATGGAGAGAACTTACGCACAAAGGGTATGATCGCCTGCGCCTCGATATCCAGCTCCCGGTTATCAGCAGATAACCGTTGATGAGAGAGTGAGAGCTGGATGTGGTCGGCCTGCCTATTTATGCCCCACACACAATGCAATCTCCTGGTCCTACAATCCCATTGTCCATTGGCCGAAGGAATTCGGCCCTGTATCATAACAAAAGGTCATAGGGTGATTCATACAGGTGGGCTGTGACGATTTCCAACAGCTCAGGTGGGTGGGAAACTGGGTTTCCCGCCGCATACCTGAGTGTGTGCAAATCATAGAAATGGACATAAACTTCTTCTGTCCATAACTATTCGCACGAGCGATTAATACGCTCCAAACCAACACCGGAATATTGCTAATTAAATACTCTTCCGATGGGTACCAAACACTGCTGTATGATTCCTGTTAGACCCTTCGTACGATATAAGGAGGGATTCCTCAGCTCTGGGACATTGTACTTTAACCAAACTTACAGAAACTATCAAAGGGATCATGATCTATAAACTATATTAATTGTGAACATTTGCAACTAATGAGTCGCACGCTACGATCACATAAACTCTACCGTAAATGCGCATACTGCGCGTGCGAGTGCACGCTATTGCGAGTATGCGCTTCCACGGGAGAGCGTACGCACGCGCAGCACGGACCAGTGTGCGGTGCAAATATGGCAGTGTGCATTAAGACATTTTTCTGACTTTGACAGTCCACCCTTTGGCAGTCAATAATAACTGCCACAAAATATTTAAGGAGAAAAATGTAGGTCAGGGGTTAATTGATTTCCATGGTGGGGAAGGGAAGAAGAATGGAGTAGGTGTGAAGAGGGTATGACCTAGTGAGAAAGTAGAAGCATGTGTGTATGAGTCCATGTTTGGAGGGTCATGTATCATCGTGCCGTACGTGTGGTAAATCAAGCTTCGAGGTATTGCGAAGTATACATTTGAATTCCTTCTTATCCTGTGGTACAGGTCTGTGGATGGGCTGTCAAACTCTACCGAGCTCATTTCGGCTGTGGTTGTAACACAATGGGGATGCACATTTTAGTTGATGATACATGAATTGGGGGGGGTACGTGGTTGCTGCTATCTGTGCCTGTATTCCCTATCGACTATGTGTGTTATTACCTGAGGGTTGCAGAGATGAAGATAAAGAACACTTACGAAAAATGCAATGATATTCTATGTCAGGTTAATGTACGTTCGTCGATTGAGGTCTTGATTGGTGTCGGTTGATTGGAGTCTTCTTCTTTGTGCTTTTGCTCATAAATCGTGAGTAAAGCAAACAACGTCCATGGATTTACAAAAAATGTTGGGCTAGCGTGATTTTAAAGTTCCTAGGGAAACTGGGGTACCCATGGCATTGTCCATCAAAATCTTGTATATCAGGTCGTCTGCTCTTCTTCTTTCCATCTTTCCGTTGTCGGCCCCTTGGCTCATCAAATCCTTCGTCTACGTGGGTCTTTGTACCTCGGAGGAAAACATAGAAATGGGTGAAAGACGGACCGTATACTCATTACATCATTACGTCATGGTTTCTAGCATTGGGTCATAAATCAAATCCAGGTTAATTACGGTTTCCTCACTCCTTAAGCTCATCACTTTCGTACTTTGCTTGCACCTCATCAAAGCCTGCCCGCATCTAAATATCAATCCAATAGATATAACGACACCCAAAATACATAGGAGAAACTTTCCAACATCCATTATGACTCCTTGAGCCCAGTCTCCCAAACCGGAGAACCAATTTCGCGGGTTCAACCATGACACCCAACCAGTCAGCTCATTACCTACAGCAGCAAGGGTGAGATTGTGTTTTCGACGAAATTCCCATTTTAATTGCAGAATATCGTCCATCTTTTGGTCTATGACCTCTACCGGATCCTCGGTGCTATTTGTGATATACGTGCAACACTTTATGCCGTACTGTGTTGCCAATGTAACACAATATCCGCCTGTTACTGCTGTAAGATAATTAAGAATCATCCTATGCTGAACTAGTTCTGTTTTGTAAGCTTGAAGTTCTCTTCCAGTGTATCTAAACGTGTCATCATACATTTCAGTGATATTATCTAACAAATTGGCGAGTGCGGAAATGTATTTATAATTCATCACACCTCGAGCGGTACGAGTGAAATCTAACGCTACCAGAACCTGAATCCCGGTGGATTCATGGATAAGATCAGAGGCCGGATGCTCTAACCTTTCTGACAGTTGTCTTTTAACAAGGTGCTCGTAGTGAGTGTGAGTATAAGGAGCTTGGGCACCACGGTGTATGTCTTTCATTTTGTCATGTGTAACAGTCATTACTTCAGGCAATACTTTTCCAATATAACACAATCCTTCTGAGTTTGGGGCAAGCCACTTGTACGCCTTTCTCCCGCATATGAAATATGCATCATCGGGGAGAACATAAGGGACGGAGAAGGACATGACCATGTTACAAACCTTCCAGGTGAAATCTCCTGACCCTAATTCTTCCATCTGTCTAATGCACGTATCAGTTTGTACGATATGTGCACAGTATCCTGGTGATACCTCTCCAACTTTAGTAATCCTATTTCCTAAGGTATATCGATACCGAAAAGATTTCCCTCTACTGGCTATGTGGCGTACGAGCTCTGTATCTGTAGGCATTCTATCTGCTCTGTGTGAAAAGGTCATGGTAAGGTTGCTCCATGACACTTCCCAATTTCCCGGTTTCCTGGGATTGGAGATGTTAAAACATATGAGGGACCTATCCACATGGTATTGGTGGAGCTTCAAACTAGGAGGGCTGGAGATGTTAAACCTCCGGTCCACCGGTCTCCCACCACTTAGCTCAAGTACCTCCCCTAACGTTAAAGGAAATGGTACTAGCCCTGATTTGCTGTGACCCTGAGGTACTTGAGAGCATACCCAACAATCTGTTTGGTTCAACACGTTACCCACTAGAGAGTGATAGTCACTCAATGGATGCCGGTCCATATGGATATTAAAACTAGATTGGCATTTCTTTATGCATCCATCTTCAACCAGATTATCACATAGCCTACAGATACAATTTTCCTCAGCTAACAATCCATCACAATTTCTTCTATCGGATCGTTTTCTGATACTCGCCTTTGCTTGTTGGCTTGGTTGATCTTGGAAAACTACGCCTCCATCATCATAATCGGAACCCATTCCAGAACCTCTTTCGACCTCTATGGTACTCTCGCCGGAACAGACTGCTCTGGTCAACATCATGGTTAACATCAAAATCCGGATCACAGTCTCTTGGGGCAAGTCCATCTTTGAGGAGGAAATAGAGAAGAATGAGAAGGGGGAAAAAGAAATTTTAAAGGAGAGGGGATGGGAAGTGGGGAAAACAATAAAAGGGAGAGGGGAGTCGACAGCTGCTTTCGGTCTTCAAGGCTCAGGTGCCGCCTCAGTCCTCCTGGAACAGACACTCTAGTGATACAACCTCTACCGTCTGTTCCTTATCACGGGACTTCTCTGGATCAGCAACCTTCTTGCAGTGGGATGAATGGACCCAAGTCTCTCTCTCAGCAACCTTCAATGCTGTGGTGCTAGTCAATAAGACCTGGTATGGTCCTTCCCATCTATCAATAAGACAACCTGAGCGTAGAAAATTTCGTATCATTACATAATCCCCAGGTTCAATGTCATGACAATTACTATCTGGTAAATCAGGAATCACCAACTTCAGATTATCATTTTGATTCCTCAACTGTTTACTCATGTTAATCAAGTATTTTACAGTTACTTCATTGTTACATTTCAAATCATCCTGAGGGTTAATCATGACATGCGGTTGTCGACCAAACAGAATTTCAAAAGGAGACAGATTAAGAGGGGACCTGGGAGTGGTTCTGATGCTATACAAAACAATGGGTAAAGCTTCTGGCCACGTCAATCCTGTCTCTGCCATTACTTTACTCAATTTATTTTTAATAGTGCTGTTCACTCTTTCGACCTTCGCACTCGCCTGTGGACGGTACGGAGTGTGCAGCTTACTATCAATTCCCATCAACTTACACATTCCTTGAAAGACATCACCTGTAAAATGGGTACCCCTATCACTTTCAATGATTCTAGGGATACCATATCTACATACAAATTCCTGCACAATTTTCTTAGCTGTAAACATAGCGGTATTTGTAGCTGCTGGAAAAGCCTCGACCCAATTCGAGAAAACATCTATGCAAACAAGTACATATTTCAAATTTCTACATGGGGGTAATTGAATGAAGTCAATTTGTATTACTTGGAAAGGGCCGCCGGCAGGTGGGATATGGGATGGTTCTGTTGGTATTGTTTTTCCAATATTCTTTCTCAGACAGGTAAGGCATGACATTGCTCTTTTACTAGCATGAGAGGAGAATCCTGGGGCGCACCAGTATGCTCTTACCAATTTGCACATCCCCTCCTTGCCTAGATGAGTCAGCCCGTGAGCTGCTTCAGCCAGACACGGAAGGTATGCCCTGGGGGCCACTGGTTTACCATGTCCATCCGTCCAGAGCCCTGAGGACTCCTGGCCATATCCCTTTGCCTTCCAGACTGCCTTCTCCTGAGTGGAACACAAATTCTGCATTTCACACAACTTTTGTGTGTTGATGGTATTAAATACCATCAGTTGTGTGGTGTCTGTCCGTATGGGGGTAGCAGCTGCAAGCTTTGCAGCTTCGTCTGCTCGGCTGTTACCAAGGGATACTGGGTCTTGACTATATGTATGTGCTTTGCATTTGATAACAGCCACTCTGTCGGGTTCCTGTATCGCTGTTAGAAGCCTTTTTATGTGAGCTGCATGCGCTATCGGTGTACCAGCTGCCGTCATGAAATTTCTGAGACGCCATAGCGCTCCGAAATCATGGACTACCCCGAACGCGTATCTAGAATCGGTGTAGATATTGGCAGACTTACCCTTAGCCAATTCACATGCTCTGGTTAGGGCGACCAGTTCAGCAACCTGGGCTGAGTGAGGTGGGCCTAGCGGTTCCGCTTCTATGGTGTCTTGGTCATCTACGACTGCGTATCCAGTACACAAGTCTCCCGAGTCTGACTGTCTGTGACAACTACCGTCCGTGTAGAACGTGAGTTCCGCATCTTCTAGTGGATTGTCACTGATGTCAGGCCTTGCGGTAAAATTTTGGGTCAAATATTCCATACAATCATGTGTATCTTCCTTTGCATTAAATCCTCCTTCCCCATCACTCTCACCTCCCACCCTTTGTGCCTGTCCAGGCACACCTGGGAGAAATGTTGCAGGGTTTAATGCACTGCATCTCCTTATGGTGATGTTTACGGGGGCCATTAATGCCAATTCCCATCTCGTAAACCTTGCTGATGAGACATGTCTGGTTTGGGCAGAATTCAATAAGGCCGATACTGCATGTGGTGTATGGATTGTGAGGTTGTGGCCTAGCACGACATCTTCGCTTTTCGTCACTAGCAATGCTATCGCTGCAACGCTACGCAAGCATGTGGGGAGGGATCGCGCTACCGTGTCTAGCTGAGCGCTGTAGTATGCAATTGGCCTGCTGGCATCACCGTGTTTTTGTGTTAGTACACCTGCTGCGCACCCAGCACTTTCTGTTCCATATAGTTCAAAGGGTTTCCCATAGTCTGGCATACCTAGTGCTGGTGCCTGCGTTAGGCACTGTTTGAGTCTCTCAAATGCTGTTTCGGATTCGTCTGTATGCGAAATCCGATCAGGTTTGTTTGAAGAGACCATTTCCTGCAAAGGTAGCGCCAATATGGAAAACCCTGGGATCCAATTACGGCAATACCCACACATTCCTAAAAACGTCCTGATCTGTTGCTGGGTTTGTGGCAGTGTCATGTCTCTAATGGCTTGGATTCTATCAGCGGTCAGGTGTCTCAGTCCTTGTGTTAGACAGTGTCCCAAGTATTTTACCTTAGCTTGGCATAATTGCAACTTGTCTTTGGAGACCTTGTGACCTGTGTCTGAAAGATGAAACAGGAGCTGTTTCGTATCCTTCAGGGATGCCTCCAATGAATCAGAACACAGTAGTAGATCATCCACGTACTGTATCAACACTGATCCACTTTCCGGTTGGAAAGACTGTAAACAATCATGCAAAGCCTGAGAAAATATACTTGGACTATCTATGAAACCTTGGGGTAACCGAGTCCACGTGTATTGGACTCCTCTGTATGTGAATGCAAACAAATATTGGCTGTCAGGGTGCAGAGGTACCGAAAAGAAAGCGGAGCAGAGGTCAATAACAGTGAAAAATTTGGCAGTGGGAGGAATTTGCATTAGGATGACAGCTGGATTAGGCACTACGGGGAACTGACTCTCAACTATTTTGTTAATCCCTCTTAGATCCTGCACTAGCCTGTAACCCCTCCCCCCACTCTTTTTAACAGGGAAGATGGGACTATTTGCTGTGCTGGACGTTCTTACTAGAATGCCCTGTTGTAGCAAGCGCTCTATTACCGGGAAAACTCCTAACTCCACCTCTGGCTTCAGAGGATACTGTGGGATTTTTGGAGCTATCCTACCATCTTTTACTTGCACAACTACTGGAGCTACATTTGCCATTAATCCAGTGTCCTGTCCATCTTTTGTCCAAAGCGACTCTGGTATCTGAGATGTCATCTCTTCTACTTGGGATGGATTCCTATTTGTCATAATGGAATGTGACATTAATTTTGATGGGGAGTCTAACATGTCTCGTACTTCCTGAGCGTGATTCTCAGGGATGTCCAAGAATACACCTTCAGGAGTACAATAAATGACGCAACCCATTTTACATAGTAAGTCTCTCCCCAGGAGATTGGTTGGTGCCGATGCAGCCAGCAAAAAGGAATGCTTGGTATGCAAAGGCCCTATTGTAATCTCGGCTGGTTTGCTAACAGGGTAGTGCTGGACTACTCCTGTTACTCCCATGGCTGGAATTGTCCTACCAGTGGTTCTCATGCCCACTGTCGAATTGATCACTGACTTGGCCGCCCCTGTGTCTACAAGAAAGTTTAAAGTTTTACCGGCTACATTGATTGCAATCTCTGGTTCGCTTCCAAGACTGGCAATCAATTTAACTGGTTGCAGATTACAGGTATGGCCACACCCCTATTGGGTATGCTGACCTCCCTGAATCCCGCTGGCAGCAACTATTTGTGCGGGGTTTAGCTGGGAACTACCAGAGGCATGCCAATCTCTGTTCGGGGGATATCTTTTTGTTTCCCCTGTATGTGGCTCAAAACTCCGCCTCTGTGGACCCTGCTCCCAATGTCGTGTGTGGTGTTGTTGTCTAGGGGGTTGAAAAGATCTTTGTACATTTCTTACTCTACAGTCTCGTGCAAAATGTCCTGGTTTGTTACAAGAAAAACATGTTATTACACTTGCCTTACCCACAGGATTCGGTGGTACATACGCAGGCTGCCTTGTGGTCAGCGCCTGTATACTTACGGACATCAACTTATCATTTTGCGACTCCCTGTGCCTAGTGATATTTCTGTCGTGATCAATAGCAGCCTCTCTCAAGGTGGACACTGACAGACCTCGCCAACATGGCTGTGTGGTCTGTACCCTAGCTTTTAATGTTTCTTTCAAACCATCCATCAGTACAGATACTGCTACTTCTCGATGGTTTGGGTTGGTCTTAATGTCTTCTATACCAGTGTACTTTGCCATTTCTAATAGTGCCCGGTGAAAGTATTCTGTTGCCGTTTCGGACTCCTTTTGCTTAATGGAAAATATTTTATTCCATTTAACAACGGCAGGGAAATACTCTTTTAGCTGTAAATTTATCCTTTTTACATTATCCTTGTTGTACACGTCTGTAAGCGGTACATCTTTATCCAATGCACAATCAGCTAAAAACTGAGTTGCATCAACATTGGAAGGTAAACAAGCTCTTAGCAGTATCTGCCAATCCTTGTTGTTGGGTTCTACCGTGTTACCTAAATCCCTGATGTATTTTTGGCTAGCAACTAAATCCTTCCTGGGGTCAGGAAATTCGGACACTATTGTTCTTAATTCCATTCTGGAAAATGGAGTGTACATGGCAATATTCCTTATGGGAGTGGCTCCAGACACATCTGTTTTTCCATTGGGAACTGCTATTACCCTTACAGGAGCAATTCTAACAGCCTCTTCCTGTGTAGATTCTACAGCTTGTTGTGGTACAATTGTTTCAGTGTAGTGCATGGTGCCGTACTTACCCGTTGACACGACCTCACCTATCCCTCCGCTAGGGGCTTTCACTAATCTCGTGGGTGTCGCTGTGCCTACTGTGGTCTCTGCTATGGTGGCTGCAAGAGAGAGAGCTGAAATTGTTGCTGAATCGTCTTCTTGATCACACTCCTGAGGAAGGTTCAAAACAGGGTACATCTTGCACGGGTTAATACTTGCATGAGTTATTTGGTTAACATCATTAACATTTACAGTGTTACTAAGAGTTTGTGTTTTACAACCCAGTGCGTTTCTCTCCGCAATCAACTTCTCTCCTGCAATGTATGGTGGAGGAGGAGCTGTGGCAATCAACTTCCTGACTGCCCCAGATCCCGCCGCCAGAGCCAAACCTCTCTGTATCTCACCTTCCTGGTGCCATAACTGTAAATAATCATGATGCTGAATTCGTCTCTTTGCTGATTTTACGAGACATATCCTCCTCCTTAAATTTTGTAACACCTCTGGACTGAAGCTACCTATTCTTGGGAACTTGTCCCTGTCTTGTACAGTCATTCTCTCCCATTCATCACATAAAGATTCGGTGTGAATTCCATATTTTTCACACATTACATATCGTGCCGACCCAACTGGTCGGTTCACAGAATCAACCTGAACCAGGGTTGATCGCCCCCTACCTGAGCAACTGGCCCCCATAGTCTGTAGGTGTTGCTTAGTCCTCCTTGGATTTTCTGTATCAAGGTTTTCAGCAAGCCTTTTCAGACAACCAAATTACTCCACAGTAGGCCGGCGGTGGCGGTTTACCGAGTACCCCACTCACTCGCCCACCTCGACCAATACGACCTGATCACACCGACGTGGTGCTGGCGTACTCGATACAGGGCCCCTATGGAACCTTCAGTTTACTGGAACATATGAGGGTTACCCGCAGGACACTTACTCTTTCCAGTAAAGGTGGGGTTGTTAGATAGTCCCTGAGTGACCAGCGAACTTCCCTTCCAAAAATAAAAAATTACACAAATCACGTCAGAATGTACAAATAGCGTTTGTGACCACTCTACTCTAATGGTATTAGGTCAGATTACTAACTACTGCACACAATTACGTGCGGTCCAATCGTTCAGTACACGAGCACTACTTGTCATGTACTGAAAGACCAATGGAATCGATGTTTCCGGCCGCGATTCCTTCAGCAAGAGCTTATGGCCTATATGGGTTCTGCACCAACACCCCAGGCGTTGTGCCACTGGACTTTTATAGCGGACCTTTTACCTTACGACCTCCTGGTCTTGTTCCTTATGACCTCCTGGTCTTGTTACCTTATGGTCCGCTATACTCTAATGCTCAAATATTATTTAACCAGGGATGCCTCCCTGGCCACCGTATATGTCACTTACACGTATGTCCCTTGACGAGTACCCGACTTTCCTTTTGGTTCCACCTTAAAGTTATATAAACTTTTGTATACAAAACACACTCACTCAACACATGTACACTTTGTTTCTATATCTATTTCTGCGCAGAAATTGTCTTCAGGCCAAGAGTGTTACCAATTAGGAGCAGGATCTGTTAAACTAAATTTCAGATTTTTTTTTCCAAAAATAGATTTGCGTTATTTACCGCGTCGCGTTATCTACCGCTGTGCGTTACTTATCGCTTTTGCGCTAATTCAACTTTTCGTGACTTGGGCTACGTGGGCGTAACCAGACGCTACGTTGCGTAATGAACGCTGCGTGCGTCTGCCTTTTGGATTGCGTACGCTAGTCTTTGTTAGCGACACGTGTACGCAATGCAAAGGATCCACCGTAACACAATATATTTATTTATCAATGTAAATGATCCCTGATCATCTACCGCAATCCACACTGACTGCCTTGTATCTCAGACAAACCGTGTGTTTGTTCTATACTTTAACTATTACCTCTACTATTAAATAACAGCAAATCTCTTTTTAGCACTTTCTATCAACTATAAAATTTGGCAAACAGGAATAGTGATATACGAAAATGAAACAGAAATGCAGATAAATGTATGCGTACGCAAGACAAAAGAAAAATAAACAGTTTTAAAAGACACAAGCGTTTTGTTCTTACTTCCGGTTACCGGATTCCTTCAGCACTCTTTACCAAAGCGAAGCAGACGCTTATCCCGCCAGCACTATGAGACAACCTCCCACCCTTTGCTGGAGGGATAATGTCTGCTGATCTACCTAGTGCAGATGTGAAAAGGACCGGACGAGCCCGCAATTGACAATGCTAAATTACTTTGTCGTATAAACAACCCTTATGAAGCTAAGACCACTGTACGCTGTTTACTTAAGAAATACCGTAATGATACGCTATTTGCGTAACGATCGCTCAGCCGTAGGCGAGACGCTCAAGCGTCACGTTCGCTCACGGCCCAGTGATCACAGGACACGTTATTGGTTATGTCTAGGGGAAAGATTCGCTGTAACGTAGCATACGCTAGAGACCACGAGGAGGTCACCAGCGGTGCAGACGCTCACAACACTATACCTTGATATTAAACCTTATACCGATGAAACACACAGAATACCTTAATGTGAGTACAGGGTGTAAATGCAACCTTGTGTAACCTGGCTACCTACAAAGCTGCTTGGGCGTCACCGACGCTCAAGTGAACACTTAACACTATAGTAAATACACTGATACTGGTTTAGGTTTCCAAGGCCTATTAACTGTATTATATCTAATATACTTGTAAAAAAGGGGGTAACAGTACATATGATACGCTACAATATAACAGACTTCCTAACCACAGAACTAAACAATAAATACAAAAAGACAATACTACGCTGACCTAAATGCAATACAATACAATAATACTATGAAGTATTCAAGAGAAAAGAGGAGAGGGAGAGATAGAGAGAGAAAGAGAGATATTGGCTCGCAGAAAGACAATGATTATGGAGAGAACTTACGCACAAAGGGTATGATCGCCTGCGCCTCGATATCCAGCTCCCGGTTATCAGCAGATAACCGTTGATGAGAGAGTGAGAGCTGGATGTGGTCGGCCTGCCTATTTATGCCCCACACACAATGCAATCTCCTGGTCCTACAATCCCATTGTCCATTGGCCGAAGGAATTCGGCCCTGTATCATAACAAAAGGTCATAGGGTGATTCATACAGGTGGGCTGTGACGATTTCCAACAGCTCAGGTGGGTGGGAAACTGGGTTTCCCGCCGCATACCTGAGTGTGTGCAAATCATAGAAATGGACATAAACTTCTTCTGTCCATAACTATTCGCACGAGCGATTAATACGCTCCAAACCAACACCGGAATATTGCTAATTAAATACTCTTCCGATGGGTACCAAACACTGCTGTATGATTCCTGTTAGACCCTTCGTACGATATAAGGAGGGATTCCTCAGCTCTGGGACATTGTACTTTAACCAAACTTACAGAAACTATCAAAGGGATCATGATCTATAAACTATATTAATTGTGAACATTTGCAACTAATGAGTCGCACGCTACGATCACATAAACTCTACCGTAAATGCGCATACTGCGCGTGCGAGTGCACGCTATTGCGAGTATGCGCTTCCACGGGAGAGCGTACGCACGCGCAGCACGGACCAGTGTGCGGTGCAAATATGGCAGTGTGCATTAAGACATTTTTCTGACTTTGACATAGTGATCAGTGATATATGTACAGGAGGTGTCTGTGTGTACTAGTGATTAGAGATGTGCACCGGAATTTTTTCGGGTTTTGTGTTTTGGTTTTGGGTTCGGTTCCGCGGCCGTGTTTTGGGTTCGAACGCGTTTTGGCAAAACCTCACCGAATTTTTTTTGTCGGATTCGGGTGTGTTTTGGATTCGGGTGTTTTTTTCAAAAAAACCTAAAAAACAGCTTAAATCATAGAATTTGGGGGTCATTTTGATCCCAAAGTATTATTAACCTCAATAACCATAATTTCCACTCATTTTCAGTCTATTCTGAACACCTCACAATATTATTTTTAGTCCTAAAATTTGCACCGAGGTCGCTGGATGACTAAGCTCAGCGACCCAAGTGGCCGACACAAACACCTGGCCCATCTAGGAGTGGCACTGCAGTGTCACGCAGGATGGCCCTTCCAAAAAACACTCCCCAAACAGCACATGACGCAAAGAAAAAAAGAGGCGCAATGAGGTAGCTGTGTGACTAAGCTCAGCGACCCAAGTGGCCGACACAAACACCTGGCCCATCTAGGAGTGGCACTGCAGTGTCAGGCAGGATGGCCCTTCCAAAAAATACTCCCCAAACAGCACATGACGCAAAGAAAAAAAGAGGCGCAATGAGGTAGCTGTGTGACTAAGCTCAGCGACCCAAGTGGCCGACACAAACACCTGGCCCATCTAGGAGTGGCACTGCAGTGTCACGCAGGATGGCCCTTTAAAAAAAAAACCCCAAACAGCACATGACGCAAAGAAAAAAAGAGGCGCAATGAGGTAGCTGTGTGACTAAGCTCAGCGACCCAAGTGGCCGACACAAACACCTGGCCCATCTAGGAGTGGCACTGCAGTGTCACGCAGGATGGCCCTTCCAAAAAACACTCCCCAAACAGCACATGACGCAAAGAAAAAAAGAGGCGCAATGAGGTAGCTGTGTGACTAAGCTCAGCGACCCAAGTGGCTGACACAAACACCTGGCCCATCTAGGAGTGGCACTGCAGTGTCAGGCAGGATGGCCCTTCCAAAAAATACTCCCCAAACAGCACATGACGCAAAGAAAAAAAGAGGCGCAATGAGGTGGCTGTGTGACTAAGCTCAGCGACCCAAGTGGCCGACACAAACACCTGGCCCATCTAGGAGTGGCACTGCAGTGTCAGGCAGGATGGCCCTTCCAAAAAATACTCCCCAAACAGCACATGACGCAAAGAAAAAAAGAGGCGCAATGAGGTGGCTGTGTGACTAAGCTCAGCGACCCAAGTGGCCGACACAAACACCTGGCCCATCTAGGAGTGGATAATATGGGTGGTTTTGCAAAGAAGCAAAAGACAGAGCTGTTTGATATGTCTCTCTGGGGCACACTTTGTAAATTGATTTAATGACAAGTTTATGTAACGATAGAGTATATATAAAGCATTAAAACGTAACTTTTATTTAATTTTACAGACGAAAAAGTTTAATTAATTATATGAAAAAAAGGGCATTGCTGTGTGAAACAGCAAAAAGGGTTAAAACAAGTATTAAATAGTATATAACAACGACGATATAATGATGATATGTCACTCGCCTATTGAAAAATAGGTGACAGAAAATTTGTCTGCACACCCTCTGGATTCTCAGCGAGTATTATTGTAAGACATATGTCCACTGCGAAAATGAAAGTTCTTGTTATCTCTATGAGTTTATGAAAAATACACATGTATATTTCATATGAGAGACACAAGAAGGAAAAACCGGCTTTTTTATTATCGGACTCCTTTTGATATGATCAACTCTACTACGTATTCTGCAGTATTGTCTGACAAATAGGTTCTGCTGGTCAATGAAAGGTATGTACCTTGAAAGGACTACAGTACCCAGTATTCCCAGAGGGTCACCCTTTCTGGTACTGACCGGGCCCAATGCTGCTTGGAGAACACATGCAGGAATTGCCTCAAGCTATTTAAATGAGGCAATTGAAATTTATGCTGGCTCTAAATTTGAAGCTCTCCAAAGATATTATGTTGAGACTAGAGTCAGCGTTTTTGCACCTTTCTCAGTAATCCGTTATTGTGACAAATTAATGAGGCAACCATCTGATAGAAACCTGCAGCTTCGTGTCACTGTGACAACTAATTGCACTTTGCAGTGTTAGAAGGCAGCTGGTGGGGGGGGGGGGGGGGGGGGCGTGGTCTGGGGTCTGAAGGAGGCAGAAGTGCTGGAAAAGAGCTCCTTAGACCCATAATCTAAATCAAATTTTCCGCTTGTGTCCACACCTACCAGGCCACCCCACTTCATCTACTGCCCTCCTGGTGCCCCCCAGCTGAGACCCCTGAGGTACCGCGGAATCGGGGAGCAGTTTTAACTGCTCCCGCGGATTGCGGCCTGCGGGGTCGGAAGAAGCCGGGGTCTCGATTTTAACAGTAGGCCGGAGACGGCTCCGGGACCCGCTGATCGGGCCGCGAACGTCAGGAGGAACAACAAACACCCACCTGCCGCCGGCCGCTTGCTGCGGCTAGTCGTTCTCTCCCTGCCTCCGGCTTCCACAGTGACGGGGACCCGGCAACTCGGCAGACGGGAGGAGGACGGAAGACGCCCGGCGGCCATCTTGGGTTCAGTGAGAGGCACTGTGCTGTGCTTTCACTGCGGCTGCAGCACCGCACAGAAAGAAAAAAAAAGAGATATCCACAAAGCTGGGCTATATAGACTTGCTCACACTACAATATATTACAAAAACAATTACAGTTCTCCCCCCACCCATCTATCCGTCCACCCATCCATCCATCCATTTAATTACTCTATATAATAGCTGGCCAACTCCTTAATCGGTGGCCTGGGGTCCTGTACATACACCCCGATCGAGATATATCAGAGACACCACCATAACAAGTGGAAACATGGGCCCCTAGCCTCGTGCATGCCTGCCTGATGCCACCCTAAGACCACGAGGGGGGTTCTTGCACGATGACGGCCCTCATACTACATAATGCCGAGGAAATGTGAAAGTGTAATTCTAATCTGCTCTATCTAAAGACCGATCTCATGGTGAAAGGGATAAAGAAAAAAAAGAAGGCCAAGACTAAGCCAGACGAGATTCCTCCCACCGCGAATCGACGTTCATCAGATCTACGTCAGTTCCTAACCTCTCCAACCTCGACCCTCTCTACTTCTACTAACGTCCCGACCTTCTCGAGTATACGCGACCCGGTGGACGACATGACCTCCCCTGGGCCTTCAGAGCCCTCACAGGCCCTCTCCTTATCGGCGGAGATAAGTGAAATATTGTCTCATGTACGATCACTTCCCACGAAACAAGACTTCTCCGCATTGGAGACCCGTCTACTATCCACCATCACTCAGGAAGTGACAGCGCTCCGACAAGATATGTCTCAAATCGCGACTCGAGTCGATGTCCTGGAACACCATGAATCGTCTACTGTGGACTCTTTGACTAAATTCCGGGATGTCCTATCTCACCAACAGGACGATATCTCCTTCTTAAAGTCGCGCATAGAGGACATGGATAATCGCGGCCGGCGGAATAATATTAGAGTCAGGGGCCTGCCAGAGAGCGTCCAGCAAACAGACCTGGTACACGCCTTATCTAAGATATTCGGGGAACTTATTGATCTGGATCCGAATAAAGACATCATATTTGATAGAGCCCACAGAGCCCTTCGCCCTCGAGGCTTACCCTCCGACAGACCACGGGACGTGATTTGTAGGCTACACTATTACGCCCAAAAAGAAGATATAATGAGGTCGGCTCGTCTACTTGACAACATTGAATTTCAAGGCGACAAGATTCAGATTTTCCCTGACCTTGCCTGGTCAACCTTACAACAACGTCGCGCCTTGAAACCTCTCACAGACTCTCTCAGGAAGCTCGGGCTGAAATACAGATGGGGCTTTCCATTTTCCCTCCAGGTCTCTCATGGCGGCAAAATTGCGAGTCTTTCTAGACCGTCGGATTTACAGGCCTTCTTCACGATTCTAGGTATCCCCCCGGTTCCGGTTCCTGACTGGGACGCCTTTCACCACCTTCCGGACTTACCTGTTGTACTCCCTCCAGAAGACGCGTGGCAGCAGGTTCGCACCCCACGGATGCGGGGATCCACTCCTGGCCCACAACTTCTGAAGCCTCCTTGAGTGTGATGCCTCGTCCCGAGTGGATGTAAATTTACTTGCCGAATATGTTATACATAGATTTTTTCTATCTTTTCATAGTGCAATGTATTGTTCACCAATGTGATCGGTTTCTGTTTTTACTTGTATTTTCTCTTTTCCTTTTTATTTCTTGTTGTCTTTGTTTACGTGGGTGGATAACAGCGTACAGACACTAAAGTCTATTGAAACCCGGCTTGATGACTGGAGGTTTGTCTGTGCGCTCTTATTCCAATACATGTACTTATATATTTGTATGCTCTATTTTTCATGTTTCACATATGCCTAGTGCATACCTCGGTGATACCGTATATTTAACGAGTTTCTATATTGGGAGTGGTCGCTGTCCTGAACCCCCCGCAGGACCCCAATATGCTGCATCCCCTGTTTCTTTGGACTGGGAGTCGGCAGGATTCCGCTCATATCCTTCTTGCAGCAGTTCTTGTAGTAATACCACTCATGTTTAATGTTAAAGTATTTTTTGGCGGAGATTCCTCCGCCGCAGCTTTTTCTTTATATTTCTTTGCTCCTTCTTTTTTCCTACCTCTCCCCCCTGCTATCTTTCCCTCACCTTTCCCAGGGTCTGCCGAAGAGGAGACTATCCTGAAACGATTGGATCCGACTGTCAATGGGGGTGAGTGATCTACACGTTACTACCCTTAACGTCAAGGGGCTGAATGTCCCTGAAAAAAGGTCTAAACTTCTTAAATGGCTTAGAGACGAGAAAATAGACGTTGCTTTTATTCAGGAAACACACTTCAAGATGGGACACGCTCCGTCCCTAAAATGCCACTATTACCCGCATGTTTTCCTGTCCAATAATTCGGCTGGTAAAACACTGGGTGTAGCCATTCTACTAGCCCGCCATCTGCCTGTACTCAATGTAGCCTCCCACAGAATAGCTGAAGGTAGGGGGTTGCTGGTGAAATGCGACATACATGGCCAACGTTTCTCTTTTTTAAACATATATGCCCCCAACGCTAAACAACCCGCCTTTCTATCCTCAATTCTAGAAGACGCGGAACCTCTATTGGAGGGGGTGGTGGTGATGGGAGGTGATCTGAATTGGACACTGGATCCTCGCCAGGACAATTCTAAAAAGATCTCCAGCAAGCCAGAAAGGGAGCATAGGGGAATGAGGCGTGCTCTGCACAAACACCAGCTGATCGACACTTGGAGATTGACACACCCCACTGATATAGATTACACCTATTTCTCACACCCACACCAGACATATTCTAGGATCGACTATTTATTTTTGAGTCACCGACACTTACACCTTCTGTCTGATGCCTCCATAGGACAGATTGTATGGTCCGACCATGCCCCAGTCAACCTCACCATACGCTTACCTCCCAACGCACATCGCCAATGGTCTTGGCGTTTCAACGACACTTTCTTACAAGATGCAGAATGTAAGTCCCGAATTGATAACGCTTTGGACTCCTATATTGATACCAATGACTTAGATGACATCTCCAAAGTCTCAGTGTGGGAAGCACACAAATGTGTTATCAGGGGGGTCTGTGTCCAAATAGGATCCTTTCGCAAAAAGCAGAGGGAGAAACTCAGAGAGGATTTACTGTCTAAAATACAATCTCTAGAACTTCTACATAAAAAATCCCAAACCCCACAACACTACGCCGATCTCGAAACTGCTAGGGCGGCTCTGAATAAGCTACTCTCAGATAGAGTCAAGTTTTCTTATCGGAAGTGCCGTAGCAGATACTATCAATGGGGCAACAAGCCCGGAAAATTACTGGCCAAAGCACTTAGAGAACATCGTGCTCTTACTTTCATTCATACAATTAAAGACAATCATGGCCAACCCCAACACCAGACATCTCACATAGCCAGGGCCATCAAGACATACTACTCTACCCTGTATAACCTCTCCGGCCCAACCGGCCGACTTGACAGGTCGTCACATCAAAAAGCCATAGTTGAATATTTAAAGACCTTACATTTCCCCACACTGACCGCAACAGAAATAGAAGAGCTGGATGCCCCTTTTTCTACTGAGGAGGTCCAGAGAGTTATTGAATCCTCTCCTAATGGCAAGAGTCCCGGCCCTGATGGATATACTATTGCATATTACAAAGCTTTTAAAGAGAAATTAATCCCCATACTTACAAGAGCCTTTAATACTATATCTGACCAATCGCCCTTCTCCCCACAATCTCTCGAAGCCCATATTGCAGTTCTACCCAAAGAGGGTAAAGACCCCAGTCTTTGCTCCAGCTACCGCCCAATCTCCCTATTAAATATTGATATAAAGCTTTTCGCTAAATTGATTGCAAACCGCCTTAAACTACTATTGCCTGGCTTGATACACGGAGATCAAGCTGGGTTTGTTTTAGGCCGGGAAGCCAGGGACAATACCACCAAAGTGCTCAGCATGATTCACTATGCTGGTCAGCTGTCATCCCCATCTATCCTACTGTCAACCGATGCAGAAAAAGCTTTTGACAGAGTGGACTGGGATTTTATGACCGGAATATTGAGACATCTGGGACTTGGTAACATCTGTCTCCACAGAATCCTATCCCTCTATACCTCCCCATCCGCCAAAATTAAGATTAATGGCACCCTTTCTGACCCCTTTCCAATTCTCAACGGTACGCGACAGGGATGCCCGCTATCCCCATTGCTCTTTGTCCTCTGCATGGAAGCACTAGCCCGAGGCATTAGGGCTAACCCAAATATTTCGGGCTTGTTAGTGAGGGGAACCGAATACAAACTGGCATTATATGCCGATGATCTACTCGCAATAATCACGAATCCGGTCACCTCTCTGCCAAACCTAATGGTGGAGTTTGAGAGGTTTGGAGTCCTCTCTAACTTCAAAATAAATTATTCCAAATCTATTGCCATGACCTTAACTGCACCTCCTGCTATAGTAGAAAGCCTGAAACAAGCCTTCCCCTTCACCTGGCACGATCATAAACTAAAATATTTGGGGGTGTTATTGACCAATGACCTATCCAAAGTGTTCTCCCTAAATTTTAAACCCTTATTGTCTAGGCTACGTTTAGACTTCTTGTTATGGAAAAAGCTGAGATTGTCCTGGTTCGGAAGGATCAACGTAGTTAAAATGAATGCCCTCCCCAGGATTTTATTCTTTCTCCAGACCCTTCCGATACACATCCCCCTACTATGGCTCCGAGATGTCCAGAGGCTTATCCGAACATTCGTATGGGGTGGTAATACACCTAGATTTAAACATGACATTTTGTTCAGGAGAAAACATCAAGGGGGGCAACAACTCCCACATATCCCTAACTATTACCACGCAATACACCTGAATAGGATACTGGAATGGACACGTGCCAAGGATCGCAAACAATGGGTCCTCCTAGAGGAGGGATGTCTCCCATATTATATAGAGATTGCACCTTGGCTCCCTACCCTCCCGAAGGTATCACATCTTACGGTCGCTCCCACGCTCAGATTATGGGCCAAGTTGAGATCCCAGAGTTATATATCCTCCAAACGGTCCCCCTTAACCTCGTTTCTTTATAACTCCGAATTTACCCCTGGCCTTCAAGGGACTGCTTTCGCCCCATGGGCGGAAGCTGGGATCTTTCGAGTCGGTCAGCTGGTGAGCTCGGGTAGGGCGCGCTCTTTTTCAGATGTTCAGTCCTCCTGGAACCTACACAGTGCTGAGTTTTGGAGGTTCCTGCAGGTCCACCATTTTATATCATCTCCCAAGAACTTCTCTGACATAACTAGGGACCTCACTGGATTTGAGAGACTATGTATCTCCCCCAGTTCACCCACACATACTATTTCTCAAATTTATACGTTGATTATGGAAAATTTCTTCCCACAACCTCCTACCTTCTTGGCTTCCTGGGAAAGGGAATTGTCGGGGCTACCTACTCAAATAAACTGGGAATCCGTGTTCAAGAACGCTCAGGCGAGTTCTTTATGCATTTCGACACTAGAAACCCTTTATAAACTTATATACAGGTGGTATAGGACCCCTCGTGCCCTCAATAGAATGTTCCCTTCTCTCTCAAATATGTGTTGGAGATGCAAAAATGCCCCAGGGAGTTTTATACACATTTGGTGGGATTGCCCTCTTATAACTCCATTCTGGGCAGAAGTATTTAAATGCACCGAACAGATAGTAGGTGACGAAATCCCGAGAGACCCAGATTTCTGGCTCCTTAATCATACTCCCGCAGGATCACACTCCTACAAACATTCCCTGTTAAGACACCTTTGCAACGCTGCTAAAGCGGTAATCCCAATTCTTTGGAGATCTACCTCTCCACCCTCAATTAAAATGTGGTTCACAAAGATTGATCACTTTTTGGACATGGAAGACTTGGTTTCCTTCTCATCTGGGAAAACAGTTAACTTCATAGCTATTTGGTTTCCCTGGTACGACTTTAAAGACACATTGCAATATAGGTCCTATATTGCGATATAATCCCCCTCATATTGGTATACGGGCCCATATTCATATATACACCATTATTTATACCCATACTCTGACAATGTTGTTCCTGTACTATGGTCCAGACTTAGGATTGGTGGAGACCGCCCACACACTCCCCAAATAGTCTACCCGCACCATGCAGACTGTCACACCTGACCCTACCCACTCTATTCTTCCCTTGCTTATCCTCTTTTCCTCTTCTCTTCTCTCTTTTCTTCCTCTTTCCCATTCATTGATGCTGTTTTGATATTATGCTCTTCACTTATAAGTTTTTATGATGACAGAAATGCAGATAGATATACTTTGGCCAAGGGCGCTTGACGTGGGGGGTACTGATGGATATATGTTACGCAACATTTCTGTATGCCCTTCTTTCGTCTTTTGTCCTTTGTTTTTTGAAAATGTTTCTGTAATGTTTTTGAATACTGCTTTGACTAATAAAAACAGTTAACACAAAAAAAGAAGGCAGCTGGTTTTTGCAACCTATGTGGTGTGTTTAAAACAATTGTATCTGTCCTCATTTAGACACAGAGCTGCCCTGACACAACCTTTTTTGCAACAATGTATGTCGAAATGTTTAAAATTATGAACAGTTAGCTGCCTTTGCAGCCTGAACAGTGCATATCAAGGGTGTTGTGACTAAGTTGCAAATAGCAATATCCATTCCATATCTAGCAATTCTGCAGGAAACTCTTTATACATAACCACATTTTGTTATAATGAAACAGGGTACTGCTTAGACAGCTTCTGTCAATCCAGATATAAGATTCAACTTATGATATCCCACATGATTGTATATTCCACATGATTGTTCATTAGCATTCTATGAAATCAATTAACTCTTGTTCTATCAGTATTTTAATTGCCTCATTTAAATAGCTTGAGGCAATTCCTGCATGTGTTCTCTACTATAATCATAACGTGGAGGATTCCGTCAGTGAATAATCCCTCCACATCTTGGTCTTCCTTGGGCCATCAATTGACCAATATCAATTGGCGACTGTCAATTCAATAATTTCTCACAGAATCGCATTCTGCTTCAAACACTATCCATTTTCCATGCTGAGAGGTGTTTACCACATCTTCTACAGTCATACCATGCTGGATCTGCCCGATCTCGTCTGATCTTGGAAGCCAAGCAGCATTGGGCCCGGTCAGTACCAGAAAGGGTGACCCTCTGGGAATACTGGGTACTGTAGTCCTTTCAAGGTACATACCTTTCATTGACCAGCAGAACCTATTTGTCAGACAATACTGCAGAATACGTAGTAGAGTTGATCATATCAAAAGGAGTCCGATAATAAAAAGCCGGTTTTTCCTTCTTGTGTCTCTCATATGAAATATACATGTGTATTTTTCATAAACTCATAGAGATAACAAGAACTTTCATTTTCGCAGTGGACATATGTCTTACAATAATACTCGCTGAGAATCCAGAGGGTGTGCAGACAAATTTTCTGTCACCTATTTTTCAATAGGCGAGTGACATATCATCATTATATCGTCGTTGTTATATACTATTTAATACTTGTTTTAACCCTTTTTGCTGTTTCACACAGCAATGCCCTTTTTTTCATATAATTAATTAAACTTTTTCGTCTGTAAAATTAAATAAAAGTTACGTTTTAATGCTTTATATATACTCTATCGTTACATAAACTTGTCATTAAATCAATTTACAAAGTGTGCCCCAGAGAGACATATCAAACAGCTCTGTCTTTTGCTTCTTTGCAAAACCACCCATATTAGCTCTTTCTGCTATAAATGTCCGGGAGCACCACCAACCGTTGTTCTGTCCTTAAAGCCCTTTAGGCGAAATTGGCAGCTTTATGTTGGTTTAAACTGCAATTAGAAACTTCATTAGTATTATATATTTCTTATCAAGCAATGTACAATCTGTTCCAGTGCAGATCTCAAAAAAACCCACCCATCTAGGAGTGGCACTGCAGTGTCAGGCAGGCTGGCCCTTCCAAAAAACACTCCCCAAACAGCACATGACGCAAAGAAAAATGAAAGAAAAAAGAGGTGCAAGATGGAATTGTCCTTGGGCCCTCCCACCCACCCTTATGTTGTATAAACAGGACATGCACACTTTAACCAACCCACCATTTCAGTGACAGGGTCTGCCACACGACTGTGACTGAAATGACGGGTTGGTTTGGACCCCCACCAAAAAAGAAGCAATTAATCTCTCCTTGCACAAACTGGCTCTACAGAGGCAAGATGTCCACCTCATCATCATCCTCCGATTCATCACCGTGTACATCCCCCTCCTCACAGATTATCAATTCGTCCCCACTGGAATCCACCATCACAGCTCCCTGTGTACTTTGTGGAGGCAATTGCTGCTGGTGAATGTCTCCATGGAGGAATTGATTATAATTCATTTTAATGAACATCATCTTCTCCACATTTTCTGGAAGTAACCTCGTACGCCGATTGCTGACAAGGTGAGCGGCGGCACTAAACACTCTTTCGAAGTACACACTTGTGGGAGGGCAACTTAGGTAGAATAAAGCCAGTTTGTGCAAGGGCCTCCAAATTGCCTCTTTTTCCTGCCAGTATACGTACGGACTGTCTGACGTGCCTACTTGGATGCGGTCACTCATATAATCCTCCACCATTCTTTCAATGGGGAGAGAATCATATGCAGTGACAGTAGACGACATGTCCGTAATCGTTGGCAGGTCCTTCAGTCCGGACCAGATGTCAGCATCAGCAGTCGCTCCAGACTGCCCTGCATCACCGCCAGCGGGTGGGCTCGGAATTCTGAGCCTTTTCCTCGCACCCCCAGTTGCGGGAGAATGTGAAGGAGGAGATGTTGACAGGTCGCGTTCCGCTTGACTTGACAATTTTCTCACCAGCAGTTCTTTGAACCCCTGCAGACTTGTGTCTGCCGGAAAGAGAGATCCAAGGTAGGTTTTAAATCTAGGATCGAGCACGGTGGCCAAAATGTAGTGCTCTGATTTCAACAGATTGACCACCCGTGAATCCTTGTTAAGCGAATTAAGGGCTCCATCCACAAGTCCCACATGCCTAGCGGAATCGCTCTGTGTTAGCTCCTCCTTCAATGTCTCCAGCTTCTTCTGCAAAAGCCTGATGAGGGGAATGACCTGACTCAGGCTGGCAGTGTCTGAACTGACTTCACGTGTGGCAAGTTCAAAAGGTTGCAGAACCTTGCACAACGTTGAAATCATTTTCCACTGCGCTTGAGACAGGTGCATTCCACCTCCTATATCGTGCTCAGTTGTATATGCTTGAATGGCCTTTTGCTGCTCCTCCAACCTCTGAAGCATATAGAGGGTTGAATTCCACCTCGTTACCACTTCTTGCTTCAGATGATGGCAGGGCAGGTTCAGGCGTTTTTGGTGTTGCTCCAGTCTTCTGTACGCGGTGCCTGTACGCCGAAAGTGTCCCGCAATTCTTCTGGCCACCGACAGCATCTCTTGCACGCCCCTCTTGTTTTTTAAATAATTCTGCACCACCAAATTCAAGGTATGTGCAAAACATGGGACGTGCTGGAATTTGCCCATATTTAATGCACACACAATATTGCTGGCGTTGTCCGATGCCACAAATCCACAGGAGAGTCCAATTGGGGTAAGCCATTCTGCGATGATCTTCCTCAGTTGCCGTAAGAGGTTTTTAGCTGTGTGCGTATTCTGGAAAGCGGTGATACAAAGCGTAGCCTGCCTAGGAAAGAGTTGGCGTTTGCGAGATGCTGCTACTGGTGCCGCCGCTGTTGTTCTTGCGGCGGGAGTCCATACATCTACCCAGTGGGCTGTCACAGTCATATAGTCCTGAGTCTGCCCTGCTCCACTTGTCCACATGTCCGTGGTTAAGTGGACATTGGGCACAACTGCATTTTTTAGGACACTGGTGAGTCTTTTTCTGAGGTCTGTGTACATTTTCGGTATCGCCTGCCTAGAGAAATGGAACCTAGATGGTATTTGGTACCGGGGACACAGTACCTCCAACAAGTCTCTAGTTGCCTCTGCAGTAATGATGGATACCGGAACCACGTTTCTCACCGCCCAGGATGCCAAGGCCTCAGTTATCCTCTTTGCAGCAGGATGACTGCTGTGATATTTCATCTTCCTCGCAAAGGACTGTTGGACAGTCAATTGCTTGGTGGAAGTAGTAAAAGTGGTCTTACGACTTCCCCTCTGGGATGACCATCGACTCCCAGCAGCAACAACAGCAGCGCCAGCAGCAGTAGGCGTTACACGCAAGGATGCATCGGAGGAATCCCAGGCAGGAGAGGACTCGTCAGAATTGCCAGTGACATGGCCTGCAGGACTATTGGCATTCCTGGGGAAGGAGGAAATTGACACTGAGGGAGTTGGTGGGGTGGTTTGCGTGAGCTTGGTTACAAGAGGAAGGGATTTACTGGTCAGTGGACTGCTTCCGCTGTCGCCCAAAGTTTTTGAACTTGTCACTGACTTATGATGAATGCGCTGCAGGTGACGTATAAGGGAGGATGTTCCGAGGTGGTTAACGTCCTTACCCCTACTTATTACAGCTTGACAAAGGCAACACACGGCTTGACAAATGTTGTCCGCATTTCTGTTGAAATATTTCCACACTGAAGAGCTGATTTTTTTGGTATTTTCACCAGGCATGTCAATGGCCATATTCCTCCCACGGACAACAGGTGTCTCCCCGGGTGCCTGACTTAAACAAACCACCTCACCATCAGAATCCTCCTGGTCAATTTCCTCCCCAGCGCCAGCAACACCCATATCCTCCTCATCCTGGTGTACTTCAACACTGACATCTTCAATCTGACTATCAGGAACTGGACTGCGGGTGCTCCTTCCAGCACTTGCAGGGGGCGTGCAAATGGTGGAAGGCGCATGCTCTTCACGTCCAGTGTTGGGAAGGTCAGGCATCGCAACCGACACAATTGGACTCTCCTTGTGGATTTGTGATTTCGAAGAACGCACAGTTCTTTGCTGTGCTTTTGCCAGCTTAAGTCTTTTCATTTTTCTAGCGAGAGGCTGAGTGCTTCCATCCTCATGTGAAGCTGAACCACTAGCCATGAACATAGGCCAGGGCCTCAGCCGTTCCTTGCCACTCCGTGTGGTAAATGGCATATTGGCAAGTTTAAACTTCTCCTCCAACGATTTTATTTTAGATTTTTGAGTCCTTTTTTTACTGATATTTTGTGTTTTGGATTTTACATGCTCTGTACTATGACATTGGGCATCGGCCTTGGCAGACGACGTTGATGGCATTTCATCGTCTCGGCCATGACTAGTGGCAGCAGCTTCAGCACGAGGTGGAAGTGGATCTTGATCTTTCCCTATTTTTGGAACCTCAACATTTTTGTTCTCCATATTTTAATAGGCACAACTAAAAGGCACCTCAGGTAAACAATGGAGATGGATGGATACTAGTATACTTATGGATGACGAGCGACTGCCGACACAGAGGTAGCTACAGCCGTGGACTACCGTACTGCGCGTCTGCTAGTATAGACTGGATGATAATGATATAAAAAATATACATATATATCACTACTGCAGGACAGGTATATATTGTATAATGACGTACCTGCTGGACACTGTCAGCACTGCAGACTCCTAAACTACTAGTATGAAGAAGATGGAAAAAAAAACCCACCACAGGTAGGTATACAATTATGGACGAGCGACTGCCGACACAGAGGTAGCTACAGCCGTGGACTACCGTACTGCGCGTCTGCTAGTATAGACTGGATGATAATGATATAAAAAATATATATATATCACTACTGCAGGACAGGTATATATTGTATAATGACGGACCTGCTGGACACTGTCAGCACTGCAGACTCCTAAACTACTAGTATGAAGAAGATGGAAAAAAAAAAAAACCACCACAGGTAGGTATACAATTATGGACGAGCGACTGCCGACACAGAGGTAGCTACAGCCGTGGACTACCATACTGCGCGTCTGCTAGTATAGACTGGATGATAATGATATAAAAAATATATATATATCACTACTGCAGGACAGGTATATATTGTATAATGACGGACCTGCTGGACACTGTCAGCACTGCAGACTCCTAAACTACTAGTATGAAGAAGATAGAAAAAAAAAACCACCACAGGTAGGTATACAATTATAGACGAGCGACTGCCGACACAGAGGTAGCTGCAGCCGTGGACTACCGTACTGCGCGTCTGCTAGTATAGACTGGATGATAATGATATAAAAAATATATATATATCACTACTGCAGGACAGGTATATATTGTATAATGACGGACCTGCTGGACACTGTCAGCACTGCAGACTCCTAAACTACTAGTATGAAGAAGATGGAAAAAAAAAACACCACAGGTAGGTATACAATTATGGACGAGCGACTGCCGACACAGAGGTAGCTACAGCCGTGGACTACCGTACTGCGCGTCTGCTAGTATAGACTGGATGATAATGATATAAAAAATATATATATATCACTACTGCAGGACAGGTATATATTGTATAATGACGGACCTGCTGGACACTGTCAGCACTGCAGACTCCTAAACTACTAGTATGAAGAAGATAGAAATATAATGAATGACGGACCTGCTGGACACTGTCAGCAGAATGCGTTTATAGAATAAAAAAAAAAAACACCACACGAGTGTTTAACTTTTTCAGGCAGACAATATACTGGTGGTCACTGCTGGTCAGTCACACTGGCACTCTGGCAGCAAAAGTGTGCACTGTTAAATATGTACTCCTGCTATAACTGCTCCCCAGTCTCCCCCACAATTAAGCTGTGTGAGCAGTGAGCACTCAGCACAGTCAGATATACATAGATGATATTATCATGCAGCACACTGAGGCTGAGCACAGATATGGTATGTGACTGTGTATCGTTTTTTTTCAGGCAGAGAACGGATTATATTAAATAATAAATAAAACTGGTGGTCACCACTAGTATAACTATCAGCAAAACTCTGCACTCTCTGAGTACTCCTAAATTCCTAATGCTCCAGTAAATCAAGTGTCTCACTCTCTATCTAAATGGAGAGGACGCCAGCCACGTCCTCTCCCTATCAATCTCAATGCACGTGTGAAAATGGCGGCGACGCGCGGCTCCTTATATAGAATCCGAGTCTCGCGATAGAATACGAGCCTCGCGAGAATCCGACAGCGGGATGATGACGTTCGGGCGCGCTCGGGGTAGCCGAGCAAGGCGGGAAGATCCGAGTCTGCCTCGGACCCGTGTAAAAAGCGTGAAGTTCGGGGGGGTTCGGATTCCGAGGAACCGAACCCGCTCATCTCTACTAGTGATCAGTGATATATGTATAGTAGGTGTCTGTGTGTTGTAGTGATCAGTGATATATGTACTGGAGGTGTCTGTGTGTCCTAGTGATCAGTGATATATGTACAGGAGGTGTCTGTGTGTTCTAGTGATCAGTGATATATGTACAGGAGGTGTCTGTGTGTCCTAGTGATCAGTGATATATGTACAGGAGGTGTCTGTGTGTTCTAGTGATCAGTGATACATGTACAGGAGGTGTCTGGGTGATCTAGTGATCAGTGATATATGTACAGGAGGTATCTGTGTGATTTTGTGATCAGTAATACTTGTACAGGTGGTGTCTGTGTGTTCTAGTGATCAGTGATATATGTACAGGAGGTATCTGTGTGATTTTGTGATCAGTGATACTTGTACAGGTGGTGTCTGTGTGATCTAGTGATCAGTGATATATGTACAGGAGGTGTCTGTGTGATCTAGTGATCAGTGATATATGTAAAGGATGTGTCTGTGTGTACTAGTGATCAGTAATAAATGTACAGGAGGTGTCTGTGTGTCCTAGTGATCAGTGATATATGTACAGGAGGTGTCTGTGTCCTAGTGATCAGTGATATATGTACAGGAGGTGTCTGTGTGTCCTATTGATCAGTGATATATGTACGGTTGGTGTCAGTGTGCACTAGTGATCAGTGATATACAGTATGTACAGGATGTGTCTGTGTGTACTAGTGATCAGTGATATATGTACAGGAGGTGTCTGTGTGTCCTATTGATCAGTGATATATGTACGGTTGGTGTCAGTGTGCACTAGTGATCAGTGATATACAGTATGTACAGGATGTGTCTGTGTGTACTAGTGATCAGTGATATATGTACAGGAGGTGTCTGTGTGTACTAGTGATCAGTGATATATGTACAGGAGGTGACTGTGTGTACTAGTGATCAGTGATATATGTACAGGAGGTGTCTGTGTGTCCTAGTGATCAGTGATATATGCATACTTGCCGACTTTTGGGCTGCTCTCTCCGGGAGAGTAACCGGTCGGCTCAGCAGGGCAGACGGGTAGTGTGGTGACGTGCAGAGGGGGGTGGGCCAGAGGCGGAATGGGGGTGTGGCTGCTGGACGCGTCATGTAAGTCACGCCCCCGCCGTGTAATGCCGCTATTACGGGCGTGGCTATGATGACGCGATTCAACAAGAATCGCGTCATCGCCTGCCCGGACCGCCCACTTTACTCACTAAGTGGGCAGCCGGGCAGGGGGTGACCCCTGAAATTGGGAGACTTGCCTGCTCTTCCGGGGGGGCGGCAGGGTCACCCGATTTTCGGGAGCCTCCCACCCTTTCCTGGAGGGTAGGCAAGTATGGATATATGTACAGGAGGTGTCTGTGTGTCCTAGTGATCAGTGATATATGTACAGTAGGTGTCTGTGTGCACTAGTGATCAGTGATATATGTACAGGATATGTCTGTGTGTCCTAGTGATCAGTAATATATGTACAGGAGGTGTCTGTGTGCACTAGTGATCAGTAATATATGTACAGGAGGTGCCTGTGTGTACTAGTGATCAGTGATATATGTACAGGAGGTGTCTGTGTGTACTAGTGATCAGTGATATATGTACAGGAGGTGATTGTGTGTACTAGTGATCAGTGATATATGTACAGGAGGTGTCTGTGTGTACTATTGATCAGTGATATATGTACAGGAGGTGTCTATGTGTTCTAGTGATCAGTGATATATGTACAGGAGGTGACTGTGTGTACTAGTGATCAGTGATATGTGTACAGGAGATGTCTGTGTACTAGTGATCAGTTATATGTGTACAGGAGGTGTCTGTGTGTACTAGTGATCAGTGATATATGTACAGGAGTTGTCTGTGTGTACTAGTGATCAGTGATATATGTACAGGAGGTGACTGTGTGTACTAGTGATCAGTGATATATGTACAGGAGGTGTCTGTGTGATCTAGTGATCAGTGATATATGTACAGGAGGTGTCTGTGTGTACTAGTGATCAGTGATATATGTACAGGAGGTGACTGTGTGTACTAGTGATCAGTGATATGTGTACAGGAGATGTCTGTGTACTAGTGATCAGTTATATGTGTGCAGGAGGTGTCTGTGTGTACTAGTGATCAGTGATATATGTACAGGAGGTGACTGTGTGTACTAGTGATCAGTGATATATGTACAGGAGGTGTCTGTGTGTACTAGTGATCAAAATGTCGACATGAGTTTTTTTTTTTAAATTGTATTGTTTTCTCCGTACAATGACCGGGAACCCCAATTAATGCACCGTGTCCCCTCGCAGGTGCCTCGCTCTGCTACCACTACGCTGGGCACAGGTTACTATTCCCAATCATAGTCCGCGTGGATCGTTAAGTATGAAAAAGTTCAAAAAAAGAAAAAATGTGAAAAACTCATGTCAACCTTTTGACATGTCAATCTAGAGACCCTGTCGACCAATAGTGGTCGACCTAGACACTGTCGACCTAGTTACTGTCAACCTAGAGACCGTATTCCATATGCACAGGAGGTGTCTGTGTGTATGTGTGTACTAGTGATCAGTGATATATGTACAGGAGGTGTCTGTGTGTACTAGTGATCAGTGATATATGTACAATCGGTGTCTGTGTGTACTAGTGATCAGTGATATATGTACAGGAGGTGTCTGTGTGTACTAGTGATCAGTGATATATGTACAGGAGGTGTCTGTGTGTACTGGGGATCAGTGATATATGTACAGGAGGTGTCTGTGTGTACTAGTGATCAGTGATATATGTACAGGAGGTGTCTGTGTGTACTAGTTATCTGTGATACATGTACAGGTGGTGTCTGTGTGATCTAGTGATCAGTGATATATGTAAAGGAGGTGTCTGTGTGTCCTAGTGATCAGTGATATATGTACAGGATGTGTCTGTGTCCTAGTGATCAGTGATATATGTACAGGAGGTGTCTGTGTGTCCTATTGATCAGTGATATATGTACAGTTGGTGTCTGTGTGTACTAGTGATCAGTGATATATGTACAATCGGTGTCTGTGTGTACTAGTGATCAGTGATATATGTACAGGAGGTGTCTGTGTGTACTAGTGATCAGTGATATATGTACAGGAGGTGTCTGTGTGTACTAGTGATCAGTGATATATGTACAATAGGTGTCTGTGTGTACTAGTGATCAGTGATATATGTACAATAGGTGTCTGTGTGTTCTCGTGATCAGTGATATATGTACAGGAGGTGTCTGTATGTACTAGTGATCAGTGATACATGTACAGGATGTCTGTGTGCACTAGTGATCAGTGATATATGTACAGTAGGTGTCTGTGTGTTGTAGTGATCAGTGATATATGTACTGGAGGTGTCTGTGTGTCCTAGTGATCAGTGATATATGTACAGGAGGTGTCTGTGTGTTATAGTGATCAGTGATACATGTACAGGGGGTGTCTGTGTGATCTTGTGATCAGTGATATATGTACAGGAGGTATCTGTGTGATTTAGTGATCAGTGATACATGTACAGGTGGTGTCTGTGTGATCTAGTGATCAGTGATATATGTAAAGGAGGTGTCTGTGTGTCCTAGCGATCAGTGATATATGTACAGGAGGTGTCTGTGTCCTAGTGATCAGTGATATATGTACAGGATGTGTCTGTGTCCTAGTGATCAGTGATATATGTACAGGATGTGTCTGTGTGTCCTATTGATCAGTGATATATGTACAGTTGGTGTCTGTGTGTACTAGTGATCAGTGATATATGTATAGGAGGTGTCTGTGTGTACTAGTGATCAGTGACATATGTACAGGAGGTGTCTGTGTGTACTAGTGATCAGTGATATATGTACAGGAGGTGTCTGTGTGTACTAGTGATCAGTGATATATGTACAGGAGGTGTCTGTGTGTACTAGTGATCAGTGATATATGTACAATAAGTGTCTGTGTGTACTAGTGATTAGTGATATACGTACAATAGGTGTCTGTGTGTACTCGTGATCAGTGATATATGTACAGGAGGTGTCTGTATGTACTAGTGATCAGTGATACATGTACAGGATGTGTCTGTGTGCACTAGTGATCAGTGATATATGTACAGGAGGTGTCTGTGTGTCCTAGTGATCAGTGATATATGTACAGGAGGTGTCTGTGTGTTCTAGTGATCAGTGATATATGTACAGGAGGTGTCTGTGTGTCCTAGTGATCAGTGATATATGTACAGGAGGTGTCTGTGTGTTCTAGTGATCAGTGATACATGTACAGGAGGTGTCTGGGTGATCTAGTGATCAGTGATATATGTACAGGAGGTATCTGTGTGATTTTGTGATCAGTGATACTTGTACAGGTGGTGTCAGTATGTTCTAGTGATCAGTGATATATGTACAGTAGGTGTCTGTGTGATCTAGTGATCAGTGATATATGTACAGGAGGTGTCTGTGTGATCTAGTGATCAGTGATATATGTAAAGGATGTGTCTGTGTGTACTAGTGATCAGTAATAAATGTACAGGAGGTGTCTGTGTGTCCTCGTGATCAGTGATATATGTACAGGAGGTGTCTGTGTCCTAGTGATCAGTGATATATGTACAGGATGTGTCTGTGTCCTAGTGATCAGTGATATATGTACAGGAGGTGTCTATGTGTCCTATTGATCAGTGATATATGTACAGTTGGTGTCTGTGTGCACTAGTGATCAGTGATATACAGTATGTACAGGATATGTTTGTGTGTACTAGTGATCAGTGATATATGTACAGGAGGTGTCTGTGTGTACTAGTGATCAGTGATATATGTACAATAGGTGTCTGTGTGTACTAGTGATCAGTGATATATGTACAATAGGTGTCTGTGTGTACTTGTGATCAGTGATACATGTACAGGATGTGTCTGTGTGCACTAGTGATCAGTGATATATGTACAGTAGGTGTCTGTGTGTTGTAGTGATCAGTGATATATGTACTGGAGGTGTCTGTGTGTCCTAGTGATCAGTGATATATGTACAGGAGGTTTCTGTGTGTTCTAGTGATCATTGATACATGTACAGGGGGTGTCTGTGTGATCTAGTGATCAGTGATATATGTACAGGAGGTATCTGTGTGATTTAGTGATCAGTGATACATGTACAGGTGGTGTCTGTGTGATCTAGTGATCAGTGATATATGTAAAGGAGGTGTCTGTGTGTCCTAGTGATCAGTGATATATGCACAGGAGGTGTCTGTGTCCTAGTGATCAGTGATATATGTACAGGATGTGTCTGTGTCCTAGTGATCAGTGATATATGTACAGGAGGTGTCTGTGTGTCCTATTGATCAGTGATATATGTACAGGAGGTGTCTGTGTGTACTAGTGATCAGTGATATATGTACAGGAGGTGTCTGTGTGTACTAGTGATCAGTGATATATGTTCAGGAGGTGTCTGTGTGTACTAGTGATCAGTGATATATGTACAATAGGTGTCTGTGTGTACTAGTGATCAGTGATATATGTACAATAGGTGTCTGTGTGTACTCGTGATCTGTGATATATGTACAGGAGGTGTCTGTATGTACTAGTGATCAGTGATACATGTACAGGATGTGTCTGTGTGCACTAGTGATCAGTGATATATGTACAGGAGGTGTCTGTGTGTTCTAGTGATCAGTGATACATGTACAGGAGGTGTCTGTGTGTCCTATTGATCAGTGATATATGTACAGGAGGTGTCTGTGTGTACTAGTGATCAGTGATATATGTACAGGAGGTATCTGTGTGTACTAGTGATTAGTGATATATGTACAGGAGGTGTCTGTGTGTACTAGTGATCAGTGATATATGTATAATAGGTGTCTGTGTGTACTAGTGATCAGTGATATATGTACAATAGGTGTCTGTGTGTACTCGTGATCAGTGATATATGTACAGGAGGTGTCTGTATGTACTAGTGATCAGTGATACATGTACAGGATGTGTCTGTGTGCACTAGTGATCAGTGATATATGTACAGGAGGTGTCTGTGTGTTCTAGTGATCAGTGATACATGTACAGGGGGTGTCTGTGTGATATAGTGATCAGTGATATATGTACAGGAGGTATCTGTGTGATTTAGTGATCAGTGATACATGTACAGGTGGTGTCTGTGTGATCTAGTGATCAGTGATATATGTAAAGGAGGTGTCTGTGTGTCCTAGTGATCAGTGATATATGTACAGGAGGTGTCTGTGTCCTAGTGATCAGTGATATATGTACAGGATGTGTCTGTGTCCTAGTGATCAGTGATATATGTACAGGAGGTGTCTGTGTGTACTAGTGATCAGTGATATATGTACAGGAGGTGTCTGTGTGTACTAGTGATCAGTGATATATGTACAGGAGGTGTCTGTGTCCTAGTGATCAGTGATATATGTACAGGATGTGTCTGTGTCCTAGTGATCAGTGATATATGTACAGGAGGTGTCTGTGTGTACTAGTGATCAGTGATATATGTACAGGAGGTGATTGTGTGTACTAGTGATCAGTGATATATGTACAGGAGGTGTCTGTGTGTACTATTGATCAGTGATGTATGTACAGGAGGTGTCTATGTGTTCTAGTGATCAGTGATATATGTACAGGAGGTGACTGTGTGTACTAGTGATCAGTGATATGTGTACAGGAGATGTCTGTGTACTAGTGATCAGTTATATGTGTACAGGAGGTGTCTGTGTGTACTAGTGATCAGTGATATATGTACAGGAGTTGTCTGTGTGTACTAGTGATCAGTGATATATGTACAGGAGGTGACTGTGTGTACTAGTGATCAGTGATATATGTACAGGAGGTGTCTGTGTGATCTAGTGATCAGTGATATATGTACAGGAGGTGTCTGTGTGTACTAGTGATCAGTGATATATGTACAGGAGGTGACTGTGTGTACTAGTGATCAGTGATATGTGTACAGGAGATGTCTGTGTACTAGTGATCAGTTATATGTGTGCAGGAGGTGTCTGTGTGTACTAGTGATCAGTGATATATGTACAGGAGGTGACTGTGTGTACTAGTGATCAGTGATATATGTACAGGAGGTGTCTGTGTGTACTAGTGATCAAAATGTCGACATGAGTTTTTTTAAAAAAGTGTATTGTTTTCTCCGTACAATGACCGGGAACCCCAATTAATGCACCGTGTCCCCTCGCAGGTGCCTCGCTCTGCTACCACTACGCTGGGCACAGGTTACTATTCCCAATCATAGTCCGCGTGGATCGTTAAGTATGAAAAAGTTCAAAAAAAGAAAAAATGTGAAAAACTCATGTCAACCTTTTGACATGTCAATCTAGAGACCCTGTCGACCAATAGTGGTCGACCTAGACACTGTCGACCTAGTTACTGTCAACCTAGAGACCGTATTCCATATGCACAGGAGGTGTCTGTGTGTATGTGTGTACTAGTAATCAGTGATATATGTACAGGAGGTGTCTGTGTGTACTAGTGATCAGTGATATATGTACAGGAGGTGTCTGTGTGTACTAGTGATCAGTGATATATGTACAATCGGTGTCTGTGTGTACTAGTGATCAGTGATATATGTACAGGAGGTGTCTGTGTGTACTAGTGATCAGTGATATATGTACAGGAGGTGTCTGTGTGTACTGGGGATCAGTGATATATGTACAGGAGGTGTCTGTGTGTACTAGTGATCAGTGATATATGTACAGGAGGTGTCTGTGTGTACTAGTGATCAGTGATATATGTACAATAGGTGTCTGTGTGTACTAGTGATCAGTGATATACGTACAATAGGTGTCTGTGTGTACTCGTGATCAGTGATATATGTACAGGAGGTGTCTGTATGTACTAGTGATCAGTGATACATGTACAGGATGTGTCTGTGTGCACTAGTGATCAGTGATATATGTACAGGAGGTGTCTGTGTGTCCTAGTGATCAGTGATATATGTACAGGAGGTGTCTGTGTGTTCTAGTGATCAGTGATATATGTACAGGAGGTGTCTGTGTGTCCTAGTGATCAGTGATATATGTACAGGAGGTGTCTGTGTGTTCTAGTGATCAGTGATACATGTACAGGAGGTGTCTGGGTGATCTAGTGATCAGTGATATATGTACAGGAGGTATCTGTGTGATTTTGTGATCAGTGATACTTGTACAGGTGGTGTCTGTGTTTTCTAGTGATCAGTGATATATGTACAGTAGGTGTCTGTGTGATCTAGTGATCAGTGATATATGTACAGGAGGTGTCTGTGTGATCTAGTGATCAGTGATATATGTAAAGGATGTGTCTGTGTGTACTAGTGATCAGTAATAAATGTACAGGAGGTGTCTGTGTGTCCTCGTGATCAGTGATATATGTACAGGAGGTGTCTGTGTCCTAGTGATCAGTGATATATGTACAGGATGTGTCTGTGTCCTAGTGATCAGTGATATATGTACAGGAGGTGTCTGTGTGTCCTATTGATCAGTGATATATGTACAGTTGGTGTCTGTGTGCACTAGTGATCAGTGATATACAGTATGTACAGGATGTGTCTGTGTGTACTAGTGATCAGTGATATATGTACAGGAGGTGTCTGTGTGTACTAGTGATCAGTGATATATGTACAATAGGTGTCTGTGTGTACTAGTGATCAGTGATATATGTACAATAGGTGTCTGTGTGTACTCGTGATCAGTGATACATGTACAGGATGTGTCTGTGTGCACTAGTGATCAGTGATATATGTACAGTAGGTGTCTGTGTGTTGTAGTGATCAGTGATATATGTACTGGAGGTGTCTGTGTGTCCTAGTGATCAGTGATATATGTACAGGAGGTTTCTGTGTGTTCTAGTGATCAGTGATACATGTACAGGGGGTGTCTGTGTGATCTAGTGATCAGTGATATATGTACAGGAGGTATCTGTGTGATTTAGTGATCAGTGATACATGTACAGGTGGTGTCTGTGTGATCTAGTGATCAGTGATATATGTAAAGGAGGTGTCTGTGTCCTAGTGATCAGTGATATATGTACAGGATGTGTCTGTGTCCTAGTGAATAGTGATATATGTTCAGGAGGTGTCTGTGTGTACTAGTGATCAGTGATATATGTACAATAGGTGTCTGTGTGTACTCGTGATCAGTGATATATGTACAGGAGGTGTCTGTATGTACTAGTGATCAGTGATACATGTACAGGATGTGTCTGTGTGCACTAGTGATCAGTGATATATGTACAGGAGGTGTCTGTGTGTACTAGTGATCAGTGATATATGTACAGGAGGTGTCTGTGTGTACTAGTGATCAGTGATATATGTATAATAGGTGTCTGTGTGTACTAGTGATCAGTGATATATGTACAATAGGTGTCTGTGTGTACTTGTGATCAGTGATATATGTACAGGAGGTGTCTGTATGTACTAGTGATCAGTGATACATGTACAGTATGTGTCTGTGTGCACTAGTGATCAGTGATATATGTACAGGAGGTGTCTGTGTGTTCTAGTGATCAGTGATACATGTACAGGGGGTGTCTGTGTGATCTAGTGATCAGTGATATATGTACAGGAGGTATCTGTGTGATTTAGTGATCAGTGATACATGTACAGGTGGTGTCTGTGTGATCTAGTGATCAGTGATATATGTACAGGAGGTGTCTGTGTCCTAGTGATCAGTGATATATGTACAGGATGTGTCTGTGTCCTAGTGATCAGTGATATATGTACAGGAGGTGTCTGTGTGTACTAGTGATCAGTGATATATGTACAGGAGGTGTCTGTGTGTACTAGTGATCAGTGATATATGTACAGGAGGTGTCTGTGTGTACCAATGATCAGTGATATATGTACAGGAGGTGTCTGTGTGTACTAGTGATCAGTGATATATGTACAATAGGTGTCTGTGTGTACTAGTGATCAGTGATATATGTACAATAGGTGTCTATGTGTACTCGTGCTCAGTGATATATGTACAGGAGGTGTCTGTATGTACTAGTGATCAGTGATACATGTACAGGATGTGTCTGTGTGCACTAGTGATCAGTGATATATGTACAGGAGGTGTCTGTGTGTACTAGTGATCAGTGATATATGTACAATAGGTGTCTGTGTGTACTCGTGATCAGTGATATATGTACAGGAGGTGTCTGTATGTACTAGTGATCAGTGATACATGTACAGGATGTGTCTGTGTGCACTAGTGATCAGTGATATATGTACAGGAGGTGTCTGTGTGTTCTAGTGATCAGTGATACATGTACAGGGGGTGTCTGTGTGATCTAGTGATCAGTGATATATGTACAGGAGGTATCTGTGTGATTTAGTGATCAGTGATACATGTACAGGTGGTGTCTGTGTGATCTAGTGATCAGTGATATATGTAAAGGAGGTGTCTGTGTGTCCTAGTGATCAGTGATATATGTACAGGAGGTGTCTGTGTCCTAGTGATCAGTGATATATGTACAGGATGTGTCTGTGTCCTAGTGATCAGTGATATATGTACAGGAGGTGTCTGTGTGTACTAGTGATCAGTGATATATGTACAGGAGGTGTCTGTGTGTACTAATGATCAGTGATATATGTACAGGAGGTGTCTGTGTGTACTAGTGATCAGTGATATATGTACAATAGGTGTCTGTGTGTACTAGTGATCAGTGATATATGTACAATAGGTGTCTGTGTGTACTCGTGATCAGTGATATATGTACAGGAGGTGTCTGTATGTACTAGTGATCAGTGATACATGTACAGGATGTGTCTGTGTGCACTAGTGATCTGTGATATATGTACAGGAGGTGTCTGTGTGTCCTAGTGATCAGTGATATATGTACAGGAGGTGTCTGTGTGTTCTAGTGATCAGTGATATATGTACAGGAGGTGTCTGTGTGTACTAGTGATCAGTGATATATGTACAGGAGGTGTCTGTGTGTTCTAGTGATCAGTGATACATGTACAGGAGGTGTCTGGGTGATCTAGTGATCAGTGATATATGTACAGGAGGTATCTGTGTGATTTTGTGATCAGTGATACTTGTACAGGTGGTGTCTGTGTGTTCTAGTGATCAGTGATATATGTACAGGAGGTGTCTGTGTGATCTAGTGATCAGTGATATATGTAAAGGATGTGTCTGTGTGTACTAGTGATCAGTAATAAATGTACAGGAGGTGTCTGTGTGTCCTAGTGATCAGTGATATATGTACAGGAGGTGTCTGTGTCCTAGTGATCAGTGATATATGTACAGGATGTGTCTGTGTCCTAGTGATCAGTGATATATGTACAGGAGGTGTCTGTGTGTCCTATTGATCAGTGATATATGTACAGTTGGTGTCTGTGTGCACTAGTGATCAGTGATATACAGTATGTACAGGATGTGTCTGTGTGTACTAGTGATCAGTGATATATACAGGAGGTGTCTGTGTACTAGTGATCAGTGATATATGTACAGGAGGTGTCTGTGTGTCCTAGTGATCAGTGATATATGCATACTTGCCGACTTTTGGGCTGAGAGAGCAGCCGGTCGGCTCAGCAGGGCAGACGGGTAATGTGGTGACGTGCAGAGGGGGGTGGGCCAGAGGCGGAATGGGGGTGCGGCTGCTGGACGCGTCATGTAAGTCACGCCCCCGCCGTGTAATGCCGCTATTACGGGCGTGGCTATGATGACGCGATTCAACAAGAATCGCGTCATCGCCTGCCCGGACTGCCCACTTTACTCACTAAGTGGGCAGCCGGGCAGGGGGTGACCCCTGAAATTGGGAGACTTGCCTGCTCTTCCGGGGGGCCGGCAGGGTCACCCGATTTTCGGGAGCCTCCCACCCTTTCCTGGAGGGTAGGCAAGTATGGATATATGTACAGGAGGTGTCTGTGTGTCCTAGTGATCAGTGATATATGTACAGTAGGTGTCTGTGTGCACTAGTGATCAGTGATATATGTACAGTAGGTGTCTGTGTGTCATAGTGATCAGTAATATATGTGCAGGATGTGTCTGTGTGTCCTAGTGATCAGTTATATATGTACAGGAGGTGTCTGTGTGTACTAGTGATCAGTAATATATGTACAGGAGGTGTCTGTGTGCACTAGTGATCAGTAATATATGTACAGGAGGTGTCTGTGTACACTAGTGATCAGTAATATATGTACAGGAGGTGTCTGTGTGCACTAGTGATCAGTAATATATGTACAGGAGGTGTCTGTGTGCACTAGTGATCAGTGATATATGTACAGGAGGTGTCTGTGTGCACTAGTGATCAGTGATATATGTACAGGAGGTATCTGTGTGCACTAGTGATCAGTGATATATGTACAGGATGTGTTTGTGTGTACTAGTGATCAGTGATATATGTACAGGAGGTGTCTGTGTGTACTATTGATCAGTGATATATGTACAGGAGGTGTCTATGTGTACTAGTGATCAGTGATATATGTACAGGAGGTGACTGTGTGTACTAGTGATCAGTGATATGTATACAGGAGATGTCTGTGTACTAGTGATCAGTTATATGTGTACAGGAGGTTTCTGTGTGCACTAGTGATCAGTGATATATGTACAGGAGGTGTTTGTGTGTACTAGTGATCAGTGATATATGTACAGGAGGTGTCTGTGTGTACTATTGATCAGTGATATATGTACAGTAGGTGTCTATGTGTACTAGTGATCAGTGATATATGTACAGGAGGTGTCTGTGTGTACTAGTGATCAGTGATATATGTACAGGAGGTGACTGTGTGTCCTAGTGATCAGTGATATATGTACAGGAAGTATCTGTGTGTACTAGTGATCAGTGATATATGTACAGGAGGTGTCTGTGTGTACTAGTGATCATTGATATATGTACAGGAGGTGTCGGTGTGTACTATTGATCAGTGATATACTGTATGTACAGGAGGTGTCTGTGTGTTCTAATGGTCAGTTTTCCTATATAACTTTTCTCCTCAGTTACCTATTTGGGAAGCCTGTGAATGGAAAGGCATTTGCACTGTTTGGGGTCAAGAGAGACAATGAAAAGAAAAGTATCACAGAATCTCTAAGAAGAATTCCGGTATTTAAATCTATTCTAATAATTCAGCCTTTCTAAACTACAATAATGTGTCATAATGCCTATTACTACAATATCTCCCGGCTTTGTTTTTTCAGGTGTAGTATGGTATGCCGGCAGCCGGGCTCCCGGCGACCAGCATAACGGCGCCGGGAGCCCGACCGCCGGCATACCGACAGCGTGGCGAGCACAAATGAGCCCCTTGCGGGCACGGTGGCGCGCTACGTGCACCACGCTATTTTATTCTCCCTCCAGGGGGGTCGTGGACCCCCACGAGGGAGAAAAAGTGTTGGTATGCCGGCTGTCGGGATTCCGGCGCCGGTATACTTTGCGCCGGGATCCCTACAGTCGGCATACTGAAGACCACCCGATTTTTCTTCTGTGACTTAAATAGTTAAAGGTATTACTGTATGTTATCGCTTCCCAGAGGGTAAAATGTTACTGTCTAATATGCTGCAGTCCAGTAAGTGGTTTCCTTATATGAATTAGTAGAACTATTATTCCATCCGGACCATGCTTCCAGGGGAGAGTGGTTACTTGTTATATACAGTGTTACAATCTTGTTGTTTACAGGATAACATGGATCAGAGTAAGCTGACACCACGCTAACATTAACTCTAGCATTGTAATTGTGTTGCAGTAGATGAGATGTAGCCACGTTCATCACGCTGCGATAACTGCATTCTGCATGGCATGCCGAGCTGCAGCTATTCGCAACTGGCGAACGCTCAATTAAATTCCTAATGGAGCAGTCGCCGACTGCAAATAGTCACAGACTGGCGTGCCGTGCAGCCAGCCGCCATACACCCGCAATTTTGCATAATTTCTCTTACGTCCTAGAGGATGCTGGGGTTCCATTTAGTACCATGGGGTATAGACAGGTCCCTTGGGAGCCATGGACACTTTAAGAGTTTAACAGTGTGGGCTGGCTCCTCCCTCTATGCCCCTCCTACCAGACTCAGTTTAGATAATGTGCCCGGAGGAGCCGGTCACAGCTAAGGGAGCTCTTAGGAGTTTTTCTAGTTTTATTATTTTTCTAAGAGTGTTAGGTACAGGCAGGATGCTGGCCACAGCCTCCCTACTTTGTGGGACTTAGGGGGGGAGTAGGATCCAACCCTAGAGGTTAAAGGGCCCTATCTCCGCTGACAGGACACTGAGCTCCTGAGGGTGATGATTGCAAGCCCACGAGGCTACCGCTCACTCTTGCAGCATGGCCGCCACCCCCTAACAGACACAGAAGTTAGAAGAGTGGTGAGTATAACGCCGGCGGCCCGGAAAGCGGGTCGCCGGCGGGAATGGCGGCACAAGGGTGGGAGCGCAGCTCTGACAGGCTGCGCTCCGGAGGGCTCAGATGCACACTGTGTATGGCACTGTGAGGGGCGTCCTGGGCCAGCGCCTATACTCTAAACTGGTCACAGAAGGCTACCAGGGACTAATACAACTGTTAGCTGCATATTACCTCAGGCCAGTAAAATACAATAAGTGCGGGAAGACGCGCCATTACAGGGAGGCGGGGCTTCTCAGAGCGAATCCAGCACTCACCAGCGCCATTTTCTCCCTGCAGATCACAGCATCAGAACGCTGACAGTGAAAGCTGCCCTCCACATAACTCCAGCTATCCTCTGCGGTACCAGGGTGTTATAGACGGGGGGGAGGAGTGTATTATTAGAACTGTTTATCCTATTAAGGTTACTCAATCAGCGACGGGCTTTTATAATAATAACTGCCTACTGGGGCGCTCTGTGGCTGGCTCCTTATACTCTGTGACTCTCTGAAGGTACTCTGGGGGAAACTGTGTCTGACATTTTCGTGTGTGTGTGTGTGTGTGTGTGTGTGTGTGTGTGTGTGGCTGTATATCTCACATTACCATGTCTAGAGATTCTGTATCTTGTGCTGCAGTGTGTGTATCTTCTCCTGAAGAGTCTATGCCATGTATTCAGGAATGCCATATACCTTCTCAGCCTTCTCCAGCGGGGCAAGTATGCTGGTACGCTCGGGTACGGAGTACCCTTAAGAATTTGGCAGCGGGTACGCAGTACCACCTGCCACACACTTTGCCATTACCACAATTATAATGTGCCACAAAGCAACAAGACAATGGTGCTTGGCAGCATGACGGCTCCTCCCACTTTGTCAGTGCGACAGTGGCTGTATTTTGCTGTTATAATGGAGGCATTACTATATATTGTTATTAATTTGGGGACATTACATTTCTATTATACTGGAGGTATCACTATATATTTCTATAATACTGGAGACATTGCTATATATTTTTAGCCTTGCCTCCAGTTTCCCCCCAAAATAGGGGCTGTCGTATGGCCACGCCGCTAGTGTCATGTAGCCACTCCCACTAGCAGCATGTCGCCATGCCCCCTCACAACACGGGACCACGCCCATTTTTCGGCACTCAGTACCACTAAGAAAATATTTCTACGTGCGCCACTGGCCTTCTCAAGCAGAACCTCCTTGGGTGGATTCTATAAGGGAAATGATATCCCAAATGTCTTCTAGGGTGTCACATACTGAGACTGTCACGCAGGTTTTACAACAATCTGTAGAGGTTTTGAAGTATTCAGCTCCCACTACCTCATCTACCCCTATTACATACCCTAAAAAGCGTGCTCTTGCCCAGATAATGCAAGCCGACACAGATACCGACTCTGATACAGGGGACGGTGATGGTGATATGCAAGGGGGAGATGCATCCCTTGCTAAAGAGGTGCAGCTCATGATTGAGGCCATTAGGGACAATTTGCACTTTACAAAACCCAGAGAAAAAATTCCAGATCCCCAAAAGGGTTCTCGTTGCTTTTTCCCTTTCCTGAAAAGGACAGGAAAAAGTGGGAAAATCCACCTATAGTAGACGCTTCTGTATCTATATGGTCAAAAAAGGTAGTTTTACCTGTCCCTGGTTCAACCGCTTTAAAAGAGCTGGCTGACCGCAAGATTGAGACTACGCTTAAATCAATATACACTGCTACAGGTTTGGCTTTAAGGCCCACTATTGCTTGTGCGTGGATTTCCAAAGCCATAGTACAGTGGTCAGGCACATTACTAGAGGAATTAAATTCTCTGTATAGGAGTGACATTGAATTATTTTTGCGTCACATACAGGATTCTGCAGGTTTCATGGTGGAGGCCATGAAGGACCTTGGCAACCTTAATGCAAGAGCTTCTTCCATGGCTGTCTCGACATGCAGAAGACTCTGGCTGCGCCAATGGTCTGCGGATGTGGAATCAAAGAAAAGTGTGGAGAACCTACCCTTCACAAGTCAGGCTCTGTTTGGGGACGCGTTAGATGCGTGGATCTCCACGGCAACTGCGGATAAATCAACCTTCCTTCTCTCAGCAGCGCCACCGACTGGGAAATCTTATCCTACATCTACAGTGCAGTCCTTTCGGACCGCAAAAGTTAAAAAGTCCAAACCACCTACCACTTTCTTTAGAGGAGGTTGTGGGAAATCTAGAAAACCTGCACCAACAGGTTCACAGGAACAGAAACCAGGTCCTGCTTCCTCCAAATCTTCAGCATGAGGGTGGACCTCCAAGCCTGGTGATCGGGCAGGTGGGAGCGAGACTAAGAGATTTCAGCCACATCTGGGCATCTTCATGCCTAGACCCCTGGGTAATAGACATTGTTACCCAGGGGTACAGACTGGAGTTTCAAGAACTCCCACCTCACAGATTCTTCAAATCAGGCTTACTAGCTTCGCTGACAGAAAGCACTATCCTACGGGAAGCCATTCGAAAATTGGTACAAACAAATGTCATTGTTCCAGTTCCACCTCATCTAACAAGCAAGGGTTATTACTCAAACCTGTTTGTGGTGCCGAAACCGGACGGTTCGGTAAGGCCGATTTTAAACCTAAAATCCTTAAACCCCTACTTGATGGAATTCAAATTCAAGATGGAGTCTCTGAGAGCAGTGATCTCAGGTCTGAAGGAGGGGGAATTCCTGGAATCCCTGGATATCAAGGATGCGTACCTTCACGTTCCGATCTGGCTGCCTCACCAGGCTTATCTGAGATTTGCGCTGCTAGACTGTCACTATCAGTTCCAGGCATTGCCGTTTGACCTCTCCACAGAACCGAGGGTGTTCACCAAGGTCATGGCAGAGATGATGCTACTCCTCCGCAAGCAGTAAGTAAACATTATTCCATATCTGGACGATCTGCTGATAAAGGCATCTTTCAGGGAGAAGCTGTTACAGAGCATTGCTCTCTCAACTCGACTACTCCAGGATCACGGGTGGATCCTGAACCTTCCAAAGTTACATTTGGAACCGACAAGGAGATTGTCCTTCCTGGGGATGATCCTCGATACGGAAGTGCAGAGGGTGTTTCTACCGGTGGAGAAAGTGTTGGTGATCCAATCAATGGTCCGGGATATCCTGAAGCCTTCATGGGTATCAGTCCATCAGTGCATTCGCCTTCTGGGGAAGATGGTTGACTCCTACGAGGCTCTACAGTACGGAAGATTTCATGCACGATCCTTCCAACTGGATCTCCTGGAAAAATGGTCGTGGTCTCATCTTCACATGCATCAGCGGATACGTCTGTCGCCGAAAGCCAGGATTTCACTCCTCTGGTAGCTGCAAACTTCTCACCTTCTCGAGGGCCAACGGTTCGGGATTCAGAATTGGACCCTTCTAACCATGGATGCAAGTCTCAAGTCTCAGTAATCCAAAGGGAAAACTTCCAAGGAAAGTGGTCAAGTCTGGAATTCATCCTTCTGATAAACATTTTGGAACTAAGGGCCATGTACAACGGCCTTCTACAAGCGGCGCATCTTCTACAAGATCAGGCCATTCAGGTTCAGTCGGACAATGTAAAGACGGTGTCCTACATAAATCGGCAGGGCCACAATGTCAGAGGTAACAAGAATCCTCCTCTGGGCAGAAAAGCATGCGGTGGCGCTGTCAGCAATCTTCATTCCGGGAGTGGACAACTGGGAACCTGACTTCCTCAGCAGGCACGATCTCCATCCAGGAGAATGGGGCATCCACCTGGAGGTGTTCGAGGAGGTAACAAGTTGTTGGGGAGTGCCCCAAATAGACATGATGGCCTCTCGCCTCAATAAGAAGCTTCGGAGGTTCCAGGTCGAGAGACCCACAGGCAGTGGCGGTGGACGCCCTGGTAACTCCGTGGGTGTTCCAGTCAGTGTATGTGTTCCCTCCACTTCCACTCATTCCAAGGCTTCTCAAACTAATAAAAAGAACAAGCTTCCTCAGCAGACACGATCTCCATCCAGAAGAGTGGGGCCTCCATCCAGAGGTGTTCACGGAGGTGACAGATCTTTGGGGGGTTCCTCAAATAGACATGATGGCCTCCCGCCTCAACAAAAAAACTTTGGAGGTATTGCTCCAGGTCAAGAGACCCGCAAGCAGTGGCGGTGGATGCCCTGGTAACTCCGTGGGTGTTCCAGTTGGTGTACGTGTTTCCTCCACTTCCACTAATTCCAAGGATTCTAAAGCTCATAAGGAGAACAAGAGTTCAAGCAATCCTCATTGCTCTGGTCTGGCCAAGAAGGGCTTGGTACGCAGATCTTGTGGATTTACTGCTTTTGGATCCCAGGCCTCTTCCTCTTCACGAGGACCTTCTGCAACAGGGACCGTTCGCTTATCAAGACTTACCACGGCTACGTTTGACGGCATGGAGGTTGAACGCCTGATTTTAGCACGGAAGGGCATTTCGAAAAAGGACATTCCTACCCTGATACAGGCTAGGAAGGGAGTAACGTCTAAACATTACCATCGGATTTGGAAAAAGTATGTGTCTTGGTGTGAATCCAAGAAGTTTCCTACGGTGGAGTTTCAACTAGGACGGTTTCTCCTCTTTCTGCAAACAGGTGTGGATGTGGGCCTACGCTTGGGCTCCATAAAAGTCCAGATTTCTGCCTTGTCCATTTTCTTCCAGAAACAATTGGCTGCTTTCCCTGAGGTTCAGACTTTCTTGAAAGTGGTTCTGACTAGAGATGAGCGCCGGAAATTTTTCGGGTTTTGTGTTTTGGTTTTGGGTTCGGTTCCGCGGCCGTGTTTTGGGTTCGACCGCGTTTTGGCAAAACCTCACCGAATTTTTTTTGTCGGATTCGGGTGTGTTTTGGATTCGGGTGTTTTTTTCAAAAAACCCTAAAAAACAGCTTAAATCATAGAATTTGGGGGTAATTTTGATCCCAAAGTATTATTAACCTCAAAAAACATAATTTACACTCATTTTCAGCCTATTCTGAACACATCACACCTCACAATATTATTTTTAGTCCTAAAATTTGCACCGAGGTCGCTGTGTGAGTAAGATAAGCGACCCTAGTGGCCGACACAAACACCGGGCCCATCTAGGAGTGGCACTGCAGTGTCACGCAGGATGGCCCTTCCAAAAAACCCTCCCCAAACAGCACATGACGCAAAGAAAAAAATAGGCGCAATGAGGTAGCTGACTGTGTGAGTAAGATTAGCGACCCTAGTGGCCGACACAAACACCGGGCACATCTAGGAGTGGCACTGCAGTGTCACGCAGGATGTCCCTTCCAAAAAACCCTCCCCAAACAGCACATGACGCAAAGAAAAAAAGAGGCGCAATGAGGTAGCTGACTGTGTGAGTAAGATTAGCGACCCTAGTGGCCGACACAAACACCGGGCCCATCTAGGAGTGGCACTGCAGTGTCACGCAGGATGTCCCTTCCAAAAAACCCTCCCCAATCAGCACATGATGCAAAGATAAAGAATGAAAAAAAAAACCACGGTTAGGTGGTAGGTATATAATAATAAATAATACAATTCTGGTCGGACGGACTGCCTGCCGTGTGCCGACACAGAGGTAGCCACAGCCGTGAACTACCGCACTGTACACTGGTTGATAAAGAGATAGTAGTATACTCGTAACAATTAGGATGACACTATGACGGTATAAAGAATGAAAAAAAAAACCACGGTTAGGTGGTAGGTATATAATAATAAATAATACAATTCTGGTCGGACGGACTGCCTGCCGTGTGCCGACACAGAGGTAGCCACAGCCGTGAACTACCGCACTGTACACTGGTTGATAAAGAGATAGTAGTATACTCGTAACAATTAGGATGACACTATGACGGTATAAAGAATGAAAAAAAACCCACGGTTAGGTGGTAGGTATATAATAATAAATAATACAATTCTGGTCGGACGGACTGCCTGCCGTGTGCCGACACAGAGGTAGCCACAGCCGTGAACTACCGCACTGTACTGTGTCTGCTGCTAATATAGACTGGTTGATATTTAAAGAGATATTAGTAGTATACAACAATACTATACTGGTGGTCAGGCACTGGTCACCACTCCTGCAGCAAAAGTGTGCACTGTTAATTAATATAATTGTACTCCTGGCTCCTGCTAACAACCTGCAGTGCTCCCCAGTCTCCCCCACAATTAATTATAAGCTTTTAATTTATACATTGATGACTGTGCAGCACACTGGGCTGAGCTGAGTGCACACAGACTGAGTCACACTGTGTGACTGACTGTGCTGTGTATCGTTTTTTTTTTTCAGGCAGAGAACGGATATAGCAGAGAGAAGTGAACGGATATATTATATTAAATAAAAGTTAACTAGCAACTGCACTGGTCACTGACTGTGGTAAACTAACTCTGTCTGCGACTCTGCACAATCTCTCTCTCTCTATCTAATCTATCTCTATTCTAATGGAGAGGACGCCAGACACGTCCTCTCCCTATCAATCTCAATGCACGAGTGAAAATGGCGGCGACGCGCGGCTCCTTATATAGAATCCGAGTCTCGCGATAGAATCCGAGCCTCGCGAGAATCCGACAGCGTCATGATGACGTTCTGGGCGCGCTCGGGTTAACCGAGCAAGGCGGGAAGATCCGAGTCGCTCGGACCCGTGAAAAAAAACATGAAGTTCGGGCGGGTTCGGATTCCGAGGAACCGAACCCGCTCATCTCTAGTTCTGACATCCAACCACCGTTTGTGCCACCTACGGCGCATTGGGATCTTAATGTGGTGTTGTAGTTCGAACCTTTACAGGAGGTTGAAGTCAAGTTCCTTACCTGGAAGTCTGTCACACTGTTGGCATTGGCATCTGCTAGGCGTGCGTCAGAATTGGGGGCCTTGTCCTACAAGAGCCCCTACTTGATTTTCCATGAAGATAGGGCTGAGCTCAGAACGCATCAGCAATTTCTTCAGACGGTTATGTCATCTTTTCATATCAACCAACCTATTGTGGTGCCAGTGGCTACTGACTCCTCAATTACCTCAAAGTCCTTGGACGTTGTGAGGGCTTTGAAAATTTATGTGAAGAGAACTTCTCGTCACAGGAAATCGGACGCTCTGTTTGTCCTTTATGCTTACTATCCAGTATGCTTATTCTACGGTAGGCCTGCTGGGTCCAAATTCTGTTAAGGCCCACTCTACTCGTAAGGTGGGTTCTTCCTGGGTGGCTGCCCGGGGTGTCTCGGCTTTACAGCTTTGCCAGGCAGCTACTTGGTCAGGGTCGAATACGTTTGTTAAGTTCTACAAGTTCGATACTTTGGCCTCTGAGGACCTACAGTTTGGTCAATCTGTTCTGCAGGAGCCTCCGCGCTCTCCCTCCCATACTGGGAGCTTTGGTACCTTCCCATGGTACTAAATGGAACCCCAGCATCCTCTAGGACGTAAGAGAAAATAGGATTTTTTCTCGTAGTCCGTAGAGGATGCTGAGCGCCCGCCCAGCGCTTCGTTTTCCTGCATTGTTACTTGGTTACGTACTACATTGTTACTTGGTTAAGTACTGTTGTTCAGCCATTGCTGAATTGTTTCCAGTTGGTTAGCTTGGCTTTCCTTTTGTTATGTGTGAGCTGGTGTGAATCTTACCACTATTTGTGTATTTCCTTCTCTCGAAGTATGTCCGTCTCCTCGGACACAGTTTCTAGACTGAGTCTGGTAGGAGGGGCATAGAGGGAGGAGCCAGCCCACACTATTAAACTCTTAAAGTGCCCATGGCTCCCAAGGGACCCATCTTTACCCCATGGTACTAAATGGAACCCCAGCATCCTCTACGGACTACGAGAAAAGGATTTACCGGTAGGTAATTAAAATCCTATTTAAGCAGACATTGGATGCCCCGTCATCGTTGTCTCCACAGCAGAATTTGTTTTTTTGCAAGCATAGGGCCTGAGTCACTTGCCATGCAGATGCGTTTCTGGGTGCATTTGGCTTTTAGAATTCTTCTGTGACTATCTGCCTGTATTCTGAGTCATTTGCATTTTGATGTCTGCAACCCTACAGCCACCGGAGCAGCTGTCATCACTAGTGATGGCGATTACACCTGTCCCAGAGCAAATGGGCATAACTTTAGTGGGTGCAAGGGGTGCCGTTGCTATGATGCCAAGAGGCTGGGGGGATGTGACTCGGGGACTGGACGCAGGTTATAAAGTTGCATACTAATTTCCCAGAAAGATTTGCCTGCAGAGCAATAGGTTTTAATCCATTGGTCAGCCTGAATTGTGTGACATTACATTTTCAGTGAGAGGAGTGTGTAGTATAATGGTACTGTAATCTGGCACAGTATGTAATCTGTCACAGTATGTAATCTGGCACAGTATGAACTGGATGGCATTGTAATGTGTCATAATCTGATCTGCTCATTGTAATGTGGAGGACACTATAATTTTCCATACATAATAAGAACTGGGACAATTTATTGTGGCACAATATGAAATGGAGGCACTATAGTGTGGCATTTGAACTGGAGGGCACTCTGATGTGGCATAGTATGAACTGGGGACACTGTATGTCATAATGTAAATTGGTGTGCTAGCCATAAGTGTGCACTACCCAATTTATCAGGGTGTGCACCATTGGAAGGGCATGTCTATCACCGACTAGTGTGTGTGTCTATCACCAACTAGTGGGTGTGTCTATCAACGCCTATTGGCCCATAGAGAAGTTTATTCCCAGGCATACTTTAACAACTTAATTCCTTTCAAGATCTCCTTTTATTTCTTACGCCGCTCTGTAGAATAATCCACGCTAACAAAGCACCCCTGAACTGATACAGCAGAGCTGACAGAGCACCCCTGGACTGATACAGCAGAGCTGACAGATCACCCCTGAACTGATACAGCAGAGCTGACAGAGCACCCCTGAACTGAAACAGCAGAGCTGACAGATCACCCCTGGACTGATACAGCAGAGCTGACAGAGCACCCCTGGACTGATACAGCAGAGCTGACAGAGCACCCCTGGACTGATACAGCAGAGCTGACAGATCACCCCTGGACTGATACAGCAGAGCTGACACAGCACCCCTGGACTGATACAGCAGAGCTGACACAGCACCCCTGGACTGATACAGCAGAGCTGACAGAGCACCCCTGGACTGATACAGCAGAGCTGACAGAGCACCGCTGGACTGATACAGCAGAGCTGACACAGCACCCCTAGACTGATACAGCAGAGCTGACACAGCACCCCTGAACTGATACAGCAGAGCTGACAGAGAACCCCTGGACTGATACAGCAAAGCTGACAGAGCACCCCTGGACTGATACAGCAGAGCTGACAGAGCACCCTTGGACTGATACAGCAGAGCTGACACAGCACCCCTGGACTGATATAGCAGAGCTGACACAGCACCCCTGGACTGATACAGCAGAGCTGACAGAGCACCCCTGGACTGATACAGCAGAGCTGACAGAGCACCCCTGGACTGATACAGCAGAGCTGACAGAGCACCCCTGGACTGATACAGCAGAGCTGAAAGAGCACCCCTGGACTGATACAGCAGACTGATACAGCAGAGCTGACACAGCACCCCTGGACTGATACAGCAGAGCTGACACAGCACCCCTGGACTGATACAGCAGAGCTGACAGAGCACCCCTGGACTGATACAGCAGAGCTGACAGAGCACCCTTGGACTGATACAGCAGAGCTGACAGAGCACCCCTGGACTGATACAGCAGAGCTGAAAGAGCACCCCTGGACTGAAACAGCAGAGCTGACAGAGCACCCCTGGACTGATACAGCAGAGCTGACAGAGCACCCCTGGACTGATACAGCAGAGCCGACAGAGCACCCCTGGACTGATACAGCAGAGCTGAAAGAGCACCCCTGGACTGATACCGCAGAGATGACAGAGCACCCCTGGACTGATACCGCAGAGCTGACAGAGCACCCCTGGACTGATACAGCAGAGCTGACAGATCACCCCTGGACTTGATACAGCAGAGCTGACACAGCACCCCTGGACTGATACAGCAGAGCTGACAGAGCATCCCTGGACTGATACAGCAGAGCTGACAGAACACCCCCTGGACTGATACAGCAGAGCTGACAGAGCATCCCTGGACTGATACAGCAGAGCTGACAGAGCACCCCTGGACTGATACAGCAGAGTTGACAGAGCACCCCTGGACTGATACAGCAGAGCTGACAGATCACCCCTGGACTGATACAGCAGAGCTGACAGAACACCCCCTGGACTGATACAGCAGAGCTGACAGAGCATCCCTAGACTGATAGAGCAGAGCTGACAGAGCACCCCTGGACTGATACAGCAGAGCTGACAGAGCACCCCTGGACTGATACAGCAGAGCTGACAGAGCATCCCTGGACTGATACAGCAGAGCTGACAGAGCACCCCTGGACTGATACAGCAGAGCTGACAGAGCACCCCTGGACTGATACAGCAGAGCTGACAGATCACCCCTGGACTGATACAGCAGAGCTGACAGATCACCCCTGGACTGATACAACCCAAGCCAAATATAAACAGTACTGACGGACACCTCCGTCCAGTACATTCTCCACATCCGGAGTGAAGATGGCACCGATCGCAGGGACGTTTATAGAACCCAAAACCGGCGAGAATCCGACAGTGGGAAGATGACATTCGACCTCTCTTTGGGATCCAAATCTGGAGGGAAAACCCGAGCCAAACTCAGAACCCGGCTCAGATTTCAATGTTCGGGTGGGTCATCTCTGATAGATCTTTGCAAGAACTTGTGTCCCGCTTTCAGTAACCTTCATTTTAATTAGATAATCTAATCCCAATAAAGAAGGTCACTGAAAGCAGGACACAAGTTCTTGCAAGGCTCTATTAGTCAGAATATAGCTGAAGTGAACCTGGGATCACGCTATAAACCAGAAATGATGCGGCCATCTTGAATTTATTTACAACAGAGCTTACACTTAGCTCTTAAAACTATTTCAAACCTTATACTCTTTTGAAATAGTCTGTTATTAAAATTTACCTCCGTATTCAGTTAATTGTGCTTGGCTGGCGATGGGCCAGCTGCCAGCTCCGACTCCTTCACATCCTCTGGAGTGTCCGAGCGGCTCCTCACAGTACAGAGGAGAGAGCAGGCGGGCAGGCAGGCAGGCGTGTACACGGCATGATGTCATTGTGTCATGTCACAGTTCTGGCTGCATGCCCAATACACCCATGGGAAGCTTCTCTTACTTGCCAATACCTTACTGATGCCCATTGTGCCCAGTTGTCACCAAGCATCATACACCCAGTCACTAGTAGGAAGCAATTGAAATGAGTGTGACGCAGAATCACTTGTAACTGTTCTGAGTTGCTCATGTCGGCTTCAGTGCATTGCTCTGTTTGCTGAAAATGGCAAGTGGACTCTGATTACGGACAATAGCGCATATTGGAGCTGATGGTAAGTGTTCATCCATATAGAAAACTACAGACCTACATCCAAATATGGGAACTGCAGTGTGTTACAAAGTGCAGTGCTTCTTTCTTGGGCATCAGGCGCTGATCATGGGGAAGAGAAAGAGGACTTGAAGGTTCTTTTTCTTCTATATCTATTTTTGAATCTTTGGGCCTAATTCAGACCTATTCGCTCCTCTGTGAATTTGCAGAGGTCTGCGATCAGATAGTCACCGCCAGTGGCGTAACTAGAATTTTTTCTCCCCCAAGCCAAAAAATTCTTCGGCGCCCCCCCCCCCCATAATTGGCACTAGTAAAAGGCGCCGCCAAAAGGGGTGTGGCTTCATTGAAATGGGCGTGGCTTCGCGTAAAGGGGCGTGGCATTGCAGGAAAAGACTACCTTATACCCCAGTTTTGCAACCTGCACGCCCAGACGTTAGCCACCACAGGAAAGAAAAATAATCCTGATTCATGCCCCTTACATTATTTGTCATTTTTCCTCCTTATAGTAATGCCCAGTATACATTATTCCACATACTGCAATGGCCTTAGCCATTATGCCACACACAATAATGCACATGACACAATATGCACACACTGTAATGCCCCCGACACATTATGCCACACACCGTAATGCCCCCGACACATTATGACAGGAATCGCAATGCCCGTCATACATTATGCTACACACTGCAATTCCCCTGATACATTATAGCACATACAATGTCTGTGACACAGTATGACACACACCACAATGATCCTGAGACATTATACCACATACCACAATGCCCGTGATATAGTATACAACACACCGTAATGCCTGACACATTATGACACACACCGCAATGTCCGTGATACATTATGCCACACACCGCAATGCCCATTATACATTAAGTTCTACAGTAAGGCTTCTAATTACTTTTAAATTACCTGCTTGTTGCCAGGGGTTTCATGCTCTTGGTTCCATGCACGGTGCCAGGGGTTTTCATGCTCAGGGTGTCATGCTCGTTGCCAGGGGTTTCATGCACTGGGTGTCATGCTCATTGCCAGCGGTTTCATGCTCTTGGTTCCATGCACGGTCCCAGGGGTTTTCATGCTCAGGGTGTCATGCTCGTTGCCAGGGGTTTCATGCACTGGGTGTCATGCTCGTTGCCAGGGGTTTCATGCACTGGGTGTCATGCTCGTTGCTAGGGGGTAGCGCTTGTTGCTAGCGCCGTGCTCCCAGTGCCACATATGCCCCCAGTGCCAGATATTCCCCCACAGTGCCAGGTACATGCCCCCAGTGCCAAATATACCCCCCCCCAGTGCCACATATGCCCTCTCAGTGCCTGCTCCCCCCAGTGCCAAATATTCCCCCACAGTGCCACATATGCCCCCTCAGTGCCTGCTCCCCCCAGTGCCAGATATTCCTCCACAGTGCCAGGTATATGCCCCCAGTGCCAGATATTCCCCCACAGTGCCACATATGCCCCCTCAGTGCCTGCTCCCCCCAGTGGCAAATATTCCCCCAAAGTGCCAGGTATATGCCCCCCGTGCCAGATATTCCCCCACAGTGCCAGGTATATGCCCCCAGTGCCAGATATTCCCCCACAGGGCCAGGTATATGCCCCCAGTGCCAGATATTCCCCCACAGTGCCTGCTCCCCTCCCCCCCCCCGATCCTTTGTGTTCGGGGACACGGAGCGCACAGCGCGCGCCTCTCCAGTGTCCCTCCTGGCTCTCCGGCCGCTTTAATAAAGGAAGTGCCGGTTCGTGAGCCAATCAGAGCTCACGAACGGCACTTCCTTTATTAGACCGGCCGGAGAGCCAGGGAGGGACACAGAAGAGGCGCGCGCTGTGCGCTCCGTGTCCCTCCTTACAGCAGCGGAGGGAAGAGACCGCAGATTGACAGCGGCGATGCCTTTGCACTTTGAGTTGCTCCCGACCAGTGCAGCTTTAGCGTACTGGCCGAGAGCTACTTGTCGCTCCCTGGCCCGCAGTGGCTGCATATGACATCATGCAGCCGCTGCGGGCCGCTCCTTGCACGGCCAAGCGCCGCCATTCCGCCCACTCCCGCCCAGCGACCACCTCTGCCTGTCAATCAGGCAGAGGCAATCACAGCCCAGCTACGGCCTTCGGCCGTCTGGCATGCACTGGCGCACTACGGCGCCGACACATGCGCAGTGGGTACCCGTTCACTCGGCTGCGATAAAAAGCAGCAAGCGAACGGGTCAGAATGACCCCCTATGTTCTAAACAGAAGAACAAAGTTACACTGCTATACTTTGAATTTGTGTTTAAAGTCATATCAATATATGTCTACTCTGAATTCACAGAGTACCCAGTGTTAGCTTTATTTTATTGTATTTCTATGTATGTTGTGTAGGATAAATTGTTTGTCTTAAAAGAGAAGCCAATCATGTGGTTCTTGTGAACAGGTGATATTCTCAAACTGCTTCTCCCAGCACAGGCATAAGTTTTATATTTTCCTTTCTGCCCAATAGAGAAGTTCTTTTTTCTTGCCTTTCTGTTTTGTAGTACCAACAGGGCCGGACTAAGGGTGGGGGGCCTAGGGACAATGAAGTTGTGGGGGCCCCCCACTACTAAAATATCTTGCTAACACACACACTCACACTCCCTGGACAGGACAGAGCCAGAGCTCACTCCCTGGAGAGGACAGAGGACAGTGCTGGAGCTCACTCCCTAGAGAGAACAGATGACAGTGCCGGAGCTCACTCACTGGAGAGGACAGAGGACAGTGACAGAACTCACTCCCTGGAGAGGACAGAGGACAGTGCTGGAGCTCACTCCCTAGAGAGGACAGATGACAGTGCCGGAGCTCACTCCCTGGAGAGGACAGAGGACAGTGCCGGAGCTCACTCCCCTGGAGAGGACAGAGGGACAGTGCCTGAGCTCACTCCCTGGAGAGGGACAACGCCGGAGCTCACTCCCTGGAGAAGATAGAGGACAGTGCTGGAGCTCAACTCCCTAGAGAGGACAGGTGACAATGCCGGAGCTCACTCCCTGGAGAAGACAGAAGACAGTGCCAGAGCTCACTCCCTGGAGAGGACAATGGCGGAGCTCACTCCCTGGAGAAGATAGAGGACAGTGCCGGAGCTCACTCCCTGGAGAGGACATAGGACAGTGCCGGAGCTCACTCCCTGGAGAGGACAGAAGACAGTGCCAGAGCTCACTCCCTGGAGAGGACAATGGCGGAGCTCACTCCCAGGAGAAGACAGAGGACAGTGCTGGAGCTCACTCCCTAGAGAGGACAGATGAACCGTGTCGGAGCTCACTCCCTGGAGAAGACAGAGGATAGTGCCAGAGCTCACTCCCTGGAGAGGACAACGTCGGAGCTCGCTCCCTGGAGAGGATAGAGGATAGTGCCCGAGCTCACTCCCTGGAGAGGACAGTGCCAGAGCTCACTCCCTGGAAAGGGACAGAGGACAGTGCCGGAGCTCACTCCCTGGAGAAGACAGAGGACAGTGCCGGAGCTCACTCCCAGGATAAGACAGAGGACAGTGCCGGAGCTCACTCCCTGGAGAGGAAGAGGACAGTGTTGGAGCTCACTCCCTGAAGAGGACAGATGACCGTGCCAGAACTCACTTCCCGGGAGAGGACAGATGACAGTGCCATAGCTCACTCCCTGGAGAGGACAGATGACAGTGCCGGAGCTCACTCCCCGGTAGAGGGACAGAGGAAAGCACTGGAGCTCACTCCCTGGAGAGGACAGGTGACAGTGCCGGAGCTCACTCCCTGGAGAAGACAGAAGACAGTGCCAGAGCTCACTCCCTGGAGAGGACAATGGCGGAGCTCACTCCCTGGAGAAGATAGAGGGACAGTGCCGGAGCTCACTCCCTGGACGAGGACATAGGACAGTGCCGGAGCTCACTCCCTGGAGAGGACAGAAGACAGTGCCAGAGCTCACTCCCTGGAGAGGACAATGGCGGAGCTCACTCCCTGGAGAAGACAGAGGACAGTGCTGGAGCTCACTCCCTAGAGAGGACAGATGACCGTGCCAGAGCTCACTCCCTGGAGAGGGACAACGACGGAGCTCGCTCCCTGGAGAGGATAGAGGATAGTGCCCCGAGCTCACTCCCTGGAGAGGACAGTGCCAGAGCTCACTCCCTGGAAAGGACAGAGGACAGTGCCGGAGCTCACTCCCTGGAGAAGACAGAGGACAGTGCCGGAGCTCACTCCCAGGATAAGACAGAGGACAGTGCCGGAGCTCACTCCCTGGAGAGGAAGAGGACAGTGTTGGAGCTCACTCCCTGAAGAGGACAGATGACCGTGCCAGAACTCACTCCCGGGAGAGGACAGATGACAGTGCCACAGCTCACTCCCTGGAGAGGACAGATGACAGTGCCGGAGCTCACTCCCCGGTGAGGACAGAGGAAAGCACTGGAGCTCACTCCCTGGAGAGGGACAGAGGACAGTGCCAGCACTCACTCCCTAGAGAGGACAGAGGACAGTGCTGGAGCTCACTCCCTGGAGAGTACAGAGGACAGTGCCAGAGCTCAGTCCCTGAAGAGGACAGAGGACAGTGCCGGAGCTCACTACCTGGAGAGGACAGCGCCAGAGCTCACTCCCTGGAGAGGACAGATGACAGTGCCAGAGCTCAGTCACTGAAGAGGACAGAGGACAGCGCTAGAGCTCACTCCCTGAAGAGGACAGATGACAGTTGCCGGAGCTCACTCCCTGGAGAGGACAGATGACAGTGCCGGAGCTCACTCCCTGAAGAGGACAGATGACAGTGCCAGAGCTCACTCCCTGGAGAGGACAGAGGACAGTGCTGGAGCTCACTCCCTGAAGAGGACAGATGACAGTGCCATAGCTCACTCCCTGGAGAGGACAGAGGACAGTGCCAGAACTAACTCCCTGGAGAGGACAGCGCTGGAGCTCACTCCCCTGAAGAGGACAGATGACAGTGCCAGAGCTCACTCCCTGAAGAGGACAGAGGACAGTGCCGGAGCTCACTTCCTGAAGAGGGACAGATGACAGTGCCGGAGCTCACTCCCTGGAGAGGACAGATGACAGTGCCGGAGCTCACTCCCTGTAGAGGACAATGCCGGAGCTCACTCCCTGGAGAGGATAGAGGACAGCGCTGGAGCTCACTCCCTGGAGAAGACAGAGGACAACGCTGGAGCTCACTCCCTGAAGAGGAAAGAGGACAGTGCCGGAGCTCACTCCCTGGAAGAGGACAGATGACAGTGCCGGAGCTCACTCCTTGGAGAGGACAATGCCGGAGCTCACTCCCTGGAGAGGACAGAGGACAGCGCTGGAGCTCACTCCCTGGACGAGGACAGTGGACAACGCTGGAGCTTACTCCCTGAAGAGGACAGAGGACAGTGCCGGAGCTCACTCCCTAGAGAGGACAGAGGACAGTACCAGCGCTCACTCCCTGAGAGAGGACACAGGACAGTACCAGCGCTCACTCCCTGGAGAGGACACAGGACAGTACCAGCGCTCACTCCCTGGAGAGCACAGAGGACAGTGCTGGAGCTCACTCCCTGGAGAGGACACAGGACAGTACCAGCGCTCACTCCCTGGAGAGGACACAGGACAGTACCAGCGCTCACTCCCTGGAGAGCACAGAGGACAGTGCTGGAGCTCACTCCCTGGAGAGGACACAGGACAGTACCAGCGCTCACTCCCTGGAGAGCACAGAGGACAGTGCTGGAGCTCACTCCCTAAACAAGACTGATCCAAAGCAAAACAGCCGGGCAGCTTAAAGTCAGTGTTTTCTCTGGATTTCACTGCAGTACCCTGTGAGAGTGACAGTAGTACAGGGAAGACCTCCTTGGCGGCCGCTGTTATTAAACAGCTTAGCCGCAGGAGGAGACTATGCAAGCCATATTACAAATACTGAAAACACTGAGCCTTTTTAAGACCAGATCGGGCTACGGTCAGCCACCCTGACATGCGGAGGAACGCCCAGCACAGGGCTAGTCCACCCCACATGTCTGGCCCTCCCACCGCCACGTGGGTGCAATAGCATCGCACGGCGGCAATGCTAGCGTACCTGGTGAGTAAGTCACTACCTGCGCAGCATTGCTGAGCTGGTAGGTGACTTTTCGCCGCGTCCCGGGTGACAGTGGCTGCGTGTGACATCACGCAGCCGAAGCGGCCTGCCTCTGCACGGTCCAGACACGCCTGGGTTGCCCAGACCACGCCCCCAAAACGGCAGTGTTTGCCCACCCCCTCCCGCCCAGTGAATGCCTCTGGCTGTCAATCAGGCAGAGGCAATTGCTGCGCTGAGATGCCAATCGCATTGCTGGTCTGAATTAGCCCCATTGTTCCCTGGTTTATTCTATGGCAATTCACAAAGAAACAGACAAGTTCCACCGAGTGGGCAAAGGGACTGCCAAGGTTCCCAGAGACTGTTTAGCACAATTCTACCCTGTTGCCAGGTATGGGAGTCACGTTACTTAAAGAAACATTGCAACTTCCAAAGTACCAAAAGTCTCAATTTAGCTTAATTTTCAGTGCATATGCTTTGATTTTATTGGATCTAAAACTCTCTTGCATGTGATCTTTCATCCTAGCCCACGTCCCTTCATTGTAATACTATACCCTACAGGGGTTAAAGTGAGCCGGAACGGGGCGGAACTGCGTTCCGTCAGTTCCACTTGGAGACGGAACGCAGTTCCGCCTCCTCCGGCTCACCTAACCCGCTGTGTGCCGCCGCTGCTGGAAGATGCCGGGCGCCCGCTGGGATTGCGTTACCAGCGGGCGCCCGGCGGTAGCCGGAGGCAGGAGCTCAGTACTGAGCTCCGGCTTCCGGCTCTGTCACTGTGCGCTATGGGAGAGACATCTCATAGTGCTGAGGAGCGGGTGCCGGAAGGAAGGACTGCAGCGGCCTGGGAGCGGGGATCAGTGAGTATGGTGATTTTTATTTTATTTTTTTCCCTATGTGTAGCGGCGCTTCCATTGGGGGGGGGGGGCATTACTACTGGGGGCTTTTACTACTGTTAGCAAGCTACTGGGGGCATTACTAACGGGGGCTAACTGCTGGGGGCCAACTACTGGGTGGGGGGCATTACTACTGTAGGCAAACTACTGGGGGCATTACTACTGGGGGGGGCATTACTATTGTGGGCAAACTACTGGGGGCATTACTACTGGGGGGGTGGGCATTACTATTGTGGGCAAACTACTGGGGGCATTACTACTGGGGGGGGGGCATTACTATTGTGGGCATACTACTGGGGAAATTACTAATGGGGGCAAACTACAGGAGGGCATTACTACTGGGGGTATAACTACAGGGCATTACTACTTGGGGGCAAACTACAGTGGGGCATTACTACTGGGGGCTAAACTACATGGGGGCTAACTACTGAAGGCATTAGTAACGGGGGCATTACTCTTGGGGGCATTACAAACGGGGGCATTACTACTGGGGGCATTACTAACAGGTGCTTACTACTGGGGGCATTACTACTGGGGGCAAACTACAGGAGGGCATTACCACTGGGGGCAAACTACAGGAGGGCATTACTACTGGGGGCAAACTACAGTGGGGCATTACTACTGGGGGCTAAACTACATGGGGGCTAACTACTGAAGGCATTACTACAGGGGGCAAACTACAGTAGGGCATTACTACAGGGTGGCTAAACTACTGGGGGCATAACTACAGGGGTTAAACTACTGGGGACATTACTACTTGGGGGCAAACTACAGGAGGGCATTACTACTGGGGGTATAACTACAGGGGTATTACTACTTGGGGCAAACTACAGGGGGGCATAACTACAAGGGTTAAACTACTGGGGGCTAAACTTAAAGGGGGCAAACTAAAAGGGGGCATAACTACAGGGGCTGAACTACAAGTGGTCAAACTACTGGGGGCATTACTAATGGGCAAACTACATAGGGGCTAAACTACTGGGGTCATAACTGCAGGGGCATTACCACAGGGGGCATAACTACTGGGGCTAAATGACTGGGGGCATTACTACAGGCAACATTACTACTGGGGGCATTACCATTAAGTGCATTACTACTGGGGGGGGGGCACTTCATAAGGGGCATCACTGCTAGGGACATAAGGGGCACTACTATTGTGGGCATTGCATAAGGGGCACCACTACTATGGGTTCTATATAAGGGGCACTACCAGTAAAGTGGACATTGCATAAGGAGCACTACAACTGTGGGCATTGTATAAGGGGCGCTACTGCTGTGGGCATTATGTGTATTATGGGGTGCTACTACTGTGGGCATTGTTACTATTGTGTGAACACGCCCCTTTTTGAGGACACGTCCCCTTTTCTGGCGGCGCGCGCCTACGGCGCCGTTCAATAGCTTTACTTCTTTTTCTTCTTGGGGAGGGGGGTGAGTTCCACCACCTCTCTAGGACCACTTTAAGCACTGATACCCTATAAACAACAATCTATACGGTCTCCACCTAGGTGGAAGGCCAAAATGGATAGAGTTATTACATATCCCATTGCACAGTATACAGGCTGTTACACCAGTTAGTAAGGGCATAGCCAGAACTTTGTGGGCCCCATAGCAACATTTTAAAAAGGCCCCTGTCCCAATGCTTCTGCGCCGCTCTGCAACAGTTGTTAATGTTATGACCCATAATAGTGTCCTACTGTAGTTCATTTTCTGAACCAAAGTAGTGCCTTAGCCTATTTTATAAACCATAGTGGTGCCCTAGTTCCTGTTATTTCACATTGTAGGTCTGCCAGAGCACATGATGCAACACAGGACCCTCAATTCACTTTATGACATACCATGCCCCCAATTCATATTATGCTACACTATAGTGCCTCAGCTTCCTGTTGTGCCACAATACAGGTCATATGATGTAACGTTATAATGCCCTTCAGTTCATTTTATATTACATTACAATGAGCAGGACCAGGGACATACCTACTGTAGATATATTGCAGGCCTAAAGGTAAAAGTGTGTAAGTGCCTCTATGTACAGATGTAGCCACTCTCATCGCACCCGAGGCATGGCTGCATGGGCAACAAATGGCATGCTGTGCCGTGGGTGCAACTTAATACGTTGGGCTGCAACTAGCCGCAGTCCAATGTATTTCCTATGGCGGTGAGTGCATGCATCATAGAACATGTGCGCACTAGCCATGCCAGCTCTGCAGCAACTAGGATGCTCGGTGACAAATCTGAGTGCGGCTACATACTGTATGTACCACCCAGTCGTAAAAAATGTATAAAGCACATGTAACCTTAACAGGGAAGGTGACCCCTCTCAGCTCTGGGCCCCAGAGCAGCTGCGCTCCCTGCACCTATGGTAGCTATGTCGCCCCTGTATATAACACATGTAACTGTAACAGGGAAAGCAGGCCCTACTCAGATCTGGGCCCCATAACATCTGCACTCCCTGAACCTATGGTAGCTACACCCTTGTACATAACTCATGTAACCCTAGCAGGGAACGTGGCCTCTCTCAGCTCTAGGACCCATAGCAGCTGTACTCTCTGTACCTATGGTAGCTACTCCCCTGTATATAACACAAGTAACTGTGACAGGTAAGGTGACCATTCACAGCTCTGGGCCCCATAGCATCTACACTCCCTGCACCTATGGTAGCTACGCCCCTGTATATAACACATGTAACTGTGACAGGGAAAGCAGGCCCTTCTCAGCTCTGGGCCCCATAGCATCTATACTCCATGCACCTATGGTAGCTACGCCCCTGTATATAACACAAGTAACTGTGACAGGGAAGGTGGCCCCTCTCAGCTCTGGGCCCCATATCAGCTGCTCTCCCTGTACCTATGGTAGCTACACCCCTGTATATAACACATGTAACTGTGACAGGGAAGGTGGCCCCTCTCAGCTCTGGGCCCCATAGCAGCTGCACTCTCTGTACCTATGGTAGCTACACCCTTGCCAGTAAGATTTTTTTGCCAGTGATTGTACCTAGTGAAACTGTGTTCATTGACTAACTAGTTATTCATCTAGCCATACTCTACATCTGACTGATCATAATATAACCTCATTTTAGGGCACACACTAAACAATTCAAATTTAGGCTAAAAGGATCGACAATCCACCAACAATCAAACTATCTGTGTCTTTGGGTATCTTCACCTTTTGGGCTCTTTTCCCTCTAACTGGAATTTGTATGTACCAGATATCACAAGGTGAAGGTACTGCCACTTTGGAAAGGAAAGACCTAGTGAAGTACTTCCAGAAGGCAGAAGACATGCTGCAATGGAGGCTGTATCTGACTGTCACTGTCATCACTGACTCAGGTAAGATTGTGAAATACTCTCATTTATAGTTCTCCTTCATCACATTGAGGTCTTATTTATCAACGAGTGATAAAAGTCATTGTGGATGATAAAACTTGTTGTTCATGATAAATGGTCCTCCAGCCAATCAGCTCCCAACTGTCATGTGTTTGAAAACTAACAATTGGGATCTTATTGGCTGGAGCAATTATATATCTGTCAGAGGGTGACAGGTATGGAATGTGTGTAGGTGTATATTGTAATGTGTAGAGCTGGACACAAGTATGTAATGTATACAGAGGATACGTGAATACTGTATTGTGTACAGAGGGTTACAGTTGCTTAATGTGTGCAGCTGGAGACAGGTATGTAATGTGTACAGAAGTAAATAAGTGTATAATGTAATGTGTACAGCTAGACAGGTATGTAATGTATACTGAGAGTGTCAAGTGGATAATGTGTACAGGGGTACAAGTGTATAATGTATTGTGTAAAGAGGGTGTCAGGTGCAGCTGCACATATTTACATACAAATATATGCGGGTGATAGTGTGTGACACCCTGGTACCAGGAGCAGTGTAATAACTTTGCAGGTGATGGTGGGTGACATCCGTGAGCTGGCCGGAGGGTGCAAGTGTTCTCTTCTTATGTGCCTCCCTCTCTGCTCCCAGGGCTGACTGACCCTTACCTTCCCTCCCCGCAGCCTAACCCTAACCTATCTCCCCCTGCAGCCTAACCCTAACCGACACGCCAAACCTGGTGATACCCCCCCCCCCCCCCCATATGACATCATGGACAGACACCACGCATAGACAGGAGGCTGCTGATCCCACTGCACAGGGGCAGTCCACAGTACCGCCGCTGCCAGGGTGACAGGGGAAGCCCAGCAGTAGTGATAGACTGCTGGCTCCTGTTCCACTGCCGCCTGCAATACCTCAGCACTGGAGCAGCATCTCCATAGCAAGTCCCTCCCAGCATCGCTGCTCGTGACTGGAGGCAGGGAGCCCTCAACTTTCCACATTGCAGGCAGAGTGCCGGCCGTGGAGAGGATATTTTGCAGCGGTGGGGTGTGCCTGCCACATGGTGTGAGTGGGTGCCGATTATGGTTGCTGATCACGAGAGGTGGTGGTGGGAGCTGCCTGCCTTTTGTGGGGGGGGGGAGCAGGTGCTGGGGAGTGTTGAGGATTGCGGTGTGGATAATGGTCCTGGATAGCGGTGGATACCGGGGGCTATCGCTAGTGCCGGCGGTCAGTGCCAGATTAAGTGCCACATGGGCCTGGAGCTGAAATTGATGAAAGGCCTGTTGTGTGCTGCGCAGTGGATGTGATTAGCGCCACAGAGAATGTCTCCCTGTGTGGGCAGGGGGGTGCGGGGTCACAGAGCAGGAGCTCAATGACCAGCTAACCAGAGAGATCTCACCGCTCTATACTACATTGTTATGCTGCTTACTTATACTACATTCCTGCACTATATCACTACGCTAAGTCCCCACAATACATCCTTGCATTATACCTCACCAAACTACCTCTCAAGACTACATTACTGTTACCTACTCACAGTGCCGTAACTAGGCATTTTAGCGCTGTGTGCAAGAAACGGCATTGGCGCCCCCCCCCCACCTTATGCAAAACATGGGCAGTGCGCGCCGTAGGCGCACGTAAAAAAATTAGGGGCGTGGCTTCATGGGGAAAGGGTGTGGCCACAAAACAATACCAATTCATACTATGGTGCACAGTAGTCTCCATTATTCAAATTACACCGCACAGTAGCGCCACTACACCAGGTAGAGCCCCTTTTACACATTACGGCAGACAGCGTCCCCTTTTTGCACATTACGACAGACAGCGTCCCCCTTTTTACACATTACAGCAGACAGCGTCCCCTTTTTGCACATTACGACAGACAGCGTCCCCCTTTTTACACATTACGGCAGACAGTGTCACCCTTTTTACACATTACGGCAGACAGCGTCCCCTTTTTACACATTACGGCAGACAGCGTCCCCCTTTTTACACATTACGGCAGACAGCGTCCCCTTTTTACACATTACAGCAGACAGCGTCGATAGAGAGAGACAGACAGACACTTACCATCTCTCCCCGCTGTCCTCTGTGACACTTGCTGGTGCTGCTGTGCTGTGCTGGGGCGGGCTGCGGCTGGGCAATGGAGCTGAGCAGCGCCGGCGGCTGGAGCATGCTTGCGGGTCCTCCTTTTTTACACATTACGGCAGACAGCATCCCCCTTTTTACACATTACGGCAGACGGTGTCCCCTTCTTACACATTACGGCAGACAGCGTGCCCTTTTTACACAGACATACAAATACATATATATATATATATACACACACACACACACACATATATATATATATATATATATATATACACACACATATATATATATATATATATATATATATATATATAAACCCAGAGTCTAATATTCAACTTGAATTGGTAACAGAAGAACAAAAAATAGTACAGCCTGTCTTCCGCTTTGATGAGAAAGACAGGCTGTACTGACACATGCACAGGACAGAGAAAGCCTGCACACTTTCGTCTGTCTGTCATCCCAACACAATCTCAGGACAGGACAGGACAGGTATCCCCCCCCTTCTTCCCTGCAGTCACGTAGCTGCAGGCTGCTATACTTACTACTGGACAGCTGGTCCATTACTCGGTAGCCACGCTGGCGCTGCCACAGCCCATTGCTGCCCTGCGTAGCCAAGAGCTGCTAGATTATCAGTGGGAGGCAGGGAGCACCGTACTGCTGCTCGGGAGGGGGCGGTTCGCGGGCGGACGGCGGTAATATGCGGTAGGAGAGGAGAGGCGGCGAGTGGGATCGCGGAAAGCTCGAGTGCTATTGCGGGAGGAGAGATTTGCAGAGGGGGGGGGGAGTGACTGACGTGCTCCTCATCTCTTAAGGAAGAGGAGGAGCACAGCAGCAGCTACAGGAATTATGAAGGCAGCATTCATCGGCAGCATGCTGTGCCGCCTGGTGGCACCGGCCCTGGAGCTGTACGGAGCTCTGATGCTCCGTACAGTGTTAAACAGGGCTGTGACTGTGCGCTCCCCAGGGCTCTGCGCTGTGTGCGAGGCCCCTCTCGCACACACCTAGTTACGGCCCTGCCTACTCACACCTCATCCCTGCATTATACGGTATAACTGAACTACTTCTCCACACTACATCACTATGCTACCTCCCCACACTTTGGCCCTCATTCCGAGTTGTTCGCTCGTTAGCTGCTTTTAGCAGCATTGCACACGCTAGACCTCCGCCCTCTGGGAGTGAATCTTAGCTTAGCAGAATAGCGAACGAAAGATTCGCAAAATAGCGAAAAGAAATTTCTTAGCAGTTTCCGAGTAGCTCCAGACCTACTCACATAGCGATCAGTTCAGCCGTTTCGTTCCTGGTTTGACGTCACACACACGTCCATCGTCCGGCCAACCACTCCCCCGTTTCTCCAGACACTCCCACGTTTTTGCCTGACACGCCTGCGTTTTTCTGCACACTCCCACTAAACGGCCAGTTTCCGCCCAGAAACACCCACTTCCTGTCGATCACACTACGATCACTTCAACGATGAAAAATCTTTGTTCGGACGTGAGTAAATCTACTAAGTTTTGAGCAAAAATACTTAGCGCATGCGCACTGCGTACCATGCGCATGCACATTTTTGCCTTAATCGCTCCGTAGCGAAAATCGGCAACGAGCGAACAACTCGGAATGACCACCTATATCACTGCACTACATCCCACACTATGGGGGTAATTCCGAGTTGATTGCTCGCTAGCTAGTTTTAGCAGCCGTACAAACGCTATGCCGCCGCCCACTGGGGAGTGTATTTTAGCTTAGCAGAAGTGCGAACGCTTGTGCATCCGAGCTCTACAAAAGCAGTTTCAGAGTAGCTCTGAACCGACTCAGAGCTTGCGATCACTTCAGCCTATTCATGTCCGGATTTGACATCATACACCCGCCCAGCCACGCCTGCATTTTTTCAGACACGCCTGCGTTTTTGCAAACACTCCCTGAAAATGGTCAGTTGACACCCAGAAACGCCCTCTTCCTGTCAATCTTCTTGCGGCCGTCAGTGCGAAGAAAAACTTCGCTAGAACCTGTGCACAACCACAACGGGCTTTGTACCTGTATGACGCGCGTGCGCATTGCGGCCCATATGCATGCGCAGAAATGCAGTTTTCACCTGATCGCTGTGCTGCGAAAATCGGCGAGAGGGGCAGAAACACAGGAGATGAAGGGAGCAGAGCCACAGGTGGGGAGTAAGGCTGAGATATATTTAGAGAGAGAGATAGATGGAAGCGTAGATTGATAAAAGCAGATACACAGGTGGAGAGGGGGGCAGAGATACCGGTGGAAAGTGAGCAGTGATACAGGTGGAGAGGGAGGCAAAGATGTATTTGGAGATGGAGGCGGAAGCACAGATGGAAAGAAGTCAGAAACACAGGTGGAGAAGAAGGTAGAGATAGAGGTTGTGAGGGAGGTGGAAGCACAGATAGACAGAAGGCAAACACACAGGTGGGCAGGAAAGCAGAGATACAGGTGGAGAGGGGGCAAAAATACAGATGGAGGGGGGGTGCAGAGACGCAGGTGGAAAGGGCAGAGATACAGGTGGAGAGGGGGCCGAGAAACAAGTGAGAATGGAGGTGGAGGCACAGATGGTAAACTAAGCAGTGGCACAGGTTTTTAGGGATAGAAACGTAAGTGGGGAGGGGTAAAAGCCATAGGTAGTAAATTGGTAAAGGAGGACATATTCTAAGGGGACAGCTGCAGCCACATCTGATGTCCAAGTCCATTTAGGGGAAAACTTAAGCTGATGGCACACATCCTTCCCACCAATCAGCCTGATGTTTCTCTGAGTGGTACTAAGGAAGAAAGCATCAGGTGGGAAGAAAAGGAGCAGAAGACAGGAGGAGGAGCAGTAATGGGGTCAGGGGAAGCAGCATGTGCACGAAAAGAGGTGCTACCTCTGTGTTAACAACTGCATTGCGAATCTCCTGACACCGCTGTCCTGTACAATCTATTACCCATGCCACCTCCATTTCCCCTGGCATCCCCACTGGTCACTAGCTCTACCTCCAGCCCTGCCGCCGATCCAGCTGCTCAAAGAGAAGATTCAAAAGTTCACAGGTGCAGCTTCAGATGGGTCCAGGAGGAGGAGCTTCAGACGGGTCCAGAAGGAGGAACTTCAGACGGGTCCAGGAGGAGGAACTTCAGACGGTTCCAGGAGGTGAAGCTTCAGATGGGTCCAGAAGCAGGAGCTTCAGATGGGTCCAGGAGGAGGAGGAGGAACTTCAGACGGGTCCAGGAGACGGAGGTTCGGATGTCTCCGTGAGGTGGGGCTGCGGACGATTTTGAGAGTCAGAGTGTCAGATGGTTCCGGAAGGCGTAAGTACGGATGTAACTGGGAAGCGGAGCTTCGGACGGCTCTGGGAGGCTGAGGTTGGGATGGTGGTGGGAAGCAGAGTTTCTTACAGCATGGGGGTGGAGCCTTTAACAGTTGTGGGAGGTGGTGCTTTGATCGAGTCCAGGAGAGGTGCTGCGGCTGGCACTAAGACTGAGGTAGGAAGGACTTCTGTCATCCGGCTAGGGGAGGGGTAATCAGGTGATATCATTTTGGGTGGCTGGTAGGGGAGTGAGCTGGGCTTTGTTGGTGACAGGAAAAATGTTTTCCTGTCACCACTGAATGAATGCACTGCCTGAAATGCTGTGGGCCTATTTTCAATGGGGGGCCTGGAGCTGCAGCTGCATCCACCCCGTTGTTAATCCGGCCCTGCCGGCGGGGGTCAAGGTGAATGGGTGTATAATGGGCCCTACATCCCCACGGTCGTTCATTGTTGGTTTTCCCTCGTTGAGCATAGCAAGCCAATTTGGACGATGGTCGTTAATCGTTGAAAACAAACATCGTCCAAATCTGAATCATTGGCAAGTGTGTAGGGCCCTTAAGTATTTTGATGTATGTAGGTTTGGAGGGGGGATTGAAGGTGCTACCTGTTGTAGGGGGGAATCAGAAATGTTGCCTGTAAAGGGAAGAGTGGGGTGCAGGTGTGCAGCGCCATCCGTGATAGGTGGGGTGGATTGGAGGTGAAACTTGCAGGGGAGAGCAAGTTGATCGGAGGCTGCCGGCCCCGGTTGGTCCTATTGCGGGAGGAGCAAGTGACATTCATGCGGGGGGTGAAGTGCTGATAGATGGGGGACTTTTGCAGGGGAAGCGTGTAACTATTGCGGGGGGGGGGGGGGGGGGGGGCAGGTGCTGATAGCGGTGGGGATTAATTGGGAGTGCCAGTTGCAGGAGGAGCAGGTGCCGGTCGGGGGAATTGCCTTTTGCGGGAGGAGAGGGGTGCCGTTATGGGTGGGGGTGCTGGTTGCTGTCGGCTCCAGTTCCACCTGACAGGTCCGGCAACTTGGTACACTGCAGCAGCACGGATCCTGGTATGACGGGGCAGCCTGGCAGCAGTGATGTATTGCCGTAGCTGCCCCTGGACCTTCTCCTGCTCCACCATTAGTACTGCTGTGGGTCCCGTGGTGTCGGGAGGCCTTGCAGCAGTGATGGAGAACAAAGTTGGTGGACATTGCCAGGCAGTGACCTCCTGCTTAATGTTCAGTTGGGGGGAAAGTTTCCCTACACCTGTACGATATACTGGGAGAAATCAAAGAGGTTTGATTTTCCCAACAAGTTGGAACAACCGTTTACGGGCATTTTTCGGCTTGTGGGAGCAAACGGCTGATAATCGTTTGCTCCCACACACTGGCCAACTATCGCTCCAACTAGCCAAATAGTTGGCTGCGGGGGCGGACTTGCCCTGTGCTGGGCGTCCCCCCGCATGTCAGAGATTTGCACGTCTATGAACAGGTATGAAATAGGGCCACAGTATAACTGAATAAACCACATATTCCAAACACAATAGAATCATTGTAACTGCAGTATACAGGATGATAACAATAAAACAATCAATTAAATACTGCCCAGCATATTACTAATAACGTATCAGGAAATGGAGTACATGATACACACTAAATGGCAGAACACCAATGCCTATGTGCACAACAGAACCGGTACTGTTAGCACTGCATATGGGACGCGTCAATTTGTGGAGTCTGTGGGTAGGACCAGGGTTCAGAAAGTAACTTTGCCTGTCTTTTCACACAAGGTGGAGGCCGAGCAAAGTGATAGTCCCTTCATATCGTAATATTAATAATAATAATAATAATAATAATAATAATAATAATATTATTATTATTATTATTATTATAATAATAATAATAATAATAATAATAATTATTATTATTATTATTATTATTATTATTATTTTATAGTATTTTCCTGAGTCTGGTGCTGAAGCTTATCCTGTATTATTATATTATATTATTCCAGTCTGTTTTCATGTTTTTCAGGCTCAGTATATGTATATAGTGACAGTGTGTAACACTTGTCTGTCTCTCTTACAGGTAGCGATATGTTGGAAGCTATGCTGGATGATATTTATATTGTGACCTCTCCGTATAAAATTCTCTTCACAAAAACCTCCAAATATTTCAAACCCGGAATTCCCTTCGACTTTATGGTAATTGCCACATGATGCATTCTGCATAGATCACCTTGTCTGATTGGCTCAGCAATTGGTGGAGCTGAAGCCAGTCTATTGTAGGGTTGGGTGTTACATTGGATGAAACAGGTCATTGGTTAGTTATGATTTTGCAGGGACATAGAACTATAGATGGTTAGGTACTGAAGCAGCTATAAAATAATAATCTTTTTAGTTACAGCTCTGACATTTCTGCAACATATTTGTAACCAAAGATTTAGATTAAGTTCTGTTTTGTGATGAACATTTTTGTTTGATAGCTTTCAATATTTATACATTTTCTTCTTATAGACCCGATAAATGTAATTTTTTTTATCACAAAATTAATTTTCCCCTAAATTTAACAAAATTCACATGCAGGACCAAAGGAGCCCATCTCTGCATTGTATCAGAAGAGAAGGGATTGCTAATGTATAATTATCATTACACAGACCAAAATGTAAAAGAATTGGAATAACAGTGTGCTGTTAGGGTGATACAGGTACATTGTGACGGTGAGCTGCTCCTCTGTAGCTTGTTGGTCAGCCCTAACGCACCTTCGTAGCCGACGGTCACCTCTCACATCAGTGGCACATGGTGCTCTGCAGTTTCCATGTTGGTTACTTGCAATGGTGCCATTTGTCCAGTCACGATAACACCTTCACCGCAGCAGCACGCGAACAGTTCACAGACTGCGCTGTTTCAGAAATACTGCCACCCTTGGCCCCAAAGCTGATAATCATTCCTTGTTGTAACGCAAATAAATCGTCCTTTTTACCCATGACGTGATATGTGTGCAAATGGCCTATCGCACAACTTATATACCCACCAAGCCAGCGCAGGACACATGATGTACTTCATGGGCTACGCACTGCCAACGTCAAATGTAGGAGGTGGTCGTAATAATGTCACTCCACCGTGTATATCACAGGAATCTATATTTTGTGTAGGGCTCTACTCTATCTATAATAACAGATGTATAAAGAAGGGATGCCTTCCGTTTTAGTCCTTATGCTGAGTTTATGTTGTAATTGTGGAAGGGGATGGGACAGCTGGGGAAGGATATAACCTTGTATATCCTTATCCATTAGGAATTTATCTAGCCCATTCTTAAAAGTAGTGACTGAGTCCACCGTTACTACTCTCTCAGGCAGGGAATTCCAAACTCGTATTGTCCTTACTTTGAAAAAACCTTTTCGCCTCTGTGTGCGGAATCTCCTCTCCTCTAACCTAAGTGGGTGTCCACATGTCTTCTGTGTTGATCTTACCAAAAACAGATCCCCCGCAAGCTCGGAGTATTGTCCCCTTAAATATTTATAAATGTTGATCATGTTCACTCTTAGTCTCCTCTTTTCCATTGTAAACATGTCAAGCCTGGCAAGTCTTTCCTGGTATTCCAGCGTCTCCATCCCCTTAATGAGTTTGGTCGCCCGCCTCTGAACCTTTTATAGTTCCAGGATATCCTTTTTGTAGTATGGTGCCCAAAATTGTGCGCAGTATTCCGGATGGGGCCTCACTAGGGATTTATATAGTTGGAGTATAACACTCTCATCCCTTGCATTAATACCCCTCTTTATGCGTGCTAGTACCTTGTTTGCCTTTTTTGCTGCTATCCTACATTGGGTACTGCTGCTAAGTTTGTTATCTATGTGAACACCTAAGTGTTCAAATCACTTAGGTGTTCACCCCATTTAGTATGTACTGTAGGTGTTATTTTTGTGCTTGGAATCAAGGTGCATTACCGTGCACTCGTCTATATTGAAACTCATTCTCCATTTTGCTGCCCATGATTCGAGTTTAACTAAGTCGTTCTGCAGAGACACAGCATCTCCCTCCAAGTTTATAACCTTACATAGTTTGGTATCATCTGCAAAAATTTACACCATGCTCTCTAGACCTTCTGCTAGATCGTTAATGAAAATGTTGTACAATAGTGGTCCAAGTACAGACCCTTGTGGCACACCACTTAGTACTTCAGTCCAATTTGAAAAAGTTCAATTTACCACAACGCGCTGCTCCCTATTATCTAACCAATTACTAACCCAAGTGCATATTGTGCTCCCTAGCCCCAGGTCTTGTAACTTATAGATAAGTCTCATGTGTGGTACTGTGTCGAAAGCTTTAGCAAAGTCTAAAAAGATTAAATTCACCACCTTACCCTGATCAAGGTTTGCACTAACTGTTTCGTAAAAGCCTAGTAAGTTTGTTTGACATGATCTTTCCTTCACAAATCCATGTTGGTTCCTAATAATAACCTTTTTGGCTTCAAGGAACTTCTGCATACTATCCCTTAGAATGATTTCCAGTACTTTCCCCACTATAGATGTAAGACTAACTGGTCTATAATTGCCTGGTTCAGCTTTACTTCCCTTTTTGAAAATCGGCACTACTTCCGCTATACACCAGTCTTTGGAAACCATGCCTGATGTAAGTGAATCATTGAAGATTAAAAATAGAGGTCTTGCTAGTTCGGAGTGTAGCTCCATGAGAACCCTTGGGTGAATACCGTCAGGATCAGGTGACCTATTAATCTTAATTTCTCTGACGTCCTAGTGGATGCTGGGAACTCCGTAAGGACCATGGGGAATAGCGGCTCCGCAGGAGACTGGGCACAAAAGTAAAGCTTTAGGACTACCTGGTGTGCACTGGCTCCTCCCCCTATGACCCTCCTCCAAGCCTCAGTTAGATTTTTGTGCCCGGCCGAGAAGGGTGCATTCTAGGAGGCTCTCCTGAGTTTCTTAGAAAAAGTTTAGTTTTAGTTTTTTTATTTTCAGTGAGACCTGCTGGCAACAGGCTCACTGCATCGAGGGACTAAGGGGAGAAGAAGCGAACCTGCCTGCTTGCAGCCAGCTTGGGCTTCTTAGGCTACTGGACACCATTAGCTCCAGAGGGACCGAACACAGGCCCAGCCTCGGAGTCCGGTCCCAGAGCCGCGCCGCCGGCCCCCTTACAGAGCCAGAAGCAAGAAGAGGTCCGGAAAAATCGGCGGCAGAAGACATCAGTCTTCAACAAGGTAGCGCACAGCACTGCAGTTGTGCGCCATTGCTCCTCAGGCACACTTCACACTCCGGTCACTGAGGGTGCAGGGCGCTAGGGGGGGGCGCCCTGAGCAGCAATATAAACACCTTGGCTGGCGAAAATACACCACATATAACCCCCAGGGCTATATGGATGTATTTTAACCCCTGCCAGAATTCACCAAAAAGCGGGAGAAAAGTCAGCCGAGAAGGGGGCGGAGCCTATCTCCTCAGCACACGGGCGCCATTTTCCATCACAGCTTTCTGGAAGGACGTCTCCCTGACTCTCCCCTGCAGTCCTGCACTACAGAAAAGGGTAAAAAAGAGAGGGGGGGCACTAATTTGGCGCAGTTTGATAATAACAGCAGCTATAAAGGAAAAGCACATTATATAGTGGTATTCCTGTGTATATATAGCGCTCTGGTGTGTGCTGGCATACTCTCCCAAAGGGCTAGTGGGGTCCTGTCCTCTATCAGAGCATTCCCTGTGTGTGTGCGGTGTGTCGGTACGATTGTGTCGACATGTTTGAGGAGGAAAGTGAGATGGAGGCGGAGCAATTGCCTATAATAGAGTTGTCACCCCCTAGGGAGTCGACACCTGAGTGGATGAGCTTATGGAAGGAATTGCGTGACAGTGTCAGCTCTTTTACGAAAGACAGTTGACGACATGAGACAGCCGGCTACTCAGCTTGTGCCTGTCCAGGGGTCTCAAACGCCATCAGGGGCTCTAAAACGCCCGTTACCTCAGATGGCAGACACAGACACGGATACTGACTCCAGTGTCGACGATGAAGAGACAAATGTGACTTCCAGTAGGGCCACACGTTACATGATTGAGGCAATGAAAAATGTTTTGCATATTTCTGATAATACAAGTACCACTAAAAAGGGTATTATGTTTGGTGAGAAAAAACTGCCTGTAGTTTTTCCTGTATCCGAGGAATTAAATGAAGTGTGTGATGAGGCGTGGGTTTCCCCCGATAAAAAACTGATAATCCCTAAAAGGTTATTGGCATCATACCCTTTCCCGCCAGAGGATAGGGCACGTTGGGAAACACCCCCTAGGGTGGATAAAGCGCTCACACGCTTGTCTAAACAGGTGGCACTACCCTCTCCTGATACGGCCGCCCTAAAGGAACCTGCCGACAGAAAGCAGGAGAATATCCTAAAATGTATATACACTCACATGGGTGTTATACTGCGACCAGCAATCGCCTCAGCCTGGATGTGCAGTGCTGGGGTGGCGTGGTCGGATTCCCTGACTGAAAATATTGATACCCTAGATAAAGACAGTATATTACTGACTATAGAGCATTTAAAAGATGCATTTTTATATATGCGTGATGCGCAGAGGGATATTTGCCGACTGGCATCAAGGGTTAGCGCGCTGTCCATTTCTGCCAGAAGAGGGTTATGGACGCGGCAGTGGTCAGGTGATGCGGATTCCAAAAGGCACATGGAAGTATTGCCTTATAAGGGGGAGGAGTTATTTGGGGTAGGTCTATCAGACCTGGTAGCCACGGCAACTGCTGGAAAATCCACATTTTTACTCCAGGTAGCCTCTCAACATAAGAAGACGCCGTATTATCAGGCGCAGTCCTTTCGGACCCATAAGGGCAAGCGGGCAAAAGGCTCCTCATTTCTGCCCCGTGGCAGAGGGAGAGGAAAAAGGCTGCAGCAAACAGCCAGTTCCCAGGAACAGAAGCCCTCTCCCGCCTCTGCCAAGTCCTCAGCATGACGCTGGGGCTTTACAAGCGGACTCAGGCACGGTGGGGGCCCGTCTCAAGAATTTCAGCGCGCAGTGGGCCCACTCGCAAGTGGACCCCTGGATCCTTCAGGTGGTATCTCAGGGGTACAAATTGGAATTCGAGACGTCTCCCCCTCGCCGTTTCCTAAAGTCTGCTTTACCGACGTCTCCCTCAGACAGGGAGGCAGTATTGGAAGCCATTCACAAGCTGTATTCCCAGCAGGTGATAATCAAGGTACCCCTCCTGCAACAGGGAAAGGGGTATTATTCCACACTGTTTGTGGTACCGAAGCCGGACGGCTCGGTGAGACCAATTTTAAATCTAAAATCCTTGAACACTTACATACAGAGGTTCAAATTCAAGATGGAGTCACTCAGAGCAGTGATTGCAAACCTGGAAGAAGGGGATTATATGGTGTCTCTGGACATCAAAGATGCTTACCTACATGTCCCAATTTACCCTTCTCACCAAGGGTACCTCTGCTTCAAGGTCAGCCGGTGCTGATCCAGTCAGACAACATCACGGCAGTCGCCCACGTAAACAGACAGGGCGGCACAAGAAGCAGGAGGGCAATGGCAGAAGCTGCAAGGATTCTTCGCTGGGCGGAAAATCATGTGATAGCACTGTCAGCAGTGTTCATTCCGGGAGTGGACAACTGGGAAGCAGACTTCCTCAGCAGGCACGACCTCCACCCGGGAGAGTGGGGACTTCACCCAGAAGTCTTCCACATGATTGTGAACCGTTGGGAAAAACCAAAGGTGGACATGATGGCGTCCCGCCTCAACAAAAAACTAGACAGGTATTGCGCCAGGTCAAGGGACCCTCAGGCAATAGCTGTGGACGCTCTGGTAACACCGTGGGTGTACCAGTCAGTGTATGTGTTCCCTCCTCTGCCTCTCATACCCAAGGTACTGAGAATTATAAGACGGAGAGGAGTAAGAACTATACTCGTGGCTCCGGATTGGCCAAGAAGGACTTGGTACCCGGAACTTCAAGAGATGCTCACAGAGGACCCGTGGCCTCTACCTCTAAGAAGGGACCTGCTCCAGCAAGGACCCTGTCTGTTCCAAGACTTACCGCGGCTGCGTTTGACGGCATGGCGGTTGAACGCCGGATCCTGAAGGAAAAAGGCATTACTAATGAAGTCATCCCTACCCTGATCAAAGCCAGGAAGGATGTAACCGCACAGCATTATCACCGTATTTGGTGTAAATATTATGCGTGGTGCGAGGCCAGGAAGGCCCCTACAGAGGAATTTAAACTGGGTCGTTTCCTGCATTTCCTGCAAACAGGACTGTCTATGGGCCTAAAATTAGGGTCCATTAAGGTTCAAATTTCGGCCCTGTCGATTTTCTTCCAGAAAGAACTGGCTTCAGTTCCTGAAGTTCAGACGTTTGTCATGGGGGTACTGCATATACAGCCTCCTTTTGTGCCTCCAGTGGCACCTTGGGATCTCAATGTAGTTTTGGGGTTCCTAAAATCACATTGGTTTGAACCACTCACCACTGTGGAATTAAAATATCTCACATGGAAAGTGGTAATGCTGTTGGCCCTGGCTTCAGCCAGGCGTGTGTCAGAATTGGCGGCTTTATCTTATAAAAGCCCTTACCTAATTTTTCATACGGACAGGGCAGAATTGAGGACTCGTCCTCAATTTCTCCCTAAGGTTGTTTCAGCGTTTCACCTGAACCAGCCTATTGTGGTACCTGCGGCTACTAGGGACTTGGAGGACTCCAAGTTGCTGGATGTAGTCAGGGCCCTGAAAATATATGTTTCCAGGACGGCTGGAGTCAGAAAATCTGACTCGCTGTTTATCCTGTATGCATCCAACAAGCTGGGTGCTCCTGCTTCTAAGCAGACTATTGCTCGTTGGATTTGTAGTACAATTCAGCTTGCACATTCTGTGGCAGGCCTGCCACAGCCAAAATCTGTAAAAGCCCATTCCACAAGGAAGGTGGGCTCATCTTGGGCGGCTGCCCGAGGGGTCTCGGCTTTACAACTTTGCCGAGCAGCTACTTGGTCAGGGGCAAACACGTTTGCTAAATTCTACAAATTTGATACCCTGGCTGACGAGGACCTGGAGTTCTCTCATTCGGTGCTGCAGAGTCATCCGCACTCTCCCGCCCGTTTGGGAGCTTTGGTATAATCCCCATGGTCCTTACGGAGTTCCCAGCATCCACTAGGACGTCAGAGAAAATAAGAATTTACTTACCGATAATTCTATTTCTCGTAGTCCGTAGTGGATGCTGGGCGCCCATCCCAAGTGCGGATTGTCTGCAATACTTGTACATAGTTGTTGTTACAAAAATCGGGTTATTGTTGTTGTGAGCCATCTTTTCAGAGGCTCCTCTGTTATCATGCTGTTAACTGGGTTCAGATCACAGGTTGTACGGTGTGATTGGTGTGGCTGGTATGAGTCTTACCCGGGATTCAAAATCCTTCCTTATTGTGTACGCTCGTCCGGGCACAGTATCCTAACTGAGGCTTGGAGGAGGGTCATAGGGGGAGGAGCCAGTGCACACCAGGTTGTCCTAAAGCTTTACTTTTGTGCCCAGTCTCCTGCGGAGCCGCTATTCCCCATGGTCCTTACGGAGTTCCCAGCATCCACTACGGACTATGAGAAATAGAATTATCGGTAAGTAAAATCTTATTTTTTTTCAATCGGTCACAGACTTCCTGTCACGATCCATGCAGTTTCTCCTCCATGACTGGGGTGGCGCTCTCTGCTCTGGTGCTCAGCACTCTGCTCTGTATCTGCAGCTTGGTAATTAGCTGTTACCACAGCTGTGAGAAGCACCTGAACTCACTATATAGGCCAGCCACACAGGCTCCCAGTTGCCAGTTCATCGTGTCAAGGTTGTCTCAGTTCCTGGTCCTGGTTATGCTTGTCTCTACTGCTAAAATCATCCATAGTACTGCCAGTCTCCAACAGCTATCCTGTGTAGCTACTCTGCTACAGTGCAATCCCGTTATCCTGGTATGTTGCATACTCTACCACAGTGCTATCCTGTGATCCTGCTACAGTGCAATCCTGTTATCCTGGTATGTTGCTTTCTTTGCTCAAGTGCATCCTGCTACGGTGCTACTCTGCTACAGTGCAATCCCGTTATCCTGCTATGTTGCATACTCTACCACAGTGCTATCCTGTAATCCTGCTACAGTGCAATCCTATTATCCTGGTATGTTGCATACTCTACCACAGTGCTATCCTGTGATCCTGCTACAGTGCAATCCTGTTATCCTGGTACGTTGCATTCTCTGCTCAAGTGCATCCTGCTATGGTGCTAACCTATGATAATGCCGATTTATTACCTTATAACCTTCACTATATACTGGTAAGAGACTCAGTACGCAATTGGCGTATGGGGTACCGTAAGGGTACGTACTTAGCGTAGCAGACGCTTTGCCGTGGTCAAGAAGCACATGCGGCACGCTCGCTCACAGCTTAACGCTTGTGTCGAGCACGCTATAGGCGGCCGACTACCCTAATGCTACGCTACTAGCGTAGCAGACGCTCGTGACCACGAGGGGAACACGAGCGGCGCAGACGCTCACGGGATGACACTCAGTAAACCTTGTATGCAACACACAGAAAGGATACTCTTATACTGTAAACCCTGTACTGAAATACTGTAGCGATATAACGCTGCTTAACCTTGTTAATACTAAAGCTGCTTGAGCGATTGAGACGCTCCGATTACCCTCTGCAATGTAATAAACACACAATACCTTGCTAAGGTTCCAACACCTTTACTAACAATAGTTAGCTATGTAAAAAGGGGAAAACAGTTAACAGTTCATACACTACAGACTAACATCAATATCTAAGCAGAATAACTACACATAAATATACCATAGCGTCACAATCTTATACAATAACAGAGAGAGAGAGAGAGAGAATGTGGCAAATACAAACAGAGAATAAGTTGGTTACAGAGAATAACTTACACACACTGGGGAATGATCGCTGCGCAGTCCTGGTACCAGCTCCGAGTTAGTCAATGATGAAAACCGTTTGTGGAGAGGACTGAGCTGGCCAGGCTGGCTGTTCTTATATACACTGCGTACAGTACACTACAAAGGGACCTATAATATCATTGTTCATTGGACACAGGAATGTCTCCCCGCATTATAACAAAAGGTCATAGGTTAGTTTGAACAGGTGGGCTGTGACTATATCGAACTGCTCAGGTGGGAGGGAATCTCAGGATTCCCGCCGCATGAATAATGAACCGCAAATATAGTAAATGTCCAGAAACTACTAATAGACATAACTATACGCAGGAGCGATTAATCTTTACCTAACCAGCACCGGATTGTTTCTAATAAAATGTTCTTTAGTTAGGTACCAAACACCACTGCTCAAACCCTGTCTGACCCTTCGTATCATGCAAAGAGGAATTCCTCTGTCCAGCGACCAGTTACACTAAACAGACTTACAGTTATTATTAAGGGGAACATTACCTATAAAACATACTATTTGGATTTACTATGTAACGATTGAGTCGCCGGCTAGACGCACACAAACTCTACCGTAAATGCACATACCACGCGCTCGAGCGCATGGCCGAGGAGGCGCCGTCACGCAACTGCGAATATGTGCACGCACGGGAGAGAATGTGCACGTGCAGCGGGCAAGCGCATGGGGTGAATATATGGCAACGTGTAGCATGATATTTTTCCGACTTTGACAGTCCACCCTTTGGCAGTCATCAATAACTGCCACTTCCTAAAGCAGTTCAAAAAAAGAAAAATATATGTCATCATGTAAATACCTTTTTATGATTGGGTAAAGGGAGGAGAGGAGAAGGTGGGAAAAGGTATGACCTAGTGAGATAGTAGAAGCATGTGTGGATGAATCCATGTTTGAGGGGTCATGTATCATCGTGCCGTACGTGTTTTAAATCAAGCTTCGAGGTATTGCGAAGTATACATTTGAATCGCTCTTATCCCGTATTAAGGGTCTGTGGATGGGCAGTCAAACTTTACCGAGCTCTTTTCGGCTTTTGGTTGCAACAAATGGGGAGCACATTTAGTTGATGATACATGAATGAGGGGAACATGTGAATGCTAATATATGTGTCTATATTCCCTATCGACTATGTGTGTCATTACCTGAAGGTTGTAGAGATGAAGATAAGAAACAATCGTTATAAATGCAGTCGTAAACTATGTGAGTTTAAATAAACAGTCGCCGATTGAGGTCTTGTCTGATGTCTTGTCTTGATGTACATGTTGTCTGATGTCTCTCGGTGCTTTTGCTATAAATAGCGAGCAAAAGTTGTTCCATTGTCCATAAAATTACAGTCTCTAAAGTATTGGGCTATCGTAAAAGTTAAAGTCACTAGGGATATTGGGGGTCTGTGGCATAGTCCATCAATGGTCTGTATAAAATAGGTTGTCAAATTCTTCTTCCAAGCGGATGTCTTTGTACCTTGGAGGAAAACAAAGGAGAAACGGGTGAAAGAAACGGACCGTGGAATCACATTTTCATCACAACATTGTCTCTATCGTTGGGTCATAAATCAAATTAGTTGTTGTTATTACAGTGTCCTCGCTGCTCAGACTCATCACTCTAGTACTACCTTTACACTTCGTTAAAGCCCGAACGCATCTAAATATCAGTCCAACCAATATGACGACTCCTAGAATACACAAAAGAAATTTCCCTACATCCATAATAATACCTTGGGCCCATTCTCCTAAACCAGAGAACCAATTTCGTGGGTTCAACCATGACACCCAACTGGTCAGCTCATTACCCACAGCAGCGAGAGTGAGATTGTGTCTCCTTCGGAACTCCCACTTTAATTGTAAAATGTCATCCATCTTTTGGTCTATGACCTCGGCTGGGTCCTCCGTGCTGTTTGTAATGTACGTGCAGCACTTTATTCCATATTGAGTTGCTAGGGTAACACAATACCTGCCTGTCACAGCTGTGAGGTAATTGAGAATCATCCTATGCTGAACCAGTTCTGTTTTGTAGGCTTGTAACTCTTTCACAGTGTACCTGAATGTGTCGTCATACGTTTCGGTGATATTGTCTAATAAATTTGCAAGCGCAGATATATATCTATAATTTATCACTCCTCTGGCGGTACGAGTGATATCTAACACGAGTAGGAATTGAATCCCGGTGGATTCATGGATCAGATCAGAGGCCGAATGCTCTGTCCTCTCTATCAGGTGCCGTTTAACAACGTGCTCGTAATGAGTGTGAGTATAAGGAGCTTGGGCACCACGGTGAATGTCTTTCATTTTGATATGGGATACAGTCATTACTTCAGGCAGTACTTTTCCAATATAACACAATCCCTCTGAGTTTGGGGCAAGCCACTTATACGCCTTCCTCCCGCATATGAAATATGCATCATCGGGGAGAACATATGGGACTGAGTATGACATTACCATGTTACAAATTTTCCATGTGAAATCTCCTAACCCTAATTCTCCCATCTGTTTAGTACACGTATCTGTTTGTACGATATGTGCACAGTATCCTGGTGATACTTCTCCAACTCGCATGGTCATACTTCCTAGAGTGTACCTATACCGGAAAAATTTTCTATTCTCGACTATCTGGCGTATAAGTTCTGTGTCTATGGGCATTTTGTCGGCTCTATGTGAAAATGTCATGGTTTAATTACTCCATGACACTTCCCAATTTCCCGGCTTTCAGGGATTGGAAATGTTAAAGCACACTAAGGACCTATCCACATGATATTGGTGGAGCTTCAAACTAGGAGGACTAGAGATATTAAACCTCTTGTCCACCGGCCTCCCACCACTTAGCTCAAGTACCTCTCCTACAGTTAAAGGGAATGGTACTAGCCCTGATTTGCTATGACCTTGAGGTACTTGAGAGCATACCCAACAGTCTGTCTGATTTAACACTTTACCCACTAAGGAGTGATAGTCACTCAATGGATGCCGGTCCATGTGGATATTAAAACTGGACTGACATTTCTTGATGCACCCATCCTCAACTATGCTGTCACAATGCCTACAGATGCAGTTTTCTTCAGCTAACAATCCTTCACAATTTCTTCTATTGTCAATGCTACCAGATCGTTTTCTGATACTCGCCTTTACTCAGAGATTATGTTGCTCTTTGAAATTTACGCCTCCATCCTGGTCATCAGAACCCATTCCCGATCCTTTCTCGACCTCCATGGTACTCTCACCGAAACAGACTGCTCTGGTCAACATCATGGTCAACTGGAAAATCCGGATCACAGTCTCTTGGGGCAAGTCCATCTTAGAGGAGTAAAAGGAGAAAAATAAGAAGGGGGAAGGGAAATAGGAGGGAGATGGGAACTGGAGAAAATAACAGATGGGAAAAAGAAATCTGGCTCGACAAACGCCTCCGATCTTATTATTCTCAGCGCTCAGGTGTCGTCTCGATCTTCCCTGAACAGACACTCTAGTGATACAACCTCTACCGTCTGTTCTTTATCACGGGACCTCACTGGGTCAGCGACCTTTTTACAATGAGACGAGTGGACCCAAGTCTCTCTCTCGGCAACCTTCAATGCTGTTGTGCTGGTCAATAAGACTTGATATGGTCCTTCCCATCTGTCAATAAGGCAACCTGAGCGTAGAAAATTCTGTATCATTACATAATCCCCAGGTTCAATGTCATGACAATTACTGTCTGGCAAATCAGGAATTACCAACTTTAGGTTATCATTCTGATTCCTCAATTGCTTACTCATCTTAACCAAGTACTTTACGGTTATCTCATTGTTACATTTCAAATCATCCTGGGGGTTAATCATAACATGGGGTTGTCGACCAAACAGAATTTCAAAAGGAGACAGATTAAGAGGGGACCAGGGAGTGGTTCTGATGCTGTATAATACGATTGGCAAAGCTTCAGACCATAACAGTCCTGTTTCAGTCATTACCTTGCTCAATTTATTTTTAATAGTGCTGTTTACTCTTTCCACCTTCGCACTCGCCTGGGGGCGGTACGGAGTGTGCAGCTTACTATTAATTCCCATCAGCTTACACATTGTTTGAAAGACTTCACCTGTAAAATGGGTACCCCTATCACTTTCAATGATTCTAGGGATACCATACCTACACACAAATTCCTGCACAATTTTTTTTGCAGTAAATACAGCGGTGTTTGTGGCCGCGGGAAATGCTTCAACCCAATTTGAGAACACGTCAATACAGACCAATACATATTTTAAATTTCTACAACGTGGCAATTGTATGAAATCAATTTGTATTAGTGATGAGCGGGTTCGGTTCCTCGGAATCCGAACCCCCCCGAACTTCAGCCTTTTTACACGGGTCCGAGGCAGGTTCGAACCTTCCCGCCTTGCTCGGCTAACCCGAGCGCGCCCGAACGTCATCATCCCGCTGTCGGATTCTCGCGAAGCTCGAATTCTATCGCGAGACTCGGATTCTATATAAGTCGCCGCCATTTTCACACGTGCATTGAGATTGATAGGGAGAGGACGTGGCTGGCGTCCTCTCCGTTTATAGAGAAGAGAGTAGAGAGTTAGAGACACTATTTAGTATTTACTAATTTTGGGGAGCATATTAGGACTGGAGTACTACTACTTGCTGATAGTGTGACCATTGACCACCAGTTTAATTAATCCGTTCTCTGCCTGAAAAAAAACGATACACAGTGTGACACAGTCACATACCATATCTGTGCTCAGCCTCAGTGTGCTGCATCATCACATGTAATACTGTATATCTGACTGTGCTGAGTGCTCACTGCTCACACAGCTTAATTGTGGGGGAGACTGGGGAGCAGTTAGAGTAGGAGTACATAAATAATATATTTTAAGTACAGTGCACACTTTTGCTGCCAGAGTGCCACACTGCCAGTGTGACTGACCAGTGACCACACTGACCACCAGTATATTGTGATTGTCTGCTTAGGACGGAGTACTACTTGCTGATAGTGTGACCAGTGACCAGTGACCACCACCAGTTTAATTAATCCGTTCTCTGCCTGAAAAAAAAACGATACACAGTGTGACACAGTCACATACCATATCTGTGCTCAGCCCAGTGTGCTGCATCATATGTAATACTGTATATCATTATCTGACTGTGCTGAGTGCTCACTGCTCACACAGCTTAATTGTGGGGGAGACTGGGGAGCAGTTATAGCAGGAGTACATATTTTAAGTACAGTGCACACTTTTGCTGCCAGAGTGCCACTGCCAGTGTGACTGACCAGTGACCACTGACCACCAGTATATTGTGATTGTCTGCTGACCACCAGTATATTGTGATTGTCTGCCTGAAAAAGTTAAACACTCGTCGTGTGGTGTTTTTATAAACGCATTCTGCAGACAGTGTCCACTGTCCAGCAGGTCCATCATTACATAATATATACCTGTCCGGCTGCAGTACTAGTGTGATATATATATATATATATATATTAATTTTATCTCATTATCATCCAGTCTATATTAGCAGCAGACACAGTACGGTAGTCCACGGCTGTAGCTACCTCTGTGTCGGCAGTCGCTCGTCCATCCATAATTGTATACCACCTACCCGTGGTTTTTTTTTCTATCTTCTTGATACTAGTAGCTTACTTTAGGAGTCTGCAGTGCTGACAGACAGTGTCCAGCAGGTCCGTCATTACATAATATATATACCTGTCCGGCTGCAGTACTAGTGTGATATATATATATATTTTATTTTTATCTCATTATCATCCAGTCTATATTAGCAGCAGACACAGTACGGTAGTCCACGGCTGTAGCTACCTCTGTGTCGGCAGTCGCTCGTCCATCCATAATTGTATACCACCTACCCGTGTTTTTTTTTTCTATCTTCTTGATACTAGTAGCTTACTTTAGGAGTCTGCAGTGCTGACAGACAATGTCCAGCAGGTCCGTCATTACATAATATATATACCTGTCCGGCTGCAGTACTAGTGTGATATATATATATATATATATTTTATTTTTATCTCATTATCATCCAGTCTATATTAGCAGCAGACACAGTACGGTAGTCCACGGCTGTAGCTACCTCTGTGTCGGCAGTCGCTCGTCCATCCATAAGTATACTAGTATCCATCCATCTCCATTGTTTACCTGAGGTGCCTTTTAGTTGTGCCTATTAAAATATGGAGAACAAAAATGTTGAGGTTTCAAAAATAGGGAAAGATCAAGATCGACTTCCACCTCGTGCTGAAGCTGCTGCCACTAGTCATGGCCGAGACGATGAAATTCCATCAACGTCGTCTGCCAAGGCCGATGCCCAATGTCATAGTACAGAGCATGTAAAATCCAAAACACCAAATATCAGTAAAAAAAGGACTCAAAAATCTAAAATAAAATTGTCGGAGGAGAAGCGTAAACTTGCCAATATGCCATTTACCACACGGAGTGGCAAGGAACGGCTGAGGCCCTGGCCTATGTTCATGGCTAGTGGTTCAGCTTCACATGAGGATGGAAGCACTAAGCCTCTCGCTAGAAAAATGAAAAGACTCAAGCTGGCAAAAGCACAGCAAAGAACTGTGCGTTCTTCGAAATCACAAATCCACAAGGAGAGTCCAATTGTGTCGGTTGCGATGCCTGACCTTCCCAACACTGGACGTGAAGAGCATGCGCTTCCTCCATTTGCACGCCCCCTGCAAGTGCTGGAAGGAGCACCCGCAGTCCAGTTCCTGATAGTCAGATTGAAGATGTCAGTGTTGAAGTACACCAGGATGAGGAGGATATGGGTGTTGCTGGCGCTGGGGAGGAAATTGACAAGGAGGATTCTGATGGTGAGGTGGTTTGTTTAAGTCAGGCACCCGGGGAGACACCTGTTGTCCGTCGGAGGAATAGGGCCATTGACATGCCTGGTGAAAATACCAAAAAAATCAGCTCCTCGGTGTGGAAGTATTTCAACAGAAATGCGGACAACATTTGTCAAGCCGTGTGTTGCCTTTGTCAAGCTGTAATAAGTAGGGGTAAGGACGTTAACCACCTCGGAACATCCTCCCTTATACGTCACCTGCAGCGCATTCATAATAAGTCAGTGACAAGTTCAAAAACTTTGGGCGACAGCGGAAGCAGTCCACTGACCAGTAAATCCCTTCCTCTTGTAACCAAGCTCACGCAAACCACCCCACCAACTCCCTCAGTGTCAATTTCCTCCTTCCCCAGGAATGCCAATAGTCCTGCAGGCCATGTCACTGGCAATTCTGACGAGTCCTCTCCTGCCTGGGATTCCTCCGATGCATCCTTGCGTGTAACGCCTACTGCTGCTGGCGCTGCTGTTGTTGCTGCTGGGAGTCGATGGTCATCCCAGAGGGGAAGTCGTAAGACCACTTTTACTACTTCCACCAAGCAATTGACTGTCCAACAGTCCTTTGCGAGGAAGATGAAATATCACAGCAGTCATCCTGCTGCAAAGCGGATAACTGAGGCCTTGGCATCCTGGGTGGTGAGAAACGTGGTTCCGGTATCCATCATTACTGCAGAGCCAACTAGAGACTTGTTGGAGGTACTGTGTCCCCGGTACCAAATACCATCTAGGTTCCATTTCTCTAGGCAGGCGATACCGAAAATGTACACAGACCTCAGAAAAAGAGTCACCAGTGTCCTAAAAAATGCAGCTGTACCCAATGTCCACTTAACCACGGACATGTGGACAAGTGGAGCAGGGCAGGGTCAGGACTATATGACTGTGACAGCCCACTGGGTAGATGTATGGACTCCCGCCGCAAGAACAGCAGCGGCGGCACCAGTAGCAGCATCTCGCAAACGCCAACTCTTTCCTAGGCAGGCTACGCTTTGTATCACCGCTTTCCAGAATACGCACACAGCTGAAAACCTCTTACGGCAACTGAGGAAGATCATCGCGGAATGGCTTACCCCAATTGGACTCTCCTGTGGATTTGTGGCATCGGACAACGCCAGCAATATTGTGTGTGCATTAAATATGGGCAAATTCCAGCACGTCCCATGTTTTGCACATACCTTGAATTTGGTGGTGCAGAATTATTTAAAAAACGAGAGGGGCGTGCAAGAGATGCTGTCGGTGGCCAGAAGAATTGCGGGACACTTTCGGCGTACAGGCACCACGTACAGAAGACTGGAGCACCACCAAAAACGCCTGAACCTGCCCTGCCATCATCTGAAGCAAGAAGTGGTAACGAGGTGGAATTCAACCCTATATATGCTTCAGAGGTTGGAGGAGCAGCAAAAGGCCATTCAAGCCTATACAATTGAGCACGATATAGGAGGTGGAATGCACCTGTCTCAAGCGCAGTGGAGAATGATTTCAACGTTGTGCAAGGTTCTGCTGCCCTTTGAACTTGCCACACGTGAAGTCAGTTCAGACACTGCCAGCCTGAGTCAGGTCATTCCCCTCATCAGGCTTTTGCAGAAGAAGCTGGAGACATTGAAGGAGGAGCTAACACAGAGCGATTCCGCTAGGCATGTGGGACTTGTGGATGGAGCCCTTAATTCGCTTAACAAGGATTCACGGGTGGTCAATCTGTTGAAATCAGAGCACTACATTTTGGCCACCGTGCTCGATCCTAGATTTAAAACCTACCTTGGATCTCTCTTTCCGGCACACACAAGTCTGCTGGGGTTCAAATACCTGCTGGTGAGAAAATTGTCAAGTCAAGCGGAACGCGACCTGTCAACATCTCCTCCTTCACATTCTCCCGCAACTGGGGGTGCGAGGAAAAGGCTCAGAATTCCAAGCCCACCCGCTGGCGGTGATGCAGGGCAGTCTGGAGCGACTGCTGATGCTGACATCTGGTCCGGACTGAAGGACCTGCCAACGATTACGGACATGTCGTCTACTGGCACTGCATATGATTCTCTCCCCATTGAAAGAATGGTGGAGGATTATATGAGTGACCGCATCCAAGTAGGCACGTCAGACAGTCCGTACTTATACTGGCAGGAAAAAGAGGCAATTTGGAGGCCCTTGCACAAACTGGCTTTATTCTACCTAAGTTGCCCTCCCACAAGTGTGTACTCCGAAAGAGTGTTTAGTGCCGCCGCTCACCTTGTCAGCAATCGGCGTACGAGGTTACTTCCAAAAAATGTGGAGAAGATGATGTTCATTAAAATGAATTATAATCAATTCCTCCGTGGAGACATTGACCAGCAGCAATTGCCTCCACAAAGTACACAGGGAGCTGAGATGGTGGATTCCAGTGGGGACGAATTGATAATCTGTGAGGAGGGGGATGTACACGGTGATATATCGGAGGATGATGATGAGGTGGACATCTTGCCTCTGTAGAGCCAGTTTGTGCAAGGAGAGATTAATTGCTTCTTTTTTGGTGGGGGTCCAAACCAACCCGTCATTTCAGTCACAGTCGTGTGGCAGACCCTGTCACTGAAATGATGGGTTGGTTAAAGTGTGCATGTCCTGTTTATACAACATAAGGGTGGGTGGGAGGGCCCAAGGACAATTCCATTTTGCACCTTTTTTTTCTTTCATTTTTCTTTGCGTCATGTGCTGTTTGGGGAGTGTTTTTTGGAAGGGACATCCTGCGTGACACTGCAGTGCCACTCCTAGATGGGCCAGGTGTTTGTGTCGGCCACTAGGGTCGCTTAGCTTACTCACACAGCTACCTCATTGCGCCTCTTTTTTTCTTTGCGTCATGTGCTGTTTGGGGAGTGTTTTTTGGAAGGGACATCCTGCGTGACACTGCAGTGCCACTCCTAGATGGGCCAGGTGTTTGTGTCGGCCACTAGGGTCGCTTAGCTTACTCACACAGCTACCTCATTGCGCCTCTTTTTTTCTTTGCGTCATGTGCTGTTTGGGGAGTGTTTTTTGGAAGGGCCATCCTGCGTGACACTGCAGTGCCACTCCTAGATGGGCCAGGTGTTTGTGTCGGCCACTAGGGTCGCTTAGCTTAGTCATCCAGCGACCTCGGTGCAAATTTTAGGACTAAAAATAATATTGTGAGGTGTGAGGTGTTCAGAATAGACTGAAAATGAGTGGAAATTATGGTTTTTGAGGTTAATAATACTTTGGGATCAAAATGACCCACAAATTCTATGATTTAAGCTGTTTTTTAGGGTTTTTTGAAAAAAACACCCGAATCCAAAACACACCCGAATCCGACAAAAAAAATTCGGTGAGGTTTTGCCAAAACGCGGTCGAACCCAAAACACGGCCGCGGAACCGAACCCAAAACCAAAACACAAAACCCGAAAATTTCACATCTATGCATCATGCACATCTCTAATTTGTATCACCTGAAAAGGACCATCTGTAGGAGGGATATGGGATGGCTCTGTCGGTATTGCCTTTCCGATATTCTTCCTCAAGCAGGTGAGACATGTCCTTGCTCTTTTACCCGCATGGGAAGAAAATCCTGGGGTGCACCAATAAGCTCTTACCAACTTATACATTCCTTCTTTGCCTAGATGAGTCAGCCCATGTGCCGCTTCCGCTAGACTTGGAAGGTATGCTCTGGGTGCCACTGGCTTACCCTGTCCATCTGTCGAGAGTCCTGAGGACTCCTGGCCATATCTGTCACGATCCGGGTATATGGACGCCATTACCTGCCGTTTAGGTGTCTTCTGAGCGTTCCAAGTCCGGATCTCATCTGTGTCAACACTCTGCACATCCCTCCTTTCATTCTGAGACACTACCATAGCGGCGCCATGTTTGAATCCAAAATGGCGTCTTCCGGCCTTCGCGGCCATTCCTGTAATTTCTCTGACGTCCTAGTGGATGCTGGGAACTCCGAAAGGACCATGGGGAATAGCGGGCTCCGAAGGAGGCTGGGCACTCTAGAAAGATTTATGACTACCTGGTGTGCACTGGCTCCTCCCACTATGACCCTCCTCCAAGCCTCAGTTAGATTTTGTGCCCGGCCGAGGTTGGATGCACACTAGGGGCTCTCCTGAGCCCTTAGAAAGAAAGTATAGATTTAGGTTTTTTATTTTCAGTGAGACCTGCTGGCAACAGGCTCACTGCAGCGAGGGACTAAGGGGAGAAGATGCGAACTCGCCTGCTTGCAGCCGGATTGGGCTTCTTAGGCTACTGGACACCATTAGCTCCAGAGGGATCGACCGCAGGCCCAGCCTTGATGTTCGGTCCCGGAGCCGCGCCGCCGTCCCCCTTACAGAGCCAGAAGCATGAAGAGGTCCGGAAAATCGGCGGCATGAAGACATCAGTCTTCACCAAGGTAGCGCACAGCACTGCAGCTGTGCGCCATTGCTCCTCATACACACTTCACACTCCGGTCACTGAGGGTGCAGGGCGCTGGGGGGGGCGCCCTGAGCAGCAATAAAAACACCTTGGCTGGCAAAAAGACCACAATATATAGCCCCAGAGGCTATATATGTGGTAATTACCCCTGCCAGATTCCACAAAAAAGCGGGAGAATAGTCCACGGAAAAGGGGCGGAGCTATCTCCCTCAGCACACTGGCGCCATTTTTCCCTCACAGCTCCGCTGGAAGGAAGCTCCCTGGCTCTCCCCTACAGACTACACTACAGAAAAGGGTAAAAAAGAGAGGGGGGACATTAAATTTAGGCGCAGTATATATTTATATAGAAAAAGCAGCTATAGGGAACATAACTCAGTTAGTCCCTGCATTATATAGCGCTCTGGTGTGTGCTGGCATACTCTCACTCTGTCCCCCCAAAGGGCTTTTGTGGGTCCTGTCCTCTATTAGAGCATTCCCTGTGTGTGTGCGGTGTGTCGGTACGGCTGTGTCGACATGTTTGATGAGGATAATGATGTGGAGGCGGAGCAGATGCCTTTAGAAGGGATGTCACCCCCTGGGGGGCAGACACCTGAGTGGATGAGCTTATGGAAAGAAATGAGTGCACGTATAGACTCCTTACATAAGAAATTTGACGACATGCCAAATGTGGGACAGCAGAGTTCTCAGCTCGTGCCTGTCCAAGTGTCTCAAAGGTCTTCAGGGGCTGTAAAACGCCCGTTACCTCAGACAGATGTCGACACTGATACTGACACCAGTGTCGACGACGATGAGTCTAATCTAATGCCCACTAAGGCCATTCACTGCATGATTGAGGCAATGAAAGAGGTGTTAAACATTTCTGATATAACTCCAGGTACCACATAAAAGAGTATTATGTTTGGGGAGAAAAAACTAACCGTAGTTTTTCCCCCATCAGAGGAATTAAATGAAGTGTGTGAAGAAGCGTGGGCTTCCCCTGATAAAAAATTGGTAATTCCTAAGAAGGTACTAATGGCGTTCCCTTTCCCGCCAGAGGATAGGTCACGTTGGGAAACACCCCCTAGGGTGGATAAAGCGCTCACACGTTTGTCTAAAAAGGTGGCACTACCGTCTCAGGATACGGCCGCCCTTAAGGAACCTGCTGATAGAAGGCAGGAGGCGATCCTGAAGTCTGTATACACACACTCAGGCATTATACTTAGACCAGCTATTGCGTCAGCATGGATGTGCAGTGCTGCCGCTGCGTGGTCAGATAAACTGTCAGCAAATATTGACACACTAGACAGAGACACGATTCTGCTAACCATAGACCATATCAAAGACTCAGTCGTATATATGAGAGATGCACAGAGGGAAATCTGCCGGCTGGCATCTAAAGTAAGTGCATTGTCCATTTCTGCTAAGAGATGCTTATGGACTCGCCAGTGGACATGAGATGCAGATTCCAAAAGGCACATGGAAGTTTTGCCTTATAAGGGGGAGGAATTATTTGGGGATGGTCTCTCGGACCTAGTTTCCACAGCAACGTCTGGGAAGTCAGCATTTTTACCCCATGTCCCCTCACAGCCTAAGAAGGCGCCATTTTATCAGGTTCAGTCCTTTCGGACCCAGAAAAATAAGCGTGGAAAAGGAGGGTCTTTTCTGTCTAGAGGCAGAGGTAGGGGAAAAAGGCTGCAACAAACAGCAGGTTCCCAGGAGCAAAAGTCCTCCCCCGCTTCCTCTTCCAAGTCCGCTGCATGACGGTGGGGCTCCACAGGCGGAGCCAGGTACGGTGGGGGCCCGCCTCAAGAATTTCAGCGATCAGTGGGCTCGCTCACAGGTGGATCCCTGGATCCTTCAAATAGTATCTCAGGGGTACAAACTGGAATTCGAGGCGGCTCCCCCCCACCGTTTCCTAAAATCTGCCTTGCCGATTGCTCCCTCAGACAGGGAGGCGGTGCTAGCGGCTATTCACAAGCTGTATTCCCAGCAGGTGATAATCAAGGTACCCCTACTTTAACAAGGCCGGGGTTACTATTCCACACTATTTGTGGTGCCGAAACCGGACGGTTCGGTGAGACCCATTTTAAATTTGAAATCCTTGAACACATACATAAAAAAATTCAAGTTCAAGATGGAATCGCTCAGGGCGGTTATTGCAAGCCTGGACGAGGGGGATTACATGGTATCTCTGGACATCAAGGATGCTTACCTGCATGTCCCCATTTACCATCCTCACCAGGAGTACCTCAGATTTGTGGTACAGGATTGCCATTACCAATTCCAGACGCTGCCGTTTGGACTCTCCACGGCACCGAGGGTATTTACCAAGGTTATGGCGGAAATGATGATACTCCTTCGAAAAAAGGGAGTTTTAATTATCCCGTACTTGGACGATCTCCTAATAAAGGCACGGTCCAAGGAACAGTTGTTGGTGGGAGTGGCACTATCTCAGGAAGTGCTGCACCAGCACGGCTGGATTCTGAATATCCCAAAGTCACAGCTGGTTCTGTGACTAATATTCCTGGGGATGATTCTGGACACAGTCCAGAAAAAAGTGTTTCTCCCGGAGGAGAAAGCCAGGGAGTTGTCTTCTCTAGTCAGAGACCTCCTGAAACCAAAACAGGTATCGGTGCATCACTGCACGCGGGTCCTGGGAAAGATGGTAGCCTCTTACGAGGCAATTCCATTCGGCAGGTTCCATGCCAGAATCTTTCAGTGGGACCTGTTGGACAAATGGTCCGGATCGCATCTTCAGATGCATCGCTTAATAACCCTGTCTCCAAGAACCAGGGAGTCTCTTCTGTGGTGGCTGGAGAGGGCTCATCTTCTGGAGGGCCGCAGATTCGGCATACAGGACTGGGTCCTGGTGACCACGGATGCCAGCCTTCGAGGCTGGGGGGCAGTCACAAGGGGAAGAAACTTCCAAGGACTATGGTCGAGTCAGGAGACTTCCCTTCACATAAATATTCTGGAACTAAGGGCCATGTACAATGCCCTAAGTCAAGCAAAATCCCTGCTCCTACACCAGCCGGTGCTGATCCAGTCAGACAACATCACGGCAGTCGCCCATGTCAATCGACAGGGCGGCACAAGAAGCAGGATGGCAGTGGCAGAAGCCACAAGAATTCTCCGATGGGCGGAAAATCATGTACTAGCACTGTCAGCAGTGTTCATTCCGGGAGTGGACAACTGGGAAGCAGACTTTCTCAGCAGGCACGACCTCCACCCGGGAGAGTGGGGACTTCATCCAGAAGTCTTCCAAATGATTGTAAATCAGTGGGATCGTCCACAGGTGGACATGATGGCGTCCCGCCTAAACAAAAAGCTAGAGAGGTATTGCGCCAGGTCAAGATACCCTCAGGCGATAGCTGTGGACGCTCTAGTGACACCGTGGGTGTACCAGTCAGTTTGTGTTCCCTCCTCTGCCTCTCATACCAAAGGTATTGAGAATAATAAGAAAGCGAGGAGTAAACACAATTCTCGTGATTCCGGATTGGCCACGAAGAGCGTGGTACCCAGAACTTCAAGAGATGATCTCAGAGGACCCGTGGCCTCTGCCGCTCAGACAAGACCTGCTACAGCAAGGGCCCTGTCTGTTTCAAGACTTACCGTGGCTGCGTTTGACGGCATGGCGGTTGAACGCCGGATCCTGAAGGAAAAGGGCATTCCGGAGGAAGTCATTCCTACGCTTATTAAAGCCAGGAAAGAGGTTACAGCAAATCATTATCACCGCATATGGCGGAAGTATGTTGCATGGTGTGAGGCCGAAAAGGCCCCAACAGAGGAATTTCAACTAGGTCGATTTCTGCATTTCCTGCAAGCAGGAGTGAATATGGGCCTAAAACTAGGCTCCATTAAGGTACAGATCTCGGCTCTGTCGATTTTCTTTCAAAAAGAACTAGCTTCAGTACCTGAAGTTCAGACATTTGTAAAAGGAGTGCTGCATATTCAGCCCCCGTTTGTGCCCCCTGTGGCACCTTGGGATCTCAACGTGGTGTTGATTTTCTTAAAATCACATTGGTTTGAGCCACTAAAAACCGTGGATCTGAAATATCTCACGTGGAAGGTGGTCATGTTATTGGCCTTGGCTTCTGCCAGGCGTGTGTCAGAATTGGCGGCTTTGTCTTGTAAAAGCCCTTATATGATTTTCCATATGGATAGGGCAGAATTGAGGACTCGTCCCCAGTTTCTCCCTAAGGTGGTGTCAGCGTTTCACCTGAACCAGCCTATTGTGGTGCCTGCGGCTACTAGGGACTTGGAGGACTCCAAGTTGTTAGACGTGGTCAGGGCCCTGAAAATATATGTTTCCAGGACGGCTAGAGTCAGAAAATCTGACTCGCTGTTTATGCTGTATGCACCCAACAAGCTGGGTGCTCCTGCTTCTAAGCAGACGATTGCTCGTTGGATTTGTAGTACAATTCACCTTGCACATTCTGTGGCAGGCCTGCCACAGCCAAAATCTGTAAATGCCCATTCCACAAGGAAGGTGGGCTCATCTTGGGCGGCTGCCCGAGGGGTCTCGGCTTTACAACTTTGCCGTGCAGCTACTTGGTCAGGGGCAAACACGTTTGCTAAATTCTACAAATTTGATACCCTGGCTGAGGAGGACCTTGAGTTCTCTCATTCGGTGCTGCAGAGTCATCCGCACTCTCCCGCCCGTTTGGGAGCTTTGGTATAATCCCCATGGTCCTTTCGGAGTTCCCAGCATCCACTAGGACGTCAGAGAAAATAAGAATTTACTCACCGGTAATTCTATTTCTCGTAGTCCGTAGTGGATGCTGGGCGCCCATCCCAAGTGCGGATTGTCTGCAATACTTGTACATAGTTATTGTTAACTAATCGGGGTATTGTTGAGCCATCTGTTGAGAGGCTCAGTTGTTTTCATACTGTCAAACTGGATATAGTATCACGAGTTGTACGGTGTGATTGGTGTGGCTGGTATGAGTCTTACCCGGGATTCAAAATCCTTCCTTAATATGTCAGCTCGTCCGGGCACAGTGTCCTAACTGAGGCTTGGAGGAGGATCATAGTGGGAGGAGCCAGTGCACACCAGGTAGTCATAAATCTTTCTAGAGTGCCCAGCCTCCTTCGGAGCCCGCTATTCCCCATGGTCCTTTCGGAGTTCCCAGCATCCACTACGGACTACGAGAAATAGAATTACCGGTGAGTAAATTCTTATTATTGCTGCGGGTTCTCAGAGTAATTTATCATGCCTCCCGCAGTCTCTGCTGTCCTTCATGTGTCCCAGCATGTAACTGTTATAGCGTCTCCTGCCCTCCGCTGCCGGCGCCGCCATTATCACTATGTTTGCACATTTCATTCCAAACCAGGTTTTCCCTCCAGGTTCCAGCATGGGCGCAGCCATGTTGGATTTGATCATATGCTCCAATTCCTCCAATCCACCATCTCTGGAATCTGCATAATTGCCCAGCCAATGCCTGCATAGCAGCAGGTATAAGTATCCTGTGTCTGGGCCAGATGGTCGTCAGTGCTTTGAATGTCATACCTTGTTCCAGTCTCTCTCTCCTGTGGTTTGTTTCTCCAGGTTCCAGCTCATGTCTCCAACATCCACAAAGAGACCCGCACCTGCTTTCCATCCTGCGGTGCAGCCTGACTTTGCAATCCTCTGTGACTGATCCAGCTTTCAGCTATTACCTCGTTTGCTTCCAGCTTCCAAGCTTGCAGCTATTAACCCATCTGTTTCCAGCAACCTGCTTCCAACAGAATTCAGCTTCCTTAAAGAGCCGGTGTTCTCCAAGCGGATTTCTACTTCCAGCAGTATCCACTACCACCGGTAACCACTCTTCAATTCATCTGTTTCCACGCTCCCTGGTATCTTTCCATTTTAACTCCGTGTTTCCACCATCTGGCTGGTTCCGTACAGTGACTCCTACAGTGCATTCCAGTTACCAGCATCATCTCATACACCTACTGGCGTGTTCCTCGGTTGTCTCCACTACTACAGCCTGGCCTGGTAAGGTTATTCTACCCAAGGACTATAACATCCGTTCTGCAACCTACCAGAGCCCTGTTATACCTTTTTATGGTTTAGTGATCCAGGAACTGTATTATCTGCCACTGCTAATACTGACTGTGAACGCTGTTGTGATTATACGGAGTCTGTTTAATAAACTTTCATTTGAGGGGCGTGGCTTGGCTACTGAAAAAGAAGGAAGTGCAGCCTGAGAGCTCCTGAAGGACAAATACCTAAAACCCAGTTTTAAGGTGCTGAAACTCTCCCATCTGCTCCTCCCTTCCACCATACTGTGCATACACTGGCTTGGAATATTCTGAGGGGATCCCGCGGAATCGGGGAGTGCTTTTTAGCGCTCCTGCGGGTTGCGGCCCTCCCCCCAGACTGAAGCCGGGACCTAGAGTTAACGCGGGACCCGATCGTTGCCGTGGAGGCCGTGTTTTTATCTCCCCCGATCTCCTTGGGTACCTGAACGGGGCCTGTCACATTCCTGCCCCACAGTGGATGTCCCAGGAGACGCACGGCGCTGAAGACTTCTGGAGACCCGGGCGGTGAGGTCCGTGACGGGAGCGTCCGCCATCTTGCCGAGACTCGAGGAGAGCGGCGGGACGGAAACGCGTGACACCTGGCCCGACACCGCGGCCCCTGGAGACTCGGACTCCGCGGCGCCTGGCGGTCGGGATACAAGCAGCAGCAGACGACTGGTGTGCGGGGACGAAGACCGACGGCAGGGAGGTAAGAGGTGCCCTCTCGGGCCTATACCGGTCCCGACCTCTGCCCCTGTGACTGCCTCCCCTTGCTCTCCCGGAGACTTTCCGTACCCAGGCACACATACCCCAGCCATTAGACAGTGGAGGAGGAGAACAGCGGAGTAGGCCGAGGCCTTTAGACATTAAAGCATACGGGGACCGGATTCCGACATTACCCCCCAGACGGGAGGGGGCTGCCCCCACCCTCCTCTATAAGTCAGTGAATCTGTGCTCGCCTCTCTGAGCCCCTTCCTCAACTCCAGAGCCAAACTACACCGCTGCAGCTCAGCAGGACAGAGCGAGAGGGGCTTCCGGACGGTGGTGCCACTCTGAGGTGCCGAGGGCTGGGAAGAGTCTAGGGCCCCACACAGTCACACAGTCACACAGTCACACAGTCTCACAATCTCAGAGTCGAGAGGCGGCCACACAGCTACTCGCGACATCCCGATAGGTCTGGTGGAGCCCACCCGTATTGAGACCTGGACGTCCGCCATACACCTGTAGATCGCTGCGGCCTCCTGCTGCACGCACGCCGCCTTGACCCTCCTATAACCTGCGTTGACCCCCTCCGAATCGCAAATTATTTGCAAAGCCTAAGTGGGGCACATTGCCTGACCTGCGGCCCTTGGGATCCCGCAGTGACCATTCTCCGGATGACCGCAGATGCCGGTGAGATATCCCCACCGGAGCGATGTAAATACCAACAACGACACATGATTCACCGTGTTCTATACGACACCATGATGCAGACCCCAGAGTTTGCAGAGGCTCGCCTGATGTATATTATGCTATAAGAAGGCCAAACCACGCAGAGGGGATATCGGGTTCTACCTCAGATTGGGATATATCCTAAATGTTTGCTTCCGCGGGGCACCGTGCTTGACTCTGCTCTCTTCACTCAGACAAATGACAAGACGACGCCGCTCTGGCAACGCGTCAAAAGCTAAACCCGCGACTACACAAGCCGCAGCATTTCATACTTTATTTGGCCCCCTCGTTCCTGACCCCACCATCTCTACACCTATCCCTGACTCCTCGCCGTCAACCATAATGGAGGAGACCGGGGCCCCGTCCTCTCCGAAACACCGACAAACCGGACCTGTAGGCAGAGACTCTGCGGATATGGCGGCAATCCTCACACAACTACGCTCCCTTCCGACTCGCCAAGACATTCAACAAGATTTGTCTAATATGGAAAAAAGAATCCATGACTCCCTACAGGCGAGCCTATCCACCATCCAATCTGATCTCACGCAAGTAGCAAACAGAGTGGTCGATCTGGAGGAACACAGAGATGCAACAGATTCTAAACTCGCCGATCTCCACGACCTAGTATCCCGATACTCACGTACCACCACTGAAATGAGGCGTAGGCTGGATGATATAGACAACAGAGGAAGACGGAACAACCTGATGGTCAAGGGTTTACCTGAAGATGTGCAGCCCCAGGCATTAGTGACGGCACTGACTACAATATTTAACAACCTCATTGGTGCCGATCCCAGCTCCCAGATAGAATTTGATAGAGCACATCGGGCACTAAGGCCGAGAGGAGCACCCACAGAACGGCCTAGGGACGTCATCTGCCGGCTGCACTACTTCCAAGTGAAAGAGACTATACTACAGAAGTCAAGACAGACCTCGACCATAGATTTCAATGGCCACCACATACAGATCTTCCAGGATCTCTCTTGGATGACCCTACAGCAAAGGCGTCTCCTCCATCCCCTTACGGAAGCTCTTCGGAAGAAGGATATCAGATTCCGCTGGGGCTTCCCTTTGAGCATCCAAGTCACCCGGGATGGCAACAGACACGTCCTTGAGGACTATGATGGTGTTCCATCATTTTGTTCTGCATTAGGTCTGCCATTGATCCCATTGCCAAATTGGATGGACCCCCTGCAACTTCCCACATCGATGCTGCCCCGCAGAGAGCCTTGGAAAACAGTGGGTGTCTCCAGACGACGCAATCGGACTGGGAAATCGGATGAAGCATCGGGAGTTTCTTGATTTCGTCAACCAGCCTAAGTTATGTTATCTTTTCTCTTCCTGGTTACCCCACTACATGCTCGCATTGATCTTGTTATTGGCTGATCAATTTGTGAGCTCCAATTGCCCTGTGAACACACACTTTTTTCTTAAATATTAGAAATTGTGTACGTAATTAGTCAGGGCGGTTTTGTATGGGCTATGTGGGACTAGATGACGGAGTGAGAGGAGGTGGCTGTCATGTCTCCTACTACCCACTCTCTTGTCGACCAGGATGTATCCCTTGGGATTGCTATGTTATTTACTTATTTACTTACTAAAAATTGTTTGGCCCGATATCATCCTCTGAACCCCCCCCCCTCTGCTGTATATTTTTTAGACCATGGGAGACTTAATCTATACCCGTGGCTATCAATGCAGAGACTGCTACTACATGTTGTTGTCTATGTTATTTTTTCTTTGTTTTTTTTTGTTTTCTCTTTCCATATCTCTTTCTAAGTTACAATTTATATGTTCCCCCTTCTTTCCTCATGTGTCCACCCGCCTCCCCCCCCCTTCCCGTGCCACTTCCATTTTCAGCTGTTTCATAGCACAGCAATATGTAAGAATCATAGTCAAGATGAATCACTCAATAAGTCGATACCTGCTATCATTTATATATGGCTAGCTTAAAGATTATTTCATACAATGTAAAGGGCTTAAATGTCCCTGAAAAGAGATCAGGCCTACTACATACTTTACATACTGATGGGGCGGAAGTTGTTTTCCTGCAGGAAACTCATTTTAAGCAGGGGGTTTCACCCGGCCTTTGCTCTCGTCATTTCCCCATTGGTTATTTTAACGACTATTCTGGTGCGAAGGCTAGGGGGGTTGCCATCCTCTTCGCCAAACATTTGAGATTGCAGGATGTCTCCGTAACGCAGATCGGTGACGGAAGGGGGATACTGGTTAGAGCTTCCATAGCCCATCAGACATTCACCTTTGTAAACCTATACCTCCCCAACCAGGGCCAAACCCGGTTCCTTAGAGAATCGTTGGAACTAATCGAGCAAAACATACTGGGTACACTGGTGGTGGGTGGAGATCTTAATTGGGTCCTTGAACCTCGCTTGTATTCTTCCTCTGGGTCCCCACGAAATACTCTTAGAGAATCTAGGAGATTTAGGACTGTTTTACATGACTTTCAGCTAATCGACTCCTGGCGTCTTTTACACCCTTCAGACAAGGATTTTACCTTTTACTCACCCCCACATAACTCATATTCTCGAATAGATTACCTCTGCGTGAGCCATGCCCATCTAGATTTATTGGTCGATGCAACTATTGGCCAAATAACAATGTCAGATCATGCACCGATTACGCTAACCATTGCTCTCCGTCATCCCCCCCCAAACATTGGCGCTGGCGATTTAACGAACAACTCCTTCGAGATCCTGTTTATCGAGGCCAAATTGAGAAAGCGATAGACGATTACATCTCTCTGAACGCGACTGGAGATGTATCTCCGGTTATATTATGGGAGGCACACAAATGTGTGATTAGAGGCCAATGCATACAAATGGGCTCACGTCTGAAAAAACAGAAGGCTGAATGCAGAAATACCTTATTAGAGAAAATCAAAATACTGGAATTGACTCATAAATCTACATTGGCGTCGGATACTTATGTTGAACTCCAAACAGCGAGACAGGCCCTTAACAACTTACTCAGTGACGGTACCCGTAGGGCATTCCGTACATGTCGACACAAATACCATAGATGGGGAAATAAACCCGGTAAGCTTCTGGCACGTGCTCTTAGAGCTCAGAGATCTCTGACATATATACCTAAGCTCACAGGTGCTGATGGGATATCCCGGGCCTCTGATACGGAAATAGCGGCGATCTTTCATACGTATTACTCAGCCTTATACAACTTGACCTCTAAGCAGACGACAACCGCACGAGCCGACCACAAACATAAAATACAAGAATTTTTAGATGAGATCTCTTTCCCGACCCTTCCATCGGACGTTGCTCGGGCACTAGACGACCCTTTCACTGAAGAAGAACTGACAGCTGCCCTAAAAGCGTCGCCCAATGGTAAAAGCCCGGGACCGGATGGTTTCCCGGTCACATATTATAAGGCCTTTCAGGGAAAACTCAGCCCCCTTCTCCTACAGGCCTGAAATACCATATCATCAATAGCTCCTTTTTCGAGCCAGTCCTTAGGCGCCCATATTACTGTCATCCCAAAAGACTCTAAAGACCCGACGCTCCCGTCTAGCTATAGGCCGATATCGCTGTTAAATGTAGATGTCAAGTTATTTGCAAAGCTTATGGCTAATCACCTTAAGCCGCTGCTACCGGATATAATCCACCCTGATCAAGTCGGCTTTGTTATGGGCAGAGAGGCCAGAGATAATACTATTAGAGTCATTGACCTGATAGCACACGCACAGATGACTGACACGCCTCTCGTGCTCCTTTCCACAGACGCAGAAAAGGCCTTTGACCGGGTGGATTGGGATTTCATGGAGGCAGTGCTTCGGCGACTGGGTCTGGGGGATGTTTTTCTACAAAAGATTCTTTCATTATATAGGGCCCCGTCTGCACGGGTCAGGGTGAATGGTGTCCTCTCCGAGTCCATCTCAATCTCTAACGGCACACGCCAGGGCTGCCCGCTGTCACCCTTAATTTTTGTTTTGTGCATGGAGGCCTTGGCACGTGCGATTAGACACAACCCTGACATTACGGGACTGCGAGTAGGTAAAACTGACCATCGCCTGGCCCTCTTTGCTGATGACTTATTAGCGGTCGTAACGAACCCTCTGATTTCTCTACCCAACCTGATGAAGGAATTCGCACGGTTCGGAGACATGTCGAATTTTAAAATCAACTATTCAAAATCCATGGCAATGAATATCACGCTTCCATCTGCCATGGCATCCCTCCTGTCACAATCGTTCCAATTTACATGGCAAAAATCCCATATTACATATCTAGGAATTCAGATTCCGTCGACACTTACTACTATGATTGCTATTAATCATACCCCTCTACTCCGAAAATTGAGACAGGAGATGAGGCACTGGCTCACGCAGAGGTTCTCATGGCTAGGCCGCATAAATATAGTAAAAATGAACATTCTTCCCAGATTGCTATACCTTTTTCAAACTATTCCTTTGAAACTTCCCTCTCAGTTTTTAGCTGAAGCACACAAGGCGATAAGCCACTTTATATGGGGTGGCAGGAAACCTAGGTTCAAGCATAGCCATTTATCTAGATTGAAATCCCAAGGTGGACAACAACTGCCTATGATTTCCGCATACTACCATGCCACGGTACTGCACAGAGTAGTGGACTGGTCCCGCCCCGTGCCACATAGAAAACAGTGGGTTGAACTGGAATCGTCCTCTACCAATCTTAACCTACAGACAGTGCCCTGGCTCCCTAGTTTTAGACGCTCATCACATCCCACAGTGGGGCCTACTTTAGCTCTATGGCGGACACTTCGCTACAAGATGGGAGTGTCGTCTAGACGAACAGCCCTTAGACCCATCTTTGACAACCCGTTGTTCCCCCCAGGGAGGTCCAATAAGATTGCTTATAGATGGGAGGGGGCGGGTGTGACTAGGGTTGGACACTTGCTTGCACATGGCAAAATCAAAACGTTTTCTGAAATACAGAGTACGGGTGATATACCCGCTAAGGACTTTTGGTTTTACCTTCAGGTACACCATTTTGTTACCTCACAACGAGAGGCGACAGATTTTTATAAAGCTCTTACTCCCTTTGAATCCATGTGTAACCAGGAGATAACCCCCTCACATGTAGTGTCCGGTATCTACAAAATTCTACAACAGGGCTTATTTCCTACGGTCCCCTCTTTCTGTGACACATGGGATAAGGACTTAATACATCGGGGAATCAAGATCCACTTGGACACACACTGCAAAGTTATGGCACAATGCTCCACTAGTCTAGACGTTGTGGAAACACAATACAAATTACTGACGAGATGGTATAGATGCCCGTCACTTCTACACAAATTCTACCCCTCGGTCTCCCCTCTGTGTTGGCGATGTGGTACGGGTACGGGCACACTGATCCATATATGGTGGGATTGCCCGTCAATTGCCCCATTCTGGAAAACGATCATGGGAATATCTACAAAGATTCTGGGGGGCTCAGTCCCGCTGGGCCCAGATTTTTGGTTATTATCACATTCAGATATACCCCTCTCTCGTTACAAGAAATCCCTCATTAAACACCTAAACAACGCAGCAAGAGCTGTAGTACCGGTACATTGGAGATCCACTAATCCACCGACAATATGGGAATGGTTCCAACGCATTGATTTTTACATGCATATGGAAGATGTTTATTCTACCGCCTTAGACAAATACTCAGACTATATAGCTACTTGGTTTCCTTGGATTGAATTCAAGACTACTAAGACCTATGCTGACTATGCACCCTGACCATACACTGCTGATGGAGGTCTTAGGGCCTCTATCTTAACTTAGTTATATTCAACGTCTGTGGCCCACTCATTCCCCTCCCCATTCTTCTCCCCCCCCCCTCTTTCTTCCTCCCCTTGTCATTTTCTTTATCTATGTGTTCCAAATGTCGAATGCCTCATACCCTAAATACATGATATATTAATAAGCAATATCGTCATGGGGCTGCTCTTAACTTTAGATTTTGCAAATAATATTGAACGTTACACGGTTTAAGAAAATATAAGTGAATCTGCTGATCCCCCTTTGTTGCAAACACTTATTGATGTTTATAACTACAGCCGTTGAGTCAAACGACTGTTGTATACGTTCTATTTTTGATATGTATGTTGACATATTTGGAAAATGTTTTATATTACAAAATGAAAAATAAAGAATTAAAAAAATAAAAATAAACTTTCATTTGACTTTTAACCTAGTTGTCATGGTCACACCTTCAGGTTTCCTTCCACACTTTCATGTCCAGGGGTCTGATTAAACCATCTAAGTTTAACTTCATTCCAGCCCCTACAACTGAGGCTTCCTCCCGTCAGCCTAAACCCTCAGTTGTGACAGTAAGCAATGACCATATGAATCCAGCCGGAGACCAGGATCAAGCGGCTAGGCCGATGCAAGAACTGGCAGCCAGACTTGAACATCAGGAGGCTGCACAAGGCCACATCATCCGCTGTCTCCAGGATCTCTCTACACGGCTGGATGGGATTCAAAGACCCTCCGTGGACCTGGCACGTCCGGTGCGTCCACTACAGTGACACCAGCTGTAACCCCACCCACCTTACCCATTTCCAGTCCACATCTTCATCTTCCAACGCCAGCAAAATTTGATGGATCCCCAAGGTTCTGCAGGGGATTTCTCAATCAATGTGAAATCCACTTTGAGCTTCTACCTGGCAATTTCTTCAGTGACCGTACCAAAATTGCCTATATCATCTCCCTTCTCAGTGGCTCAGCCCTTGACTGGGCATCACCTTTATGGGAGAAGTCTCATCCCCTGCTGTCCTCCTATACTGACTTTGTAGCTACATTCAGGCGCATCTTCGACGAGCCAGGCCGGGTAACATCTGCTTCATCTGAGATTCTCCGTTTACGCCAGGGAACACGTACTGTGGGACAGTATCTAATACAGTTTAAAATCCTGGCATCCGAACTGGCATGGAACGACGAGGCCCTGTATGCTGCATTCTGGCATGGCTTATCAGAACGCATCAAGGATGAGTTAGCTACCAGAGACTTGCCCTCTAAGTTGGATGAGCTAATTTCTTTTGCACGAAGGTTGATCTACGTTTCAGAGAGAGAGCAACCGAGCGAGGAAGATCATCCACTCCTAAATCTTCTGCTCCTCCTCCTCGTCAACCATCTCCATCCAAGGATGAGCCTATGCAAGTTAGTCGTTCCCGTCTATCTTCCGCTGAGCGCCGAAGACGTCTCTCTGAGTCTCTCTGTCTCTACTGTGCAGCTCCGTCGCACACTATCAATGCCTGTCCCAAACGTCCGGGAAACTCCAGATCCTAGCTCGCCAAGGAGAGGGCCGGCTAGGAGTAATGATCTCCTCTCCATCTCCTCATGACTGTAACCTCCAAGTGTCGCTCCAAATTGCTCAACGTTACAGGAACGTCATTGCCCTCCTTGATTCCGGAGCAGCTGGGAATTTCATAACCGAAGCTTATGTTAAACGGTGGTCCCTACCCACCGAGAGACTGTCCTCGTCCATCTCTTTGACTGCCATGGATGGCAGCAAGATTTTTGACGCAGTCATTTCCTTAAAGACTCTTCCAGTTCATCTGAGAGTGGGAGTTCTTCATTCTGAGTATATTTCTTTTTTAGTGATTCCAAGAGCCACACATCCAGTGGTTTTAGGCCTTCCATGGCTCCGTCTCCACAACCCATCAATTGATTGGACGACTACGCAAATACTGGCATGGGGTCCCTCCTGTGCTGAGACTTGTTTAGCCAAAGTTCTTCCTGTTTGTTCTTCCTTCCCCAGGTCATCTGATGTTCCGCCTCCTCCATATCAAGACTTCACGGACGTGTTCAGTAAAGCCTCTGCTGATATTCTTCCTCCTCATAGAGAATGGGACTGCCCAATCGACCTCATTCCAGGGAAGGTTCCACCGCGAGGCCGAACTTATCCGTTGTCTCTGCCTGAGACACACTCCATGGAAGAGTACATCAAAGAGAACCTGGCGAAGGGTTTCAACCGACCATCTTCTTCTCCATCCAGCGCAGGTTTCTTCTTCATTAAGAAGAAAGACGGTGGTCTGCGTCCGTGCATCGACTACAGAGGTCTGAATGACATTACCGTCAAGAACCGATACCCTTTACCCCTGATTACCGAGCTCTTTGATAGAGTTAGTGGTGCAACCATTTTCACAAAGCTGGACTTGAGGGGTGCCTACAATCTCATCCGAATCCGAGAGGGTGACGAGTGGAAGACCGCCTTTAACACCCGTGACGGACATTATGAGTACCTCGTCATGCCCTTCGGATTGAGCAACCCTCCAGCAGTCTTCCAGCACTTCGTGAATGAGATCTTCAGGGACATCTTGTACCGCCATGTCATGGTTTATCTAGATGACATCCTCATCTTTGCTAATAATCTCGAAGATCATCGTTTCTGGGTAAAAGAGGTTCTTTCCCGTCTCCGTGTCAATCACCTCTATTGTAAATTGGAGAAGTGTGTGTTTGAAGTTAAAACCATTCCGTTTCTAGGTTACATTGTGTCCGGTTCCGGACTAGAGATGGATCCTGAGAAACTCCAAGCAATCCAGAATTGGCCTATACCCTTAACCCTCAAAGGGGTCCAGAGGTTCTTAGGGTTCGCCAATTATTATAGAAAATTTATACGAGACTTTTCCACCATTGTGGCGCCTATCACTGCATTAACCAAGAAAGGTGCTAATCCGTCCAAGTGGTCCGAGGAAGCTACACAGGCCTTTCACCTTCTGAAGCAACGGTTCATCTCTGCACCAGTTCTGAAACAGCCCGACACCGACTCTCCTTTTATCTTAGAGGTAGATGCCTCCTCCGTTGGAGTAGGAGCAGTGTTATCCCAGAGGGCCAAAGATGGACATCTACATCCTTGCAGTTTCTTCTCCCAGAAGTTCTCCCCAGCTGAGCGCAACTATGCCATTGGCGATCAGGAGTTGCTAGCCATCAAGCTCGCTCTGGAGGAGTGGAGATACCTGTTGGAGGGAGCTTCCCACTCAATCACCATACTTACCGACCACAAAAATCTTTTATATCTCAAAGGCGCACAATGTCTGAATCCTCGTCAGGCCAGATGGGCACTTTTCTTCTCTAGGTTTGACTTTAAACTCCAGTTCTGTCCGGGTTCTCAGAATCGTAAGGCCGATGCCCTTTCCCGCTCATGGGAGCAAGAAAATGAGTCCGAGTCTGCAGACAAGCATCCTATTATTAATCCGTTGGCATTCTCCACGGTAGGGATGGACTCTACGCCTCCACCAGGGAAAAGTTTTGTAAAGCCAGTTCAAAGGAAGAAGCTCATGCATTGGGCCCATGCTTCCCGTTTTGCTGGACATACAGGCATTCAGAAAACCCTTGAATTTATTTCTAGGTCCTACTGGTGGCCAACTCTGAAGAAGGACGTTATGGAATTTATTGCCTCCTGCCCAAAGTGTGCCAAACACAAAGTCTCCCACCAGTCGCCTGCGGGGCAACTGGTTCCATTATCTGTTCCCCGTCGACCATGGACCCATTTGTCGATGGACTTTGTTTCCGATCTACCTATCTGCAACAAGTTTAATACCATCTGGGTGGTAGTTGACCGGTTCACCAAGATGGCACATTTCATCCCTCTCACCGGTCTTCCGTCAGCTTCCAAGTTGGCTCAAGTGTTTATACAAGAGATCTTCCGACTTCACGGTCTTCCTGAAGAGATCATCTCGGATCGTGGAGTACAATTTGTAGCCAAATTTTGGCCAAGTTTGTGCCAAGCCCTCCAAGTCAAGTTAAAGTTTTCCACGGCTTACCATCCTCAGACCAATGGTCAAACCGAGAGGGTGAATCAGGACTTGGAGGCCTTCCTCCGTATATATGTGTCTTCCTCTCAAGATGACTGGGTTCAACTCCTTCCTTGGGCCGAGTTCAGCCACAACAATCAATACCATTCCTCATCTTCTTCTACACCATTCTTCATTAATTATGGATTCCACCCTAAAGTCCCAGAATTCCAACCGCTTCCCGCAACTTCTGTTCCAGCAGTGGATGTCACCTTGCGTCAGTTTTCAAATAACTGGAGGAACGTCCGCGCAGCCCTGCTTAAAGCCTCATTCAGGTATAAGAAGTTTGCCGATAGGAAGCGTAGAGCGGTTCCTGCTCTCAAGGTGGGTGATCGTGTGTGTCCACGAAGAATTTGAGGTTGAGAGTTCCCAGCATGAAATTTGCACCTCGCTACATCGGACCCTTCAAGATTGAACAAGTCATCAATCCTGTTGCCTACAGATTACAGTTACCACCCTTCTTGAAAATACCCAGGACATTTCATGTTTCTTTGTTGAAATCGCTGATACTGAATCGGTTTCATTCCGCACTTCCTCCAGCTCCCAAAGTTCAGACTCAACGGGGAGTCGAGTACGAGGTGGCCAAGATTTTGGACTCACGTCTCCGTTACGGTCAGTTACAATACCTCATTGACTGGAAGGGCTATGGTCCTGAAGAACGCTCTTGGACCAATGCCTCAGACGTCCATGCTCCTGCCTTGGTCCGGAATTTCCACGCAACGTTTCCTTTAAAGCCTAAGAAGTGTCCTGGGGCCACTCCTAAAGGGGGGGGGGGTGCTGTCACGATCCGGGTATCTGGACGCCATTACCTGCCGTTTAGGTGTCTTCTGAGACTGGCCCAGCGTTCCAAGTCCGGATCTCATCTGTGTCAACACTCTGCACATCCCTCCTGTCATTCTGAGACACTACCATAGCGGCGCCATGTTTGAATCCAACATGGCGTCTCCCGGCCTTCGCGGCCATTCCTGTATTGTTGCTGCGGGTTCTCAGAGTAATTTATCATGCCTCCCGCAGTCTCTGCTGTCCTTCATGTGTCCCAGCATGTAACTGTTATAGCGTCTCCTGCCCTCCGCGGCCGGCGCCGCCATTATCACTATGTTTGCACATTTCATTCCAAACCAGGTTTTCCCTCCAGGTTCCAGCATGGGCGCAGCCATGTTGGATTTGATCATATGCTCCAATTCCTCCAATCCACCATCTCTGGAATCTGCATAATTGCCCAGCCAATGCCTGCATAGCAGCAGGTATAAGTATCCTGTGTCTGGGCCAGATGGTCGTCAGTGCTTTGAATGTCATACCTTGTTCCAGTCTCTCTCTCCTGTGGTTTGTTTCTCCAGGTTCCAGCTCCTGTCTCCAACATCCACAAAGAGACCCGCACCTGCTTTCCATCCTGCGGTGCAGCCTGACTTTGCAATCCTCTGTGACTGATCCAGCTTTCAGCTATTACCTCGTTTGCTTCCAGCTTCCAAGCTTGCAGCTATTAACCCATCTGTTTCCAGCAACCTGCTTCCAACAGAATTCAGCTTCCTTAAAGAGCCGGTGTTCTCCCAGCGGATTTCTACTTCCAGCAGTATCCACTACCACCGGTAACCACTCTTCAATTCATCTGTTTCCGCGCTCCCTGGTATCTTTCCATTTTAACTCCATGTTTCCACCATCTGGCTGGTTCCGTCCAGTGACTCCTACAGTGCATTCCAGTTACCAGCATCATCTCATACACCTACTTTCGTGTTCCTCGGTTGTCTCCACTACTACAGCCTGGCCTGGTAAGGTTATTCTACCCAAGGACTATAACATCCGTTCTGCAACCTACCAGTGCCCTGTTATACCTTTTTATGGTTTAGTGATCCAGGAACTGTATTATCTGCCACTGCTAATACTGACTGTGAACGCTGTTGTGATTATACGGAGTCTGTTTAATAAACTTTCATTTGACTTTTAACCTGGTTGTCATGGTCACACCTTCAGGTTTCCTTCCACACTTACATGTCCAGGGGTCTGATTAAACCATCTAAGTTTAACTTAATTCCAGCCCCTACAACTGAGGGCTTCCTCCCGTCAGCCTAAACCCTCAGTTGTGACAATATCCTTTTGACCTCCAAACTGCCTTTTCTTGTGGTGAACACAAATTTTGTATTTCATATAATTTCTGTGTATTTACAGTATTAAATACCATCAGTTGTGTACTGTCTGTCTGTATGGGGTTACCGGCTGCTGATTTAGCAGCATCGTCTGCTCGGCTGTTACCAAGTGATACCGGGTCTTGGCAATACGTGTGAGCTTTACACTTGATAACAGCCACTCTGTCGGGTACCTGTATCGCTGTTAGAAGTCTTTTGATGTGGGCTGCATGCGCTACAGGTGTGCCAGCTGCCGTCATGAAATTTCTGAGGCGCCATAGGGCCCCGAAATCATGGACTACTCCGAAGGCGTACCTAGAATCTGTGTAGATATTGGCTGACTTGCCCTTAGCCAATTCGCATGCTCTGGTTAGGGCAACCAGTTCAGCAACTTGTGCTGAGTGTGGTGGGCCTAGCGGTTCTGCTTCTATGGTACTTTGGTCATCTACGACTGCATATCCAGTACACAAGTCTCCCGAGTCCGTCTGTCTGTGACAACTACCGTCAGTGTAGAAAGTAAAATCTACATCTTCCAGTGGGTTGTCACTGATGTCAGAAAAAACAAGGGTGTGAGACCACAGTGTAGTGCGCTATAAAGAGAACAATGGGGGTAATTCTGAGTTGATCGCAGCAGGAATTCTGTTAGCAATTGGGCAAAACCATGTGCACTGCAGGGGAGGCAGATATAACATGTGCAGAGAGAGTTAGATTTGGGTAGGGTGTGTTCAATCTGCAATCTAATTTGCAGTGTAAAAATAAAGCAAGCAGTATTTACCCTGCACAGAAATAAAATAACCCACCCAAATCTAACTCTCTCTGCACATATTATATCTGCCACACCTGCAGTGCACATGGTTTTGCCCAACTGCTAAAAAAATTCCTGCTGCGATCAACTTGGAATTACCCCCAATATGCAGCCAGATATACAATACCAACAACTGGAGGATTCCTCCAGCCCCCACCACAATCGTGTACAAAGAAACAAAATGAGTATAACTTATCCGGCGCTGTTGTTTTTAAATGCAGGTTATATGAATGTAATTCTGGTTTGACTCTCCCTTATGGCAGTGTCCAATGGCTCAAACGATATATGGAAAGGAAAAAAATATAATAGTGAAGTACAGTTTCATATGTTTTTAATGACTTAAAAAAGGGGATATTCGCTCCACACAATGCATATACATCAGTCTGTCCAGCACAGGTATAATGAATGTAATTACCAGAGTCCTTTGAACTGAGCAAACAGTTCAAATCAGCATATACAGAGTGAGTCCCGGGCACCCTAGATGTTAGGCAATGCTGCAGTGGATACTCCGGTGTCACAGTCACACATCCGTCCTGGGCGTTCTTTGCTGTCACCTCCAACGCGTTTCCACCCCCTGCACTGGGGTCTTTTTCAAGGAGTTTGTGTATGGAGCTTCCAAAGAACATAAATATTTAAACATCCTCTGTCCAATCAGAACTCTATAGAAACAGCTGATCTCTATTACAATTATTCCCTAATTGTCCCACGATCAGCTGCAGCTGTAGCGCGTTTCCATGGTGACATGACGTCACTTCCGGTTGTTGTCTATAGTGCACTACGTTTCCCATAGTGCTCTACCCGTCCACTTCGGCCGTCAGTATGTTGCTGCGGTCACGTGATCTCACTTCCGGTCGCGGACAGAAGGGACACTACATTTCCCGCAATGCTCGGCGGCGTAGTGAGTGTCCGTTTCCATAGTGATATGGTTTGTCACTTCCGCTCCGCGGCTCCGATGTTTTGGGCTGAATGTTCTGTCAGATGTCCCGGGAGCCGTGCTGTTTAACTTGTAACAATGGGGACTGATGATCCCAAGTGCTGTTTTGATAGAATACACGATATGTGAGAGGACAATATTAACAGATAAAAATGTATGATAGAATGCACATAGCAAATGTGCAGTAAACAATTTATTGAACAATTTATTAAACAATTTATTAAAAACATTCCCCACAGAGATCTTCTGCTAAAATGCAATATATAATGTAAAGTGACAGTGCTTATAATAAGTGCAAGTGTTATAAAGTGCTGATGTCAGTAAAGAGGAGACAGGGAGGACATGTTCTATTAATTCCTCACAATGATTTCAGGATAATTATAAAAACCATTTGATTTCAAAGTCTGAGTTGAGGCCCCCAGGCTTTAAGGTCCCCAACTCAAATATGAATTTCATTTCTGATTTCGCTAATTGGGCCGCCAGGTCCCTTTGTCTGCGATGACCCTGTACATGTCTTAAACCAAAAAATCTCTTAATTTCAGAAGTTTTGCTATTATGCTTAAGTCTGAAATGTTCAGACAGGGCATGAGTTTGTAAGCCCTTCTTTACATTCCGGAGATGCTCGCCTATTCTTACTTTCAGCGGTCTTGATGTTCGACCTGCGGTCTATATTACATAGGTCGAACATCAAGACCGCTGAAAGTAAGAATAGGCGAGCATCTCCGGAATGTAAAGAAGGGCTTACAAACTCATGCCCTGTCTGAACATTTCAGACTTAAGCATAATAGCAAAACTTCTGAAATTAAGAGATTTTTTGGTTTAAGACATGTACAGGGTCATCGCAGACAAAGGGACCTGGCGGCCCAATTAGCGAAATCAGAAATGAAATTCATATTTGAGTTGGGGACCTTAAAGCCTGGGGGCCTCAACTCAGACTTTGAAATCAAATGGTTTTTATAATTATCCTGAAATCATTGTGAGGAATTAATAGAACATGTCCTCCCTGTCTCCTCTTTACTGACATCAGCACTTTATAACACTTGCACTTATTATAAGCACTGTCACTTTACATTATATATTGCATTTTAGCAGAAGGTCTCTGTGGGGAATGTTTTTAATAAATTGTTTAATAAATTGTTCAATAAATTGTTTACTGCACATTTGCTATGTGCATTCTATCATACATTTTTATCTGTTAATATTGTCCTCTCACATATCGTGTATTCTATCAAAACAGCACTTGGAATCATCAGTCCCCATTGTTACAAGTTAAACAGCACGGCTCCCGGGACATCTGACAGAACATTCATCCCTAAACATCGGAGCCGCGGAGCGGAAGTGACAAACCATATCACTATGGAAACGGACACTCACTACGCCGCCGAGCATTGCGGGAAATGTAGTGTCCCTTCTGTCCGCGACCGGAAGTGAGATCACGTGACCGCAGCAACATACTGACGGCCGAAGTGGACGGGTAGAGCACTATGGGAAACGTAGTGCACTATAGACAACAACCGGAAGTGACGTCATGTCACCATGGAAACGCGCTACAGCTGCAGCTGATCGTGGGACAATTAGGTAATAATTGTAATAGAGATCAGCTGTTACTGTAGAGTTCTGATTGGACAGAGGATGTTTAAATATTTATGTTCTTTGGAAGCTCCATACACAAACTCCTTGAAAAAGACCCCAGTGCAGGGGGTGGAAACCCGTGGGAGGTGACAGCAAAGAACGCCCAGGACGGATGTGTGACTGTGACACCGGAGTATCCACTGCAGCATTGCCTAACATCTAGGGTGCCCGGGACTCACTCTGTATATGCTGATTTGAACTGTTTGCTCAGTTCAAAGGACTCTGGTAATTACATTCATTATACCTGTGCTGGACAGACTGCTGTATATGCATTGTGTGGAGCGAATATCCCCTTTTTTAAGTCATTAAAAACATATGAAACTGTACTTCACTATTATATTTTTTTCCTTTCCATATATCGTTTGAGCCATTGGACACTGCCATAAGGGAGAGTCAAACCAGAATTACATTCATATAACCTGCATTTAAAAACAACAGCGCCGGATAAGTTATACTCATTTTGTTTCTTTGTCACTGATGTCAGGCCTTGCCGTGAAATTTTGGGTCAAATATTCCATACAATCATGGGTGTCATTTTCCCTACTAAATCCTCCTTCACTATTACTCTCATCCTCCACCCTTTGTGGCTGTCCAGGCACACCTGGGAGATATGTTGCAGGGTTTAATGCACTGCATCTCCTTATGGTGATGTTTACGGGGGCCATCAATGCCAATTCCCATCTTGTAAACCGCGCTGATGAGACGTGTCTGGTTTGGGCCGAATTCAGTAAGGCTGACACTGCATGTGGTGTATGAATTGTGAGATTGTGTCCTAGCACTACATCTTCGCTTTTACTTACTAGCAATGCTATTGCTGCAACACTTCGCAAGCATGTGGGGAGGGATCGCGCTACCGTGTCTAGCTGAGCGCTATAGTAGGCTACCGGCCTGCTGGCATCACCATGCTTCTGGGTTAAGACACCTGCTGCGCACCCAGCACTCTCTGTTCCGTACAGCTCAAAGGGTTTCCCATAATCTGGCATACCTAATGCAGGTGCCTGCGTTAGGCACTGTTTAAGTCTCTCAAATGCCATCTCAGACTCGTCTGTGTGCGAAATCCGGTCAGGTTTGTTTGAGGAGACCATCTCCTGCAAAGGTAGGGCTAGTATGGAAAAACTTGGGATCCAGTTACGGCAATACACACACATTCCTAAAAACGTTCTAATCGGTTGCTGGGTTTGTGGCAGGGTCATGTCACAAATTGCTTGAATTCTATCAGCGGTGAGGTGTCTCAGTCCTTGTGTCAGACAGTGTCCCAAATATTTCACCATGGTCTGGCATAATTGTAACTTGTCTTTGGAAACCTTGTGTCCAGTGTCTGAAAGATGAAACAGGAGTTGTTTCGTATCTCTCAGGGACGATTTGAGCGAATCCGAACATAGCAGTAAGTCATCTACGTATTGTATTAATATTGATCCGCTCTCAGGTTGAAAAGACTGTAAACAATCATGCAAGGCCTGAGAGAAAATACTTGGACTGTCAATGAAACCTTGTGGTAATCGAGTCCAGGTGTACTGAACTCCTCTGTATGTAAATGCGAATAAGTATTGACTGTCAGGGTGCAGAGGTACCGAGAAGAAAGTGGAGCAGAGGTCAATCACAGTGAAAAATTTGGCAGTGGGAGGGATTTGCATAAGGATGACAGCTGGATTTGGCACTACGGGGAATTGACTCTCAACTATTTTGTTGATCCCTCCTAGATCCTGCACTAATCTGTAATCCCTCCCCCCACTCTTTTTACCAGGGAAGATGGGACTATTGGCAGTGCTGGACGTCCTTACCAGAATGCCCTGTTGTAGCAAGCGCTCTATTACAGGGTAAACCCCTAACTCCACCTCTGGCTTCAGAGGGTATTGTGGGATTTTTGGAGCTATCCTACCATCTTTTACTTGCACAACTACTGGGGCTACGTTTGCCATTAATCCAGTGTCTTGTCCATCCTTGGTCCAAAGTGATTCCGGTATCTGGGAAATCATTTCCTCTACCTTGGACGGACACCTATTTACAACAACAGTGTGGGACATTAATCTTGTTGGGGAATCTAGCATATCTTGCGCTTCCTGAGCGTGGTTCTCGGGTATGTCCAAGAACACACCTTCAGGAGTACAATATATAACACATCCCATTTTGCACAGTAAATCTCTCCCTAGGAGATTAGTCGGAGCCGACGCAGCCAGCAGAAAAGAATGCTTGGTATGCAAAGGCCCTATCGTAATCTCTGCAGGTTTGCTTAAAGGGTAGTGCTGTACTACTCCTGTTACTCCCATGGCTGGAATTGTTTTACCAGTGGTTCTCATGCCCACGGTCGAATTTATCACTGACTTGGCCGCCCCCGTATCTACAAGGAAATTTAGAGATTTACCAGCTACATCAATTGTGACCTCGGGTTCACTTCCAAGGCTCGCAATTAATTTCACTGGCTGCAGACTACAGGTGTGGCCCCACCCCTATTGTATGTGGTGACCTCCCTGCATTGCGCTGGCAGCTATTACCTGTGAAGGGGATAAATGGGAACTATCAGAGACTTGCCAGTCTCTTTTTGGGGGATACCTTTTTGTTTCCCCTGCGTGTGGCTCATAACTCCGTCTCTGCGGTCCTTGATCCCAATTTCGTGTGTCATGTCGTTGTCTAGGGGGTTGATATGATTTTTTTGCATTTTTCAATCTACAGTCTCGTGCAAAATGTCCCTCTTTATGACAGTAATAACTTACTAAGTTACCACATTTGACTTACCCACAGGGGTCGGAGAATTATACTGAGGTGGCCTTGTGGTCAGGGCCTGTATACTTACGGCCATTAACTTATCACTTTGTGACTCCCTGTGTCTGGTGATATTCCGATCATGATCAATAGCAGCCTTTCTCAAAGTAGCCACCGACAGACCTCGCCAACATGGTTGGGTGGTCTGTACCCTCGTCCTCAATACTTCCTTTAAACCATCCATTAACACAGATACTGCTACTTCTCTATGATTTACATTTGTTTTAATGTCTTCTATCCCTGTATACTTAGCCATTTCTTGCAGCGCCCGATGAAAATAATCAGCAGCTGTTTCTCCCTCTTTTTGTTTGATGGAGAAAATTTTGAATCATTTGACAACAGCTGGGAAATACTCTCCTAACTGTAAATTTATTCTCTTTACATTATCTTGGTTGTACACATCCGTAAGGGGTACCTCTTCGTCTAATTTACAGTCAGCTATAAATTTCACTGAATCGACATTGGAGGGTAAACATGCCCTCAGCAATATCCGCCAATCCTTGTTATTGGGCTCCACAGTATTTCCTAGCTCTCTAATGTACTTCTGGCTTGCAACTAGATCTTTCCTAGGATCAGGGAATTCAGACACCATTGATCTTAATTCCATTCGGGAAAAGGGGCAGTGCATGGCGATGTGTCTGACAGGAGTGACTCCTGAAGTGTCAGTTTTCCCATTTGGTACTGCAATTACCCTAACGGGATTAAATTCAATAACACCATTCTGAGTAGATTCTACAACATGTGGTGTAATGGTTTCTGCATATTGTACAGTGCCGTACTTACCAGTTGATACGACCTCACCTGTCCCTCCACTAGGGGCCTTTGATACTGCTCTTACTGGTTGGGCCGTGCCCACTGTTGTTTCTGCTATGGTGGCTGCTAGAGAGAGTGCCGATATTGTTGTGGGCTTATCCTCTTGGTCACAATCCTGGGGAAAGTTTAAAACGGGGTACAGCTTGCACGGGTTAGTATTAGCCTCAACAATCTTAGTTACATTATTCTTAACATTTATACAGTTACTAAGTGCATGTTTATCATACACCAGTGTGTCATTCTCTGTAACCACTTTCTCTCCCGTTATGTATGGTGGTGGTGGCGCGGTGGCTATCAGTTTCCTGATAGGGTTAGATCCAGCCGCTTGAGCCAATCCTCTTTGTATTTCACCTTCCTGTTGCCATAACTGTAAATAATCATAATGTTTGATCCGTCTCTTTGCAGATTTAATGAGACATATCCTTCTCCTTAGATTTTGTAACACATCGGGACTAAAACTGCCTACCCTTGGGAACTTTTCCCCGTCATGCACAGTCATTCTTTCCCATTCATCGCACAAAACCTCTGTGTGTGAACCGTATTTCTCACACATGACATACCTTGCCGACCCTGTTGGCCGGTTTACTAAGTCAACCCGAACCGAGGTTGATCACCCCCTACCTGAACAACTGGCCCCCATCTTTGCAGGTGTTGCTTTCACTACCTCTGACCTTCAAATCAGGGTCTTCAGCGAACCCTTACAAAAAACAAGATGTCCGGGGTAGGCCGGCGGCGGAAGTTTACCGAGTACCTCCACTCACTCGCCCATGTCGACCAATACGCCCACACACTGCCTTAGCGCTGGCGTACTCAACCTAGGGCCCCTGCGACCTGAACCTCTATTTACTGGAACATGTGGGTGTGATCCGAAGAGCACTTAACCCTTCCCAGTAACTATTGGTTGTTAGAGAATTCCAGAGTGACCAGCGAATCTCCCTTAAAATAAAAAAATTACACAAATCACGTTAGAATGTACAGATAGCGTTTATGACCCCTCTAGCGTACACAAATGGTACTGGGTCAAGTTACTAACTAATGCACACAATTACATGTGGTACAATCGTTCTGCACATAAGCAACTAATCTTATGTGCGGAACGACCAACGGAATCGAAAATTGTGGCTGCGAATTCCTTCAGCCGGAGCTTAATGGCCTATATGGGTACCGCACCAACCCTTCCTAGTGCTTCTTGACTCTTATATATAGCGGACTTCCTAGTCTGCTGTACCTGTACCTCCTGGTCCGTGACCTCCTGGTCTGTGCTACAGTAGACCTCCTGGTCTGCTATACTCTAATGCTCTTATTTTATTATGTTTAACAAGGGATGCCTCCCAAGCCACCGTGCCGTCACTTACACGTATGTACCTCACGAGAACTCGATGATTTCCTGTGGTTCCACCCAAAAATTAGAAACTTATATATATGTATACACACACTTTCACCTCATATACTCTTTACTTTTGTTTCTGCGCAGAAATCCCTTTCATTCAGTATCGCAGGCTAATCCCGAGGAGTTGCAACTAGAGAAGGATCTATTAGCTTAAAATTTTGGACACTGAGATTGATTTGCGTTATTATCGCGTTGCCTCCGTATCGCCTACTAAAACAATACTATTGTGTGATTTGTATTACGTGGGCGTACCCAGACGCTCCGTTGCGTAATATACGCTCCGTGCGTCGGCCCTTGCGTCGCGTGCGCTAGTCCCGCCCTTTGTTAGAGACACGTGTACGCAAGCCAGGTATATCCACAGAAATACAACTAACACGTTTATATCAATGTAGATGATCTTTAACTGTAATCATCTACCGAGCACCACACAGATCTTTCCTTGTATCTTTAGGCAAAGCCGTGTGCTTGTTTTACAATTTACTCCTTAACGTATTATTTTTACTTTTAACTACCAATAGCAACAAATCTTTCTCAGCACGTTATCAATTATAAAATGGCAAACAGGAAAGTGAAATGTGAAAATACACAAATGAAAAGAAATGCAGGTGTGTGCGTGTGTTGCGTACGCAATGTGTACTAAACAGAAATGAAACAGTTTTAAAAGACAATAGCGTACTGTTCTTACCTTCCAGTTCCGGATTCCACCAGCACTCCTACAGCATAGCGATGCAGACGCTTATCTAGTCAGCACTACTGTATCCCTCACCACCAATACGGATACGAAGGGATACTGCCTTCCCGCCCTTGCTGACAGATAAAGTCTGTGTTCGCCAGTGAGGATATGTGGAGGACGGACGAGGCCCCAATTGATAATGCTGATTTATTACCTTATAACCTTCACTATATACTGGTAAGAGACTCAGTACGCAATTGGCGTATGGGGTACCGTAAGGGTATGTACTTAGCGTAGCAGATGCTTTGCCGTGGTCGAGATGCACATGCGGCACGCTCGCTCACAGCTTAACGCTTGGTGTTGAGCACGCTATAGGCGGCCGACTACCGTAATGCTACGCTACTAGCGTAGCGGACGCTCGTGACCACGAGGGGAACATGAGCGGCGCAGACGCTCACAGGATGACACTCAGTAAACCTTGTATGCAACACACAGAAAGGATACTCTTATACTGTAACCCCTGTACTGAAATACTGTAGCGATATAACGCTGCTTGACCATGTTAATACTAAAGCTGCTTGAGCGATTGAGACGCTCCGATTACCCTCTGCAATGTAATAAACACACAATACCTTGCTAAGGTTCCAACACCTTTACTAACAATATTTAGCTATGTAAAAAGGGGAAAACAGTTAACAGTTCATACACTACAGACTAACATCAATATCTAAGCAGAATAACTACACATAAATATACCATAGCGTCACAATCTTATACAATAACAGAGAGAGAGAATGTGGCAAATACAAACAGAGAATAAGTTGGTTACAGAGAATAACTTACACACACTGGGGAATGATCGCTGCGCAGTCCTGGTACCAGCTCCGAGTTAGTCAATGATGAAAACCGTTTGTGGAGAGGACTGAGCTGGCCAGGCTGGCTGTTCTTATATACACTGCGTACAGTACACTGCAAAGGGACCTATAATCTCATTGTTCATTGGACACAGGAATGTCTCCCCGCATTATAACAAAAGGTCATAGGTTAGTTTGAACAGGTGGGCTGTGACTATATCGAACTGCTCAGGTGGGAGGGAATCTCAGGATTCCCGCCGCATGGATAATGAACCGCAAATATTGTAAATGTCCAGAAACTACTAATAGACATAACTATACGCAGGAGCGATTAATCTTTACCTAACCAGCACCGGATTGTTTCTAATAAAATGTTCTTTAGTTAGGTACCAAACACCACTGCTCAAACCGTGTCTGACCCTTCGTATCATGCAAAGAGGAATTCCTCTGTCCAGCGACCAGTTACACTAAACAGACTTACAGTTATTATTAAGGGGAACATTACCTATAAAACATACTATTTGGATTTACTATGTAACGATTGAGTCGCCGGCTAGACGCACACAAACTCTACCGTAAATGCACATACCACGCGCTCGAGCGCATGGCCGAGGAGGCGCCGTCACGCAACTGCGAATATGTGCACGCACGGTAGAGAATGTGCACGTGCAGCGGGCAAGCGCATGGGGTGAATATATGGCAACGTGTAGCATGATATTTTTCCGACTTTGACACCTGCTACAGTGCAACCCTGCATTCTCTGCTCAAGTGTATCCTGCTGCGGTGCTAACCTTCTACAGTGCAATCCTGCAACCCTGCATTCTCTGCTCAAGTGCATCCTGCTACGGTGCTAACCTTCTACAGTGCAATCCTGCAACCCTGCATTCTCTGCTCAAATGCATCCTGCTATGGTGCTAAATCTGCTACAGAACAATCCTATTACAAGTGCCTTCACAGTCCACAGTGTCTCAAGTGTTTCCACAGTCTACACCGTTTTCATGTAATCACAGTCTTCAGTGTGTCCGTGTACTCATAGTCTACTGGCATCCCGTGTACTCACAGTCTCCTGGCATCCCGTGTCCCCTCAGTTCCCAGCATCACAAGTGAGTTTCCAATCCCAGTATCACAAGTGTGTTCCCAAGTATCCAGTACTGCCAAGTACTTCCCAGACTCCCAGCATTGCAAGTGCAATTCCAGTTCACCCTTTCATTTTGTGTTCTACAATCATTCCTGGTTTAAACTTATTGTTTTCAGTTGTACACTGCTTTACCCTGTATAAATAAACCTGTTATTGTGCCGAGAACATCAGTCCCTGTGAATATGTTCCTACAGAGGGAAATCCAAACGGATTCTGACACTTCCTCACTTAAATAAGCACTTAGTAGGACATTATCATTATTGAGGTTGAGTGCTAATTCCTGCATCTGGTCCTCTATTGTAAATACAGATGAGAAAAACTTGTTTAATTTATCCGCTATGTCGTTATTGTTTTTGATTAAAATTCCTAGTTTGTCTTTTAAAGGGCCTATACTCTCCTTCTTGAATCTTTTGCTGTTGATATATTTAAAAAAAAATTGGGGTTTGATTTACTTTCCTTTGCTACTAGCTTTTCAGTTTCTACTTTAGCTGCTCTTATTTCTTTTCTGCATATTTTGTTGCAAACCTTATAGTGCTAGAATGACCCCGCCTTCCCGTCTGATTTGTATTTTTTGAATGCTCGCCTTTTTTTGCCCATTAGTTCCTTAATATTTTTGTTAAGCCACATTGGTTTGGAATTTTTAGTCCTTTGTTTGCTGCCCATGGGAATAAATTTACAAGTATCCTCATCGAGCAGCGATTTTAACACCTCTCATTTCTCCGTAGTGTTTTTTCCTTGAAACAAAATTTCCCATTCAGTGTCCCTTAAAGCTTCCCTCAAGTCCCTATATAGGACTACTTATGAAAACTGATATTGAATGTAACCATATTGTGGTTGCTGTTTCCTATGGGCTCCCTACTATAATATTTGATATCAAATCCCTATTGTTTGTTAATACCAGGTCTAAGATTGCATTATGGGTCAGCATTAGGAGGGATTGCTGACACCAGAGTGCCACTGGAGAAGCTAGGGGTGTCTCCAGGTATGCTGGCTCTCAGATGCTGTAGGAGCCATTATCATGTGGCCTTACACTGGGCTATTAGACCCAGACATATTTGTCATTATTTATGGGGTGGGTTTGGGGTGCAATTTCCCCTATGTTGGTGCAGCTGAGCTGCTTCAGGTCGGCACACCCTAACACTTTATTAACACTTTGTTTGTCCCTATCACATATATATTTTTGTATTATTTTAATCAAACCTCACTTACAAAGCACTTATTTACTTCTTATTAACCCTTATTAATTTTCACCTGTGTGCTGCCCTGGTATAGCCAACCTGTGCCGACATGATGGGATCCCGCACCCCAGACCCACACCAAGTATTAGGGACCCCCAGTCACAGAGACGCCTTGCCGTTCGGCCTGGGGGCTTAACCCTATATCTGCAGATATACGCAACTAAGATCTCTGTATTATCTGATTATTATGTAGTGTTATTTCTCACTCAGTGCGCATTAGGGATAGCAACATGTTTTCCTCGTACTATACAATATAAAATAATTCAAAAACAGTAATATAATAAAGTTGTTAATCTAATACTTATCTGTGGGGGCCCTCCTCACTTCTCCTCTTAACGATGGGTCAGCTGTCCTGCAGTCCCTGAGGCTCAGGCTTCCCTGCTGCTCAGTCTCCCTGCAGCTGCTCAGTCTCAGGTTTCCAGCACCTCCCTGCAGCTGCTCAGTCTCCGGCTTCCAGCACCTCCCTGCTGCTGCTCAGTCTCCGGCTTCTAGCACCTCCATCCCGGCTCCTCCGTCCCCTGCAGTTATTGTGCCTCTGGCTCCAAATTACATTGCACCATGTGTCGTTATGTTTAATCTGAGGTACAGATGTGTCCTATTTCATCTTTGCTCTGAACGGGTCACTCCGAGTGGTTCGCTCGTTGCCGATTTTCGCTACGGTGCGATTAAGGCAAAAATGCGCATGCGCATGGTACGCAGTGTGCATGCGCTTAGTAATTTTACTAAGAACTTAGTAGATTTACTTACGCCCGAACAAAGATTTTTCATCATTGAAGTGATCGTAGTGTGATTGACAGGAAGTGGGTGTTTCTGGGCGGAAACTGGACGTTTTCTGGGAGTGTGCGGAAAAACGCAGGCGTGTCAGGCAAAAACGCGGGAGTGTCTGGAGAAATGGGGGAGTGGTTGGCCGGACGCTGGGCGTGTGTGTGACGTCAAACCAGGAACGAAACGGCCTGAACTGATCGCTATTTGTGAGTAAGTCCGGAGCTACTCAGAAACTGCTAAGAAATTTCTTTTCGCTATATTGCAAATCTTTCGTTCGCTATTCTGCTAAGATACACTCCCAGAGGGCGGCGGCCTAGCTTGTGCAATGCTGCTAAAAGCAGCTGACGAGCGAACAACTCGGAATGAGGGCCTGTGATTGCAACTTTTCACGTCCACACTCGACCCATCCGCGGGAGCGTATGCACCCGTGTGATCAATCTTATGGTCATTTATGGTCAGTTGGTCTAGAACCAGCCCTAATTAGTCATTGTTCAATGGGGCCCTAGGCAGAGGTGTCACAAAAGGAGGGTGGTGAGCACCCCCCCAAAGTAAGGTAATTGAGGGGGGGTTCCAGTAATGCCTCGCCCCCATACCGATGTCAATGGGGGACTTTCCGCAAGGTCATGCCCCTTCCCATGAGACCACACCCCTTTTTCGTCCATGCACACCGGGGGCTATTGGATGCACCGAGTGTTATCCTCACTGGAGCAGACACTACCCCTAAGTGCTCTACCTAAATGTTACTAACTAGACTGAGTGCTCATGTGGGGCTCCTGAATATTTTTGTGATATCAGACTCACCTGTATATGAAACAGGCACTACTTGAATCCAAAGGAAATGCTGGTTCTTGTTACACAAAGCAACACTGAATGGAAGGAAGGGTAAAGAACCAGAAGTTTATATTTAAGATTGAATCTTCTTTAAAAAAATATATATATTACTCATTTCTTTATCTATCTTAGGCGTTTGTCACTAACCCAGATGGGTCTCCGGCAAAAGGTGTCCCTTTAGTGATTGAATCAGAAACAAGTGGTGGAACAACTCAGGAAGATGGAACAGTTAGGCTTTCAGTCAATACAGATTCAGCTATAACATTGCTGACCATAAAGGTAAGGTATATGTTGCATTGTGTTTTTAGGGACTTAATGGAATAGTGTAGACTGGATCATACAGTATACGTGTATGGTGGAGGACAGCATTCTCCATATACAGTACACTGAAGAAGTAATGGTGAGCTACCTGGGGTGTGCAGAAACTTAGGAACAGAAAAACAAAGTTCAATAAAGATGAATTACACCCCCTCCATTGATGAGGGGGTCGCTGAATTCTTCAGATTTAATTATATTTCAAAATTGACAACATAAATAACAAAGGATGGTTAATAATTTTAATAATTAGACCTTCAGTGTACAATAACCTAAAATATGGGTAGTTATATGCAAACTATACTGTGTATTCAGTGCTTCTCAGGAATTTCCACTTATTTCGGAATTTATAGACGTTGATACATAGACCATAAGAGCTCACAGGGACCTCTTCCCACTGAAGTACCTTAGTACTTTATATATAAAGTGGGAGGTGGATAATAGACAGTCAAAAGGTCTACAGTCATTAGGTCGAGACCATATGGTCAACATTCAATAGGTCGATACCATATGGTAAACATTCAATAGGTCAAGACCATATGGTCAAGAGTCAATAGTTCAACATGTAAAAGGTTGACTGTACAAAAAGTCGACAGGTACATTAGGTAGACAGGTTCAAAATGTCAACATGACAATGGTCGACACACATGTTTTTGAGGTTTTCATGTTTTTACAACTTTTGCTGAATTTACTATCCAATTCACAAACGATTACCTTTAGTAAACTTGTGGTGAGCGAAGAGGAGCTGAGTGAGCCAACGTGCCCAAAGCTTAATTATCAAAGTGAGTCCGCGAGGGGACACGTTTCTACTAATTTGAGTCTTATATGGTAAAACATACAAAATAACCCACACAAATAAATGTCTCAACCTTCTTGTTGTTGACCACTTTCATGTAATGTGTTCTGTCGACCTTTTGTATGGTCTACCTTTTGCATGTTGCCATTTTGACCGTCAATCTTTTATACCTGTCAACCGATTGATTGTCGACTACATGGTGTCGACCTTTTGACTGTCTGTCTGTTAATCCACTCCCATATAAAGTAGAAACATTTCAACCATCTTAATATTTTATAGAGCCGGGGAAGAAGATCTATTATAAAATTGGATCCTGATAGAAATTTGCACACACGCGTGATGGCCTAATAGCAGCAGTCAAACATAACATGCACTTAGCACAACCCAGCTCCCACTACACGCTGTGCACAGTAGGTCAGACATACATGCGTGCATCGCAGTGACAGGAGAGATGAGGACCAGGAATTGGGGTAAATATAAAAGGACAGGAGGAGGTGGGGATAGGAAGAGACAGGGAAGCTGCTGAAGGGGAGGTGTGGCTGAGATGACCCGGCAGATGTCGGGTGTATTTATGTACTAGGGACCCATAATCCATAAATATCACTGTAAGTGATCTTGAACCTGATATAGATGATCATAATGTCTGAATGAATCTTCTTCATTATCTTCTACACAGAAAGCTGCACTTCCATGAGGGCTCGGGAACTGTCTTTGTCGCCTAAGCTCTGTTTTATATCAATGTAACGTCATCTATCACTGACGTATACATCATTAATTCCATACAGGAACAGGTTTTCCCATTGTGTTTGTTTATTTATTCTATGGATTTGTGTAAAATATTAATCTTTGTTATTAGTCACATTGTGCCGAGTAAGGTACTTGTGTTATTTATCATGCTAACTGACTGATACAGCAATATATAATGGGATATAAAATAGTTTTGTATCTGATACCTTCACAAAAGCTTTTAATATACACATCTATCTACATGAAGGAACCATTGACAGCACCACTAGTTATAGTTGGACAGATAATGGGTGTTTTTGAGTTTCTTTGGGAAGTAGCTTTGGAATACAAGGAAACCTCAGTCAGGATGATGGGTTGCATGGTAAACTCTATATCAAGTAGTATAAAGCATGGGACTCTCCCAGAATCCAACTGTTCTGACAGATCAACTAATGCCATCGTGGATAGTATAGCAACCTGTCCATTGACCTAATTTATGGATAAACTATGTAAAGGACAACAGTATATGTTGATCGCATAGACAAAGAACTGGATCCCCTGGACTCGCCTCATTAAAACTGAAAAGCACTGGATTATCCTAAAACATGGGGGGTGATGTTTCAAGCAGTGTAAAGAATGGAGAGATGGAAATACAGTATGTAGATGCTACAAAACAATATTTAGATGCTGATTGATTGCTATGGGGAACTTCTCAACTAGTCCTCCTCTCCACTCTTTACACTGCTTGATGTATCTCCGGTTATGGATCAATGGGTCGAAAGTTAGAAGGTTTACAATGTCTAGGTCGACACCCAATGGTTGACATTCACAAGGAGGACAATGGTCATGAGGGTCGACATGGAAATGGTTGACACATGAAAAGGTCAACAAGAGTTTTTTTTTTTTTTTTTTCAAAATGTTCCCTTCATCATGTGGACCCCCAGTTACTGGACTGCATCCTCTCACGGCTTTGGGCAAGGTTACTATTCCCAAGTAGTAAAGTATGAAAATTTCCTGGGGGGAAAAAAATACCAACAAAACTCACGTAGACCTTCTCGTGTCGACCATTGACATGCCGACCTTTCGACCATGTTGACCATATGCATGTTGGCCATTCAGTGTCTACCTATTGACTGTCGACCTATCATCCGGATACCCTCATGGATACCAATTATTCATCAACCCATCCTTCCTGCACTAATAACGGACTGATTTGCTTTTGTCTGTTTCTAGGTAAAAACAAATGTTCCGAACTTAGCCATTACCCAGCAAGCCTCTGCCACCATGACAGCCGATGCATACAATTCTGCTGGTGGCAATTTCCTACATATCGGCCTCGCAGGTGGAGTATTGGAACCAGGAAATAATCCTACTATCAGATTTACTATCAAGAACCATAACGCTGGAACAGAAAATCAGATCAAACATTTTACCTATGTGGTAAAGACCTACATGATTATTTGTGTGTAGACCTTAGTGTCTGAGATTATGATTCTTCCAATGTCTTATGTATGAGCTGTGTGCAGGTGTTTACACCTGGATCTTTATAATGCATCCACAGCGCTTCACTTTTTCCACATTTTGATATGTTACAGCTTTAGTCCAAAATGGAATAAATACATTTTTTCCCTACAAATTCTCCACACAATACCCCATAATGACAATGTGAAAAAGTTTTTTTGAGATTTTTGCATATTTATTAAAAATAAAAAACTAAGAAATCACATGTACATAAGTATTCACAGCCTTTGCCATGAAGCTCAAAATTGAGCTCAGGTGCATCCTGTTTCCACTAGTCATCCTTGAGATGTTCCTACAGCTTAATCGGAGTCCACCTGTGGTAAATTCAGTTGATTGGACACGATTTGGAAAGTCACACACCTGTCTATATAGTGCATGTCTGAGCACAAACCAAGCATGAGGTCAAAGGAATTGTCTGTAGACCTCTGAGACAGGAATGTCTTGAGGTACAAATCTGGGGAAAGGTACAGAAAAGTATCTGCTGCTTTGAAGGTCACAAGGAGCACAGCTCCGTAAATGGAAGAAGTTTGGAACCACCAGGACTCTTCCTAGAGTTGGCTGGCAGTCTAATCTGAGCCATCGGGGGAGAAGGGCCCTAGTCAGGGAAGTGACCAAGAACCCAATGGTCACTCTGTCAGAGCTACAGCATTCCTCTGTGGAGAAAGGAGAACCTTCCAAAAGGACAACCATCTCTGCAGCAATCCACCAATTAGGCCTGTATGGTAGAGTGGCCAGATGGAAGTCACTACTTAGTAAAAAGAACATGGCAGCCCCACTGGAGTTTGCCAAAATGCACCTGAAGGACTCTGAGACCATGAGAAACAAAATTCTCTGGTCTGATGAGTCGAAGATTGAACTCTTTGGCATGAATGCCAGGCGTCATGTTTGGAGGAAACCAGGCACTGCTCATCACCAGGCCAATACCATCCCTACAGTGCAGTATGGTGGTGACAGCATCATGCTGTTGGGATGTTTTTCAGCGGCAGGAACTGGGAGACTAGTCAGGATAGAGGAAAAGATGAATGCAGCAATGTACTGAGACATCCAGGATGAAAACCTGCTTCAGAGCGCTATTGACCTCAGACTGGGGTGACGGTTCATCTTTCAGCAGGACAACGACCCTAAGCACACAGCCAAGATTACAAAGGAGTGGCTTCAGGACAACTCTGTCCTTCAGTGGCCCAGCCAGAGCCCAGACTTGAATCCGATTGAACATCTCTGGAGAGATCTGAAAATGGCTGTGCACCGACGCTTCTCATCCAACCTGATGGAGCTTGAGAGGTGCTGCAAAGAGGAATGGGCGAAACTTGCCAAACATGGGTGTGCCAAGCTTGTGGCATCATATTTAAAAAGCCTTGAGGCTGTAATTGCTGCCAAAGGGGCATCAACAAAGTATTGAGCAAAAAGATTTCTCAGTTTTTTTAAAATATTAAATTAGCAAAAATCTCAAAAAAAAACTTTTTTAACGTTGTCATTATGGGATATTGGCCCTCATTCCGAGTTCGCTCGCTAGCTGCTTTTAGCAGCATTGCACACGCTAAGCCACCGCCCCCTGGGAGTGAATCTTAGCTTAGTAAAATTGCGAACGAAGTATTCACAATATAGCGAAAAGAAATGTCTTAGCAGTTTCTGAGTAGCTCGAGACCTACTCAGAAATAGCGATCAGTTCAGGCCGTTTCGTTCCTGGTTTGACGTCACACACACGCCCAGCATCCGGCCAACCACTCCCCCGTTTCTCCAGACACTCCCGCGTTTTTGCCTGACACGCCTGCGCTTTTCCGCACATTCCCAGAAAACGGCCAGTTTCCGCCCAGAAACACCCACTTCCTGTCAATCACACTACGATCACTTCAACAATGAAAAAGCTCCGTTCTGCCGTGAGTAAATCTACTAAGTTCTTAGTAAAATTACTACCCGCATGCGGACTGCAAACCATGCGCATGCGCATTTTTGCCTTAATCGCTCCGTTGCGAAAATCGGCAACGAGCGAACAACTCGGAATGAGGGCCCTTGTGTGTGTAGAATTTTGAGGGAAAAAATGAATTTATTTCATTTTGGAATAAGGCTGTAACTTAACAAAATATGGAAAAAGTGAAGCTCTGTGAATACTTTCTGGATGCACTGTAGGTGTCCCGTTCTGGGCCTGCTTCTCAGTTGCACATACAGTAATGCCAGTGGTCACATGGTCAGCGATTGTTTGCTAATTCATATGCGTGAAAAGCCCTAAAAGTTTTTATGGTGCATGCATTATACAGCGAGTATGCACACAGTCACAGTACTGAGTGTCAGGGGTGTATCTAGGGGTCCGAGCGCCCCAGGCAAAGTAAGGGGCTGGCGCCCCCCCCCCCCCCCCGCCGCCCCCCCCCTCCCCCCCCCACACACACACACACACACACACACACACACACACACACACACACACACACACATTTGGAATAAGGTGTGAGTATTGGAAATGGGGCATGGTCTTGTGGGGGAACTGTGTGGACACAATAGTACTTCCAATTCAAATTATGCCACACAGCAGTGTCCCTCATTCACATTACACCGCACAGTAGTGTCTCGTATTCACGTTACGCCATCACTACCCCCTAACCCACCTTTCCCACAGCCTGACCTTAACCTGCCCCCCTCCCCCAAAAGCCTCTTCAGTGGTGCCTAACCCTAACCCACCCTTCCTAATTTCCCTCCCTGCAGCCTAACCCTAGCCCTTCCGCCCTCGCAGCCTAACCCTAACCCTCCCACGTGACTTGCCAGTACAGACTTTGGCACCAACTCAATCCTGATTTTGGCATTCTGCATCGCTATCTATGTTGGGATGCCAGCATCAGCATTCCGAGCAGTTTCGGGATGCTGGCGTCAGCTTTCCGACCGCCGGGATGCCAAACGCCGGCATCTTGACTGCATCCTGAATTAAATGCTAATGAGATGCTGTGAGATGAGCCTTAGATGGACCCAGCCATTAACCAAACACCATTAGTTGGATGGTAGAAGGGCTTCCTGTTAGAAAGAACATCAGGGTGCCATCTCTTCCAAGATAAAATGATCAATTATACAATTAACTGATACATATTTCCTTGAACCTGCCCTTGAAATAGGTAAGATTTGTATTTTCTTTTTTACACTCAACAAGTTAAAGTTTTCACTTACTACTTACATCTAACATGCATGAAAATCGTGTAGTTTTCCAGGTACTACATACAGTCCCTTCTCCCAAACACTGACACTTTTTTATTATCTTCAACAACAAACAGATCTATAGCACTGTGCTATATAACAATTGTGTACCTGGTGAGAGTCTGTTACTGCCGGCGCGGCGTCGGTGTCCGTCAGCACCGCACTGCACTGCACTAGTGATCAGACTAGTGTTCGGCAGCACCGCACTGCACTAGTGATCAGACTAGTGTCCGTCAGCACCGCTCTGCACTAGTGATCAGACTAGTGTCCGGCAGCACCGCACTGCACTAGTGATCAGACTAGTGTCCGGCAGCACCGCACTGCACTAGTGATCAGACTAGTGTCCGGCAGTACCGCATTTGTAATCAGACTCACAATAAACTACAGTTCCCAGCAGCCCTTGCTGCCAGGAGCTCCCAGCAACAAGGGCTGCTGGGAGCTGTAGTTTATTTTGAGTCTGATTACAAGTGCGGTGCTGCCGGACACCAGCGCCGCTCCAGCAGTAACAGACTCTCACCAGGTACAGTCTGACAGTACTGCTTTTCTATCCTTTGGCCGCGGGTGGCACAGCCAGGCGGCGCCCCCTCCTTGCCTGGCGCCCCTGGCGAGTGCCATCCTGGCCAATAGGTAGATACACCCCTGCTGAGTGTGAAATGTATTGGAGATGTATTGGGCATTCCTCGCTGGTGACTGGGATGTCGCTATTCAGATGCACATAGGCCCTCATTCCGAGTTGTTCGCTCGCATGCTGCTTTTAGCAGCTTTGCACACGCTAAGCCGCCGCCTACTGGGAGTGAATCTTAGCTTATCAAAATTGCGAACGAAAGGTTCTCAAAATTGTGAAAAGACTTCTCTGTGCAGTTTCTGAGTAGCTCGAGACTTACTCTGCCAGTGCGATCAGTACAGTGCTTGTCGTTCCTGGTTTGACGTCACAAACACACCCAGTGTTCGCCCAGGCACTCCCCTGTTTCTCCAGCCAATCCCGCGTTTTTCCCAGAAACGGTAGCGTTTTCTCCAACACTCCCATTAAACGGCCAGTTTCCGTCCAGAAACACCCACTTCCTGTCAATCACATTACGATCACCAGAACGAAGAAAAAACCTCGTAATGCCGTGAGTAAAATACCTAACTGCATAGCAAATTTACTTGGAGCAGTCGCACTGCGGACATTGCGCATGCGCATTAGCGACTAATCGCTCCGTTGCCAGAAAAAAATAACGAGCGAACAACTCGGAAGGACCGCCATAGATTTACCATTTTATGGGAAAATTATGGAATAAAAGCTATCGCTGTACAATTGTTTTGCAAATGAGATGAACCATGCAGCATTTTTACATTTCTACTGCCTTTTACACTAATAATAGGGCTTGCATTAATTGAGATTAAAAAGAAAGTAGAAAAGGGAGTGCAAATGGTTAAAATATGCGTTTACTAGTTAAATACATATGAAATGCTTCAGGAAAACTAAATGTGCAATGGATACAATGGGGGGGTATCTTATTACCCGCAGTAATTTACCGCAAGTAATTGTATCGCCGGGAGTTATCCAATTATACCTGTGGCGCGGATTATCTGGGATTTTGTTTCACCTGCCTCAAGTGAAAACGGGGCTGTGGGCGGTTAACATACATAGGTTTTACGGAACCTGTATTTTTTTTATACGGGCAATCCAAATTGGATAGCCTGTAAAAATACATTGATGAAACATCGAGAAAAATTGCAAAAAATATACGTTTTTTTTGCACCTGATCTTTTATAGTGGCTAACTGGATATTGCCCAAGGGTGGTCATTCCGAGTTGTTCGCTCGTTGCAGATTTTCGCTACGCTGCGAATAGGTGGAAAATGCGCATGCGCATGGTACGCAGAGCGCATGCGCTTAGTAATTTTACTAAGAACTTAGTAGATTTACTCACGAGCGAACAACGTTTCTTCCACGCTGAATTGTTCGTAGTGTGATTGACAGGAAGTGGGTGTTTCTGGGCGGAAACTCAGCGTTTTCACGGCGTTTGCAGAAAAATGCAGGCGTGCCAGGGAAAAACACGGAAGTGGCTGGAGAAACGCGGTAGTGGCTGGCCGAACGCATGGCGTGTTTGTGACGTCAAGCCAGGAACGAAACGGACTGAACTGACCGCTATCTGGGAGTAGGTCCGGAGCTACTCAGAAACTGCTAAGAAATATGTAGTAGCAATTCTGCTAATTTTTCGTTCGCTATTCTGCTAAGCTAAGATTCACTCCCAGAGGGCGGCGGCCTAGTGTGTGCAATGCTGCTAAAATCAGCAAGCGAGCAAACAACTCGGAATGACCACCAATATCCACAATAATAGAAAAAAATTAAAATTTAAAGACCAGTACAGTCATACTGATACAACTAATAATCACTAACAATAGGGATGATTCAGAGTTGATCGTAGCTGTGCTACGATTATCCACACTGACATACGGGGGGGACGCCCAGCACAGGGCTAGTTCGCCCCGCATGTCAGGCCTGACACCCCTCCCCCCCCACCCCCCCCACCCCCACAGCGGGGATGCTTTTGCACTTCAGGAGCAGCTCCCGGCTAGCGCAGCTTTTGCGTGCCGGCTGGGAGCTACTCGTCGCTGCCCGGGTTGCAGCGGCTGCGCATGACATCACACAGCCGCTGCAGCCCGCCCCCGCACGGTCCGGCCACACCTGCGTTGGCCGGCCCCACCTGCCCAGCGAACGCCGCTGCCTGTCAATCAGGCAGAGGCGATCGCTAAGCAACGTCAGCCGTCGGCTGTCAGCCATGCGCCGGCGCACTGTGGCACCGGCGCATGCGCACTTCTGACCTGATCACTGTGCTGCGATGAACGGCAGCATGCGACCAGGTCAGAATGACCCCTATATTGCACTCCCAGCAGCACACTTGAAGGTGACTATATATAGTGACCATGAATAAATGTTTACAAAAGTAACTAATTTTTTTTTTGCTACTGTAGTGCAGTTACATAAAAACATAGAATTTGACTACAGATAAGAACCAATTGATCCATCTTGTCTGCCCCTTTTTTTAATTCTTTAGGCAATATCAAACCCTTTTTGAACCTTAGTTCTCTGTAAGGATATTCATACGCCTATCCCATGCATGTTTAAATTGCTCTACTGTCTTAGCCTCTACCACCTCTGATGGGAGGCTAATCCACTTGTCCACTACTGTTTCTGTGAAGTAACTTTTCCTTACATTTCCCCTGAACCTTTCCCCCTCCAGTTTCAGTCCTCGAGTTCTAATACTTCTCTTAGAGGGTCATTCCGAGTTGTTCGCTCGTTACCGATTTTCGCTATGTTGCGATTTGCTGCTAATTGCGCATGCGCATGGTACGCAGAGCGCATGCGCTTAGTTATGTTACTAAGAATTTAGTAGATTTACACAAGCTCGAGCTAAGTTTTTTCAACGCTCGAGTGATCGTAGTGTGATTGACAGGAAGTGGGTGTTTCTGGGCGGCAACTCAGCGTTTTCACGGCGTTTGCTAAAAAACGCAGGCGTGCCAGGTAAAAACGCGGGATTGGCTGGAGAAACGGGGGAGTGGCTGGCCGAACGCAGGGCATGTTTGTGACGTCAAAACAGGAACTAAAGGGACCGAGGTGATCGCAATCTAGGAGTAGGTCTGGAGCTACTCAGAAACTGCTAAGAATTATTTAGTAGCAGTTTTGCTAATTTTTCGTTCGCTATTCTGCTAAGCTAAGATTCACTCCCAGAGGGCGGCGGCCTAGCGTGTGCAATGCTGCTAAAAGCAGCTAGCGAGCGAACAACTCGGAATGAGGGCCTTAATTTGAAGAATGTTTCCCTCCTAGACCTTGTTAAAACTCTTAATATTTTTGAAAGTTTCTATCACATACCTCCCAACTGTCCCGATTTTCGCGGGACAGTCCCGTTTTTTGGGGACTGTCCCGCTGTCCCACCCGCGGGCCACAGTGTCCCGCGGTGGGGGGGTTAGTTGGGAGGCTCTGTCAATCGCTGCTCTACTTAGCAGAGCAGCGGTGAATAGACGCTGTGCGCATGCGCACAGCGTCTATTCACTGGAGACAGAGGGAGAGGGGACATGCCAGCGGCTCACAGAGCGCTGGGCATGCCCCCTCAGCGACGAAAACGGGGGGCGTGGCTCGCGATCGCGGATCCTCCCGTGAAACCACGCCCCCTTTTCGTAGGCCACGCCCCTTTTCGGGAGCGCGCGCGACTTCGCCGCGCGAGTGTCCCGCTCCACGCAGTATCAAAGTTGGGAGGTATGCTATCATGTCCCCCCTTTCCTTTCTCTGCTCCAAACTATACATATTGAGATTTTTTTAGTCTTTCCGGGTAAGTTTGGTGATGTAGGCCATGCACCATTTTAGTTCCCTTCTTTGTACGCTCTCTAATGTCTTTTTCTCATACGTCCTAGAGGATGCTGGGGATGCTTCAAGAACCATGGGGTATAGACGGGATCAGCAGGAGACATGGGCACACTATAAGACTTTGAATGGGTGTGAACTGGCTCCTCCCTCTATACCCCTCCTCCTCCAGTTAGATTATGTGCCCAGCGAGACTGGATGCACACTGAGGAGCTCTCCTGAGTTTCTCAGAAAAAGACTTTATTTAGGTTTTTTATTTTCAGGGAGACCTGCTGGCTACAGGCTCCCTGCTTCGTGGGAGTGAGGAGAGAGAAGCAGACTTACTTCTTAAGAGTTCAAGGGCTCTGCTTCTTAGGCTATTGGATACCATTAGCTCCAGAGGGTTCGATCACTACGGTACGCCTAGCTGCTTGTTCCCGGAGCCGCGCCGTCGCCCCCTCACAAAGCCGGAAGATAGAGGCCGGGTGAGTATGAGAAGATCAGAAGACTTCAGTGACGGCAGATGAGGTACCGCGCAGCGGCTGCGCTGCGCGCCATGCTCCCACACATATCACAGCACACAGGGTGCAGGGCACAGGGGGGGCGCCCTGGGCAGCATGAAACCTCAGATCAGACTGGCATATGCAAAAACAGTGCTCCGGGCACTAGTCAAGGGACCCCCGCCAGTATAAAGAAAATTTTGAGCGGGTCTGAAGCGCGCCATGAAGGGGGCGGGGCTTAGCTGCACAGCTCTAACCAGCGCCATTTTCTCTCCTCAGAAAGCTGCAGAGACGCTGGCCCTGACCTCCACACTGCTGTACAAGTAACAGGGTGTAAAAACAGGGGGGGGGGGGGGGGCACAAATAATTGGTGCTGATTAATTATATATTTATATATAAAAGCGCTAGCAGGTCTGGGCAGTCACTTCACTGGCCTCAGTACCGGGATAGGCGCTGGGTGTGAGCTGGCAGAACTCTCTCTGTGTCCCTCTTGCAGGCTTTATTGTGGGTCTGTCTCCTAGAGCCCCAGTGTGGTTGTCTGGGTCGGTACGTGTGTGTCGACATGTCTGAGGCTGAATGCTCTTCCCAGGAGGAGGCTGGAGTGGGGACAGATAGTGCTGTGAGAGTGACCGTGTCGGCACTGCCGACGGATGAATGGGTGAATATGCTGAGTGTTTTAAATGCAAACGTGACAAAATTGACTAAGATGTGATAAATCTGAGTCTAAGAACCAAACATGGAGGAAATCCATGGAAGATGCTTTGTCACAGTCCCAGACCCCTTCGGGGTCACAGAAACGTGCATTTGCCCAAATAGTAGATACAGATACCGACACGGACTTCAGTGTCGACTATAGTGATGCCAGATTACATCCAAAACTGGCTAAGAGTATTCAGTACATGATTGTAGTGATCAAAGACGTACTACATATCACTGAGGACCCTGCTGTCCCTGACACTAGGGTCTGACTCTGTATGTATAAAGGAAAGAAACCTGAGGTAACGTTTCCTCCCTCTCATGAACTGAACGCACTTTTTGAAAAGGCTTGGGAAAATCCTGACAAAAAACTTCAGGTTCCTAAAAGAATTCCAGTGGCATATCCGTTTCCCTCTGGGGACAGGGAAAGGTGGGAGTCAATCCCCACGGTAGACAAAGCTTTATCGCGTCTATCCAAAAAGGTGGCGCTTCCGTCCCCTGACACGGCAGCCCTAAAGGATCCTGCAGATCGTAAGCAGGAAAATACACTAAAATCCATTTATGTCACTACAGGGTCGCTACTCAGGCCTGCCGTTGCTGCGGCATGGGTGAGTAGCGCTATTGAAAAGTGGGCAGATAACTTGTCATCTGAGGTAGATTCCCTAGACAGGGATAGTGTACTTTTGACTCTTGGTCACATCAGGGACGCTGCAGCATATTTAAAAGAAGCTGTAAGGTATATTGGCCTTTTGGGTTCAAGGGCCAATGCCATGGCGGTCTCAGCAAGGAGAGCGTTGTGTTTACATCAATGGAATGCTGATGCTGACTCTAAGAAGGCAATGGAGTCGTTACCGTTTAACGGTAAGGTATTGTTTGGCGACGGCCTCACTGACCTGGTGTCTACGGCTACCGCGGGTAAGTCTTAATTTTTACCTTATGTCCCTGCACAGCAGAAGAAATCGCCTCACTATCAGATGCAGTCCTTTCGGCCCAATAGATTCAAAAAAGGATGTGGGTCCTCCTTCCTTGCTGCAAGGGGGAGAGGTCGGGGAAAAAGGTCACAGGCTGTGCCAAGTTCCCAGGAGCAGACGTCCTCTCCGGCTTCTACCAAATCCACAGCATGACGCTGGGGCTCCTCTGCGAGAGTCCGCACCAGTGGGGGCACGTCTCAAGCTCTTCAGCCAGGTTTGAATGTCACGGTACCCCCGTCACAACAAGGGGAAGGTTTTTATTTGAGCCTGTTCATGGTCCCGAAGCCGGATGGCTCAGTCAGACCGATACTAAACCTGAAATCCCTCAATTTCTTTCTGAAAAGATTCAAGATCAAGATGGAGTCTCTACGAGCGGTGATCTCCAGTCTGGAGGAGGGGGATTTTTTGGTGTTGGTCGACATAAAAGATGCATACTTACATGTCCCCATATATCCTCCACATCAGGCTTACCTGAGATTTGCGGTGCCGGATTGTCATTACCAATTTCAGACGTTGCTGTTTGGTCTATCCACGGCTCCGAGGATTTTCACCAAAGTAATGGCGGAAATGATGGTTCTCCTTGCGCAAGCAGGGAATCACAATTATCCCGTACTTGGACGATCTCCTCATAAAGGCGAGGTCCAAGGAGCAATTGTTGAAGAATGTTGCCTTTCACTGACGATTCTGCAACAACATGGTTGGCTCCTAAATTTGCCAAAATCACAGTTGGATCCAACAACATGGCTGTCGTTCCTGGGTATGATTCTGGATACAGAATTGCAGAGAGTTTTTCTTCCAGTGGAAAAAGCTCTGGAAATACAGAATATGGTAAAACAGATTCTGAAACCGACAAAGGTGTCAGTTCTTCACTGCACTCGGTTGCTGGGGAAGATGGTGTCGGCCTACGAGGCCATTCCGTATGGCAGGTTCCATGCCAGGGTGTTTCAGTGGAACCTGCTGGACCAGTGGTCCGGGATTCACCTGGACATACACCTGAAAATAATTCTATCTCCCAGGACCAGAATTTCACTTCTGTGGTGGCTGCACAGTTCTCACCTTCTGGAGGGACGCAGGTTCGGGATTCAGGATTGGATTCTGGTGACCACAGATGCAAGCCTCCGAGGATAGGGAGCAGCCACACAGGGAAGAAACTTTCAGGGAAAGTGGTCAAGCCAGGAAGCTTGTCTATACATAAACATTCTGGAATTAAGAGCCATCTACAACGGCATACTACAAGCAGAACATCTTCTTCGGGGTCTGCCGGTTTTGATTCAGTCAGACAACGTGACAGCAGTGGCATACATAAACTACCAAGGCGGAACAAAGAGCAGAGCGGCAATGGCCGAGGCCACGAAAATTCTTCGCTGAACAGAAAAGCATGCCAGCGCTCTGTCAGCAGTCTTCATTCCAGAAGTGGACAACTGTGAAGCAGACTTTCTCAGCAGACACTATCTCCATCCAGGAGAGTGGGGTCTTCATCAAGAGGTATTTGCAGAAGTGACAAGTCGTTGGGTAATTCCTCAAGTGGACATGATGGCGTCCCGCCTCAACAAGAAACTTCAGAGATATTGTTCCAGGTCAAGGGACCCTCAAGCGATTGCGGTGGACGCCCTAGTGACACCGTGGATGTTTCAGTCGGTCTATGTGTTCCCTCCACTTCCACTCATTCCAAAGGTGATAAAAATTATAAGAAGAACAAGGGTTCAGGCGATCCTCATTGTTCCGGATAGGCCTAGAAGGGCCTTGTATCCAGATCTTCAGGAGTTGCTCATAGAAGATCCCTGGCCACTTCCTCTTCGGGAGGACCTGTTACGACAGGGGCCGTGCGTGTATCAGGACTTACAGCGGCTGCGTTTGACCTCGTGGAGGTTGAACGCCAAATCCTAGCCGGAAAAGGTATTCCCAGGGAAGTCATTCCTACATTTCTTCAGGCTAGAAAAGAAGTAACGGCGAAGCATTACCACCGTATTTGGAGAAAATATGTCTCTTGGTGTGAATCCAAGAAGGCTCCTATGGAAGAATTTCACCTGGGGCGTTTGCTCCATTTCCTACAAGCAGTTGTGGATGCGGGCCTAAAGTTAGGCTCTATTAAAGTGCAGATTTCGGCCTTGTAGATCTTTTTTCAAAAGGAATTGGCCTCTCTTCCAGAAGTTCAGACCTTCGTTAAAGGCGTGCTACACATCCAACCTCCCTTTGCGCCCCCAGTGGCACCATGGGACCTTAATGTGGTGTTGCAATTCTTGCAATCACATTGGTTTGAACCTTTGCACAAGGTTGAGTTAAAATTCCTTACTTGGAAAGTGGTCATGTTGTTGGCCTTGGCGTTTGCTAGGTGAATGTCTGAGTTGGCGGCTTTGTCTTACAAGAGCCCCTACTTGATTTTCCATGCTGATAGAGCAGAGTTGAGAACTCGTCAGCAATTTCTGCCAAAAGTAGTTTCACCATTTCATGTTAACCAGCCTATTGTGGTGCCAGTGGCTACTGATGCCCTGGCGGAGTCAAAGTCTCTCGATGTGGTTAGAGCTTTGAAGATCTATGTCGCCAGAACGGTGCAGGTTAGGAAAACAGAGTCTCTGTTTGTCCTGTGGGCTCCCAACAAGATTGGGGCTCCTGCTTCTAAGCAGACTATTGCACGCTGGATCTGTAATACGATTCAGCAGGCTCATTCTACGGCAGGATTGCCGTTACCGAAATCAGTGAAGGCCCATTCTACCAGAAAGGTGAGTTATCTTGGGCGGCTGCCCGAGGGGTCTCGGCATTACAGCTTTGCCGAGCTGCTACTTGGTCGGGATCAAACACCTTTGCAACGTTTTACAAGTTTGATACCCTGGCTGAGGAGGACCTCTTGTTTGGTTAATCGGTGCTGCAGAGTCATCCGCACTCTCCCGCCCGTTCTAGAGCTTTGGTATAAACCCCATGGTTCTTGAAGCATCCCCAGCATCCTCTAGGACGTATGAGAAAATAGGATTTTAATACCTACCGGTAAATCCTTTTCTCTTAGTCCGTAGAGAATGCTGGGCGCCCGTCCCAGTGCGGGCTGTATCTGCAGTTTTTGGTTACTGTTACACACATGTTGTGTTGAGTTCAGTCTGTCTGTGACTGATGTTGTTCATGCCGTTGCATGCGTTGTTGTTGAATGCCATGTTATACGGCGTGTTAGTGGTGTGAGCTGGTATGTATCTCACCTTAGTTTAAAATAATTAAATAAATCCTTTTCCTCAAAATGTCCATCTCCCTGGGCACAGTTCCTATAACTGGAGTCTGGAGATGGGGCATAGAGGGAGGAGCCAGTTCACACCCATTCAAAGTCTTATAGTGTGCCCATGTCTCCTGCGGATCCCGTCTATACCCCATGGTTCTTGAAGCATCCCCAGCATCCTCTATGGACTAAGAGAAAAGGATTTACCGGTAGGTATTAAAATCCTATTATATCCTTCTGGAGATAGGGGTATGTTCAATTAAAGTCGGATCCATTCCGACATACATTTGTCAGAATGGATCCGACAGGACCTAATCAATGGATGGCCAAATCTGTCAGGATTTGGCCATTCCCGGCAATCTCAATCCGACTTTAAAAGCAGTCAGATTGAGGAGATGAGGGAGCTGATAGGAGGAGATGGGGGAGAGCAGCAGGAAGAGCAGGAACCCAGCGGCTGCAGCAGCATAGCAGGAGGATGGGGCTCCACCGCCAGACCTCACAGCAGCATCCACCCCGCTCCAGCAAGCGGGACCTCGCTTGCTGGAGCCAGGTAGACGCTGCCGTGAACGGCGACGATGCCCCATCCTCCTGCTAGTCTGCTGCAGCTGCTGGATTCCTGCTCTCCTCCGTCTCCTTCTCTCAGCTCCCTCATCTCCTCAATCCGACTTTTTTTAAAGTCAGATTGAGATTTTCGGAAAGGGGGCCAAAATCTGCTGGATTTGGCCCCGTTTCTGACAGAAGCACGCGGATCGGCGGCTGTTCCACCGATCCATGTGCTTTTATTTTATTTATTTTATTTATTTATTAGCAGTTACTTATATAGCACAGCATATTCCGTTGCGCTTTACAATTAGAACAACAGTTATAGAACAAAACAGGGCAAAGACAGACATAGCGGTAGGAAGGCCCTGCTCGCAAGCTTACAATCTATAGGGAAATAGGTATTGATACACAAGGATAGATGCAACCTGTTACATAATGTTTCCCCAGATTGCTAGGTTCTTAGTGGGTTGTATGATATTATCACCCAGCAATGTTGGAAGACAAAATGTGAGGTTATGGGGACTGCAGAGGGAATGTAACTGGATAGGGAAGCATTGAAGGTTATGTGTGTGGGTCAGGAATTTGGTAGGCTTGTCTGAAGAGATGAGTTATCAGGGAACGTTTAAAGGTTTGGAGACTAGTGGAGAGTCTTATTGTGCATGGGAGGGCATTCCACAGAGTAGGTGAAGCCCGGGTAAAGTCCTGTAATTTTGAGTGGGAACAGGTAATACATCTGGATGAGAGACGCAGATCTTGTGCAGAGCGGAGAGGTCTGGTAGGGAGATATTTTGAGATGAGTGAGGAGATGTATGATGGTGCAGTTTGGGTAATAGCCTTGTATATAAGTAAAAGTATTTTATATTTGACACGGTAGAATACCGGTAACCAATGGAGTGACTGACAGAGCGGATCAGCAGACGAAGAACGTTTGGCGAGGAAGATTAGCCTCACAGCTGCATTTAAAATGGATTGAAGTGGTGAGAGCCTATGTTTGGGAAGACCAGTAAGGAGACTATTACAATAATCAATGCGGGAGATGATGAGTGCATGGATCAGAGTTTTTGCAGTGTCTTGTGTAAGATAAGGGCGTATTTTGGATATGTTTTTAAGGTGCATGTAACATGATTTAGAGACAGATTGAATGTGTGGAACAAACGACAGTTCAGAGTCAAGGATGACACCTAGGCAGCGAGCTTGTGGGGTAGGGTGGATAGTTGCATTGTCAACAGTTATGGCAATATCAGGTTGGTAGCTACCCTTAGCTGGTGGGAAAATAATTAATTCTGTTTTGGAAATGTTGAGTTTGAGATGGCGAGAAGACATCCAAGATGAAATGGCAGACAGGCATCCAGTGACACGAGCCAATACAGATGGTGATAAATCTGGTGAGGATAGGTAGATTTGAGTATCATCAGCGTACAAATGATACTGAAATCTGAAGGAGCTGATTAGTTTACCAAGAGAGGAGGTATAGATTGAGAAAAGCAGAGGACCTAAGACTGAGCCTTGCGGTACTCCAACTGATAGAGGTAGAGAAGAGGAGGTAGAATCAGAGAAGCGAATACTGAAAGATCGATTAGATAGGTAGGATGAGAACCAAGTAAGGTCTGTGTCCTGAAGACCTAGGGACTCTAGTGTTTGTATGAGAAGAGAGTGGTCAACAGTGTCAAAAGCAGCAGAGAGATCTAGAAGAATAAGTAGTGTGTAATGGCCTTTTGATCTAGCAGTGACCAGATCATTCACTACTTTGGTCAGTGCCGTCTCCGTGGAGTGTTGGGCATGAAAGCCTGACTGAAGTGGGTCCAGTAAGTTGTGGGAGTTAAGAAAGTGTGTAAGGCGAGTGTAGGCAAGTCTCTCAAGTAGCTTGGAGGGACTGGGTAGCTGAGAAATGGGACGGTAGTTAGAGAGTGTGTTTGGGTCAGAGTTGTGTTTTTTCAGAATGGGAGTAATCACTGCATGTTTAAACAGAGATGGAAAGATGCCAGTAGAGAGAGAGAGAGATTACAGATTTTAGTTAAGGTTGGGATAAGCACAGGAGACAAACTTTTGCTGACCTGTGAGGGTATAGGATCAAGAGGAGAGGTAGTGGAGTAGAAGGATGAAAAGAGTGTTGATACTTCATCTTCACTTGTGGGATCAAATGAAGAGAAAGTGCCAGAGGGTTCAGATAGGGATTTGAGCAGGTCACTGGCTGAGTTAGAGCATACCATTTCATCTCGGATTTTATCAATCTTATCCTTGAAGTAGGAAGCACTAGTGGGGGAGGTGAGGGAGGGTAAATAAGTGATTTAAATGTATTAAAAAGTCGTTTGGGGTTGGTGGCATGATAAGAGATGAGAGATTGGAAATATGTTTGTTTGGCAGTGTCCAGGGCCTGACGATAGGAAAGGTAGGTAGTCTTATATGTGAGAAAGTCACTTGGATTCTGAGATTTCCGCCACTGACGTTCTACCTTACGTGACAGTTTTTGTAGGTGTCTTGTTGATTTAGAGTGCCATGGTTGGCATCTAAGCCTACGTGGAGTGTGATGGGTAGCTGGAGCAACTTCATCAAGGGCACTCTCTAGGGTCTGGTGCAGGTGGGATACAGCAGTGTCAGGTGTGGTGAATGTAGAGATTGGTGAGAGACGTTGTTGCAGAGAAGTGGAAAGTTGTTGAAAATTTATATTGTTAGTATTTCTGCGTGTTAGAGGAGGCTTGCTTGGTTTTAGTGTCCTAGAATTTAAAGTCATAGAAGAGATTGTGAAGGTGATCAGGTTGTGATCAGAGAGAGGGAAAGGAGTGTTAATGAGTTGGGAAACTGAGCAGAGCCTGGTGAACACAAGATCAAGGCAGTGGCCCTCCTGGTGAGTAGAGGAGTCGGACCATTGGGTTAGGCCAAGAGAGGAGGTTAGAGAGAGGAGTTTGGATGCATGAACAGATTGTGGACAGTCAAGAGCTATATTGAAATCACCCATAATGATGGTGGAGATGTCAGAGGATAAGAAGTGTGGGAGACAGGCAGAAAAATCTTCTAGAAATTGTTGTTTAGTTTGCCCAGGAGGGCGATAGATAGCTGCAACACGCAGAGAGAAGGGGGTGAAAATCCTGATAGAGTGAACTTCAAATGATGTGAATGCGAGTGATGGAACCTGAGGTAGAACAGTGTATGTGAAAAACTGTGACAGTAAGATTCCAACCCCACCACCTTTACAATTATTAGGCCTAGATGTGTGTGTGAAGTGGAAACCACCGTGTGACAGTGCTGCAGGGGAGGCCGTGTCTGATTGTGTGAGCCATGTTTCTGTTATAGCCAGCAGATTAAAGTTGTGAGATATGAAGAGGTCATGGATGGATGTTAATTTGTTGCAAACAGAGCGTGCATTCAATAGGGCACATTTCAGTAACTTGGAGGGGAATGGGAGACACGTGATATTTATGAGGTTAGATGTATTTCTATGTTTTGAGACAGCAGAGTGTGAGAGGGAAAGGTGTTTGGGGCCTGGATTTGGTGATATGTGACCAGCTAATAAAAGCAGAAGAGTGAGATAAATATTGGTGGATGTTTGCGAGTGTTTATTCTGGTGGCCAATTGTGGTTGTCAAAGTACTTGCAGAGATGTAAGTATAAAGCTCATGAGTGGTTAGAAGAGGGGAGTGGAGAATAGAAGCTGTAATGTGCACAGAGGGGTGAGTTTCAGGGTGAGTGTAAAATTTCTGAAATTTGGTGAGAATTCCATGAATAGAAATAAGAAACAGTAGTTTGATGAACATGCTGTGGTTGTTTGTGTTTTCTTGGGTTAAAGTGGAGTAGGAGTAAGTTGTAAAAGTAAGTTACCTTGATGTTGTTCAATGATTTTTTCAACTGTTTTTTTAACTGTTCGGATAACACACTTCTTAAATCCACACTTATTAAAATCCACGCAATCTACCCCCAGCAAGCTGACCCCTTAACTAAATCTAAAGAAATACTGTCTCTGATTAAGAATTGGCCTACCTCTGAACATTTGGTCACCTGATTGAAATGCTAATTGATCAAAGAACAAATTGCACAAGGTGGGTAATCAGACAAAAACTACTCTAGCTATCCACAATAAATTCAATCACATACATAGGAAATGGCAAGAAAAACATCACATACATTTAAACATATGATGTGGATTGCTAGCAGCATGTGTGTCAATCTGAGCCTGGTAGTGTGATAGCAATGATTTCACATACATTTAAACATATGATGTGCTTTCCGACAAGTCGATTTTCCCAACTTGTCGGAAAACCAAGGCGGGGGGGATTGAATAGGTCGGAACCCCTTCCGACCTTAAAACAGTCAAAAACTGCAATCTTTCCGACAAGACGGCAGTTTAGTCAGTAATTGAATATACCCCATGGTCTCCAGAACTGGACACAGTATTCCGGATGAGGCCATACAAATGACCTATACAGTGGAGGCCATACAAATGACCTATACAGTGGCATTATTAGTTCTTTATTCTGCTGTTGATTCCTCTCCCTATGCAAGCAAGCATCTGACTAGCCTTCCTCATTGCTTTGTTGCATTGCTTTCCTGCCTTTAAGTCACTTGAAATAGTGACTCCTAAATCCCTTTCCTCCTCAGTAGTTTCCATTATAGTACCCTTGATACTGTATTTAGCCTTTGGGTTTTTGAATCCCAAGTGCATGATTTTGCATTTTTTAGCATTAAACTGTAGTTGCCACGTTCTTGACCATTTCTCATGTCTACCTAGATCATCTATCATTTGTTTTACCCCTCCTGGTGTGTCTACCCTGTTCCATATCTTTGTGTCATGTGCAAAAAGGCATACCTACCCTTCAATACCATTTGCAATGTCACCAACAAAGATATCAAAGAGCACTGGTCCAAGTACAGATCCTTGGGGTGCTCCACTGGTAAGATTTCCCTCCACAGAATGCACTCCATTTACTACAACTGTCTGTTTCCTATCCTGCTACCAGGTTCTTATTCATTTAACTGTTTTATAATCCGATTCCACACTTTTGAGTTTATTTAGCAGTCTGTGATGTGGGACAGTGTCAAAAGCCTTACTACAGTCTAGGTATGCTACATCTACAGCCACCCCCCCCCCCACCCCCCCTTGAACTATTATTTTAGTCCCGGAGTCAAAAAAGCCAATAATATTTGTTTGACATGATCTCCCACCAGTAAATCCATGCTGTTTTAGATTCTGTAAATTGTTTAAGACATTCCACTACTTTTTATTTTAATAGTATTTCCATTACTTTCCCTATAACTAATGTATGGCTTACTGGTCTGTAGTTACTTGCTTCTTCCTTGCTTCCACTTTTGTGCAGTGTAACTACATTCGCTCTTTTTCAGTCCTCTGGAATTGTACCTGTATCTAGTGACTGGTTAAATAATTCTGTTAGTGGTACTACCAGCACATCTTTTAGCTCTATTAGTATCCTTGGATGTATCCCATCTAGTCCCACTGATTTATCCACTTTCAGTTTTGAGTGTTCTGTTAGGACCTTCTACTCTGTAAATTTACTTGCATCTACTTTATTTTGATGCATGTCCTTGCAACTTAACTGTGGCCCATTCCCTACTTCTGTAGTTAATACTGAGCAAAAATAATTATTTAGATGATCTACTATTGCCTTATCTTCATCCACCAAGTTCTCACTCTCTGTCTTCATTCTTATTATTCCACCATTGGATTTTTTCCTTTCACTTGTATACTTAAAAAAAAATGTTGCCCCTTTTAGCTACTGACTGGCAGGGGCGGATTTAGGGATGAGGGTGCCCCTAGGCACAACAGTAATGGCTGGCCCCCCGTCTGCCTAATTTTATTATTTTTATTGATTGATTATAAGCCCTCATTAGATGGTAGCTAATTTAATATAATAATAAAAAAGGCACCAACTATGACATTATATGTATACATATTAACTAAGTAGGACAGCTTACTGGTGCAGTACGTGTATGTCCTACCCATTTACACTCCATTCAAGATGGCATGTGGTACAGTACAGTGGAAATATTTAGCAGTTACTGGTAGTTTTTGGGTTGGCAGTGCCAATACAAGCATCTACGTGCTGCCCCCAAACAAGTGCCGCCCCTAGGCACGTGCCTCATGTGCCGAATGGGAAATTTGACACTGCTTACTGGGTCATTTTCTCCTCAGCATGTTCCTTTGCAGGCCTGATCACTTTCTGAGCCTCCTTCCATCTGGCAAGATAAACCTCTTTGTCGTTCTTATTATTTTGAGTCTGTTTGTATTTCCTAAAGGTCATCTTTTTTGCTTTCACAAAATTTGCTACTTCTTTTGCAAACCACACTGGCTTCATTTTCCATTTTTGCAAAGTCAGCACTCCTAAAATCCAACACCTTTGTTTTTGTGTGACAGGAGTTGGACCCTGTTATTGGATGGTTTTTAGCATTGAGCTGTATAAATGTGCAACAGGGGTATGGAGTATTTGGAGTATGCAGTGTTATAATATGAGAGCCTATGCTCTCAGACTAGTCGTGGCTTGGAGTGTTAGATGCCTCTAGTAATGGCTCCTGGCGCCTGATAGACAAAGAGAGTTTGCTATCCTTGTCATTGTGTAGATATGTTGATTTTGGGTTTGAAATCAGTACAGGAGTGGATTAATAATATTTTGTCTATGTATGTAGCAATTTGTTATAATGTGATATATTAGACCAACATATGGCTATTTGGTTACAATTTAGTTCACTTGGTTGGTGGTGCGCCCGGTAATAGTTCAGAAAAACTATGTTACGGGTTTTGCAAGAGCAAGAAGACTATTAGTCTATCTGGGGCACACTTTCATGTATTATGTATTTATGTGTAATGTTAATATTTGAAAACGTAACTTTTATTGATATGCACTCTTTAGTGGTACCTAATGTATCAGTGTGTTTAACAGCGTGCTGCACTTGCACCAAATCAGACTTAAGCACACGGACAGAGGCCCTGATCTCACTTCAGTCGCTGAAGTACGGAAATTGCTATTTGTCGATTTCAACACTTCTACACATGAAACTAAATTGTGATTGCATGCGATTGCAGTGTAAGTGCCAGTAGGGGGCGGTGACGAGGTGGCATTTTGTGGGCATGAACACAGTGTTGGGGGGGGAGCAGTCCAGACAATGGAGGCAAGTCCGGACCAGCTGCAGAGACGGACCGCGGCGGCTGTGTGACGTCAGACACAGCTGCGGTGACCCAAAACATGGCAGCCCTGCACCTGTCTTTGCAGTTAGGCTGGGAAGGCAGGGGGCTACCCTAAAGATGTGAGCCCTTCGCTGTCTAGAAAAATGCTCTAATTTCAGTGATGGGAAGGATCCGACATGTGGGGCGGCCTTGCCCTGTGCTCAGTAGAAGGAGTTGTAGTTTTGCAAATTTTCACAAAACTACAACTCATGCTTAATTATGCACAGAGTTCAGTAGTGCAAACAGATGAATATCTTTGAAATGAAAGTTTCTGGGCAGTGACTAGGCATAAACCTTGGGAACACACAGATTAGCATAATTTAGTAAACAGGTTGCTATGTCCATCTGCAAAAAGCAGCCGCAGATGCATCCAACTAAGAATCAGATTATGGACCTAAATCAGAGTTGATCACAGCAGCAAATTTGTTAGCAGTTGGACAAAACCATGGGGGTCATTCCGAGTTGATCGCTAGCTGCCGTTGTTCACAGTGCAGCGACGAGACTAAATAACGGCATTTCTGCGCATGCGTATGCACTGCAATGCGCACGCGCGACGTACGGGTACAACGTCCGTTGTGGTTTTGCACAGGTTCTAGCGATGTTTTCATTCTCACTGGCGGGCGCAAGAAGATTGACAGGAAAGGGGCGTTTCTGGGTGTCAACTGACCATTTACAGGGAGTGATTAGAAAAACACAGGCGTGCCAGGGAAAACGCAGGCGTGGCTGGGCGAACGCTGGGTGTGTGACGTCAAAAACCAACACTCCAATGTTAGAATCAACGCACACGAAGAGTAACTACAGGGCTGGTTTTGTTTTGCACAAAATGTTTTTGCAGGCGCTCTGCTGCACAAGCGTTCGCACTTCTGCAAAGCTAAAATACACTCCCCGGTGGACAGCGGCATAGCGTTTACATGGCTGCTAAAAACTGCTAGCGAGCGATCAACTCGGAATGACCCCCTATGTCCACTGCAGGGGGGGCAGATATAACATGTGCAGACAGAGTTAGATTTGGGTGGGGTGTGTTCAAACTGAAATCTAAATTGCAGTATAAAAATAAAGCAGCCAGTATTTACCCTGCACAGCAATAAAATAACCCACCCAAATCTAACTCTCTCTGCAAATGTTATATCTGCCCCCCCTGCAGTGCACATGGTTTTGCCTGACTGCTAACAAATTTGCTGCTGCGATCAACTCTGAATTACCCCCTATATCCTCGGATTACTCTTAGAACACTTTCCTGCAGCCTCCATAGTAACAGTGTGCTGTGCCATCTCTCTGCTTCCAACACTGACTTCTGGACTATGGGGGTAATTCAGACCCGATCGTAGCAGCAAATTTGTTAGCAGTTGGGTAAAACCATGGGGGTCATTCCGAGTTCTTCGCCGCTCTTTGGGAGTGTATCTTAGCTTAGCAGAAGTACGAACTAATGCGTCACAGTGCGGCAGCAAAAAATATTGTGCAGTTTCTGAGTAGCTGCAGACCTACTCAGCGCTTGCGATCACTTCACATTTGGTTCCGGATTTGACGTCACAAACATGCCCTGTGTTCTGCCAGCCACGCCTGCGTTTTCTCAATCACTCGCTGAAAATGGTCAGTTGACACCCAGAAACTCCCACTTCATGTCAATCACTCTGCGGCGACCATTGCGTCTGAAAAGCTTCGCTAGACCTTGTGTGAAACCACATCGGCCGTTGTGAAAGTACTTTGCGTGTGCGCCTTGCGCCGCATGCGCAGAAATGCCATTTTTTCACTTAATCGCAGCGCAGCGAACATTTTTATCTAGCGATCAACTCGGAATGACCCCCCATGTGAAGTGCAGGGGAGGCAGATATAACATGTGCAGAGAGAGTTAGATTTGGGTGGGGTGTGTTCAAACTGAAATCTAAATTGCAGTGTAAAGATAAAGCAGGCAGTATTTACTCTGCACAGAAACAAAATAACCCACCCAAATCTAACTCTCTCTGCAAATGTTAGTTCTCTAACGTCCTAGAGGATGCTGGGGTCCATTTAGTACCATGGGGTATAGACGGGTCAGCAGGAGCCTTCGGCACTTTAAGACTTTTTACAGTGTGAACTGGCTCCTCCCTCTATGCCCCTCCTCCAGACCTCAGTTTAGAAAATGTGCCCGATGAGACTGGACGCACGCTAGTGGAGCTCTACAGAGTTCTACTAAAAAGACTTTATTAAATTTATTATTTTACAGGGAAGCTGCTGGAAACAGCTTCCCTGCTTCGTGGGACTTAGGGGAGGAAGTAGGAACCAACTTCTCATTAAGTTTCATGGCTCTGCTTCCGCTGACAGGACACCATTTGCTCCTGAAGGGTACTGAACATAGCCCAAGCCTGGCTAGCGCTCACTTCCACAGCACTGCCGCCACCCCCTAACACAGCCAGAAGTCAGAAGAGTGGTGTGTATATCACCGGAGGCCTGCAAGAGAGGGTCCCTCCGGTCATCGTTGACGGCTTAAAGGGACAGCGCAGTGGCGGGATGCTGCGCGAACATGTCTCAGTATGCACAGGGTGCAGGGCGTGCGGGGGGGTGCGTGCCCTGAGCGGCATAATAAATCCTTACTCTCACTGGCAAAACAGTAAATGCATGTTTAGCCTCTGGTTTACATACCCCAGTATAAAAATTAATGTTGCTGAGGCAGGATCGTGCCATTACAGGGGGTGGGGCTTCTCCTCAGGCTTTCCAGTCACTCACACAGCGCCATTTTCTCCTGCAGATTACCAGAGAGACGCTGATAGACACTGTTTTCTCCTCATAACAATGCTGATACAAGTACCAGGGTGTTATAGAGAGGGGGAAGTGTTTTTATTAGAGAAGAGCGCCTGAAATTTTTCGGGTTTTGTGTTTTGGTTTTGGGTTCGGTTCCGCGGCCGTGTTTTGGGTTCGAACGCGTTTTGGCAAAACCTCACCGAATTATTTTTGTCGGATTCGGGTGTGTTTTGGATTCGGGTGTTTTTTTCAAAAAACCCTAAAAACAGCTTAAATCATAGAATTTGGGGGTAATTTTGATCCCAAAGTATTATTAACCTCAAAAAACATAATTTACACTCATTTTCAGCCTATTCTGAACACATCACACCTCACAATATTATTTTTAGTCCTAAAATTTGCACCGAGGTCGCTGTGTGAGTAAGATAAGCGACCCTAGTGGCCGACACAAACACCGGGCCCATCTAGGAGTGGCACTGCAGTGTCACGCAGGATGTCCCTTCCAAAAAACCCTCCCCAAACAGCACATGACGCAAAGAAAAAAAGAGGCGCAATGAGGTAGCTGTGTGAGAAAGATAAGCGACCCTAGTGGCCGACACAAACACCGGGCCCATCTAGGAGTGGCACTGCAGTGTCACGCAGGATGTCCCTTCCAAAAAACCCTCCCCAAACAGCACATGACGCAAAGAAAAAAAGAGGCGCAATGAGGTAGCTGTGTGAGTAAGATTAGCGACCCTAGTGGCCGACACAAACACCGGGCCCATCTAGGAGTGGCACTGCAGTGTCACGCAGGATGGCCCTTCCAAAAAACCCTCCCCAATCAGCACATGATGCAAAGAAAAAGAAAAGAAAAAAGAGGTGCAAGATGGAATTATCCTTGGGCCCTCCCACCCACCCTTATGTTGTATAAACAAAACAGGACATGCACACTTTAACCAACCCATCATTTCAGTGACAGGGTCTGCCACACGACTGTGACTGATATGACGGGTTGGTTTGGACCCCCCCCAAAAAAGAAGCAATTAATCTCTCCTTGCACAAACTGGCTCTACAGAGGCAAGATGTCCACCTCATCTTCACCCTCCGATATATCACCGTGTACATCCCCCTCCTCACAGATTATCAATTCGTCCCCACTGGAATCCACCATCTCAGCTCCCTGTGTACTTTGTGGAGGCAATTGCTGCTGGTCAATGTCTCCGCGGAGGAATTGATTATAATTCATTTTAATGAACATCATCTTCTCCACATTTTCTGGATGTAACCTCGTACGCCGATTGCTGACAAGGTGAGCGGCGGCACTAAACACTCTTTCGGAGTACACACTTGTGGGAGGGCAACTTAGGTAGAATAAAGCCAGTTTGTGCAAGGGCCTCCAAATTGCCTCTTTTTCCTGCCAGTATAAGTACGGACTGTGTGACGTGCCTACTTGGATGCGGTCACTCATATAATCCTCCACCATTCTATCAATGTTGAGAGAATCATATGCAGTGACAGTAGACGACATGTCCGTAATCGTTGTCAGGTCCTTCAGTCCGGACCAGATGTCAGCATCAGCAGTCGCTCCAGACTGCCCTGCATCACCGCCAGCGGGTGGGCTCGGAATTCTGAGCCTTTTCCTCGCACCCACAGTTGCGGGAGAATGTGAAGGAGGAGATGTTGACAGGTCGCGTTCCGCTTGACTTGACAATTTTGTCACCAGCAGGTCTTTCAACCCCAGCAGACCTGTGTCTGCCGGAAAGAGAGATCCAAGGTAGGCTTTAAATCTAGGATCGAGCACGGTGGCCAAAATGTAGTGCTCTGATTTCAACAGATTGACCACCCGTGAATCCTTGTTAAGCGAATTAAGGGCTGCATCCACAAGTCCCACATGCCTAGCGGAATCGCTCCGTGTTAGCTCCTTCTTCAATGCCTCCAGCTTCTTCTGCAAAAGCCTGATGAGGGGAATGACCTGACTCAGGCTGGCAGTGTCTGAACTGACTTCACGTGTGGCAAGTTCAAAGGGCATCAGAACCTTGCACAACGTTGAAATCATTCTCCACTGCACTTGAGACAGGTGCATTCCATCTCCTATATCGTGCTCAATTGTATAGGCTTGAATGGCCTTTTGCTGCTCCTCCAACCTCTGAAGCATATAGAGGGTTGAATTCCACCTCGTTACCACTTCTTGCTTCAGATGATGGCAGGGCAGGTTCAGTAGTTTTTGGTGGTGCTCCAGTCTTCTGTACGTGGTGCCTGTACGCCGAAAGTGTCCCGCAATTTTTCTGGCCACCGACAGCATCTCTTGCACGCCCCTGTCGTTTTTTAAAAAATTCTGCACCACCAAATTCAAGGTATGTGCAAAACATGGGACGTGCTGGAATTTGCCCATATTTAATGCACACACAATATTGCTGGCGTTGTCCGATGCCACAAATCCACAGGAGAGTCCAATTGGGGTAAGCCATTCCGCGATGATCTTCCTCAGTTGCCGTAAGAGGTTTTCAGCTGTGTGCGTATTCTGGAAAGCGGTGATACAAAGCGTAGCCTGCCTAGGAAAGAGTTGGCGTTTGCGAGATGCTGCTACTGGTGCCGCCGCTGCTGTTCTTGCGGCGGGAGTCCATACATCTACCCAGTGGGCTGTCACAGTCATATAGTCCTGACCCTGCCCTGCTCCACTTGTCCACATGTCCGTGGTTAAGTGGACATTGGGTACAACTGCATTTTTTAGGACACTGGTGAGTCTTTTTCTGACGTCCGTGTACATTCTCGGTATCGCCTACCTAGAGAAGTGGAACCTAGATGGTATTTGGTAACGGGGGCACACTGCCTCAATAAATTGTCTAGTTCCCTGTGAACTAACGGCGGATACCGGACGCACGTCTAACACCAACATAGTTGTCAAGGACTCAGTTATCCGCTTTGCAGTAGGATGACTGCTGTGATATTTCATCTTCCTCGCAAAGGACTGTTGAACAGTCAATTGCTTACTGGAAGTAGTACAAGTGGGCTTAAGACTTCCCCTCTGGGATGACCATCGACTCCCAGCGGCAACAACAGCAGCGCCAGCAGCAGTAGGCGTTACACGCAAGGATGCATCGGAGGAATCCCAGGCAGGAGAGGACTCGTCAGACTTGCCAGTGACATGGCCTGCAGGACTATTGGCATTCCTGGGGAAGGAGGAAATTGACACTGAGGGAGTTGGTGGGGTGGTTTGCGTGAGCTTGGTTACAAGAGGAAGGGATTTACTGGTCAGTGGACTGCTTCCGCTGTCACCCAAAGTTTTTGAACTTGTCACTGACTTATTATGAATGCACTGCAGGTGACGTATAAGGGAGGATGTTCCGAGGTGGTTAACGTCCTTACCCCTACTTATTACAGCTTGACAAAGGGAACACACGGCTTGACACCTGTTGTCCGCATTTCTGGTGAAATACCTCCACACCGAAGAGCTGATTTTTTTGGTATTTTCACCTGGCATGTCAACGGCCATATTCCTCCCACGGACAACAGGTGTCTCCCCGGGTGCCTGACTTAAACAAACCACCTCACCATCAGAATCCTCCTGGTCAATTTCCTCCCCAGCGCCAGCAACACCCATATCCTCCTCATCCTGGTGTACTTCAACACTGACATCTTCAATCTGACTATCAGGAACTGGACTGCGGGTGCTCCTTCCAGCACTTGCAGGGGGCATGCAAATAGTGGAAGGCGCATGCTCTTCACGTCCAGTGTTGGGAAGGTCAGGCATCGCAAACGACACAATTGGACTCTCCTTGTGGATTTGGGATTTCAAAGAACGCACAGTTCTTTGCGGTGCTTTTGCCAGCTTGAGTCTTTTCAGTTTTCTAGCGAGAGGCTGAGTGCTTCCATCCTCATGTGAAGCTGAACCACTAGCCATGAACATAGGCCAGGGCCTCAGCCGTTCCTTGCCACTCCGTGTGGTAAATGGCATATTGGCAAGTTTACGCTTCTCCTCCGACAATTTTATTTTAGGTTTTGGAGTCCTTTTTTTTCTGATCTTTGGTGTTTTGGATTTGACATGCTCTGTACTATGACATTGGGCATCGGCCTTGGCAGACGACGTTGCTGGCATTTCATCGTCTCGGCCATGACTAGTGGCAGCAGCTTCAGCACGAGGTGGAAGTGGATCTTGATCTTTCCCTAATTTTGGAACCTCAACTTTTTTGTTCTCCATATTTTATAGGCAGAACTAAAAGGCACCTCAGGTAAACAATGGAGATGGATGGATTGGATACTAGTATACAATTATGGACGGACTGCCACGGTTAGGTGGTATAAAAAAACCACGGTTAGGTGGTATATATTATAATAATAATACAATTATGGATGGACGGACTGCCTGCCGACTGCCGACACAGAGGTAGCCACAGCCGTGAACTACCGCACTGTACACTGGTTGATAAAGAGATAGTAGTATACTCGTAACAACTAGTATGACACTATGACGACGGTATAAAGAATGAAAAAAAAACCACGGTTAGGTGGTATATATTATAATAATAATACAATTATGGATGGACGGACTGCCTGCCGACTGCCGACACAGAGGTAGCCACAGCCGTGAACTACCGCACTGTACACTGGTTGATAAAGAGATAGTAGTATACTCGTAACAACTAGTATGACACTATGACGGTATAAAGAATGAAAAAAAAACCACGGTTAGGTGGTATATATTATAATAATAATACAATTATGGATGGACGGACTGCCTGCCGACTGCCGACACAGAGGTAGCCACAGCCGTGAACTACCGCACTGTACACTGGTTGATAAAGAGATAGTAGTATACTCGTAACAACTAGTATGACACTATGACGACGGTATAAAGAAAGAAAAAAAAATACCACGGTTAGGTGGTATATATTGTAATACAATTATGGATGGACGGACTGCCTGCCGAGTTCCGACTGCCGACACAGAGGTAGCCACAGCCGTGAACTACCGCACTGTACTGTGTCTGCTGCTAATATAGACTGGTTGATAAAGAGATAGTATACAATACATACAACAATATACTACTATACTGGTGGTCAGGCACTGGTCACCACTAGTCACACTGGCAGTGGCACTCCTGCAGCAAAAGTGTGCACTGTTTAATTTTAAATTAATATAATATTATGTACTCCTGGGGGCTCCTGCTATAACAACCTGCAGTGCTCCCCAGTCTCCCCCACAATTATTATAAGCTTTGCCTTTTATACATTGATGTGCAGCACACTGGGCTGAGCTGAGTGCACACAGACTGAGTCACACTGTGTGACTGGCTGCTGCTGTGTATCGTTTTTTTTCAGGCAGAGAACGGATATAGCAGAGAACGGATATATTATATTAAAATAAATAAAAGTTAACTAACAACAACTGCACTGGTCACTGTGGTAAACTCTGTCTGACTCTGCACAATCTCTCTCTCTCTTCTAATCTAATTTCTAATGGAGAGGACGCCAGCCACGTCCTCTCCCTATCAATCTCAATGCACGTGTGAAAATGGCGGCGACGCGCGGCTCCTTATATAGAATCCGAGTCTCGCGAGAATCCGACAGCGTCATGATGACGTTCGGGCGCGCTCGGGTTAACCGAGCAAGGCGGGAGGATCCGAGTCTGCTCGGACCCGTGAAAAAAACATGAAGTTCGTGCGGGTTCGGTTTCAGAGAAACCGAACCCGCTCATCTCTAGTTTTTATTACATTAGGTGAGTGGCCTAATATTGGAAAAAGTGCTGAAGGTTTTGTATGATTTATATACATTTCTCTTCACATACGGCGCAGTGTGTGGACTGGCAAATCCCTCTGTGTTTCTCTGACAGATTTTAGTGTGAGTCTGTCACCAATAGCTCCCCTGTGTGATTGTGGTGTCTAAGTACACGTGTGTAACATGTCAGACAATGGAGAGAGCTCTTCCCCAGAGGAACCCATTTTAGATACACAGGAGGGTAATGTGGTGGCCCTTCCCTCACAGAAGGGGCCAGAGTGGGTGAGAAAATTACAAAGTAATATGTCAAAGCTTTCTAGAAAATTCTCTGAGTCTGAACAACAGACAAAATACTGGAGAAAGTCAGTGGAGGATGTACTATTTGCTGATCCCTCCGCGTCATCCATACGGGACCCCTCAAGTTCCCAGAAAAGGTCACTTTCGCAGATTATGCAAGGTGACACAGACACAGGTTCTGACACAGATGTTGACACTGGGGATTTGAGAGGGGTGGACCCTAAATTAGCAAAAAGCATTCAATGTGTGATAGTTGCTATTAGGGAGGTGTTAGAGATTATATATTCAACATCTGAACCTGAGGAAAAGGCTTATTTTAATTTAAATAAAAAGCAGGTGATAACTTTTCCTCCTTCAAAGGAATTGAAAACATTATTTGAAAAATCCTGTTCTAACCTAGAAAAGAAATTTCATATTCCTAGAAGAATACGTTTGGCGTACCCTTTTCCTGAGGAAGACAGGAAAAGGTGGGAGTCACCCCCCATGGTAGACACCTCAGTTTCTAGGTTGTCTAAGAAAATGATTTTGCCTGTCCCAGGGTCGGCTTCCTTAAAGGAGCCTGCTGACCGTAAGATAGAAACGACCTTAAAGTCCCTTTATATGACTACCGGAACGTTACTCAGGCCCACCATTGCTTGTGCATGGGTAGGTAGCGCTATTGAAAAATGGTCAGACAACTTGTTAGCAAATATTGACACAGTTGATAAAGATTAAATGGTCTTAACTCTCGTTCACATAAAGGATTCTGCAGGATACTTGGTGGAAGCTATGAAGGATATTGGTTTATTAGGTTCAAAATCCTTAGCTATGGCGGTTTCAGCTCGCAGAGCACTGTGGATTCGCCAGTGGAATGCAGGTGCGGAATCAAACAGGAATATTGAAGCGCTCCCCTACAAAGGTGAGGCGCTATTTGGGGACCAGCTTTATACCATGATTTCAACGACTACCTCAGGAAAATCAGCATTTCTCCCTTCTGCAGCGGCACCTGCAAAGAAAGCATATCATTCGCTTTCGATGCAGTCCTTTCGGCCCAACAAATACAAAAAAGCTAACGGTGCTCCCTTCTTCACAGGAAGAGGGCGGGGAAGAGGTAAGAAACCTACAGCAACTTCTGGATCGCAGGAGCAGAAGTCAGCCACTGCTTCTGCTAAATCCACAGCATGACGCAGGGACTCCCCTGCGGGAGTACGATCAGGTGCGGGCGCGTCTAAAAATCTTCATTCAGGTCTGGGTACAATCAGATCTGGATCCTTGGATACTACAAATAGTATCTCAAGGTTACAAGTTAGAGTTTCAAGATTTCCCCCCATGCCGATTTTTCAAATCAGCCTTACCAGTTTCTGTTCAAGACAGAAGAAATATACTGGAAGCAATACAGAAATTTTGTCAGGAAAAAGTAATTACCTTAGTTCCTGGGCTACAACAGGAAAAAGGATTTTATTCAAGCCTGTTTGTGGTACCGAAGCCGGAAAGCTCGGTCAGAACGATTTTAAACCTAAAATCGCTGAACCTTTATCTAAAAAGGTTAAAATTCAAGATGGAGTCCCTGAGAGCAGTAATCTCCAGATTGGAGGAGAAGGATTTTATGGTGTCGGTGGACATCAAGGATGCTTATTTGCATGTTCCCATTTACCCTCAACATCAGGCATATCTGAGGTTTGCGGTTCAGGACTGCCACTACCAGTTCCAGACATTGCCATTCGGGCTCTCCATGGCACCGAGAGTATTCACCAAGGTGATGGCGGAGATGATGGTTTTCCTTCGCAAGAAAGGAGTCAACATAATTCCTTACCTGGATGATCTCCTGATAAAAGCGAGATCCAGGGAGAAGTTAATGCAAAACATTGCACTATCCTTGACGGTGCTTCAACAGCACGGTTGGATCATAAACTTTCCAAAATCATAATTGGAACCAACGATGAGGTTATCATTTCTGGGAATGATACTGGACACCGAAGTACAGAAAGTATTTTTACCGGTGGAAAAGGCTCTGGAGATCCAGAGGATGGTCAAGCAAATTTTGAAACCAACATGCGTGTCGATTCATCAGTGCATCCTCCTGCTGGGGAAGATGGAAGCGGCCTACGAAGATCTACAATATGGCCGATTCCATGCCAGGGTGTTCCAGTGGGATCTACTGGACAAGTGGTCCGGATCGCATCTACACATGCACCAGAGGATACTCCTGTCAACAAAAGCCAGAATTTCCCTCCTGTAGTGGCTACAAAGTTCTCACCTCCTAGAGGTACGCAGGTTTGGGGTTCAAGCCTGGATCCTAGTGACCACGGATGCAAGTCTCCGAGGTTGGGGAGCAGTCACACAAGGGGAAAGCTTCCAAGGAAGATGGTCAAGTCAAGAAACACTTCTTCCCATAAACATTCTGGAGTTGAGTGTCGTTTACAACAGCCTTCTACAAGCGGCGCATCTTCTTCAAGATCGTCCCATACAGATCCAGTCAGACAATGTAACAGCAGTAGCTTACATAAGCCGCCAGGGAGGAACGAAAAGCAGAGCGGCAACGGCAGAGGTGACAAAAATACTCTGCTCTGTCAGCAATCTTCATTCCGGGAGTGGACAACTGGGAAGCGGACTTCCTCAGCAGACACGATCTCCATCCAGGAAAATGGGGCCTCCACCAAGAAGTCTTTGCAGAGATAGCAATTTGTTGGGGCATTCCTCAAGTAGACATGATGGCATCTCGTCTCAACAAGAAGCTTCAGAAATATTGTTCCAAGTCGAGAGACCCACAAGCAATAGCAGTGGATGCACTAGTGACCCAGTGGGAGTTCCAGTCGGTGTATGTGTTCCCTCCACTTCCACTAATACCGAAAATTCTCAAGATCATAAGAAGAGAAAAAGTTTGGGCAATCCTCATTGTCCCAGACTGGCCAAGGAGGGCTTGGTATCCAGATCTTCAGGAGTTATTGATAGAAGACTCTCGGCCTCTTTCTCTTTGCGAGGACCTGCTTCAGCAGGGACCATTGATTTATCAAGACTTACCACGTCTACGTTGAGCGCCAGATCCTAGCCCGAAAGGGTATTCCCAACAACGTAATTCCCACACTTATTCAGGCCAGGAAAGGAGTAACGTCTAGACATTACCATCGTATTTGGAGAAAATATGTTTCTTGGTGTGAATCCAAGGATTCTACGGCGGTGGAGTTTCAATTAGGATGTTTTCTCCTATTTCTACAGGCTGGTGTGGATGCAGGTTTAAGATTGGGATCTATCAAGGTCCAAATTTTGGCCTTGTCCATTTTCTTTCATAAACGGTTGGCTTCCCTTCCTGAGGTTCAGACGTTCGTGAAGGGGGTTCTGCGCATCCAACCACCATTTGTGCCTCCTGCGGCACCATGGGATCTTAACGTGGTGTTGCAGTTCCTTAAATCGGATTGGTTTGAGCCTCTGAAAGAGGTGGAGTTAAAGTTTCTAACTTGGAAAGTGGTCATGCTGTTGGCCTTGACATCCGGAAGGCGGGTGTCTGAGTTAGAGGCCTTGTCTCACAGGAGCCCTTATTTGATCTTTTATGAAGATAGGGCTGAACTACGAACGCGTCAGCAATTTCTTCCATAGGTGGTATCTTCTTTCCAAATGAATCAACCTATTGTGGTGCCAGTGGCTTCTGACACCTCAGCTGTTTCAAAGTCCTTTGATGTCGCCAAAGCTTTGAAGACTTATATCATGAGAACAGCTCGTATAAGGAAAACAGAAGCATTGTTTATCCTGTATGATCCCAACAAGATTGGGTGTCCTGCTTCTAAGCAGATGATTGCACACTGGATCAGATGTACGGTTCAGCATGCTCAGGATTGCAGATACCGAGTTCGGTAATGGCCCACTCTACAAGGAAAGTGGGTTATTCCTAGGCGGCTGCCCGGGGGGTCTCTGCTTTACAGATTTGCCGAGCAGCTACTTGGTCAGGGGCAAACACGTTTGCTAAGTTTTACAAGTTTGACACCTTGGCTGTTGACGACCTTAAATTTGGTCAGTCAGTTCTGCAGGAACATCCGCACTCTCCCGCCAGTACTGTGAGCTTTGGTACATCCCCATGGTATTAAATGGACCCCAGCATCCTCTAGGACGTAAGAGAAAATAGGATTTTAATATACCTTCTGGTAAATCCTTTTCTCGTAGTCCGTAAAGGATGCTGGGCTCCCGCCCAGTGCTTTCTTTTTCCAGCATTATATTATAGTTTTTTTTCTTACACAAGTTTTTCCATGTTAAGTTGTTATTCAGCGGTTACTGAAAAGTTGTTCATGCTCGTTGGCATGGTTTGAGTTGTATGCCATGTTGTGCGGCATGGTTGAACGGTGTGAGCTGGTGTGAATCTCGCCACTAGCTTAATGTTAATCCTTCTCTCTAAGTTGTCCGTCTCCTCAGGCACAGTTCCTATACTGAAGTCTGGAAGAGGGGCATAGAGGGAGGAGCCAGTTCACACTGTAAAAAAGTCTTAAAGTGCCGAAGGCTCCTGCGGACCCATCTATACCCCATGGTACTAAATGGACCCCAGCATCCTCTACAGACTGCGAGAAAAAGATTTACCGGTAGGTATATTAAAATCCTATTATCTGCCACACCTGCAGTGCACATGGTTTTGCCCAACTGCTAAGAAATTTGCTGCTGCGATCAGGTCTGAATTATCCCCCTATATCAGACTGTCAGTCAGATACTGCTTCCTGGTGATAGATGACCACTCTTTGCTGGGCTGCCTGCCACAATATGGTAGCACCACTTACCTGCTCAGCATCAGTCTGGCTACTTTCTCTATACTCAGCTATACTATGCATATTTTAAATTATGTGTTGTGCATTATGCACCTAATTGAAGATTATTTTCTTAATTCAGATACTGAACAAAGGAAAAATAATGAAAGTGGGCAGACAGGAGAGGAAAGCAGGCCAGCCCGTGGTGAATATGTTACTGACAATAACACCGGACTACATCCCATCATTCCGCATTGTGGCTTATTATACCGTGAAAACTGGTGATCAGCATGAAATCGTAGCTGACTCTATCTGGGTAGATGTGACAGACACCTGTATGGGGACGGTAAGATGCTTCAATATTACAGATCATTAAACTACTTGCAGTCTAACTAACAAAATTAAAATGAAACTCCACTGAAAACTGACATTTCATTTAGTTCTATGAATTAAAAATGAATGCAATACATTACTGGAATACCTGGCGTGCAAACAGAAAGAAAAAAGGGTACACCACAAAGTGTCTCCGACGTACGTTTCACATTCAGCTTGTTCAGAGGCAGTGCTGTGATCAAGCTGAATATGTAATGTGCAGTACATCAGAGTTACTGGATGGCTCCTCAGACAAGCAGCTGCAGAGCACCCACAGTAGATCTGATCTCCCTGCTCTAATGTCATAAAATTCCTCTTAGGCTAAGTGGTTGTCCTTACCTGCTTTACTCAGCATATCAGGGCATGCTAATATGCTCATTGTTTAGCTGATACAGTTCCTTTACTTTCCTTTTGTTAGCACCAGTGTCTGGTTTCCTCCATAAGAGACATTACACCACATGTGAATCCCTGCTGTTGGACTGAACTTCGAAGCTTCAAAAGCTGCGAGGAGAAGTCCCTCAAAAATTGCAAAATTGGGGGTTTACACACAGGGAAACCCATTGATTCCACAGTTCATGCTGCATCTGAGGGGTTTCTGCGCAGTTATCCTCAAATATAGACACTGTAAAAAGTGTATCTACAGTACTGTGATTGATTAGCCTTTCCCAGCGCCGTTTGTGTATAATTTCCCCATCTGTGTATAAAGCTACAGTAGGTATACACTTTTGGTCAAGTTGGCAATCAGCTCGATGTTTCTGCCATTGGGAAGGTTCGATATCAGCAGCACACAGTAACCAATATTCTGCTAGTGGCAGTGCCGTAACTAGACATTTTAGCGCTGTGTGCAAGAAACAGCATTGGCACCCCACCCCCCCTCCCACATAATATTTAAAATAGTGCCAGTGCACGCCGTAGGCGTGTGCCAAAAATATAGGGGTGTGGCTTCATGGGGAAGAAGCGGGGCCACAAAATAATACCAATTCATAATATGCCACACAGCAGTGCCACTTACACATACAGGCAGAGTCCCCCTTTTACACATTACGGCAGGCAGATTCCCACTTTTACACCTTACAGCAGGCAGATTCCCACTTTTACACATTACGGCAGGATAGGTCCCCCTTTCACACATTATGGCAGGCAGAGTCCCTCTTATATGCAGTACAGCAGGCAGAGTCCCCATTTTACACATTACGTCAGGCAGATTCCCCCTTACATCCCCCCTGCCCTTAGAGTGTAGTAGAGTGTAGTGAAGTGTACTGTAGTGAAGTGTACTGTAGTGAAGTGTAGTGTAATATAGTGTAGAGTGTAGTGTCTGTGTAGGCACTTACGTCAGGTTTACATTCTTCCTGCGCTGTTGTCGGCTCCTGTACAGAACTGACTCCTCTGCAGAGTCTGTACACTTCACAGACAGAGAGGGGGCGGGCCACAGGAGCGCAGCAGCACAGGGGGGATATCCTGTCCACAGCGATCAGCTGCTCCATCTGGTCGGAGCTTGGGGCTGCTGCGGGTGCCAGGCACAGGGGAACAGGAGGATGGCCGTCAATGGGATGGATATGCAGCCACTCAGGGTGTATGTAGAAGGTGCGCCTACAGGGCAATTGTGCTGTGGACAATGCACCTTCTGCACAAAGCTAGTTTCGGCCCTGTCATTAATATTCAGTTACAATATACTGGCATACCTGGGATTCAGACCTATAACCTGCTGAACTGTAACCAAACACCTTACTCATTGAGCTATTTGATCCTGCATAAATACTATGAACACTATATGAAGCTACTGGAACTTTGTAAAAAAAAAATCAGTATTGCAATTGAGCAGATCTATGTAGTATACAGGCACACATCCAATCTCTTGCAGTCACACAATAAATAGATCTGCTCAGCTGCAATGCTGTTCATTTATTCACAAAGAACGCTTCAATTAGTTAGAATTCTCTATCTTAGAATTCCCTAGCTTTCTATGTAAGGGCAGATAGCTCAATGAATAGATTGTCTGACTGCAATGATACATGCAATGGGCTCAAATCCCGGGTATATCAGCATCTTCAAATGTAATAAAGGACAATGTGACTGAATAACAAAGAAATCTCAAGTTGAGTTCATGAATGTTGTATAGGTATTAGTGACAGAAGTGGGGTGGGGGGAGGAGACAGTGGTGGTCAGGAGTTGCTGGGCTTCAAAAAGGGGAAGCTCAAAGTGAAAGTAATTAAAACAAATAATTAACAAGTGCCACCAATTGCGCCCCCTACCCTGCAGCGCTATGTGCGATGCCCCCTCCGCACACACCTAGTTACGGCCCTGGCTAGTGGCATCACAATGGGGCTGCAGCCCGCAACCAGGATTGACCCGCCGAGGGGCTACACCAAAGTGCTGACTTCTCTTCAGTGACAGGAGCTGATTTCTGCACGGTGACATTATCTGCTGCACCCTGCTCCTGTCACTGTGCAGGAGTCGGCACTGCACTTGCACTGGTCCCCGGGGGCAGTCCGCATCTCCGGCACACCCGGAGTGATGAAATGGGGGTCCAGATGTGAGGCCATTCCCCCTTCCCATGAGTCTACATCCCTTTCCAGTGGGGCCACGCCCCTTTTTGCTGGCACACTGCTTGGCCGCACACTTAATGTGCCGCACCAGGTGCTACTGCAATCAGAGACTCCTCTGTATTCTGCCACACCACACTGAATGTGCATATGTTCACCCACGAGGAGGATGAGGTAATTAGGATAAATCATATGTAATATGGGCAGATTATGGAGAATGCACACACCTTTCGGCAGATATCTTGCCTACACGCTACACAATCAAACAGGCTGATCACCCAATTATTGGCAAATAGTCCCAACAATTGTATAGAGCAGTGGTTCACAAACTGGCGGCAGTGGTGCCCTGGGTTGGTGGTCCACGACCCAATAATAATAATTATGGTCAATGTGATAGGCAAAACCAAAGCTGATGGCTGCCAAACATATAATATGTTGTCAAAGTCGAAAAATATCGTGATCCACAATGCCTTGTACTAACCCCATGCACATGCCCGCTGCGCGGGCACATGCCGTGCGTGCGCATATTTGCACTTTGCGTAACGGAGCCCCTACGGCCGTACGCTTTGGCGCGTGGTATGTGCATTTACGGTAGGGTTTGTGAGCATGTAGCAGGCGACTCGTTCATACATATTTATCCCACATAGTATGTTTTGTAGGTAATATTCCTCTTAACAATGTCAGCAAGTATGTTTAGTGTAAATGGTTCATGGACAGAGGGATTCCTCTTTGCATGATATGAAGGGTCAGATAAAGGTTGAACGGTGGTGTTTAGTATCCAGCTGTAGAGTATTTTATTAGTAACATGTCAGTGTTGGTTAGGAAGAGATTGTTCGCTGTTGCGTATAGTTATGTATAAAAGTAGTTTATAGACATTTACTGTATTTGCAGTTTATTACACATGCGGGTGGAATCCAGAGGATACCTCCCACCTGGGCAGTTGGAGAAGGACACAGCCCACCTGTTTAAACCCACCTATGACCTTTACTATAATGTGGAGACACATTCCTGTGTCCAATGAACAATAAGATTGTAGGGACCATTGTATTGTGAATGTATGCTGTGAATTTAAGGACCACCATTGCTGGGCAACTCACTCTCTGCAAGGTTTTCACATTGAAGGCTGGAGGCTGGATCCAGACGCGCTTGCGAATCATTCCCACGTGTGTAAGTTCTCTGTGGCCATTTTGTTATCCGTAAGTGTTTGCCATTTATTCTCTTTCTGTTTGTTAGTATTTGCGATTGTTCGCTATTGTTCATTTTAAGTCTTGTTATTTTGTTTAGATATTAATGTTAGGTCTGTAGTGTATAAGCTGTAACTGTTTTCCCCTTTTTCATACTAAAGATTCTTCTATGAAGGTGTTGGAACCTTACCAGGTCTTGTGTATTTCACCATTTATTATAAAGGGTCTCTCTTAGCGTATTAACCGCTAATACCGTATTCACATAGTTAAAGGTTTAAGCATTACATCATTGTGGTATTAATTTGCCAAGGTTTACAGTATAAGCATACCCTTACAGTGTCCTTTTAAAAGGTTTAAAAGGCTACCAACTGTGTGTGCGCCCGCTGTGTGTATTCCGTACACTCAGCGCAGCGTGTGTACGTTACGTGCGTACCACGTGCAAAGTCTTTGTACGCAAATAGTGTACAAAGTGCGTAGCACGTGCACGTGGTCTGGCGTCCATTTTAGCTCCACTGTATTAGGACATAGCTTAATGTTTTAAGTATAGAATTGACTTTTTCAATTGGGTGCTCATCCGGGATTCCTCATATCCGCAACCTAGCGGAACCAGGCAGACTTTATCCATCAGCAAAGGGCGGGAAGGTATTATCACCTGTTAGCCGTTTGGTGGTTGGGGATACAGTAGTGCTGATCAGATAAGCGTCTGCTCCGCTTGGTTTGTAGGGATGCTGGTGGGATCCGGAACCGAAAAGTAAGAACGTTAAGCTATTGTCTTTTAAATCTGTTTTAATTTCTGTTTGGTGCCAACTGCGCACGCAACAAATGTAACACACGCACACACCTGTACTCTGCATATCTGACCATATTGTTGCAAAACAAGGATCAAATGAGTCATATTGTGCTTGATTCAGATTGGATTGTTTATCTGTTTAAATAGGTTTAAAAGTATTTTTAAAAGTTTGCATAGCTTGATAGTTTTATTTTTAACCCAGGCCTAAAATAACTTCAGGGGCTTGCATGGTGATTTTTTTTTGTGTGACAAAGGAAGCCACATGGTCTGTCCTCCATTTTGTGTAAGCCTCATGGATGTGGAAGGGGGAGGAGCAGCGGCCATTTTGGGGAAAGTCATTTTTTTTCAAAATAGCTGATTTTCAGTCTACTCAGGAATAATCAGCCGTCCTTTGTAAAAAAAAAAAAAAAAAGAAATCACCATTTATGAGTTTCCAATGCATTTATTTAACCCGTGTCATAATCAATTATAAATAGTTCAGATGGGGCTTAATGAAAGTTAATAGTAAAATGAATATTTGATTTAGGAACGACACACAGAGAAACAAATTCCCCCCCCCCCCTCTCCTTACTTCTAGGATTCAGTTAAACTGCTTGTTGTAGGATAGCCATTGAAATGCAAATTAACCTGTGTAACTGTTTTTTTTCCTAGCAGTGAAAAAATCACCTTCACAGACAGTCAAAAGCATATCGTTATGCAAATTAGAAGCACTGAATAAGTAAATGAGTCTCAGGATACCAGTGGATGGTACATAGATATAATATTATAATTATATGTGTGTGTTTATATCAATGTATGTTCTACAAGATAGCGATCCAATATGAATCATACTATTGGAAGCATTGTTTATTAGATAATAATAATAATAATAATAATAATTTTATTTATTTAGCGCTCTTTCTCCAACAGGACTCAAGGCGCTTTACAGACATCAAAAACAATACACATGATACAGAGGATTTGAGTAATACAACAATAGACAAGCAACACAGACATAAAAGAAAAACCTTAAGCCCACAGAAAGCATAACGCAGGATTGGTGTAGGTATTTTGGGTAATAACTTCCAAGGGTTGTGTATTCCACCCTCACAGGTACCAAGTGCAGCAGCCATCTTGGGCGCTCTGCGTAGGATTACCCAGGGTGGAATAGTCTACCCCTAGAAGAGATGACACAAAATGGGGGTGATTTCAGAGTCCTACAGTTCAGAGTAGGGTTCCAACAAAACCACAAGGTCCATGTATTTTTCATCCCATCCACAAGTGTACCATATGGGGCAGCCATGTTGGGCGCACTTTGAAGGTTACACTGTGGGAGGTGAGCCATACAAGGGCCAAGTTCATATATGGGAAAACTGATGCTTATGTAGTAGTATGATGTATCCTGCATGTAGGGCACAATGGAAAGGTGTGCAATCAGTGTAGGTAAACATTACAGGAAAAACACATGGTAGGGTGGAAGCGAGCAATGAAGAGGAAAGAAAAAAATAACACAATAGCAGGTAACTAGTGGCAGAAGTAGGATTGGGATAACATTTTGATCAGATCTTAGTACGGGTGGGTAGGAGAATGTGGGGGCATACTCAGACGCAGTGGGGATGTCCCTGCTGATCCTGGTCCTCTTCCCCCACAGTTCCCTGTTCATCTTGATGGTTAAGCCCAGGGGCAGACTTGATGTTCTCAGCCAGAGAGGTGGTAAGCCTGGTCTTGGTGTTCTCATGTTTGAGGCGAGGAGAGGCCACATAAAGTTCCAGAGTATTCAGGTTGTAATGCCGTGTATTTCATTTGTGTACTTTGACATATCTACCTTTCTATTTGCCATTTATCATTGATCACGTGCTGAGAAAAAATGTGTTGCTATTTTAGTTAAAAGTAAGATTAATACTTAAAGGGAGTAATTGTAAAACACGCACACAGCCTGGCCTAGTTAAAAGTTGATACAGTGGAATCTGTGTGGTGTTTGGTAAGCGATTATAGTTAAATATCGTTTACATTTATAGAAGCGTGTTATTTGTGTTACTGCGGACGTATCCAGCCTGTGTACACGTGTCTCTGACCAAGTGCGAGACAGCGTACGCAACGCAAAGGCCTTCACACGTGGCGTGAATTACGCAACGTGCGTACGGATACGCCCACTAAATACAAATCACACAATAGCATTGTTTTAGTAGGCGATACGGAAGCAACGCGATAATAGCACAAATTGATTTCAGTTTCCAAAAATTTTAGTTTAAAAGATCCTTCTCTCGTTGCAACTCCTCTGGGATTAACCTGTTACCTGAATTAAAGAAATTTTCTGTACAGAAAAATCAAAGTACAGGTTGAGTATCCCATATCCAAATATCCGATATACGGAATATTCTGAAATACGGACTTTTTTGAGCGAGAGTGAGATAGTGAAACCTTTGTTTTCAGATGGCTCAGTGTACACAAACTTTGTTTAATACACACAGTTATTAAAAATATTGTATTAAATGACCTTCAGGCTGTGTGTATAAGGTGTATATGAAACATAAATGAATTGTGTGAATGTAGACACACTTTGTTTAATGCACAAAGTTATAAAAAATATTGGCTAAAATTACCTTAAGGCTCTGTGTGTAAGGTGCATATAAAACATAAATGCATTCTGTGCTTAGATTTAGGTCCCATTGCCATGATATCTCATTATGGTATGCAATTATTCCAAAATACGGAAAAATCCCATATCCAAAATACCTCTGGTCCCAAGCATTTTGGATAAGGGATACTCAACCTGTATATATGAAGTGAAAGAGCGTGCGTATGCAAGTAAAGTTTTCTTTTTGGGGTGAACCTTGGAAATCGAGTTCTCGTAGGTGTACACCCATGAAGTGATATCATGTGGTGGCGTGGGAGGCATCTCACGTTAACAGTGAATAAAAGGAGCAATTAGTGTTACAGCAGACCAGGGGGTCCGCTGAAAGTAAGTTTTGAAGACCCTGACTTAAGAAAGGTCAGAGGTAGTGAGGCGCAGCCCCGGGGGTTGGCGCAGTACCCATATAGGCCCGTTTTGAGAAGCTCCGGCTGAAGGTTTCGTAGCCTAAACAACCGATTCCGTTGGTCGTGCAGCGTATAAATAATAGTTACTTATACGCAGTGCGACTGTACCGCATGTAATTGTGTGCATTAGTTTGTTACCTTGATACCCATTACGCAATTTGCGTACGCTTTGTGGGATCATAAACGCTATTTGTACATTCTAATGTGATTTGTGTAGGTTTTTTTTATTTTAAGGGAGGTTCGCTGATCACTCAGGAATTCTCCAACAACCGATACTTACTGGGGAGGGTAACCTACTCCCACACGCCCCAGTAAATAAAGGTTACACAGGGGCCCTAGGTTGGGTACGGCAGCGCTGAAGCAGTGTTTGGGTGTATTGGCCAACGTGGGCGAGAGTGAATTCGTTGAACTTTCACCGTCGCCTTACCTCGGGCAATTTGTTTTTTTGTGGGCATTCGCTGAGAGGGCAATACCTGCAAATAATGGGGGCCAGTTGCTCAAGTAAGGGACGATCAACCAAGGTTCAGGTTGATTTAGTACCATGACCAGTTGGGTCGGCCAGGTATATAATGTGTGAAAAATATGGATCACACGCAGAGGTTTTATGCAATGAGTGGGAACGTATGACTGTGAACGATGGGGAGAAGTTTCCCCTGGGTAGGCAGTTTTAATCCGGAGGTTTTGAAAAAATTTAAGGAGAAGGATATGTCTAATAAAGTCCGGGAAGCAACGAATTAGACATTATAATTGTTTACATTTATGGCAACAGGAAGGTGAGATACAAAGAGGATTAGCTTACACAGCTGGTTCTCACCTTATCAGGAAAAACATGGCAACTGGAGAAACAATGGCTACAGAGAATGGCATACTGGTATATGATAAAAATGCACTTAGTAACTGTAGTAATAAATGTAATAATGATTGAAGTAAAATTGATAAATGTACAAATTCTAACCCGTGCAAGTTGCACCCCATGTTAAACTTCCCTCAGGATTACAAGCAAGAAAGTGAGCCCAGCACGATGTCGGCACCTTTCCCAGCAGCTATCATACGAGACACCCAGGTGGGCACGGCCCAATCGGTAAAGGCAGTAGTTAAGCCCCCTAATGGAGGGTCAGGTGAGGTCGTGTCCACAGGTAAGTACGGTATTGTATATTATGCACAGACAAATGCACCTCATATTGTAGAGTCAACACAAGATGATGTAGTTGAACTTAATCCTGTCAAGGTGATCACAGTCCCCAATGGGAGGACTGACGCTCAGGGAGCCACTCCCGCCAGGAACATTGCAATGCACTGCCCCTGGTCCCGGACAGAATTAAGGACAATTATGTCTGAATTTCCTGATCCCAGGAGAGATCTAGCCACATGTCAGGGGTTTATTAAAGAACTAGGAAACTCCGCCGAACCCACCAACAAAGATTGGCGGACAGTGCTGAGAGCATGTTTGCCCTCCAATATTGACCCTGCGAAATTCATCACTGATTGTAAGGTATATAAAGAGAGACCTCTCACTGAGGCCTACAATCAGGAGAATGTACGACAAACCAACATGCAATTAGGAGTATATTTCCCAACTATTGTCAAGTGGAACAAAATCTTTTCCACAAGACAAAAAGAAGGTGAAATTGCTTCTAATTATTTCAATCGAGCACTGCAAGTAATGGCTGGATACACTGGGATGCGGACATTGAGGAAAATGTACATCATAGAGAAGTAGCGGAAATACTGGTGGGGGACACTGTGCAGAGATACCGATGGACATGTTGGTGTGACAGCCTGATGGTGAACGCAAGATCTGACACCCCCTGACGAAGTCCATTGACGAAACGCGTTGGGCGTGGCCTGTGGAGCAAAGGACAGATGGTCTGAATTTGATCCTGGTCCCGGTGGCAGAGCAGCCGGTATCCGTGATCCCTGCGGTAGAAGGAGATTCATCGACGGGAGAAAGCGGGTCCGATGCTGGATAGACCGGAGGACTGAGTGCACCGTTTTAAACCAAGATGTATGTGAGCATATGTTCTAAATAAATGGAATTGTGAACCTGTGTATTTATACCTGCGCCCTCCATTCTTCTTTTACTACATGCACCTTGGGATTAGTGGCTCTATTCCCTAAAGGAGGAAGCGGCAGCGGCAGCGTACATCGCATAGAAAACGGGACCTAGGATATCAACCAAGGACTTAAAGTATTTTAAAGGAAAGTGTGTTGAATGCGCAGCTTTTTTACCTTTTTATATATATATATATATATATATATATATTGTTCTCTCTCTCTTTTTGTTCTTTCATGTTTTACGGATGGTATGTCACACAACAGTTAGACAAATGGTAATGCAAGATTTATTCTCCTTACAGAAAGATCGCTGAGTCGGAAAGAATATTGTATCACCGGAATGTTCGTTTTGGAAGACTGAGAGACAGCACCTTTGAGATGACAACTGAGCAAGAGGAACAACAAGACTAGAGGACAAATCATCGTAACATTTTTCTTTCCCTTCAATTATTTTCTGTACCTCCATTACAAATTTCTCTTTCTCCTCCTGTAAGATGGACTCGCCCCAAGAGACTGCAGTCCGTGTTTTCCTGTTGACCCTGTTGTTGACCAGAGCAGTCTGTTTCGGTGAGAGTACCAGTGAGGTCGAGAAAGGATCTGGAATGGGTTCTGATGATCAGGATGGATTCGTAGAATTCCAAGAGCAACACAATCACAGAGTAAAGGCGAGTATCAGAAAACTATCTAGTAGCCATGACATTAGTAGACATTGCGAAGGATTGTTAGCTGAAGAGAACTGCATCTGTAGGAATTGTGACAACATAGTGGAGGACAGGTGCATCTAGAAATGTCAGTCCTGTTTTAATATCAACATGGACCGGCATCCATTGGGTGACTATCACTCATTAGTGGGAAAAGTTTTAAATCAGACAGACTGCTGGGGGTGCTCACAGGTACCTCAAGGTCATAGCAAGTCAGGAATAGTACCATTCCCTTTAACGATAGGTGAGGTACTTGAATTAAGGGGTGGGAGGCCGGTGGACAAGAGATTTAATATTTCTAGTCCTCCTAGTTTGGAGCTCCACTAATATCATGTGGATAGGTCCTTAATATGTTTTAACTTTTCCAATCCCCGAAAGCCGGGAAATTGGGAAGTGTCATGGAATAATCAAACCATGACATTTTCACACAGAGCTGACAGAATGCCCGTAGACTCAGAACTTATACGCCAAATAGCCGATGGTGGAAAATATTTCCGATATAGGTACACTTTAGGAAGTAGGACCATGCGAGTTGGAGAAGTATCACCAGGATACTGTGCACATATCATATGACCGGATACGTGTACTAGACAGATGAGAGAATTAGGAATAGGATTTTTCACATGGAAGGTTTGTAATATGGTTAGGTCATATTCTGTCTCATATGTTCTCCCCGATGACGCATACTTCATATGCGGGAGAAAGGCGTATAAGTTCCTTGCCCCAAAACTCAGAGGGATTGTGTTACGTTGGAAAGGTGTTGCCTGAAGTAATTTATGATCCATCAATTTAGACAATGTTGTGATGAGACATGATTCCGCGATCCGTTTCTTTCACCCGTTTCTCCTTTGGTTTTCTCCAAGGTACAAAGACCTCCGCCTGGAAGAAGAATTTGACGACCACTTTATATAGACCACTGATGAACTGTATCATAGACACCTAATGAGCTTTTAGAGACTGTAATTTTATGGACACTTGAAGAGCTTTGCTTGCCACTTACAGCAAAGATACAGTAAAGATACAACAATCCGGACAAGACGTCAACAAGACTTCAACAAGACATCCAAGGACAAGCACATACACATAATCATATGAATGTATTTATAGCGTATGTTTCTTATCTTCATCTCTACTATCTTCAGGTAGTGACACACATAGTCGACAGGTGATTTTCACATACTAGCATCCACATATGTTTCCCCCCTCATGTATCATCAACTAAATGTGCTCCCCCATTTATTGTAACTAAAAGCCGAAAAGAGCTCGGTAGAGTTTGACAGCCCATCCACAGACCCTTAATACGGGATAAGAAGGATTCAATGTATACTTCGCAATACCTCGAAGCTTATTTAAAACATGTACGGCGCGATGATACATGCCCCTCAGACATGGATTCCATACACACATGCTTTTACTATCTCACTAGGTCATACCTTTCCCACATCCTCCTCTCCTCCCTACTCCCAATCTTAATGATATTTCTCTGACGTCCTAGTGGATGCTGGGAACTCCGTAAGGACCATGGGGAATAGCGGCTCCGCAGGAGACTGGGCACAAATAGAAAGCTTTAGGACTACCTGGTGTGCACTGGCTCCTCCCCCTATGACCCTCCTCCAAGCCTCAGTTAGATTTTTGTGCCCGACCGAGCAGGGTGCAATCTAGGGGGCTCTCCTGAGCTTCTTAGAGAAAAGTTAGTTTTAGGTTTTTTATTTTCAGTGAGACCTGCTGGCAATAGGCTCACTGCATCGAGGGACTGAGGGGAGAAGAAGCGAACCTGCCTGCTTGCAGCCAGCTTGGGCTTCTTAGGCTACTGGACACCATTAGCTCCAGAGGGACCGAACACAGGCCCAGCCTCGGAGTCCGGTCCCAGAGCCGCGCCGCCGGCCCCCTTACAGAGCCAGAAGCAAGAAGAGGTCCGGAAAATCGGCGGCAGAAGACATCAGTCTTCATCAAGGTAGCGCACAGCACTGCAGCTGTGCGCCATTGCTCCTCATGCACACCTCACACTGCGGTCACTGATGGGTGCAGGCCGCTGGGGGGGGCGCCCTGAGCAGCAATAAAAACACCGTGGCTGGCAAAAATACATAACATATAGCCCCCAGGGCTATATGGATGTATATTATCCCCTGCCAGATTCCTACAAAAAGCGGGAGAAAAGTCAGCCGAGAAGGGGGCGGAGCCTATCTCCTCAGCACACTGGCGCCATTTTCCCTCACAGCTCCGCTGGAAGGACGTCTCCCTGACTCTCCCCTGCAGTCCTGCACTACAGAAAAGGGTAAAAAAGAGAGGGGGGGGCACTATTTTGGCGCAGTTTGATAATATCAGCAGCTATAAGGGGAAAACACATTATATAGTGGTATCCCTGTATATATATAGCGCTCTGGTGTGTGCTGGCATACTCTCCCTCTGTCTCCCCAAAGGGCTAGTGGGGTCCTGTCCTCTATCAGAGCATTCCCTGTGTGTGTGCTGTGTGTCGGTACGATTGTGTCGACATGTATGAGGAGGAAAATGATGTGGAGGCGGAGCAATTGCCTGTAATGGTGATGTCACCCCCTAGGGAGTCGACACCTGAGTGGATGGGCTTATGGAAGGACTTACGTGACAGTGTCAGTTCTTTACAAAAGACAGTTGATGACATGAGACAGCCGGCTACTCAGCTTGTGCCTGTCCAGGCGTCTCAAAGACCATCAGGGGCTCTAAAGTGCCCGTTACCTCAGATGGCAGATACAGACGCCGACACGGATACTGACTCCAGTGTCGACGATGAAGAGACGAATGTAACTTCCAGTAGGGCCACACGTTACATGATTGAGGCAATGAAAAATGTTTTACACATTTCTGATAGTACAAGTACCACTAAAAAGGGTATTATGTTTGGTGAGAAAAAACTACCTGTAGTTTTTCCTGCATCTGAAGAATTAAATGAAGTGTGTGATGAAGCGTGGGTTTCCCCCGATAAAAAACTGATAATTCCTAAAAGGTTATTGGCATCATACCCTTTCCCGCCAGAGGATAGGGTACGTTGGGAAACACCCCCTAGGGTGGATAAAGCGCTTACACGCTTGTCTAAGCAAGTGGCACTACCTTCTCCTGATACGGCCGACCTTAAGGTACCTGCTGACAGAAAGCAGGAGAATATCCTAAAATGTATATACACTCACATGGGTGTTATACTGCGACCAGCAATCGCTTCAGCCTGGATGTGCAGTGCTGGGGTGGCTTGGTCGGAGTCCCTGACTGACAATATTGATACCCTAGATAGGGACAGTATATTACTGACTATAGAGCATTTAAAAGATGCATTTTTATATATGCGTGATGCACAGAGGGATATTTGCCGACTGGCATCAAGAGTAAGTGCGCTGTCCATTTCTGCCAGACGGGGGTTATGGACTCGGCAGTGGTCAGGTGATGCGGATTCCAAAAGGCATATGGAAGTATTGCCTTATAAAGGGGAGGAGTTATTTGGGGTCGGTCTATCAGACCTGGTGGCCACGGCAACGGCTGGAAAATCCACATTTTTACCCCAGGTTGCCTCTCAACATAAGAAGACGCAGTATTATCAGGCGCAGTCCTTTCGGCCCCATAAGGGCAAGAGGGCAAAAGGATCCTCATTTTTGCCCCGTGGCAGAGGAAGTGGAAAAAGGCTGCAACAAACAGCCAGTTCCCAGGAACAGAAGCCCTCTCCCGCTTCTGCCAAGTCCTCAGCATGACGCTGGGGTTTTACAAGCGGACTCAGGCACGGAGGGGGCCCGTCTCAAGAATTTCAGCGCGCAGTGGGCTCACTCACAAGTGGACCCCTGGATCCTTCAGGTGGTATCTCAGGGGTACAAATTGGAATTCAAGACGTCCCCCCCTCGTCGTTTCCTAAAGTCCGCTTTACTGACGTCTCCCTCCGACAGGGAGGCGGTATTGGAAGCCATTCACAAGCTGTACTCTCAGCAGGTGATAATCAAGGTACCCCTCCTGCAACAGGGAAGGGGGTATTATTCCACGCTATTTGTGGTACCGAAGCCGGACAGCTCGGTGAGACCTATTTTAAATCTGAAATCCTTGAACACTTACATACAGAGGTTCAAGTTCAAGATGGAGTCACTCAGAGCAGTGATCGCGAACCTGGAAGAAGGGGATTATATGGTGTCTCTGGACATCAAGGATGCTTACCTCCATGTCCCAATTTTCCCTTCTCACCAAGGGTACCTCAGGTTTGTGGTACAGAACTGCCACTATCAGTTTCAGACGCTGCCGTTTGGATTGTCCACGGCACCCCGGGTCTTTACCAAAGTAATGGCTGAAATGATGATACTTCTTCGAAGGAAAGGAGTTTTAATTATCCCTTACTTGGACGATCTCCTGATAAGGGCAAGATCCAGGGAACAGTTGGTAGTCGGAGTAGCACTATCTCAAGTAGTGCTGCGGCAGCACGGGTGGATTCTCAATATCCCAAAATCGCAGCTGATTCCGACGACACGGCTTCTATTCCTAGGGATGATCCTGGACACAGTACAGAAAAAGGTGTTTCTCCCGGAGGAGAAAGCCAGGGAGTTATCCGAGCTGGTCAGAAACCTCCTAAAACCAGGCCAAGTCTCAGTGCATCAATGCACAAGGGTCCTGGGAAAAATGGTGGCTTCCTACGAAGCAATCCCATTCGGCAGATTCCACGCAAGAACATTCCAGTGGGATCTGCTGGACAAATGGTCCGGTTCGCATCTTCAGATGCATCAGCGGATAACCCTGTCCCCAAGGAAAAGGGTGTCTCTCCTGTGGTGGTTGCAGAGTGCTCATCTTCTAGAGGGCCGCGTATTCGGCATTCAGTACTGGGTCCTGGTGACCACAGATGCCAGCCTGAGAGGCTGGGGAGCAGTCACACAGGGAAGAAATTTCCAGGGCTTGTGGTCAAGCCTGGAGACATCTCTTCACATAAATATCCTGGAGTTAAGGGCCATTTACAATGCTCTAAACCAGGCAAGACCTCTGCTTCAAGGTCAGACGGTGCTGATCCAGTCGGACAACATCACGGCAGTCGCCCACGTCAACAGACAGGGCGGCACAAGAAGCAGGAGGGCAATGGCAGAAGCTGCAAGGATTCTTCGCTGGGCGGAAAATCATGTAATAGCACTGTCAGCAGTGTTCATTCCGGGAGTGGACAACTGGGAAGCAGACTTCCTCAGCAGGCACGGCCTCCACCCGGGAGAGTGGGGACTTCACCCAGAAGTCTTCCACATGATTGTAAACCGTTGGGAAAAACCAAAGGTGGACATGATGGCGTCCGGCCTCAACAAAAAACTGGACAGGTATTACGCCAGGTCAAGGGACCCTCAGGCAATAGCTGTGGACGCTCTGGTATCACCGTGGGTGTACCAGTCAGTGTATGTGTTCCCTCCTCTGCCTCTCATACCCAAAGTACTGAGAATTATACGACAGAGAGGAGTAAGAACTATACCCGTGGCTCCGGATTGGCCAAGAAGGACTTGGTACCCGGAACTTCAAGAGATGCTCACAGAGGACCCGTGGCCTCTGCCTCTAAGAAGGGACCTGCTCCAGAAAGGACCCTGTCTGTTCCAAGACTTACCGCGGCTGCGTTTGACGGCATGGCGGTTGAACGCCGGATCCTGAAGGAAAAAGGCATTCCGGAAGAAGTCATCCCTACCTTGATCAAAGCCAGGAAGGATGTAACCGCAAAGCATTATCACCGCATTTGGCGGAAATATGTTGCGTGGGGCGAGGCCAGGAAGGCCCCAACGGAGGAATTTCAACTGGGTCGATTCCTGCATTTCCTGCAAACAGGAGTGTCTATGGGCCTCAAATTGGGGTCCATTAAGGTTCAAATTTCGGCCCTGTCGATTTTCTTCCAAAAAGAACTGGCTTCAGTTCCTGAAGTTCAGACGTTTGTCAAGGGGGTGCTGCATATACAGCCTCCTTTTGTGCCTCCAGTGGCACCTTGGGATCTCAATGTAGTTTTGGGGTTCCTAAAGTCACATTGGTTTGAACCGCTTAAATCTGTGGATTTAAAATATCTCACTTGGAAAGTGGTTATGCTGTTGGCCCTGGCTTCGGCCAGGCGCGTCTCAGAATTGGCGGCTTTATCCTGTAAAAGCCCTTATCTGATTTTCCATTCGGACAGGGCGGAATTGAGGACTCGTCCTCAGTTTCTCCCTAAGGTGGTGTCAGCGTTTCACCTGAACCAGCCTATTGTGGTGCCTGCGGCTACAAGGGACTTGGAGGACTCCAAGTTGCTAGACGTCGTCAGGGCCCTGAAAATATATGTTTCCAGGACGGCTGGAGTCAGAAAATCTGACTCGCTGTTTATCCTGTATGCACCCAACAAGCTGGGTGCTCCTGCTTCTAAGCAGACCATTGCTCGCTGGATCTGTAATACAATTCAGCTTGCGCATTCTGTGGCAGGCCTGCCACAGCCAAAATCTGTAAATGCCCACTCTACAAGGAAGGTGGGCTCATCCTGGGCGGCTGCCCGAGGGGTCTCGGCGTTGTAACTTTGTCGAGCTGCTACTTGGTCAGGGTCAAATACCTTTGTAAAATTTTACAAATTTGACACTCTGGCTGAGGAGGACCTTGAGTTCTCTCATTCGGTGCTGCAGAGTCATCCGCACTCTCCCGCCCGTTTGGGAGCTTTGGTATAATCCCCATGGTCTTTACGGAGTTCCCAGCATCCACTAGGACGTCAGAGAAAATAAGAATTTACTTACCGATAATTCTATTTCTCGTAGTCCGTAGTGGATGCTGGGCGCCCATCCCAAGTGCGGATTATCTGCAATACTTGTACATAGTTATTGTTAACAATTCGGGTTATTATTGTTGTGAGCCATCTATCCAGAGGCTCCTCTGTTATCATGCTGTTAACTGGGTTCTTATCACAAGTTGTACGGTGTGATTGGTGTGGCTGGTATGAGTCTTACCCGGGATTCAGAATCCTTCCTTATTGTGTACGCTCGTCCGGGCACAGTATCCTAACTGAGGCTTGGAGGAGGGTCATAGGGGGAGGAGCCAGTGCACACCAGGTAGTCCTAAAGCTTTCTATTTGTGCCCAGTCTCCTGCAGAGCCGCTATTCCCCATGGTCCTTACGGAGTTCCCAGCATCCACTACGGACTACGAGAAATAGAATTATCGGTAAGTAAATTCTTATTATTTCATGGTAACATATATATATTTTTCTGCTTAATTGTTTATATAGTGGCAGTTATTGTTGACTGCCAAAGGGTGGACTGTCAAAGTCGAAAAATATCGTGATCCACAATGCCTTGTACTAACCCCATGCACATGCCCGCTGCGCGTGCACACGCCGAGCCGTGCGTGCGCATATTCGCACTTTGATTAACGGAGCCCCTGCGGCCGTACGCTTTGGCGCGTGGTATGCGCATTTATGGTAGGGTTTGTGAGCATGTAGCGGGCGACTCGTTCATAACATATTTATCCCACATAGTATGTTTTGTAGGTAATATTCCCCTTAACAATGTCAGCAAGTATGTTTAGTGTAAATGGTTCGTGGACAGAGGGATTCCTCTTTGCATGATATGAAGGGTCAGATAAAGGTTGAACGGTGGTGTTTAGTATCCAGCTGTAGATTATTTTATTAGTAACATGTCAGTGTTGGTTAGGAAGAGATTGTTCGCTGCTGCGTATAGTTATGTATAAAAGTAGTTTATATACATTTACTGTATTTGCAGTTTATTACACATGCGGGGGGAATCCAGAGGATACCTCCCACCTGGGCAGTTGGAGAAGGACACAGCCCACCTGTTTAAACCCACCTATGACCTTTACTATAATGTGGAGACACATTCCTGTGTCCAATGAACAATGAGATTGTAGGGACCATTGTATTGTGAATGTATGCTGTGAATATAAGGACCACCATTTCTGGGCCACTCACTCTCCGCAAGGTTTTCACATTGAAGGCTGGAGGCTGGATCCAGATGCGCTTGCGAATCATTCCCACGTGTGTAAGTTCTATGTGGCCATTTTGTTATCCGTAAGTGTTTGCCATTTATTCGCTTTCTGTTTGTTAGTATTTGCGATTGTTCGCTATTGTTCATTTTATGTCTTGTTATTCTGTTTAGATATTAATGTTAGGTCTGTAGTGTATAAGCTGTAACTGTTTTCCCCTTTTTCATACTAAAGATTCTTCTATGAAGGTGTTGGAACCTTACCAGGTCTTGTTTATTTCACCATTTATTATAAAGGGTCTCTCTTAGCGTATTAACCGCTAATACTGTATTCACATAGTTAAAGGTTTAAGCATTACATCATTGTGGTATTAATTTGCCAAGGTTTACAGTATAAGCATACCCTTACAGTGTCCATTTAAAAGGTTTAAAAGGCTACCAACTGTGTGTGCGCCTGCTGTGTGTATTCCGTACACTCAGCGCAGCGTGTGTACGTTACGTGCGTACCACGTGCGAAGTCTTTGTACAGCAAATAGCGTACAAAGTGCGTAGCACGTGCACGTGGTCTGGTGGCCATTACAGCTCCACTGTATTAGGACATAGCTTAATGTTTTAAGTATAGAATTGACTTTATCAATGTGGGCAAACAGAAGTGCGAACCCCACATAACAAGCTACACTAAGGACGACCGGTAAGCACAATTTATTTAATTATTTTTTTTAAATTCAGAATCTCTGAAAAATAAACTTTTGACTCAGGGGTGCCGTGAAAAATCTGCTGATACTGATATTTGGGCATAATTCAAAACAGGTTGGGAGCACTTGGCAAAGGCCCTCATTTAGACCTGCACATCTACAATCAGCTTCCCTGACATGCGGGGGGACGCCGAGCACAGGACTAGTCCGCCCCACATGTCAGGCCCAACCCCCCCCCCCCCTTCCTCACAAGTACTAAAGCATCACGTAGCAGCGATGCTTTTGTACTGGAAGAGTATCTCCCAGCCGGCGCAGCTCCTGTGTGCTGGCAGGGAGTTATTCGTTGCTGCTCGGGTTGTAGCGGCTGCGTGTGATGTCATGCAGCCACCGCAGCCCACCCCCCCCCAACGGTCCGGGCACGACTGCATTGCCCGAACTGCACCCCCTAAACGGCGGCCAAACATCGCCGGCCCTCCCCCTCCCGCTCAGTGACCGCAGAGCTAAGACAGCTGTCAGCTGTCTGGCATGTGTCGGCGTACTGCGGCGCCGGCACATGCGCAGTTCTGACCCGATCGCTGCTGTGTGAAAACGCACAGCAGCGATCGGGTCTGAATGACCCCCATAGTGTGTACGTAGCTTAATTCTTTGCCATGAATAATTAAATACATTTTATACTTTGTTATTCATGTGATTAATGGGATTGTGTCACACAGCTGGAGTTGACAGTGGCCAATACACAAACCACTGGAGTATATGAACCTGAGGATACTCTGAATCTGAATCTGAAAGCAGATAAAGGAGCCTCCGTTGGGCTGGTGGCTGTGGACAAAGGCGTTTATGTGCTCAACAGCAAGTATAAGATTTCACAGAGGAAGGTGAGCAGTGGAATATGTGACAGATATTGAAGTTTATTTCTAACTCATAATGGGACTTGGCAATATGCTGGGCAGGGCCAGATTAACGATGGGGTGAATGGGGCTACACTCCAGGCCTCCACATAACAATAGGCCCATCATGCTGGTAGCAGGATGATGACCAGGCTCACAGCTATCCAAACAATCGTAAGTCATAAGTATTACAATTGTTTCTGTAGTTTTCTTACTATAATTATAGACTTTTTCTATGTATTTGTAATTGGGGCACATAGTGTATAGCAGGGGTCAGGGAACTTTCTTACCTTTTACCTCAAAATATATTTAGATACGCCGACGTTACCCTCTTGATTTGAAAGGAAGGAAATCATATATTATTGTGCATATATACTGGTTATCGCTGTTTATATGGCATTGGTGAGATACTGTGTGTGTGTGTGTATATATATATAGATAGATAGATAGATAGATAGATAGATAGATAGATAGATAGATAGATAGATAGATAGATAGACATTTTATTCTTGTTTATTATTGTCGCCAATTATTTTCTGGCAATGAATGGGTTAATTAACACTTTCTCCTCAAAACACCAGAGTAAATGTAAGAAAGATGGATGACGGGGTGAGGGGGAAGGACACAACTTTTAGTAGACACATGGTCCCATCCTCACCTCAGTAATGTCAGTGGGAATTTCCCACTGTTATGTGGGCCACTGTCTGATCCTGCGGAACTCTGTTAGCGGTCAGCCACAGAACACTTTAAGTTCTGTGTGTGGGTTGGCGAGCCACGGGCGGGAGGACAGGACAGCGCAGGACGGGCAGGCATGAGGGAGCGCGGTTCACGTCAGCACGTCACAACGCGGCCAGGAACACAGCACAGGACAGCCAGGAGCGCAGCACAGGGCGGCCAGGAGGGAGCGCGGTGTGACGTCAGCCGAACATACTGTATCCTCCTCTTCCATGGAGCTAGATCTGTCCTGTCTCTCTCACAGTGGGAACAGTTATATGGGTGGTTACAGATCACACTGCACATGCATGTTGGAGACGGTCAGACCTTAGCAAATTAATATACAGATAAAGAAAACACAAGATTGCAAATAGTGACTTATACTTTTAATACTTTATTACTAATTTTATTTCTCTAACGTCCTAGTGGATGCTGGGAACTCTGAAAGGACCATGGGGAATAGCGGCTCCGCAGGAGACTGGGCACAACTAAAGAAAGCTTTAGGTCACCTGGTGTGCACTGGCTCCTCCCACCATGACCCTCCTCCAAGCCTCAGTTAGATTTTTGTGCCCGGCCGAGGCTGGATGCACAATAGGGGCTCTCCTGAGCTTCTAAAAAGAAAGTATATATATTAGGTTTTTTATTTTACAGTAAGACCTGCTGGCAACAGGCTCACTGCACCGAGGGACTAAGGGGAGAAGAAGCGAACCTACCTGTTTGCAGCTAGCTTGGGCTTCATAGGCTACTGGACACCATTAGCTCCAGAGGGATCGACCGCATGGAACTGGCCTTGGTGTTCGGTCCCGGAGCCGCGCCGCCGTCCCCCTTACAGAGCCAGAAGCAAGAAGAGGTCCGGAAAATCGGCAGCAGAAGACATCTGTCTTCACCAAGGTAGCGCACTGCAGCTGTGCGCCATTGCTCCTCATACACACTTCACACTCCGGTCACTGAGGGTGCAGGGCGCTGGGGGGGGGGCGCCCTGAGAAGCAATAAAAACACCTTGGCTGGCAAAACAATCACAATATATAGCCCCAGTGGCTATATATGTGATAAATACCCCAGCCAGAATCCATAAAAAAGTGGGAGAAAAGTCTGCGAAAAAGGGTCGGAGCTATCTCCCTCAGCACACTGGCGCCATTTTCTCTTCACAGTGCAGCTGGAAGAAAGCTCCCCAGGCTCTCCCCTGTAGTTTTCAGGCTCAAAGGGTTAAAAAGAGAGGGGGTCACTAAATTTAGGCGCAATTTGTATATACAAGCAGCTATTGGGGAAAAAATCACTCAGTTATAGTGTTAATCCCTGCATTATATAGCGCTCTGGTGTGTGCTGGCATACTCTCTCTCTCTGTCTACCCAAAGGGCTTTGTGGGGTCCTGTCCTCAGTCAGAGTATTCTCTGTGTGTGTGCGGTGTGTCGGTACGGCTGTGTCGACATGTTTGATGAGGAGGCTAATATGGTGACGGAGCAGATGCCGATAAATGTGATGTCGCCCCCTGTGGGGCCGACACCAGAGTGGATGGATAGCTGGGAGGTATTAACCGACAGTGTCAACTCCTTACATAAAAGGGTGGATGACGTAACAGCTGTGGGACAGCCGGCTTCTCAGCCCGCGCCTGCCCAGGCGTCTCAAAGGCCATCAGGGGCTCAAAAACGCCCGCTCCCTCAGATGGCAGACACAGATGTCGACACGGAGTCTGACTCCAGTGTCGACAAGGTTGAGACATATACACAATCCACTAGGAACATCCGTGACTTGATCCCGGCAATAAAAAATATGATACACATTTCTGACATTAACCCAATGGGTTTTATGTTTGGGGAGAAAAAACAGGCAGTGTTTTGTTCCCCCATCAGATGAATGAATGAAGTGTGTGAAAAGCGTGGGTTCCCCCGATAAAAGAAACTGGTAATTTCTAAAAAGTTACTGATGGCGTACCCTTTCCCGCCAGAGGATAAGTTACGCTGGGAGATATCCCCTAGGGTGGATAAGGCGCTCACACGGTTGTCAAAAAAGGTGGCACTGCCGTCTTAGGAACAGACACTTTGAAGGTACCTGTTGATAAAAAGCAGGAGGCTATCCTGAAGTCTGTATTTACACACTCAGGTACTAGACTGAGACCTGCAGATCGTGCTGCTGCAGCGTGGTCGGTGACCCTGTCAAACATACTAGTTTGCTAACATGAGAACATATTAAAGACGTCGTCTTATATATGAGGGATGCACAGAGGGATATTTTGCCGGCTGGCATCCAAAATGAATGTAATGTCCATTCTGTCAGGAGGGTATTAGAGACCTGTCACTGGACAGGTGATGCTGACTTTAAAAGGCGCATAGAGATTCTGCCTTATAAGGGTGAGGAATTATTTGGGGATGGTCTCTGAAACCTCGTATCCACAGCAACAGCTGGGAAGAAATATTTTTACCTCAGGTTTCCTCACAGACTAAGAAAGCACTGTATTATCAGGTACAGTCCTTTCAGCTTCAGAAAAGCAAGCGGGTCAAAGGCGCTTCCTGTCTGCACAGAGACAAGGGAAGAGGGAAAAAGCTGCACCAGTCAGCCAGTTCCCAGAATCAAAATTCTTCTCCCGCTTCCTCTGAGTCCACAGTATGACGCAGGGGCTCCACAGGTGTAGCCAGGTACGGTGGGGGGCCGCCTCAAAAATTTCAGCGATCAGTGGGCTCGCTCACAGGTGGATCCCTGTTTCATTCAAGTAGTATTTCAGGGGTACAAGCTGGAATTCGAGATGTCTCCCCCCCGCCGTTTCCTCAAATCTGCCTTGCCGACAACTCCCTCAGGCAGGGAGGCTGTGCTAGAGGCAATTAACAAGCTGTATTCCCAGCAGGTAATACTCAAGGTGCAACCAAAGAAGGGGGAAAATAGGGGGAGGGACTACAAGTAGTTGCTTAGTTGGGCGCACAAATGAAATTCATATTAATTTTATTTCCTTTAAAACTTAGCTTTTATTGCTTCACCTTCTAAAATGCCCCCTTTAAATGGGGATTACACAGCAAAACATAGAGGTTAAAATTGATACATACAAACATAAACGTGAAAAGAGAGAATATAAATGTGAAAAGATTTAAAAGGCGGTACTTCCACTATTACTCTGGCAAGGTGTAGGGACAGAGTTGTTTATCTAGCACATAAGTGTCTCAAATACATTGAATGGGAAAACCCTCTAATATAGTGCAATTTTAATCATGCACGGAACAGGAAATAATCTCTGTATGTATATGATGATATTAAGGATTTATAAATGCCATATGTTGACAGGTTCAAATGTGAGGACTCATTGCAATAAATCACTGCTCTAAATCCATTGTGTGTTTGTTTGTGTTTTCACATATGTAATCAAACTTTAATGTTCATTGCATCAATATAATGCACACATTCAATTGATATTCTGTATCACCAAAATCTAGTGAGATGGACAGAGATAAATATCGTTGGAGTGAGATTTCTTTTATTCAGAAAAGATTCACATATTCATCATGAATTGATATGGGTAACGAGCTAGTCAGTCTCACGGTTGCCAGTGTCTCTAATTACACTGCTGTTATCACTGAAATGCTACAGTAACCTGTATTTCCTGTGCTGTATAGCAGGAAAATATCCGTTACAATGATTTTTATCTCAGACTCCACCTGTATTTGGATATATTGTATCAGGATATGAGAGTCAGTGCTTTTACTAAACGTATCCCTGATTTGTAGCAATAATGCAATATAGCAACCTGTGTTTACTGTTTTGTAGCACAGAGTAACTATTCGTTACTAAAGATCTTTCTTCAGATTACAACCATGCTATTTGCGGTATGTCAGAATATATTAACCAGTTCCCTTCCTTTGTGTGTCACTAATTCATACATAAGGGCTGGCAATTCTACATAATCACTTATACCATTTCAGAATATTTAACATAGATGTGCAATTAAGGAGCTTAACAGAGCGATGTTATTGTGATATTGGTGTTGCATTACCAACTGATATACTGAATCTGACACAATGGCTAGACTCTGCTGACAATCTCACAGTGCTGCTGCTATAGGCAACAGCACGTGTAAATCCAGGGCTGTTTCTAGCCAATTTGGCTCCCAGTGCGAGATTTAAAAATGCGCCCCCCCATGACATAAAAAAATGTCGTCCCCTCCCCACACACACACCTAGATTTAAAAAACAACAACGTGTGCGCGCACCAGACAAGGGGCGTGGCCTCATCTAAATGGGTGTGGTCTCATTTAAATGGGCATGGCCTCGTCTGCAAAGACTACGTCAAAATCCAGTTTTTGACCCTGCTCCAACAGATCACGACCACCACAGGAAAAAAAATTCTACCATATTAATCCCCACACATTAATGCCCCCCTGCACCATATTATGCCACACACCGCAATGCCCTTAATACATTAAATCCCCACACTACGGCAGGCAAGAGTCCCCATTTCACACATTACGGCAGGTGTCCCCATTTTACACATTGAGAGAGAGAGAGAGAGAGAGAGAGAATACTTACAGAGGCGATTACCGCTCTTCGGCCCGCCTCACCAGTCGCTCCTCAGGCCGGCCTTTCCCTCTTCCTAACTTGGATCCCCCTCTGTACTCCACTTGGGGGGGGGGGGGGAGTTTCGCGGAGTGACGGGGTTGCGTTGTGACGTAACGACGCAACCGAGTCATTCCGTGAAACTCCGCCCCCCGAGCGTGTTACTCGGGGAGAAATAGGAGGGGGAAGCAGGGAGCTACAGTTAGTGCCGCGGCGGGCGCCCAGTGCGGTTGCACTGCTCGCCTGCCCCAAGAAACTGCCCTGTGTAAATCACTTGGATACAATGTTACCCAGAGAAATTGTATACACTCTATGTGCTACCTAATGACCTACACTGACACTTATTAAATTAACCTCACTATGCGAGGGTGCCAGTGGAGGACTGTGAGTATATCTTCCTACATAAATAGTTCTACACCATTGCTTAATTAAGAGTGTGGAAGGCCGCCGAAACGCCAACATGCACGTTTCGCTGTATAGCTTTAACGAGGCTAACCCGATTGTCCTCCGTGATACTCTATTTCTAGGATTAGTGTTATCCAATCACATACTGTATGAGGATCACGTGTGCCCATCCGCCAATGGCAACACGTCCTCCGCCAGGAGTACCTCAGATTTGTGGTACAGGATTGCCATTACCAAGTCCAGACACTGCCGTTTGGACTGTACATGGCACCGAGGGTGTTTACCAAGGTAATGGCCAAAATGATGATACTCCTTCGAAAAAAGGGAGTTTTAATTATCCCGTATTTGGACAATTTCCTTATAAAGGCGAGGTCCAAGGAGCAGTTGTTAGTCGGGGTAGCACTATTTTGGAAAGTGCTACAACAGCACGGTTGGATTCTAAACAGTCCAAAGTCACAGCTGGTTCCTACGACACGTCTACTGTTCCTGGGGATGGTTCTGGACACAGACCAGAAAAAAGAGTTTCTCCCGGAGGAGAAAGCCAAGGAGCTGTCATCTCTAGTCAGAGACCTCCTGAAGCCAAAACAGGTATCGGTGCATCATTGCATGCGAGTCCTGGGAAAAATGGTAGCTTCCTACGAAGCAATCCCATTCGGCAGGTTCCATGCAAGAACTTTTCAGTGGGACCTGTTGGACAAGTGGTCCGGAGCACATCTTCAGATGCATCGGCTGATAACCCTGTCTCCAAGGACCAGGGTATCTCTACTGTGGTGGCTGCAGAGTGCCCATCTTCAAGAGGGCCGCAGGTTCGGCATACAGGACTAGGTCCTGGTGACCATGGATGCCAGCCTTTGAGGCTGGGGGGCAGTCACACAGGGAAGAAACTTCCAGGGACTTTGGTCAAGTCAGGAGACTTCCCTACACATAAATATTCTGGAACTGAGGGCCATTTACAATGCCCTGAGTCAGGCAAGGCCTCTGCTTCAAAACCAGCCGGTACTGATCCAATCAGACAACATCTTGGCAGTCGCCCATGTAAACTGACAGGGCGGCACAAGAAGCAGGATGGCGATGGCAGAAGCCAAGGGGATTCTCCTATGGGCGAAAAATCACGTGTTAGCACTGTCAGCAGTGTTCATTCCGGGAGTGGATAACTGGGAAGCAGACTTCCTCAGCAGGCACGACCTCCACCCGGGAGAGTGGGGACTTCATCCAGAAGTCTTCCAACTGATGGTAAACCGTTGGGAAAGACCACAGGTGGACATGATGGCGTCCCGCTTAAAAGAGAAATATTGCGCCAGGTCAAGAGACCCTCAGGCAATAGCTGTGGACGCTCTACCGTGGGTGTACCAGTCGGTTTATGTGTTCCCCCCTCTGCCTCTCATACCAAAGGTACTGAGAATAATAAGAAGGCGAGGAGTAAGAACGATACTCGTGGTTCCGGATTGGCCAAGAAGAGCTTGGTACCCAGAACTTCAAGAAATGATATCAGAGGACCCATAGCCTCTGCCGCTCAGACAGGACCTGCTGCAGCAGGGGTCCTGTCTGTTCCAAGACTTACCGCGGCTGCGTTTTGACGGCATGGCGGTTGAACGCCGGATCCTAAAGGAAAAGGGCATTCCGGAGGAAGTAATTCCTACGCTGGTTAAAGCCAGGAAAGATGTAACTGCAAAACATTATCACCGCATATGGCGGAAATATGTTGCTTGGTGTGAGGCCAGAAAGGCCCCAACAGAGGAATTTCAACTAGGTCGATTTCTGCATTTCCTACAAGCAGGACTGACTATGGGCCTAAAATTAGGCTCCATTAAGATACAGATCTCGGCTCTGTCGATTTTCTTCCAGAAAGAACTAGCTTCACTACCTGAAGTTCAGACATTTGTAAAAGGAGTGCTGCATATTCAGCCCCCGTTTGTGCCTCCAGTGGCACCTTGGGATCTCAACGTGGTGTTGAGTTTCTTAAAATCACATTGGTTTGAGCCACTAAAAACCGTGGATCTACAATATCTCACGTGAAAAGTGGTCATGTTATTGGCCTTGGCTTCGGCCAGGCATGTATCGAAATAGGCGGCTTTGTCATATAAAAGCCCTTATCTGATTTTCCATATGGATAGGGCAGAATTGAGGACTCGTCCCCAGTTTCTCCCTAAGGTGGTATCAGCTTTTCACTTGAACCAACCTATTGTAGTGCCTGCGGCTACTAGGGACTTGGAGGATTCCAAGTTACTGGACGTAGTCAGGGCCTTGAAAATTTATGTTTCCAGGACGGCTGGAATCAGGAAAACTGACTCGCTGTTTATCCTGTATGCACCCAACAAACTGGGTGCTCCTGCTTCTAAGCAGACTATTGCTCGCTGGATTTGTAGCACAATTCAGCTGGCGCATTCTGCGGCTGGACTGCCGCATCCTAAATCAGTAAAAGCCCACTCCATGAGGAAATTGGGCTCATCTTGGGCGGCTGCCCGAGGGGTCTCGGCTTTACAACTTTGCCGAGCTGCTACTTGGTCAGGGGCAAACACGTTTGCTAAATTCTACAAATTGATACCCTGGCTGAGGAGGACCTGGAGTTCTCTCATTCGGTGCTGCAGAGTCATCCGCACTCTCCCGCCCGTTTGGGAGCTTTGGTATAATCCCCATGGTCCTTTCGGAGTTCCCAGCATCCACTAGGACGTTAGAGAAAATAAGAATTTACTTACCGATTATTCTATTTCTCGTAGTCCGTAGTGGATGCTGGGCGCCCATCTCAAGTGCGGATTGTCTGCAATACTTGTACATAGTTATTGTTAACTAAAGGGTTATTGTTGAGCCATCTGTTGAGAGGCTCAGTTGTATTTCATACTGTTAAACTGGGTATAGTATCACGAGTTATACGGTGTGATTGGTGTGGCTGGTATGAGTCTTAACCGGGATTCAAAATCCTTCCTTATTATGTCAGCTCGTCCGGGCACAGTATCCTAACTGAGGCTTGGAGGAGGGTCATGGTGGGAGGAGCCAGTGCACACCAGGTGACCTAAAGCTTTCTTTAGTTGTGCCCAGTCTCCTGCGGAGCTGCTATTCCCCATGGTCCTTTCAGAGTTCCCAGCATGCACTACGGACTATGAGAAATAGATTTACCGGTGAGTAAAATCTTGTTTTCTCTAACGTCTTAAGTGGATGCTGGGGACTCCGTAAGGACCATGGGGAATAGACGGGCTCCGCAGGAGATAGGGCACTCTAGAAAAGAATTAGGTCTACTGGTGTGCACTGGCTCCTCCCTCTATGCCCCTCCTCCAGACCTCAGTTAAGAATCTGTGCCCAAACGAGAAGGGTGCACCTTAGTGAGCTCTACAGAGCTTGCTGAGAGAAAAGTATTTTGATTAGGTTTTTTATTTTCAGAGAGCTTCTGCTGGCAACAGACTCTCTGCTACGTGGGACTGAGGGGAGAGGAGCAAACCTTACCAACTGCGGGATAGGTTGCGCTCCTTAGGCTACTGGACACCATTAGCTTCAGAGGGATCGAACACAGGTACTAACCATTGGCGGTCCGATCCCAGAGCCGCGCCGTTGTCCCCCTCGCAGAGCCAGAAGCAAGAAGCACGGCGTGGAGTGAAATCGGCGGCAGAAGACTTCTGTCTTCATATAAGGTAGCGCACAGCACTGCAGCTGTGCGCCATTGCTCTCACAGCACAGCACAGCACACACTCCGGTCACTGTAGGGTGCAGGGCGCAGGGAGGGGGGGGGGGGGGCACCCTGGGCAGCAATAAGGTACCTTTTGGCAAAAGTAAGCAGACATACAGGTAGGCACTGTATGTCTGCATGAGCCCCCGCTATTATTCACACAAAATCGCGGGACAGAAAGCCGCCATGAAGGGGGCGGGGCTTCTTCCTCAGCACTCACCAGCGCCATTTTCTCTTCACAGCTCCGCTGGAAGGAAGCTCCCCAGACTCTCCCCTGCAGAATCACGATTGAGGGGTGAAAAAAAGAGGGGGGGGCACATAAATTTAGGTGCAAATCATATAATACAGCAGCTACTGGGTAAACACTGAGTTACTGTGTTTTTTCCTGGGTCATATAGCGCTGGGGTGTGTGCTGGCAAACTCTCTCTCTGTCTCTCCAAAGGGCCTTGTGGGGGAGCTGTCTTCAAAAAGAGCTTCCCCTGTGTGTATGGTGTGTCGGTACGCGTGTGTCGACATGTCTGATGTAGAAAGCTCCCGTAAGGAGGAGATGGAGATAATATGTGTGTGTAAGAAGGTGTCGCCGTCGACAACGCCGACACTTGTGTGGATATGTGTAAATTAGTGCTGAGATAAAGTTATTGCACAAAGAAGGTTAGGAAACAGACAGGATATCTACCCAGGTCTGTCCCTATGTCGCAGAGTCCGTCAGAGTCTCTCAATGTTCACTATCCAAGATAATAGACACTGATATCGACACAGAGTTTGACTCCAGTGTCGACTATGATAATGCAAAATTACAGCCAGTTTGGCAGTACAGTATTCAATATATGTTTATTGTAATAAAATGTGCATATCACTGATGACTCATCTGTCCCTGTCATGAGGGTACACAGGTGTAAGGGAAAGGAAGCTGAGGTAACTTGCATACCCTCCAACATTTTACACACAAAAACCGGTACAAATTAGAAAAGGGGGCGTGGTCACGGGTAAAGTGGGTGTAACCACGCCCCTTTTCCTATACTTTCAATGGAAGTTTGGAGAGCCAAAAATAGGTACAGACCATAAAAAAAAGGTACTGTACCTATTAAAAAGGTACAGTTGGAAGGTATGAACTTGCCCTCCTCTCATGAGGAAAAAGAGCGGGAATCTCCAGACAACAGACTGCAGCTTCCCACAAAGATTTCTCAGACAGTATCCTTTACCCACTAGGGCCAGGATAATATGGAAATCTTCCCCTAGGGTGTCACAAAAGGCAGCCCTGATGCTACAGCTATTCTCAGGGATCCTGCAGATAGCGTGCACATTATGGTACACTACTCAGACCGGCGATTGGGTCGGCATGGGTTTATAGCGCTGTGGCAGAGTGGACAGGTACCTTATCAGCAGAGATAGAGACCCTAGTATGTATAGAGATATATATATATATATGTAGGGATATATATATATATATATACATATATATATATTTATATTAATGATGCTGTCTTGGGAGATGTGTGTGTATATATATACAGGTTGAGTATCCCATATCCAAATATTCCGAAATACGGAATATTCCGAAATACAGACTTTTTTGAGTGAGACTGAGATAGTGAAACCTTTGTTTTTTGATGGCTCAATGTACACAAACTTTGTTTAATACTCAAAGTTATTAAAAATATTGTATTAAATGACCTTCAGGCTGTGTGTATAAGGTGTATATGAAACATAAAAGAATTGTGTGAATGTAGACACACTTTGTTTAATGCACAAAGTTATAAAAAAGTACCTTCAGGCTGTGTGTATAAGGTGTATATGTAACATAAATGCATTCTGTGCATAGACTTGGGTCCTATCACCATGATATCTCATTACGGTATGCAATTATTCCAAAATACGGAAAAATCCGATATCCAAAATTCCTCTGGTCCCCAGCATTTTGGATAAGACATGCCCATAGAGACATGAGTATACTGGGTCCTAGTGACAAAGCTATGTCGATTTCTGCTTGACGTGTCCTGTACAATGGACAGACGATGCAGCCTTAAGAGGCATATGGAAAGCTGAGGATTGGGTGGAGATGGTTTATCGGATCGGGTCTCCATGGCTATATCTGGTAATTCTGATATTTGGCCTTATATCCCTGCACGGCCTAGGAAAGCACGACATTATCAAATGTAGCTTTTCGAATAAAGAAACAAGAAAGTCCGAGATGCGTCCTTTCTTGCCAGAGGCGGGGTCAGAGAAAAGTCCTCCCCGGCCTCTACATAATCCACCGTATGTCGCTAGGGCTTCACAGGCGGAGCTAGGCCCGGTGGGGGCACGTTTTCGGAAGTGCAGCCGCAAGTGGGTTCACTACCTGTTAGATATTGTGTCT